>NW_027412088.1:56858024-58058024 GCF_047663935.1 Musca autumnalis
AGCCATTAAAAAAAACCTCAAACTAACAATTTGTATCGAATTTGTACTCTATCTATACCGATGGGAGACACTGTGCTACAATGAATATTATGACTGCCTGGCACAGCCGCGTGATTCGTGCCTTCTTACAGTTATTTAAAATGACCCTTTTACTAGCCCAAAATGCAGTAAATTTTGGCCGGAAAGATATTATATGTGTACATAGTACAGTAAAGAGAGAACCACAGGCCAGAAGACCACCTGTAGTGGGATTCTGTAACTCATTTTTGCTGTTAGCGACAAAAATCGGTAAAATTAAATCGTAAAATTATGTAAAAACATAAAGAAAAGTTGGCATCACTGTTTGTGTCGGTAGAGGCTAGCGACTACTTTTTATTCATCGTTAACTTACCGAAAATTTTCGGTAATTATCGAAATTATAAGCATTTTAATTTTACCGACAATTATCGATAACAGCAAAAATGAGTTACAGAATCCCACTAATGGTCTGGAAACCAGTTCTAAAAGGAGACACCAGTAGTGCGATAATGTAACTATTCTTTGCCGTTACCAACAAAAATCGCTAAAATTAAAACGCAAATTTATGAATGAAAAGGAGAAATAAAAGTTGACAGCACGTGCGGTATCGTTGGGGGTTAGCGACTACTTTATTTTGGTCCGTAACTTACCGAAAATATTCGTTAATTACCGAAGTTATAAGCAAATAAAAATTTCCAGTTATTGCCAGTTATTCTGTCGTTAACTAGATACAGAATCGCACTACAGGTCTCTAGGTCTAATTACGGAAGACCTCCACGTATATCCATAGAAGACCTCCAGACCTTTCCTTAGAAGACTTCCAGGTCATCCCTTAGAAGACCTCCAAGTCTTTCCCCAGAAGACCTCCAGAGCTTCTTGTAGAAGACCACCAGGACATTTTGTAGAAGATCACAAAGCCTTTTTATAGAAGATGAGCATAAGATGAGGAAGTCTTCTTATTAGGTATTCAGTAGACCTTTCCATAAAAGACCACCAGGCCTTCCATAGAGGACCAGTAGGTCCATTCACAGAAGACTTCTAGGTCTTTATACAGAAGACAACCTGGTATTTTTATAGACGACCAAAAGGTCCTCCTTATAGGATACCACCAGGCCTTATTATACCAGGTCTTCTTTTATAAAAAAAATTACAAGATCTTATAAAAGATCACAAAGTCTTCTTATGGAAGACCACCAGGTATTCTTATAGAAGCCCACCAGGTCTTCTTATGGAAGATCACAAGATCTTTTTATAAAAGATCATAAGGTATTCTTATAGAAGACAACAAAGTCTTCTTATAGAGCACCACAAGGTATTCTTATAGGAGAACACAGGCTCTTCTTGTAGAAGACCACCAGAGTTTCCTGTAGAAGACCACCAGGTTTTCTTGCAGAAAACATCAAGTTCTTCTGATGGAAGACCAGCAGAAGATGAAGAGGGTTTCTTATTAGCCATACAGCAGGCCTTTCCATAGAATACCACTAGGCATTCGCATAGAGGACCACAAGGTCCATTCACAGAAGACCGCTAGGTCCTCTTATAGAAGACTAGAAGGTCTTCTTATAGAAGACCAGAAGGTCTTCTTATAGAAGACCACCAGTTCTTCTTATAGAACACAGTCAGGTCTTCTTACAGAAGACTATCTGGTATTTTTATAGAAGACCACCAGGTCTTATAGAAGACCAGAAGGGCTTCTTGTAGAAGGCCACTAGGTGTTCTTATAGAAGACCACCAGATCTTCTTACAGAAAACCACCAGATCTTTTTATAGAAGACCACCAGGTCTTCTTATATACGACTTCCAGGTCTACTTATAGAAGACCACCAAGTCATCTTATTGAAGACACTAGGTCTTCTTATAGAAGACCACCTGGCCTCCTTATAGAAGACCACCTGGCCTCTTTATAGAAGACCACCAGATCTTCTTATAGAAGACCAACACGCCTTCTTATAGAAGTCCACCGGGTCTTCTAATAGAAGACCTCCAGGTCTTCTTATGGAAGACCACCAGGACTTATTATAGAAGACCAACTGGACTTCTTATAGAAGACCAACTGGACTTCTTATAGAAGACCAACTGGCCTTCTTATAGAAGACCAGCTGGCCTTCTTATAGAAGACCAACTGGCCTTCTTATGGAAGACCAACTGGCCTTCTTATAGAAGACCACCTGGCCTCCTTATAGAAGACCACCAGATCTTCTTATAGAAGACCACCAGGTCTTCTTATAGAAGACCACCAGGTCTTCTTATAGAAGACCACCAGGTCTTCTTATAGAAGACCACCAGGTCTTCTTATAGAAGACCACCAGGTCTTCTTATAGAAGACCACCAGGTCTTCTTATAGAAGACCACCAGGTCTTCTTATAGAAGACCACCAGGTCTTCTTATAGAAGACCACCAGGACTTCTTATAGAAGATCACCGGGACTTCTTACAAAGACCACCTGGTCTTTCCATATAACACCACCAGATATTTTTATACAAGACCGCCAGGTGCCTTTATAGAAGCCCACAAATTTTCTTATAAAATACCACCAGGTCTTCTTTACTTCCCCCATAAAAGTTCGAAAATTTTTGTAAAAGTTGTGCGCACGATAACCCTGGAAGGGAGTAACTTATTTGGTCCATACTTTTCATATCGTAATATATCTATAGTACATAAATGAGGTGCCAATATGGACTATATCGATCGACTGCTTCGGGTACCTCCCACACAAAATTTCGGAGATGTTAAGTTTAGGACCTGCTCTCGAATCGCTTTGATTTTTGTTGCAACAACTTGTATTCGCTGGCCCCATTACGACGGTACAAGTTTTATCAGGGACAAGTCCATACTCCCCGAGAAAATAGGCCGAAAGGTTTGAAAAACCTCTATGGCACCATGTGTAGTGGTTGGAGCACTCGAACGGATCAGCCGATTCGGTCCAAAATTTGACGTTCATAATATTTTGTCCAAACATAGTTTAAGTTCGAAGACAGGCCATTTCGGTCCACTGCTTCAGGTAGCTCTCCCACAAGAGTTCAAAACTTTTCGGTAAAATGGTACGCACGATAACTCTTGAAGGCGGCAACCGATTTGGTCCATACTTTTCATATCGTAATATTTCTATGGCACATACATAGATCCGGTTTGAATATGGACTATATAGGTCCACTCTTTCGAGTCCATCCCTCACAGCATTTGGGAAAAGTGCAGTTCAAGTCCTGCTCTCGAATCGTTTTGCTTCTTTTTGTAACAACCTGTAGTACGGTAGTACGTAAGATAACTCTCGAAGGGAGAAACCGATTTGGTCCAAACGTTGCACATCGTCTTATACAGACGTCAGAAGTATTGTGTGTTACTTTTTTCTGTTGGTACGAGCTGAGGGTATATCTCTGTCGGCCAAGCAGACTGATACTTTTTTACTTGTTTCTATAGAAAACCTTCTATATGCAGAAATATTATGTGTAGGAGATATATACATTCTTAGGAGGACTTGTATGCACAGCAAACCTCTTTAGCAGGTCCTGTATTCACATAATACCCATTTAGGATGTAGTATATCATTGGAAGACCTATTTATGAACCTTATATCTATAGAAGACCCTTTAGTAGGTCTTGAATCTATAGAAATTTCCCTAACGAAGTATTTTCTTTATAAGTGACCTTTTTGGGATGTCTTGTACGAGTATCCAAAGGTGATATTTTTTACCTATTGAAGCCCCTTTGGAAGAGGTGTTCTATTTATAGAAGGTCTCTGCAGGAAGAGTTATTTCTACAGAAGACCCATTTGGGAAATCTTCTTTTATAGAATAATACTTTAGGAAGTATTCTAGCATTCAGAACTAGCATTTATCATTGAATTTTCAAGAAGCTCACTAAAATCTCTGAAGTTACGTCCAATTTGACTTCTTTATTTTCATTTTAACATACAATATGAGATACCCCTTTTTTACAAAGTCTGATATGGGACTTTTATATGTTCCAAAGTATATTTACGATTAGTATAGCAAAAACTGTTTGGATCGAGCACACAACATTTCTTTTACAAACAGATGTTCAAAGATTTCGAAAATCTGGGTAAAAATCGTAAAATAGGGCCCCTAGCTATATGTCAAAAACAAGAGCTGAAGGCGAAAAACTGCTTCCGGATTTGAAAATCACTAACCAATTTGTTTTATAAACGGCAAAGTAATCGAATGAAAAAAAATCGTGTTGACCAGTGTTATCTTCTAAAGACAAATCGTATCTGTTATACGATTATGAATGTGTTATATAATACTATGTACACTAAAACTGTCAGCAATAAAAATGTTATACTGTCAAATTAACTGGAATACAAGAATATTTGAATGATTTTACCTTATACTGTCATAAATGGTTATAACTGTTATACTACTATAACTGTTATACTGTCATAAACTCTTATACTGTTATAAACTTTTATACAAAAAATATTTTTTTGAACATTTCAACTGAAATTATGACTTATAAAATTGTTATACACTTCAACGCACAAGTTGTTAACTGTTATACAGCATTTTTCTTTAACATTTTCTCTAAAATTCGTGTGTTTTTCGTTTACAAATACAATGTATAAACGTACACTCTCACACACATTAAGAAATATTAAATTTAGAGATGTAGTATTAAAAAAAGGAAATACAAAAACATTTAGAAAGAATATTAAAAAAAGGGAAATTCCTTTGAATTTTAATTACAACGTAAGAGACACACACACATGAAAAAGGAGAACGAAACAAATGTAGAACAATATGTAAAAAAACGGAAACTATTCACAACAAAGAGATAAAAAAATCACAAAAGAAGAAACAAATTGTAAGGCATAATATGTATGGTAGGTGGAGGTAGTATTGGCCTGGTGTAGTAGCAATTTGTCAGAGGGTCCAATATTAAAATGTATCTACGTTGAACCCAGAAAGGTACTGTAGACAAAGAAGTCAGTCAACAATAGTTGTCAGTGGTTATTTAGCATAGTGATAAACCCAAAACATGGCAAATTCTAAAACAAAATCAAAATTGGAAGGGCTTAATGTAAGAACATTTTAGTTTGAGTAATCATCTACACAATAAACTAATGAGGACAGTATTACAGGCAATGGGGGGTGGTATCCTGTTTGCCTTGTTGTCAGTTTTGAATGACAGTTGAGCTCAAATAATCGGTTGCTTGCTAGTGTGGCCGTTCATTTTTGTCATTCATCAGGCAACCAAAAAAATATTTTGAGATTGAACAGTAATTGATAATTGCGAAAAATCGACAGTCAGAACTGACAATGTGTACGGCACTTTAGAATATATAGATTTTAACTTTGGTCCATATTTACATTAGGCAATTTTCCTTGCGGCAATTATCAGTTTGTCGATGAAAGAGGGTGTTGAGAGGCAAAGGTTACCATATGCCTCACCTCTCTCTCTTTCTTTCAAACTGGCAATTTCCGCAAGGAATATTGCCTAATATAAATATGGACGTGTTTTTACATTAAGCCCTCCAGTCTATATCTGCTTTTTTAAGGAAATGACAACACAAGTTAACGAAACATGAAGAAAAATTAACAATAACATTGGTATTTTTTTCGAAGCCAAAAGAATAGTAGGAAACATAGTATTAAAGAATACAAGAAAAACAAAACAGCAAAAATTTCGAAAATTTCTTTCGAACAATGTTTTTTTTTTTTTTTTTTTTTTTGGTATTTGAAGTGGTTGGTTGTTGGTTACGTTTCTGTCTTTTTTTGGTGGGTACAGTACAAAACAAGACACACTTTACCTTATTTGGCTGTTTTACGAATACGTTGTTGTTGTGCACAGATGTTACTGCAGGGGTCGTTGTTGTGCTGGTGGTTGTTGTAGCCGATGATGATGATGATGAGGAGACCGATGCGGAAGAAGAAGCTGAATCAATACCCGGTGGAATATCATTGGAGGCTATTGTGATTGTCTGGGTTGTTGAATCGATTAGAATAACGGGTGGCGGTGGTGTCAATAGTGTGGTGGTTAAAGATGAGGTCGAGGTGAGTTCATGGCCATCACCACCCACATGATTATGATGATTGTGATGGTCAGCAGCAGCATTTTTAGGTTGCTGCTGCTGATGATGGTGGCGATGATTGTTGGTGGCAGCTGCTGAATTATCTTCAGCATGATGATTGTCATGATTATTGGTGGTGATTATGCTTGAGGTGGGTTGTTTATGATGATGGTTGGTGGAGGGCAAAGATGTTGTCAATACACCACCATCACTTTCTTCTTGGTTAACATCTTTGCCAGTAGATGTCTGGGGTGATAGGGAACCCATAACTTCTGCAACATTAAAGTCATTATTATCTTCCCTGGGAGTTTCAAAAATACTATTCATTTGAATATTTTCGGATTTTTCTGTTTCGGGTTGTTGCAAAACCTCCTTGAGTAGAACATCTTCCGGTTGTTCTACCACAATTTCGGGTATATCTTCAATATGTTTGGTATTCTCAATGGTTTTTGTTATAACCGATTCTAATTTCGAAACACTTTCATCAATCTCCTCATCATCGATGGTGAGTTTTTTCGTATCTTTAACACTATCCGTTGGTTCGGAGTCGGTTTGTTTTAAAGCCGTAATATCATCACGATTGGAGGTTCCAGCCACTTCCAAGGTATTCGAAGTTAATTCCGGCTTAATTTACGAAATTTTTATTTTTTTTTTGAAATTTTGTTTTTCGTTTGGTCACAACAATTACAAGAGACAAATCGAAAGAGAAAGACAAAATTACATGGTTGTGTGTGATGGTTGGTTGCATGAGTGGTGAGTTTGTGTGGCATAATTGATGTTGCAGTGATAGGTAGGTAGTTCAGACCCAGTGATGGATGTTTGGTGTTTTCAATAAAAAATAATGTTGTGTGGTGGGTTGGTTGGTTTTTGAAAGAATAATTAAAAATATTGGTGCAAATTATGACATGTGTATAAGTGTTATATGTGTATACATGTATGTTAAAGTGTTATACAAATAAATATAAACCAAAATTTAGTTTGTAGATTTTTTGTTAGACAAGTTGTTTTTACAATTTACATCGTATTGTAGAATTAGTTTTTTTTTTTGTTTTCGTTTGTTGGAAAAGTTAAATGAAAGAACAAAACAATTAGAAGAATAAGACGAAAAAAGAGAAAGAGACCAAGAATGAAACAACATTTGGTATTAATAGACAATTATTATCAGTCATCATTATCATCAACATCATCATCATCATTATTAATGGTGGTGGATTGCAATTTCACAAAAATGGTATTTCAACAGTGGTAAAAGGAGGAACAGGTGTTGGGGGGATTGAATCGACAGGCCGATTATTAGATATTCTACACCATTATAAGGTCAAAACGAGGAATTCATTGGGGAAGTGACGCGAAGACATAATAGCCTCACCTATTAAACCATCAACATTACGCGGCCAGCAAGATACCCTAATGTTAAGACCAGACCTCTTTATGGGGTTTATCTGTATTGGAGATCCTTTCTAAAGAGGCTTCTATCTGTAGAAGACTTCTTTGATGGGGATTCTATAAACTGAAGAGCCCTTTAAAGGTTCTTCCATCTACAGAAGACCGCCTGAAGGGGCTTCTTTGTATAGAAGACTCATTTTAAAAAGCTTCACTCTGCAAGAGGTCCCATAGAAGTACATCCTATTTGGCTATAGAAGACCACTTTGTATCTATCTATCTACAGAAGAACCCTTTGAAGGGGCTTCTACGTGCAGAAGTCCACTTTGAAGGGCCTTCTATGTACAGAATACCTCTTTGAAGGGGCTTCTATTAAACCAAACCCCTTTAGGTGGCTTATATGTGTAGAAAACACCTTTGAAGGGACTTCCATCTACACTTTAAAAGGGGTCCTACTACACAAGACCCCTTTAATCCCACTTTTATATATATTAAAGACGTCGTTGAAGGGGCTTATACCCAAAGCTGCCCCGTTTAAGAAGCTTCTATCTACTGAAGATCCCTTTGTAGCGGTTTTAACTCCTTTAGAAGGTTTCTATCTGTAGATATATATTTAAAAGGACTTGTGTCTACCTTTTAAGTGGCTTCTAGCAATGGAAATTGTCGTCGAAGCGGCTTCCATCTGTAGCACAGCCCTTTCAGGGATTTTATCTGTAAAATACCTCTAAAGGGAAAAACCCTCTGGTAGGACTTGTTATCTGTAGAGGACCCCTTTGGCTTCTAACTATAGAATACCAATTTGAAGGAGCATCTACATGTAAAAGACAGATTTAAGGATTCCAAGAGAACACTTTGAAGGGGATCTACCCCTTAAAATTAGGTACTTATATTTATACAAGACCACTTTGAAGATTTTATGTTCATAATACTATCTACAAAGGGTGCCTCTTAAAGGGGCTACTAACTACAGACGGTTCCTGAAGATACTTCATTCTAAAGAAAACACATTTGAAGGTGGGCTTTAATTTATAGAAGACTCCTTGGGTGAGGGGGCATATATGTATCTTTCTATAGGATACCTCTTTAAGGGGCTTCCATCAGTAAAAAACCCTTTTAAGGGGCTACTCTTTGTAGAAAACGCCTTTTGAAGGGTCTCCTATCTGCAGAAGATCTGTACTCATCATGAGCTTCGGCTTTCCATTAGGGCAATGATCGAAGGAATACAGCGCAGGCCGAGTAAATTGATAGCTTAACATTTTGCACTGTGCACGCTTGTATGAGAACAAGATACGATTGCCACAGCTCATCTGGTATCACCATAGTTGCACCCACGGTCTGATAAATAAGGACACATCATTCTGTCATTTCTCCTGGCTAACTGTCCTACTTTTCTGAACCATTGGGAAGCTGATTGGCATCGAGTTCAGATCCTCGGGTAGCTGAGAGAGCTTTCCTTGAAATTATCGCAATTCCAGGAGATCACCATATACTCCTCCATTACCACTTCACACTTTTGTGAACCATGGTTTCCATTAATCGTACTCAAATCTTCTGACTGACACACTTTTTTCAGCCATGGGAGAGCTGATTGTCATGGCTTCAGATCCTCTGCTAGATGAGGAAACTTTCTTTGACATCATCACAACTTCAGCCACTCCCTATGTACTCGTCATTTCCTTAGCACAGACCAACTTCCTGTGATCGTCTTCTCAACCTCTGACCATCGTTCTTTTCTAAATAATGACAAATCAGATTGGAAAAGGGTTCAGAGAATTCGTCGTCATTAAAGCATGTGAATTATCAAGAAGATGGTTGGCAACGGCTCAGAAAATTTACCAATCACCGAGGATCTGAACACTTATTAACCCTGAAGACCCAAGACAATGGACTAGCACCAATACCAACACGATAAGTGAAGGATTGAACCGACTTTGGTAAAATGGTTAAGATAGTCTCGAAACTGGATAAGACTGATGATAGAAAGACTACATAGAGCAACCCGGACTGAAAGGTCGAAGTGGAGGAGGAGGGCTACGGCGTATAAGACGCCTCCCAGCCTAGAAGGTAACACCACAATTTACAATGAGTCATATTTCAGATGTCATCCCAATGTCTCAATGGTACTGAAGCCACACAAGGATACCAGCAGCTGAGGCGAATCGTACAGGCCGAATTCAATTAGAAGTGTGAGTTATCAGTCCGAGTCTTAAACCCAAGATTTTTATCGTTTCAATGGGTGAACACGCGTCAAATATTGGGACACTAACGTGTGTTCAAGGTAATTTCCTAGCTGACATCAGCGGAAGATCAACCAAGCAACGGTTCTGATAAGGTAATTCCAAACCCTCACGGAATCTTAATATTCCCGAGGCCATGCAAAAATTGCGTCATAGGCGAATGGTGCAGGGCGATTTCGCTTCTGTAACCTTACTCAGGTGGCACTGATACTTAGATAGTTTATAGCAAGTAGTATCTTCTACTGTGTCCGACGCCCAAATCCAAGTTTTTATCATTCTCACTAACGGCTGTTAAAGGTAGTTCCCCAGCTGACACCGTTAAGGGTTCAATGTCCGTTTGAGTTAAAAGAGAAGATAGGAGAAGTCCTAGACTTTGACTTGTCATTGCTGATCGGGGCCGTTGCTTGGATAAATTCCCAAATTCTTCAGGCACTATTGCTCTTCATTGTTTCACAACATACCATACGGGACAAGGGAGACTTCTCTCATATCAATGAGTACATCCCGATTCATATTTAGTCAAGGCTTCAAGGCTGAAATATTCAGAAAATGTCGCCAACATTACTGAGGGTTATTTTTCCACCGTTGAAACATTTTTGATATTGCCTGGCCGGGGAATCGAACCCACGACCTTCTGCGGGCGTGCATTCCATTGCACCATGGTGGCACTTATGATAAGGGCCAATTTCCCTGTTGTCCAACATCCACATCAGTCGAGAAGTGAACCAGAACAGACAATGCGACCTAACAGTCGTGATGATTCTTGAGATATCGAAGACCCTGGATATAATCAGCCATGTACAGTTTTCGAAGGCGTGGGAAAGCCGTTGGATAATCAACTATACTGTGCATACTTCAGAATTAAGAAGTCAAAGACCCGTAGTGTGTATCAGGGAGTTCCCAATTTTCGGTGATATTTCCGGAACTGTTTAACATATATCTTTCTGAAATGCCAAGCTCACCAGACGGCCGCTGGTTTTACAATCATGACGGCAGATTCCATCATTGATTAGGGTTTAAGCGCCTATATTAGCCAACTTCGTGCAGTTATTTCAAATGCCGCATACAGTGATCACGACATGGACAGCTAAAATTTAGCTTCTTAATTTCCGCAAGAAATTACCAATGCCGTAGCTGCTTGGGTGTTAGGGACAGCAGTCACAGTTTTTTGGACAAACATACCCAACCCAGGAACGTCATTAAATACTTAATGACCTCTGCATATTGTGGTGTGAATATGAATATAAAACAATGCAGCGATGAAGAGTGAATTCCTTACTCGGAGACCAATCCCAAGAGCGCCAGTATTTTAAACCCAACATCGGTTGTTGTGCACTAATTCTTATTAAAAATTCGATACCATAGGACATCCTCTAATGTTCCAAAGCCGTTTCCAAATATGTATGGATTGAGATCTAAATGCAAATATTGACATCATATATCTAATAATGGTGTAGAATATTTTCAACATTTACAAAGTTATTGTCTTTTGAAATACCTTTTTGTGAATTGCAGGATTTTTATTTTTGTTTTTTTTTCAGGAAAAAATATGTTAAACGAAAAAAATTGTTAATAACACAAAAATAGAAATATACAAAGTGCAATTTGTTTTAGTTTGGAGAGAAAAACAAAACTGAAATCTTAATATAGATATTTAAATAGAAGATAATAATGATATTGGAGGAATTCAAAACCAATTCAATCAAATTCATCATTAAATGTTATTAATACAAAATATATGTACGTATGTATGTAAATATATGGCAATATTTAAATCAATAACATTTAGATTTTTGAATTAATTTGTTTTTCTTTTTTTGAAATAACTTTTTTCAAATTTTTACTTTAAAAGGAATCAATAAAATAATAAATCATAATTGTAACAACCAATTATAGAAAAATTACTTAAACTTAATTTGCTATTACATACCTCATTATCAGCATCATCTTCATTATTATCATTATTGTTGTTGTAGTTATTTTGACTTGTGGCTGTGGTGGAAGGAGAACTATCCACGGCATTGAATCCAGTATCCTCACTGTAATGTAAATGTTAAGTATCATTAGCGTCTTTCAGGTATACAAAAAAGTCACTTTAGCTTACTCATCGTCATATTCATAGTCATCATCATCCTCTTCTTCATTAAGACCGGAACCTTCAATTTGACGGCGATTTCGTACTGGTGCCTGATTTTTGTAATGCTTACGCCAAATAATCCACCAGCCGAATTTCTCACCGGTAATATTATCCAAAGCACCATCCTTAAATTGTTGTTCAATTTGTTTGACAATTGGTTCGGTAATGCTAAAGTATGTTGAACGACAGCCGATCTGGAAAGAAGTGAAAAAATAAAATAGTTAAAGTTTTTGATGTTACCATGACCAAGAGAATGGTTGTATTCCCTTACTCATAAGAAACATATACATATGTAAGTGACGAGCTTGAATAGAAAAATATACCCAATGGGAAATAGGCAGATCGTAGAGTGGCTTTAATAAATAGGAAAATATTTTGTGGAATCTAAGCAAACGTCTTAAGTCCAATTTTCATAGAATTTGAAATATTGCTACCGGATGCACAGTGGGCACTTCTTGAAGTGGCGATAATAAACAGAAATATATCTCCAAACTTCAGAAGCACAGCTTAGGGCTCCGGATGCTGGAAATTATGGAAATCTCAGTAAATATACTGCACAGCTGAAGTAGTCGAAAATATATCTCGACACTACGTGTGCCTAATAGACAAAATTTAACCTTTTGTGAGTAAAATATACAAACATTTTCTAAAAATTGGGTGCCGTGACTCCCAATCGACATATCTGTCAAATCAAGTGTGATGACGCCCAGCATTTTTGGAACTTATGTCCTATGTTTTGGAGCGGCCATAACTCCTACTGGCATTATAGACATTAAAAAAGCAAAACATGCAAGGCGTTAGGCCCTAATGGAATATCAATGGTATTGAAGGTCAGCAAGAGTGTCAAAAGGCCGATTTCCCTTCTGTAACCTGTTAAAGCGGGTGACGTAGGATATGAAAGATATCAAGCAACGGCTCCTAACCGATTTCAACATGGCAAAGCCCAGGATTTATTCGTGGTCCCTCTTTTATCTCAACTGACCTCTGGGGAGCTGCCTTTAACACCCGTTAAAAATAGTGAGCTAACACGAGCGGCGGTTTACCATCCAAAAAGCACCGTACTATGAAAAAAACAAAGAAAAAGAAACACAAACCGCACGTTTCAAGGACCATGACCTACTTTAAGCATCATGACCTGCGAATATGCACTTGGAATGTTCGCGCTCTTCATAGAGAAGGGTCAGTTTACGTTTCTTCAACATCAGCTTTATTTGCGCTCATGCTCCCACTCAAGACAAGAAATAACATACCAAAGATATACATATTTACGAGCGCTTAGAAGAAACATACCACCGTTCGTTGTCCTGCCCATGTCATTAAAATTATTCTCGGCGAATTCAAAACTAAAGTTTGGAAAGGAGAAAATCTTTGGCCCACCGTTCGTTGTCCTGCCCATGTCATTAAAATTATTCTCGGCGAATTCAAAGCTAAAGTTTGGAAAGGTGAAAATCTTTGGCCCAACTGTCGGAAAATTCTTTCTCAACAGGGAAACGTCTGACATTGGAATGAGGCTGATTGACTTCGCAGCTGCAAGGAACATGGTAGTGAACAGTACCAGATTTAAGCACCTAGAAATTTATATAGGCATCTGGCTTTCTTCAGACCAAAAAACAAGAAATCAAATTGATCACACTCTGATAGATGGAAGACATTCCTTGAGCGGGTTGGATGTAAGATCGTTCCGAGGAGCTAACAACAACTTGGATCACCCACCCATCTTGTTGTAGCACAGGTACGCACCCGATTAAACATAACAAATAAAGTAGCAACAGATACAACATGAAAGTTGGACATCTGCAAGCTGCAATTCAACAGATAGCCACATCTTAATCCATTCAACTGGTCAAATAGCCTAATGAAAGCACTCCTCGTCCCGATAACATATTAGCACAGTAGAGAAGCATTGCCCACACCATGCAAACAACCGCAAAATCCATAAATATGGATACCAGAGGCCTTCAACAAGAAATCCATGGTATGACCAGGAGTGTCGTGCTGCTACCGAAGAGAAAAATGCGGCGTATAGGGCTACTCTACAAGCAGAAGCAAGGCGTAGTGCACGAGATAGGTATCGGGTAAAAAAGTAGAGAGGGGAGACGCTTTTTCCGTAGGAAAAAGGGAGAGAAATGAAAAAGCGAGAGTGTGAAAAAATCGAGATGTACAGGAGCCAGAATGAAGTCCGAAAATTCTACCAATGAGTGAAACATCAAACTGATGACTTTGGTACAGGCACATCCTCCTGTAGAGACGATCTATGGAATTTGGTAACAGATACAGATATAGTGCCCAGGATATGGATGGAACATTTTTCCAATAAAGAATACAATGAAGGTACCGCAGATACAATCCCAGAAGATGATATTGATGTATACTGCCCCGCCAAGATGAGATAAAGGCAGCAATAAACCGGCTGAGGAATAATAAGGCAGCTGGATGGCTTAACAGTCGAGCTGTTCAAAACCGGTGTCGACACGCTGATAAGGTGTATGCACATCAGCTAGGAAGAAGAACGCGGATCCGACGATTGAAACCAGAGCATCCTGTGTCCCGTCCACAGGAAAGGGGATGAGAATGTGTGCTCTAACTATAGGACAGCCATGCACGCGTCTTTACGAAAAAGTTAACTACAACTCTCTTTCCCATACAAAATCCCAAAATAGCATTCTCTCCTTGTGCACCATTGCTATAGGACCATAAGTCTGCTTACAAGATAGTGACAGGCAACTACGTAGCCAGGGGGCGGCCGGTCATGGTAATTCTTAGCATTTCAATTTTTTTCCATTGGGGTCCCCGTAATGGTTTCGATATGTATTTCTGGATATGTTGTTGGTGTCAGGGATATAGTGCGAACGACTAAATTGGGCCATACCAATGCTACTTTAAACCTAGCAAATCCACCATTGACCATATATTTACACAGCGGCAAATCCTGAAAAAGAGATACATGGTCCCCTTAATGGTTTCGATATGTATTTCTGGCTACGTCCCTGGTGTCAGGGATATAGTGCGAACTACTAAAGCCTATGGTCAACGAAATAATTGGGCCATACCAATGCTACTTTAAACCTAGCAAATCCACCATTGACCATATACATACACCATACACAGCGGCAAATGAAAAAGAGATACAGATCGATCAGCCTTCGACAGCCCCTTATGTTCGAAGGTTTTCCAAGCCATGTCTAAGTTTGGTATCCCCACAAAGCTCATTCGTCTTTGAAAGATGAATCTGATACCGGTCCTCAGTTAAAATAGTCTAGTTTAGCATAAAAAGAGTTTTCAGACAAGGAAACGTTCAACGTTCTGCTGGAAAAGGTTATACGAGATGCGGTCGTTAAATTAAATGGCTCAATTTACACCAATAGCCATATTTATAATAGCCTATGTTGACAACATTGGCATCATGAGTCGATCAGTAACTGATATCTTTAAGGAGATCGAAAGAGAATCTGCTAAAGTGAGTCTGGTGGTAAACGGCAACAAAACTATGTTGATGGTATTGAGGCGCAAATCCGCCATAGAACTCTGACTAATTGTGGAAGTCTGTACCAGTAATTCTGAAGTAGTTAAAGACTTCGTCTAACTCGGCAAGGTACTCAACATAAGAAGAGTAACCGGTTTAATAACAAAGCCGCATCTTGTCATACAAAAATAAACTGAAACTACCCGTGTTAATGTATGGTATGGAAGCCTGAGAACTTCCGCGAACAGATAAGGCAATGCTTGGTGAGTTTGAGAGAAAATTGCTTTGAAATATCAACGACCAATTTACGTTGACGGGGAATATTGGTGTCGTATGCATCACGAGCTGTATCGGCAGCACCACCAATGACATCAGCGTATTTAAAGACATCGAGTGACAACAATTATGTTGGCTAGGCCATGTCATACGTATGAGGAATGGTGAACCCACTAAAAAAAGGCGTATAAATATGGCCCGCATGGCCCATGGCATGGAGAACTCGAAGGCCAAAACTTTAATGGAATAAACAAGCGGAACACGTGATAGAATAAAACGATATTCGAAATTGGAAAGTAAAGCAACAAATAGAGAGGAATGGAATTTTTGTCTTAGTTCGGCTTATAGAACAAATGTTCTGTAAATGTTGTTTTAGTAGCAGCATAGGTTTGATGTTGTGTTAGCTGTCGCTTTGGTTCTTAAGGGCTGTTCGAATATCAATTTGCGATTTTTACCCAAGGTAGTCCTTGTGGTTCTCATTTCGTGGGCAATTCCATGTTTTCTGACATAATTAATTATCCGAAAGCTCTAAAATTCGAAATGAGTATCCGATTTGTGCGAAACTTTGCAAATCGTAATATTTCTTCTTGAAAACACCTTCATGTACCTCCCTCGCAAAAATTCAAAATGTTCGCTTAAGTGAAGTTTAAGAGCTGTTGAAGAATTGTTTTGAAAATTTCACCAAAAGTACTCCTTGTCGCTCTGTTTACAGCGATATAATATTTTTCATGGGCAAGTCGAAATATTCGTCGGAGACCCTATAAAGTATATATATTCTTGATCAGTATAAAATTCTTAGTTATCTGCCCGTCCGGCCGTCCGTCCGTATGTCTGTTGAAATAAATGTAGAGGCCGCAATTTTTAAGATAGAGCTTTATAATTTGATATAGAAGTTTATATTACTCATAGGATGTATGGTACTGAAAATGGACTATATCGGTCCAAGTTTTGATATTACCCCCCATAGAACCGTTCCTCCCGATTTTCGGTATTTTGAAGGTTTTAGGCATTTGGCATTTAGTCTTGGTTGGATATATAAAACTTTCTCGCTGAAATTCGTCGGTATAGCTCCATGTCTTCATATAGCCCCAATAGAACGTTACCTCCCAATTTTAGTCTTCGTTGGGTGCCACCGTGGTGCAATGGTATGCACGCCCGCCTTGCACGCAGAAGGTCGGTGGTTCGATTCCCCGGCCAGGCAACACCAAGCATTTTTCTACGGTGGCAAAATACCCCTCAGTAATGTTGGCGACATTTCCTGAGTATTTCAGCCGTGAAAAACTTCTCTATAAGTGGTGTCTTAGGACACGCCGTTCGGACTCGGCGATAAACAGTAGGTCCCATATCATTGAGCTAAATATGAATCGGGGTGCACTCACTGATATGAGAGAAGTCTCCCTTGTCCCGTATGGGATGTTGTGGAACAATGTTTTTTTTTTTGGGGGTATAAAACTTTCTACCTGAAATTTGTCAGTATAGGTCCATGTCGTCATATAGCCCCCATAGAACCGTACCTACAGATTTTCAATATTTTGAAGGTTATGGCCTCAATATCCCACCAAAATGCCTGAAATTTGGCATTTAGTCTTCGTTGGGAATATAAAACTTTCCGCCAAAATTCGACGGTATTGGTCCATGTTGTCATATAGCCCCCATTGAACGGTATCTCCGCATTTTCGGTATTTTGAAGGTTGTGGCCTCCATATCCCAACGAAATGGCTGAAATTTGGTATGTAGTTTTCGTTGGGGGTATAAAGCTTGCCACCTGAAATTTGTTGGCATAGGTCCACGTCTTTACATAGCATCCATAGAACGGAACCTTCCGATTTTTGGTATTTACAAAGTTTAAGTCTTAATATTCAACCGAAATGCCCGAAATTTGGTATTTCATCTTTTCTTCCACGTTAAATTTGTCGTCTTTATTTAGTCCCCATAGAAAAGTATCTCCAGATTTTCGGTACTTTGAAGGTTGTGGTCTCCATATCCCAACGAAATGGCTGAAATTTGGTATTTAGTCTTCGTTGGGGGTATAAAGCTTTCCACCTGAAATTTGTCGGCATAGGTCCACGTCTTTACATAGCATCCATAGAAAGGTACCTTCCTATTTTTGGTATTTACAAAGTTTAAGTCTTAATATTCAATCGAAATACCTGAAATTTGGTATTTCATCTTTGTTTCCACGTTAAATTTGTCGTCTTTATTTAGTCCCCATAGAAGAGTATCTCCAGATTTTCGGTACTTTGAAGGTTGTGGCCTCAATATCCCAACGAAATGGCGGAAATATGGCATTTGGTCTTAGTGGGGTGTGTAAAACTTATTTCCTGAATTTTTTCCGTTGTGGTCTCAATATCCCACCAAAATGGCTGTATTTAGTCTTCGTTGAGGGTATAGAACTTTCCACCAGAAATTTGTCAGTACATGTCCTCATATAGCCCTCATAGCACGGCAATCGCCTTTTTTCGATATTTTGAAAGTTTAAGCCAAGGGTACAAAACATTATAACAGGTACAAGCATCCCTTGCAAAAATCAGACAGTATAAGTGTCCATATTTTGAAATTTTACTCACATTTCCCTACCGAATTAGTTGTTGCGAGGGCTACACGAACACTAACTGGCATAGGCAACAACGCGTGTTGCCAGTTGCCATTTGAATTTTTTGGACAGTTTGAAAGTTTTTAGCCTTTACGTACTCAGGACAGTTCGTCATACGACCATGTGTTGTAAACATTTACGTCCGATCATTTTTCACAACTTTCGACGGCAAGAGTGCATCGGTCAAATTAAGTCTTTATATGTTGATAAAGGACCATGCTATAGCACTATGAAGTGAATGCAACTTGGTACTTTGGAATCTCAATGGATAGAATGTCTCCCCACAGAAAATTATCAGTATAAAGTGATTATCGTCAATTAAGACATTATTCTCTTCCAATGAATTTGACTTAACGTAGCGGATGAGCTTAGTATTTACTAATTGTTTATATTTACTTCAAAACAGTTCGTAACACCGTTTTACTCGTCATGTATGTGTGCGGATTTTAATGGGTTAAGGGTTAAACAATAACATTGTTGTTAACCTTGAACTTCTATGACATCGTTAATGACATTTGAATTTAATACAATAAATCAAGCACATCCTGTTTCCTTCTATTGGTCGAGGTTGGGTTATTGAAAGTGACAAAAGTGTCTGGAGGAAACGTTTATTTGATTAATAACTTCCTGTTTTAAGAATTTCCGCCATCAAATTCAAACACGTTTTTTGTGCTCTCTTATTTGACAAATCATCATTTTGCAAAGTTACCCCTTACTAAGGCCAAGGCAGAACAAAAGCGAAAACAAAAGACCCTTTGAACCTTTCAATGAATTTCACTAAAAACACTTCTCTATCCATACAGTGAGTAGAATGTGAATGTGTAGAAAGATGATGGTCCCAATGAATTGTGCATTGGGCAAAAAGTGTCTGCAAAAATATACTTACGATAAAATCAACACGTCCCAGTTTACGATTATTATTAGTATGGCACTTATTGTTTCCCTTTTTCAAAGATTCCTTTTGCATTTCGTATAGATCATGTTTGGTGACACTTTCCATTGTGATAAATTCCTGGAAGTGTTGGAAAAAATGAAAGGTATTAAACATCTGTGTGTGTGCGGGTGTGTGTGTGTGAGGATATTGAATAATGATGAGGGTTTTTTCTGCGATTTGCTTACCTTTGGTATGGCAAAGAATTTCGATAGTTTGGCCAAAACTTTAGCACGGCGACTTTCATTCAGGTCATGCCAATTATATGTTTGCAGCACGAGCGACAAGACCAGCTCATTGTCGCCATAACGACAGTGTGACAATTCCACAGCATAGGGGTCTTGATGTTTATGATGATGTGACGACGACGTTTGGTGTTGATGTTGGTGATTATGATGCGAGCTGGCGGCGGCGGCTGTATGATGATGACCTTCAATTAATGTGGGCTCATCTTTGGGTTCGATTAAAGGAACCTAAAATCAAACAGAGAAAACAAAAATAGAGTTATTTATTAAAATGTTTACATTGGGCAGAAAAAAGCATATGTTTAATTGTGGCCTTAAAGTGTGGAAAAATTACACCCTCCTGCATACATTTTTGTAGCAAATGATTAATGTTTCCATATTGGCGGCAAGCTGGCCTGTGCTGATGTGTTGTTGAAGTGGTGTAATTTGAAAAAATAAATAATTATGTTTTGCTGTTTTAATTGTTTGTATAATTGTAAAAAAGTACCTAATTATACAATAAAGTGTGCCGGCCTGACTGATTGCCTGCCTTGCTGGCAGTTGGCTTTAAAACCGGCTGTTCTTCTTTGCCCTTCTCAGGGCCTCCCACCATTCATCATCATCATCATGGACAGACACCATGAGTTTATTTTATAAATAGCCCATAAATGTTTCTAAAAAAATAGTATTTTTTGTTTATTTAAAACAAAAACAACAAATGTGTAGAATCAACCCCTTTTTTCCCAAAGTTGTCTGCAGTCATTTCAAACATTAAATGATTAATAGCCCTAGTACTGAATTCAAATTATATTCTATGGTTCATCAAAATCATCATAATTTTCATGCTATGTTCTGGTATTTTACACATTTTATAATTCAAGGGTATTCCTTGCTACTTCCACCATCCATCCACCCACCCAACATCTGCGTAAATTCATAATTCATCTACCAGAACATGACGTTTGCATAACAAAATGTGTAGCATAAAAGAGTTTGAAACCAAAAATAAAGATCCATCTGCACTTTGTACGGCATCATAAATTTTATTTTGTACTTTAAACAGAAGAAGAAGATGAATGTAAAACTTATTGGTAGATAGAGAGTAATTATACATTTATAGAAACAGAAGGCCCTTAATGTGATTCCATTTAAATAGTGAAAGGAATTATAGAAGCACCCTTTCCTTCAGAAAGAAACTATAGAAGCACCCTTTCCTTCAGAAAGAAACTATAGAAGCACCCTTTCCTTCAGAAAGGGACTGTAGAAGCACCCTTTCCTTCAGAAAGGGACTATAGAAGCACCATTTCCTTCAGAAAGAGACTATAGAAGCACCCTTTCCTTCAGAAAGGGAAAGGGACTATAGAAGCACCCTTTCTTTCAGAAAGGGACTATAGAAGCACCTTTTCCTTCAGAAGAAGCACCCTTTCTTCAGAAAGGGACTATAGAAACATCATTTCCTTCAAAAAGGGACTATTGATTCACCCTTTCCTTCAGAATGGGACTATAGAAGCACAATTTCCTTCAGAAAGGGACTATAGGAGCACCCTTTCCTTCAGAAAGGGACTATAGGAGCACGCTTTCTTTCAGAAAGGGACTATGGAAGCACCCTTTCCTTCAGAATGGGACTATAGAAGTACACTTTCCTTCAGAAAGGGACTATAGAAGAACCCTTTCCTTCAGACAGGGATTATAGAAGCACCTTTTCCTTCAGATAGGGACTATAGAGGCACCCTTTCATTCATAAAGGGACTATAGAAGCACCCTTTCCTTCAGAAAAGGACTATAGAAGCCCCCTTTCTTTCAGAAATGGACTATAGAAGCACCCTTTCCTTCAGAAAGGGACTCAAGAAGCACCCTTTCCTTCAGAAAGGGACTATAGAGGGTGCTTCTATTCAGAAAGGGACTATAGAAGCACCCTTTCCTTTAGAAAGGGGCTACAGAAGCAGCCTTTCCTTCAGAAGGGGACTATAGACGCATCCTTTCCTTCAGAAAGGGACTATAGAAGCGCCCTTTTCTTCAGAAAGGGACTACAGAAGCACCATTTCCTTCAGAGAGGGCTATAGAAGAACCCTTTCCTTCAGAGGGGGGCTATAGAAGCGCCCTTTTCTTCAGAAAGGAACTATAGAAACACCTATTCCTTCAGAAAGGGACTATAGAAGCACCCTTTCCTCCAGAAAGGGACTATAGAAGCACCCTTTTCTCCAGAAAGGGACTATAGAAGCACCCTTCCCTTCAGAAGAGCCTATAGAAGCACCCTTCCCTTTAGAAAGGGACTATATGAGCACCCTTTTCCTTCAGAAAGGGACCATAGAAGCACCCTTTCCTTAAGAAAGGGACTATAGAAGCACCCTTTCCTTCAGAAAGGGACTATAGAAGCACCGTTTCCTTCATAGAGGGTCTATAAAAGCACCTATTTCTTCAGAAAGGGACTACTGAAACTGCATTTCTTTCTGAAAGGATATGCAGAAGCACTCATTCTTTCCGAAAGGAACTAAAGAAGCAGCTTTTCTTTCAGAAAACGTCTATAGAAGCACCCTTTCCTTCAGGAAGGGACTTTAGAAGCACCCTTTCCTTCAGGAAGGGACTTTAGAAGCACCCTTTCCTTCAGGAAGGGACTTTAGAAGCACCCTTTCCTTCAGGAAGGGACTTTAGAAGCACCCTTTCCTTCAGGAAGGGACTTTAGAAGCACCCTCTCCTTCAGGAAGGGACATTAGAAGCACCCTTTCCTTCAGGAAGGGACTTTAGAAGCACCCTTTCCTTCAGGAAGGGACTTTAGAAGCACCCTTTCCTTCCGAAAGGGAGTATAGAAGCACCCTTTCCTTCCGAAAGGGACTATAGAAGCACCCTTTCCTTCAGAAAGGGACTATAGAAGCACCCTTTCCTTCAGAAAGGGACTATAGAAGCACCCTTTCCTTCACAAATGGACTACAGAAGCACCCTCTCCTTCAGAAAGGGTTTATAGAAGCACTCGTTACTTCAAAAAGAAGCACTCGTTACTTCAAAAAGGGTTTATGGAAGCACCTTTTTCTTCAGAAAGGGTTTATAGAAGCACCCTTTTCTTCAGAAAGGGTTTATAGAAGCACCCTTTTCTTCAGAAAGGGTTTATGGAAGCACCCTTTTCTTCAGAAAGGGTTTATAGAAGCACCCTTTTCTTCAGAAAGGGTTTATAGAAGCACCCTTTTCTTCAGAAAGGGTTTATAGAAGCACCCTTTTCTTCAGAAAGGGTTTATAGAAGCATCCTTTTCTTCAGAAAGGGTTTATAGAAGCACCCTTTTCTTCAGAAAGGGTTTATAGAAGCACCCTTTTCTTCAGAAAGGGTTTATAGAAGCATCCTTTTCTTCAGAAAGGGTTTATAGAAGCACCCTTTTCTTCAGAAAGGCACTATAGAAGCACCCTTTTCTTCAGAAAGGGTTTATAGAAGCACCCTTTCCTTCAGAAAGGGACTATAGAAGCACCCTTTCCTTCAGAAAGGGACTATAGGAGCACGCTTTCTTTCAGAAAGGGACTATGGAAGCACCCTTTCCTTCAGAATGGGACTATAGAGGTACACTTTCCTTCAGAAAGGGACTATAGAAGCACCCGTTCCTTTAGAAAGGGACTATAGATAACTTTCTAACAATGAAAAGGGTCTATAGAAGGACCCTTTCTTTCAGAAAGGTACTATAAAAGCACCCTTTCTTTGAGAAAGCGTCTATAGAACCACCCTTTCTTTGAGAAAGGGTCTATAGAAGCACCCTTTCTTTGAGAAAGCGTCTATAGAAGCACCCTTTCTTTGAGAAAGGGTCTATAGAAGCACCCTTTCTTTCAGAAGGGTATATAGAAGCCTATTGTACTAGATGCCAAGAAGCGAATTATGGTGCGATCTTGGCGTTGGCGTACTTTGTGTCCATATGCATGTATATACATTAGAAGTTCTGTTCCCCACGTTGGGCGCCATTATATGACTACTTAATTTTTTTTTAACTTTAATTACAATAAACTTTCCAAGGACCAGGTTTATATTGTTTTTCTCTTATAATTATCCAATATCCTTTTTTACCATCCCTCGTATAAATAATTTATCACACAATGTGGAATTGTGTTTATCAAATATTAGCACACACACAACACAGCAGTTCCATGAATTTATGTTGTTGTTGCAATGACATTTTGAAGTCTTCTGGTATTTTTATGCCACATAATACATGACATGTAGGTACTTGTGCATTATTTATGTATGTATTTACTTTAAGTTCTTATTCAAATGTCAGGATAAAACATTTGCATTTCTGAGAAATTGTCAAGAAGCGTATAAACGATATGGAAAGGGATTTATATCAACATAAATAAACAATTAATGCATTCAAATGGGATTCAAATGAAGTTAATTAGAAATATTTATTGCAAACATATGAAATGTGCAGACGTATGTAGGTTTTAAAAGAAAATTAATATAATTGAGTAAATAGTAAGAAATAATACTTAGAAAAAAATATATTTTTTATTTTCACTAAATGGCGACCAACGTAAAATATCTTCCCTAAATTTTTTCAGAGACTTGTGTCGAACACGACGTGGTACTACTTTTTAAGAAGTTTTACATGCCTAAAATATTCAGAAATGTAAGCCAATATTACACTGAGGATCATAATCGGCGTAGAAAATTGAATTTTGCTTTGGCGGAGTAACGAACCCTCAGCCACTTATCACAGTGGAGGATTGCTCGATAACTTTCTAACAATGAAAACTCGAATATTTACCATCAAAAATGGTTTTATTGTTTTCCTAAGTAGTACCCAGCATAATTAATACACCTTTTTATGCGCTCACACCAATTGTTGAAACATTTTTTCCACTCCGATTGAAATGCCTCCAAAACATGGTTTTTGAACGCTTCAGCAGCATTTCCTGGAGACGAAACCCATTGACCACGCATTTTTTCATGATGTGCAGGAATCAAATGAAGTCATTGGGCGCCAGCATAGGCAGTAGAAAAGTGGTGGGAGGGAGGTAGATATTTCACCATATATCGTTAAGGATAAATCATTACTCAGCTTAGCTTTTCATCGTTAATGTTATTATGAATTCCCCACGTTGGGCGCCAGTTTATATAACTAGCATAAATTATAGATTTAAACTTCAACTTGAATTATAACTTCACAATAAATGAAGCTGGCTGTCCTCTAAAGATATAAAATATTTCCCACGAATATTCCAGAATCGGTAAGGGAAACTACCACCACGCCCACACCTTCCAATTTTTCGAACTATTTTGTTGTTTTCCTTAGTTTCAATATGATTACTATCGAATCCCATGTAGAAATTAACATTAATTAACCATTGTGCGCCGTTTAAAATGTAATGTTGCAAGGTGAACAGTTCATTATGATGGATATAATTTAAGAAGAGCCTCAGTTTTATAAATATTAGTTTATGAAGTATTACCTAAAACTATAATTTATGCTAATTATTAGTTATTAAAATGGCGACCAACGCGGGGAGCCCCATTCAATATCTTCCTCTCTCTCTCTCTCTTTGGACAGGGTCCACTCTGTTGTTAATTGTTAAAAAAATTAAATTATTATGGACTCTAGCCACTATATCTAAACTTCCCCTCGCCTCCTTCTTTTAAAAATTTGTAATCCTACATACCTACTAAATACCTTCATTAAAAGCCATTAAATTTTCAGGAAGGTTCAAAAGGACATTGCAATTCAAAATGTATCCTTCAACCTTTTTGAATGACAAGAAACAAAAAAATATCCACTAATGGTGGTCATTACATATGACCTTGCTAAAGAAGAACAAAAAAAAAATAATTGCAAATATTGAATGAGTGACGGACGAGGTGGCTGGCGATTGTAGGAAGGCAGTGTTATTAATAATGTACAACAGCCATTAACTCAAGCCAGCAATTTTCTCCACAGCCTTAGATGGTTAAAAATGAAATAATAGACCGACCATTTAGGACAAATTCATGCTGCCCATTATTTATGGTTGAAATGAAAATTGTAATACAAGCTTTACTTTCTGCAACAAATAGTACCACAAGTACATCTGATTTGTGTGTACTTTGACTAAATCATCATCATCTGCTGAATAATTGATGGCCTTTGAAAATGTAAATTCATTTTGTAGCAGAAAAAAAAACACACTTTGAATGAATGAATATTCATTCAATGGTGGGGACGCTACAAAAACCATCGACAAATGATGAATTGAGTGAATGACAATTTGATTAAGAGTCTATATTTGACATGGATTTGAGTCTATGCTAAGGGGTACACTGTGAATAATTATAGGATGACAATTTCATGCCCTAGGAGGCTCGTGAGTTCGTTAAGCCAACACATTATTAAAAACTTCTTTATATTTATCTTGAACTAAAAGTAGAATCGGACAGGCAGTCTAAAAATGAAAAAAAATATATATATATTTTCCACGAATACCCTGGAAGCACTGAGAGGTGCTACTCTTATATCAACGGAGAGGACTCTATGAAAAAAATAACTGAAAGGCATCATTAGAAAAGTGTAGGTAGGGAGTTTGATATTTCATCACATATCGTTAAGCATAAACCATTACTCAGCTTAGTTTTTGATCGTTAAAGTCGTTAAGAATTGAGTTCCCTCCCCACCTTGGGCGCCAGTTTATAAAACAAGCATAAATTATAGGCTTATACTCGAACATAAATTAAAACTTCACAATGAAAGAATTAAATATAGAGCAGTAGTAAAAGGAGGGAGGGAGATATTTCAATACATATATTTGATAATATAACATTATTCACGTTCACGCCTTCAATCATTAATGTCATTATGTATCAAGCTCCCCACGCTGGGCGCCAGCTTAGGCATCATTAGAAAAGTCGTGGGAGGGAGGTATATATTTCACCATATATTGGTAAGCATAAACCATTACTAACCTTAGCTTTTGATCGTTAATCCTATTATTAATTTATCTTCCCACGTTGGGCGCTAGTTTATATAACTAGCATAAATTATAGGTTTAAACTTCAACTTGAATTATAATTTCTCAATAAATAAACTAAATATAGAAGCTGGCTGCCCTCTAAAGAGATAAAATATTTCCCACGAATATTACAGAATCGGTAGGGGAAGCTACTACCATATAAACATATGGGACCCTATAAAACGATTGTTGGCCTTCAAAGCTGAAAGAGAGCAGTAGAGAAAGGAGGCAGGGAGGGGATATTTCACCATATATAGTCGATAATACAACATTATTAACGTTTACGCCTTCTATAACCAATGTCATTATGGATTAAGCTCCCCACGTTGGGCGCCAGCTTATATAACTAGCCAAAGTTGTAGATTTATGAATTATTTCATAAATAAATATTTCACAAACTGAGAAACTATTTACATCACATCCACCGTGGTGAAATGTTCTCCGTGTAGATAGAAGATTGGGGGTTCGTGACTAGAGTGAAACAACATTATTTTTTAAAGGCATATATTTTCAGAGTTTTCCAGGCACAAAAAGCATTTCTTAATGTCTTATCGTGCTGTGTGAGATAAAGATCTCAGCATAAGACTGCACAAAAAATAATAATACAAGAGGTGAGCCTAAAAAATCAGGACCACAAGGACTATTTTCGGTGAAAATTTCAAAACGATTTTCTCATAAACATACTCAGTTTGACATACGACCGTTGTGCCAGAAAACATTGCTGCCGTGCATGACCTGATAATGCAAGATCATCATGTAATATACCGTGAGATAGAGGCATCATTTGGCATTTCTTCCACCATACATACATTCGTTATTGCATGAACACCTGTCCGTAAAAAGGTTTGTTCTCCTTGGATCAAGCCCAAAATGACAATCGCTCAAAAAAGACTTTTGTCGATTGGTGCAAAAAAATAGGATCGCGATGTTTCAAAATTCGTTTATAAGATCGCATCATGGTCGACAAATGTCTATGAGCCCGAAACCGAACAGCAATCGGCCTTCTGGGCCTTCGAAATGGGCGCCTGTTTCTTCGGCAAAACTGGTCATGTGGCATATGTTCCACTTGGGCAACGTAGAAGGTCAATTTTGAGTGGGATACCACAATTTGTTTCCCTGAAGTCTTCGAAGAAAATCGAAAAAACGAACAGGAAAAGACGTATTATTGTGCACTATGACAATATGAGCTCTCACATATCTGTTAAAAACCGAGAATTTTTGACCAGACAAAACGTGGAATTTATGATTTCATTTTATTCCCACATATCAAGAAAAAAGGCGTGGTCAACGATTTTCGTGGCCAGTTAATGCTGTTGAAGCGTTCAAAAGCCATGTTTTGGAGGTGTCTCAATCGGAGTGAAAAAGTGTTTCTACAATAGTTTAGAGCGCTTGGAAAAGTGTAAAAGTCATGCTGGAGAACACTTTAGAAAACGCCAATGGGGGAATAGTCCACTCAAGCAATCGAAAACTTTAGAAAACAATAAAACTATTTTTCTAGTAGCCATCTTAAACACCAACATGACCCGAGAAGTTGCCCGAATATAAGTTTTAAGTTCTTGGTACTTGAATTAAATTTGTGGAAAGGTTAGAGCAATGTTAGTCCCTCTCTACGATAGATGTAGTCATTGGTCAACACTTAGAACTTTCAGGTAATTATGTCAGGAAGTATGGCATTGTCAATGAAAACAATTATATCATTGTAATCAGGGCCAAAAGGACTGCCTTCGGTTAAAGTTTCAAAACGTTCCTCGATCAGAAATCACACTGCACATAATCCAGAAATGTTTGAATTTTCCATGGGAGGTGCCCGAAGAAGTGGACAAATATAGTCCGTCTACGAATTTGATTTAAGGTTGGACGAAATATTTCCATGAACAATGTTTGGACCAATCGGTTACTCCATTCGAGAGTTATCGTGTTTACCGCATTTGGTTAAAACCCTCAGAAAAATGTTGACCTTATTTTCTTCGTATTTGTGCTATGTTCTTCGATATGAGGGAGATCCCACATTCGTGCGCAAAAATAGAAACGGTTTACCCTCCTAGATAGAGAGATGTCCCACTCTGTGCCGCCTTTTCAATGTGTGGGAGAATGTTCCCATACGTGCGAATTTAGTATATTCATGTCTCGAAGTACATCATGATTCCCTTTTTGCTTTCGAAAGAGAGCCCCACGTTGGGCGCCATTTCTAAAATGTAATATATAAGAGGTTCATAAACGATTTTTTTTTTTAATTTTGTTTTTTATAATTAGGGTCAGAGTTTTTCATAATTCTCTTGCACAAAGAGTGTCGTTATAGGATAACATTATTGACAGCGTTGGTTAACCTGCTAAGCGAAATTTTAGATAGAGACTGAAGTTCCCCTCAGTCCTCTATAGTATGTGTATGGGGAAATTCAGTATATTCAGTATATTTATGGGTTGAAGATATTGCAGTAGATTATTCCCTTAAATGTTGTCTAACGAAATCCCCACGTTGCACAGTGCAAAATAAGAGCACTTTAGCGGAACTTTACTAATAACTTTTAAAGGAAAAGGTGTAGATTCCTAAAATTTTGCACAAATGTTTCTTATATTAGTGGACAGTGTGGGGCTCAAATTGGGCCACATAGGCCCGCGGTTTCCTGTAGCGCTTATGTAACGGTGGCGGCCGTTTTTACGTTTTACATTCATTTTTCAATCGATTTTGATGCAAATTGGTAAAATATTTTCAATATAGGTTCGCGTTTTGAAATAGCCCCCACAGGCGGGGTTCCCTCATATTGGGTATTTTAAAGGTTAATGACAAAAATTGCAGCCGATTTTGATGCAAATGTAAATTTTAAGATGTTAGCGAATAAAAAACCTCCTCACACATAAGCTGTCAACATAGGTCCACTTCTGGGTGAAGCTCCACAACCCTTCACATCTATTAAGGAGTAAAATGTCAATATTTTTTGTTTTCATTTGTATTTATAATGTTTATTGGTCCATTCATCAGGTCTGTACCATTAATTTTGTTAATAATGTCTTTCAGATCAAGTTCAGGTCTGCACTGCATTACAATTTTTAACGTATTTTGGTATTTGCACCGCAGCATCTAAAAATGTTGCACTATATGTAAATCACCATAATTTAGCGGTCAAAACTATGAAAAATTGCGAGAGGTTTCTTAATTTTACAGAAATTATCATTGTTAGAATTAGTGAGTCCATTTCTTCAAAACACAGTCAACAATGGCGTTCATTATCGCATTTACCTTCCACTTTTGGAAAATGCAAGTGAATGAAATTCCCAAAGTCTTTTTAGAAAATCTTGAATATCTCCAAAGACCGCGCGATACCGCAGCAGTTTTATAGCTTTGCGAACAGAGGAGAATCCAATCTTTCAGATTATATATATCTTAACACGTGAATGTACGTAACTCACTTTTGAAATGCCCACGGAAAATAAAAAATTATAATTTTGAAAACTTCAAAAAATCACTGCTTTCCGCCTAAAATTGCACGAAAACAATAAGGGTTTTTGCATCAAGATGTAAAATATCGTAATTGTTTTGTAAACTATGAAGAAAAATGAATCATGGCATACTGACCTACCATTTGTCCGCGCCACTCCATTCTTTTAATAAATCAAAAATACATTTCTTAAAAAAAAAAAAAAAAAATATTAAACAAAAGTGCAACTTTAAGTGCATTTTTTAGTCGTTTCGTGCAAACTGAGTATGGACCCTTTGCAGTGGAGTACTTAGCTAACGAATTCAATAAAAGTTTAATTAATTTCATGTACTTTGAAAATCCCTTAAAGTTCCACTAAACTTCCCAAATTTCGCACTGTGCGTTGGGCGCCACTTCTAAAAAGTTATATGTAGGTTATGAGTTTAATGAATCATTTTCCAAAATGTTGTTTGCTTTAAGATTGGAGGTCTTTATAATGCATCTGCATTGCACACATAGGGCGTTCGAGAGTTCCGGCCATGTCGAAAATTTCATAATTTTACACTTAGAAATGTTAAAATATGAACGGGTATGGAGCACCTATGTGAACTAATGAAAGAGAACCACATTGGTGCAGTGGTAAGCACGTCCGCTTTGCAATCAGAAGGTCTGCGATTCAACCGCTGACCAGAACATCAAAATTTTCGGTGGTAGCAATGAGTATTTCAGCCTTGAAAAAACTTTTTTACAAGTAATGTCGTAAGACACGCCGTTCGGACTTGGCGATAAAAAGTATGACTCATATCATTAAGCCAATATAAATCGGCGTGCTCTCATTGTTATGAGAGAAGTCTCCCATGCTGCCTCGGAGATGTTGTTTAAACAAGTAAGAAAGTATCAACCAGCTTTCCCGACACAGATATACCCTCATCCTCGGACCTAAAGAAAAGAAGTAAACACAGTACATCTGACATCTATAGGGATTTCTTGAGTTTTTGGTCCAATTTCTCAGGAATTATGGACTTATATAATTGTTACACAAACGTTCCAGAGGGGACAAGGGAGACTCTCTCATATCAGTGAGTGCATCCCGATTCATACCAGCTCAATGATATGGAAACTACAGTTTATCGCTGAGTCCGAACGGCATGCCCTAAGATCCCCACTTGTAGAGACGTTTCACATATCTGAAATACTCAGAAAATGTCGCCAACATTGCAGAGGGGTATTTTGCCACCGTTGAAAATTTGACGTTGCCTGGCTGGGGAATCGAAGCCATACCATTGCACCGTCGTAACTAGGGCCGCATACACAAAATGTTGCCAACAAATTTTAAAACTATCCCAGACTGGTTTTAACTCAAAGGGAAAAAATCGAATCCGATCAAAAATTGTCGGCAACGTTGGCTCCATATCCGTTCATATTTCAAAATTTCTAAGCGTAAAATTATGAAACTTTCGACATGGCTCGAACTCTCGAACGCTCTTTATTTGCAATGCAGATGCATTACGCAGACCTCAAATACTAACGCAAACGAAATTTTTGGAAAACAATTCATTAAGCTCATAGCCTACATATTACTCTCTACATATGGCGCCCAACGTGGGCTTTCTCTATAAAACACTATTCTCTTAATGAAGCCATGACTGTACTGAATTTCATGTGTCCCGACACATCGCAAAGAGTACATAGAGGAACTTCTTTCTCTATCTAAAATTTTGCTCAGCAGTTTAACCAACGCTGCCATTAATGTTATCACATCACGACCCGCTTTGTGCCAGAGAATTAGGAATAATTTTGACCCTAATCTTAGAAAAACAAAATTAAAAATAAATAATTTATTATCCTCATACATATTACATTTTAGAAGTGCCGCCCAACGTGGGGTTCTCTTTAGAAAACACTCAAGGAAATAATAATGTACTGTAAGATCTTCAAGCCATGATCCAGCAAATGTGGTCAATATCTTACCTCTGAATACTGAGTGTTGTATGAACATCCTCCAACTCTCAGTGGTGAACACAATAACTCTCGAATGGAGTAACACAATTGCACTACAATGAACTGGTATATTGTTTTCATCGATTGGACAATAAATGTGGTCTAGAGAGTGATTTTGTGAAAATTCGCCTTTGGTCCCACAGAAGTTCGCCTTTGGCCCAATACAAATTTTAAAGAAATCGCTCTACAGACCACATTTATTGTCCAATCGATGAAAACAGTTTACCAGTTCTTTGTAGCGGCTAAACATGTAATCCTGCAAAAAATCGGGTCAGATTTTAACATTACCTATATAAAGGGCCCATGGAAAGTTTGAGGCCACAGTGGCACGTGTTAACATATTCCGATTGAGCTCAAACTTTGGCAATCTTAATTTTTAACAAAACTAAAAATTTTTAACAAAACTAAAAATCGATTTTTTAAAACCACTCTAATGCACACGAGTCAGCCAGACAGACGGACGGGCATCGATATGTCTAAAACCATTATTTCGATGAAGCACACTTTGGTCTTACACAACTGATATACTCTCGTTAGCCTAACGGCCCAGGGTATACAAATGGAGCCTTCTTGATATGGAGCTTCACACCTGAGATGAACACTATATCAACCTAAAAAACAAAAATTTTTTTGATTGGAACTCCTACCCCATAATTTTTTCCATTTGACCCAAAATCCTTATATATGAAATTTTATGACGATCGGTTAAAGGTTAGTCCGTGTCACCCGTGCTATCTTTGTTTCCATAGTAAACTAAGTTTGGACAAAATATTACGAAGGCAACATTTTGGACCAAATCGGTTCATCCATTCGAGAGTTATCGTTCGCTCCAGCCAAACATACAGACAGACGGACGAACATTGCTAATTAAACTCCAAATTGTCTGAAACGAATTTTGCCCAAGCATACTTTGCGTCTAAAACCATTATTTCGATGAGGCACACTTTGATCGTATGCAAGCCTAAGGGCACAGGGTATACAAATGGAGCCTTCATGATATGGAGCTTCCATGTGGCCTCTTTGTGGTGGTGCTTATACACCCACATACGAAAAATACGAACTGGAATTTGCTTCACCATTGATGTCCTTGAGGGTGAGCTGTCTTGGAGGATCTACATATAGGAATTCCTTTTTTCGCTGTTCTGAAATATGAACACTAGACCGATCCCAAAAAAATTTCACATTACTACGGAAACAAAGGCCGCCTGGATGGCACGTATTAACCTTAACCGATCATCACAAAATTTCATATATAAGGGTTTTGGGTCAAATTGAAAAAAATTAGTGGTTGAATTTCCAATCATAAAAAATTGATCCGGGCCACAGTGGTCGAAATCACTGACATAGCGTCGCGAAATTAATAATTTACAAACGAACTTCGATATCTTTCTGCAATTTTCCAAAATCTCAGTTTGTGTCCGTGGGTAATAATGGACTAAATATGAAAAACATCGGCTAATATGTTGGTATAGCCCCCATATAACGGTACATCCTGATATTCGGTATTTTGAGGATTTAATCCATCCATCCTTTTCTTCCAAATTAGTTGTAATTTGGCACGTAGGGTTTCTAGTGGTCACTTAACTTTTCCAACAAAAATTGTGGACATAGGTCTACGTTTGGGTATTGTACTCTTTTTAGGTACCTCCCGATTTTTAGTATATTGGGGGATTTTGGCTACATTTTCCGACCAAATTAGGGATAATTTGGTATTTGGGGTTCCCAGTGGACACAAACATTCTCCACCAAAAATTGTGGGCAGGGGTGTACGTTTTGTCCCCATATGACGGTACCTCCCAATATGCAGCAAAGTTTTTTGAATTGGACAGTGAATAACTGAGATAATATTTACAACAACAACAAACTGAAATCGAAATTTTAGTCAGCAGAGTATTTGTAATCGATACAATGGAAAACATTTCGCAATTTTGATTTTTTTACTTTCGCGCCACTAGATCAGTGATTTCTAATGAACACTGACGAACGCGGTACATTCTTCGTTTTATCGATAGCCCCCCGTTTCAAAGATGTAATCTTTACTGTTTATTTAGGCGATTACTGTGATTAAGATGTCTTCTAAATCATCAGCTCATAAAACGTTTAATTCAGAGCTCCAGGGCCGAGTCTTTTAATTTTGCCTGTCAGTGGTGGGTGAGAATCTTTAGTTGAGGGAATATGAATCGTGTTGCCCTTATTTCTATGGGAGCAGTCTCCATTGTCCCTTTAGGGTATGTGTCTGGGAACATTTTAATGCATGATTTAGACTACAGGCTAGGATATATGCATACCACACAGATAAAAGAATTTGCAATTATCCATTTTTCAATTTTTCTCCAAGTGTTTTGACACCTCAAGCACGCATACACGTACACTTAGCAGGCATGTATTTACGGTCAAGTTTAAAATTGTTTCAAACCATATTTTGCAAAAGCCATTCATTCAGTCATTTGACGATAACAAAATTCCCAGTGGTGGTCGTTCTGTCGTTCTGGCTTGTTCCGCATGTAGACTTCAGACAAAAAAGGTTAATAGTGTAAAAAAGTACGTGTGATGTACATTCAAGCACACACGAGCAGCATGTTCATTGAGTTGTAGTCGATTTCAACTAACCATAATGGCCATAAAATAGCAATAAAGCCCTGACCATAAATGTTTACGGGCAACGCAAGCATATTGACAATATACTCAAGAATTTTTACAAAAAAAAACCTAAGTTTTAATTTAAGTTTAACCTTTTTTGGTCAATCATAAATGACAGTTTGAAAATTACTATAATTTCCTGTATATATCGGTTCTTGTTCTAGCAGCAGCAGTAGCAGAAAAAGGAAGTCATGTCATCATCGTCGTCATCATGGAGGAAGGCAGAAGAACATTAGGCAAGACGAGGAACATGACAACACAAGACGCCACATTTCATGATTAGGCGCCTTTTTGAATTATTCATCATCATCACCATCTTTGGATTCGTATGACAGCTGTCAAAAATGTTACTTATAATTAAGGTGATACATATGAACCTAAATATTTGAATTAAATGGCGCCCAACATGGGTCCCATTTCTAAAAATGATAATGAAACTGATTCATCATCAAACTATGCGAAATTATATATTTCTAATAAAGTTCTCATACTACATATTTATGTACATTCATTAAATAAATAATAATAATAAAAAATACCAAAACCTAACACCATTTCTAAATGTTTATTCAATTTTTATGTGTACGTAGTCGGCGTTCATGTTCCACAATTGGCATGCTGCCTAATATGACATTGAATATTGCTGCTTTCTTTTAATTGAATTGAATTTTTATTTATGAAAAAAAAAAATTATACATGAAAAATCTGTTATTGTGGCGGCACAACAAGTGTTGTTGCTATTGCCCGAGCTTTGCATTATTCATTAGTTAACATTTAATTTGAATTGATTTTTGCCAAAGCAATGGAAACAACATAAAACAAATCAACAACAACGAAAAAAGGAAATAATTGAATATTTTAATTAGATAAAAATTATGAACATTTTGCCGAATATGTTGATTGATTAAATTTAAAATTTATTTTTCGGTATTATTGTTGTTTATGGCAACGATACACATATTTTTTTTGGCAAATTTTATTGGGGAAGTGTAGGTAATAAAGCGTACAGAGACCCAGTAGCATGAATTTAATATTTTTGGTAAATTGTCTATTATGACATAGAAGGGCATGCACTAGGCATGTGCCAACTAACTAACGGCTTAGGTGACCAAAATTCTTTAGCGGACATTGAATTTTTTTGATTACTGAAATTTTGGTAAAAACATGTCATTAATCCATCATTAAATCACACGTTTGCTATAAAAAAATCACAAGAAGCAGAAGGTCAAAAAAAGACATCCTGAGAAGACATCCTGTTCATTCAGGAGAATGCCTCATGGTCTTATGAGAAGAGCAACTATGAGAATACCTACTTCTCTCTCACGACAAGAAGTCCTATTTGGAGAATAATTACATGTCTCCTATACGAAGACCTACGGGTCTTCTATACGAAGCCCACTGGTGTTCTATGAAGAAGACCTCTGTTTTTTATCATACGACCAACTGGTTTACTATGAGCAGAAGTGAGTTGACACTACAACAAGATTTTCCGGTCTTCCAAATTGGTCTTCTACCAGCAGGACTACTGGACTTCTATAAGAAGACCAGCTAAGAGAAAATTCAACTTCTTGGATATCTAGAAATTTTTGTGGATGACAACAATTTCTATAGAAAAAGTTGTCGATTACAACAACTTCTATAGAAAAATTTGTCGATAACAACAATTTTATAGAAAAAGTTTTCGATAACAATTTTTATAGAAAAGGTTGTCGATAACAAGAATTTCTATAGAAAAAGTTATCGATAACAAGAATTCATATAAAAAAAGTTGACGATAACAATTTCTGGAGGAAAAATTGTCGATAACAACAATTTCTAAAGCACATGTTGTCGACAACAATAATTTCTAGAGAAAACGTTTCCGGTAACAACAATTTCTATAAAAACAGATGTCGATAAACAAATTTCTGCAGAAATAGTTGTCGATAATACACAAACTGTGGTCGATAACAACAATTTCTATAGAAACTGTTGTCGATAACAACAATTTCTAAAGAAACTGTTGTCGATAACAACAATTTCTATAGAAACTGTTGTCGATAACAACAATTTCTATAGAAACTGTTGTCGATAACAACAATTTCTATAGAAACTGTTGTCGATAACAACAATTTCTATAGAAACTGTTGTCGATAACAACAATTTCTATAGAAACTGTTGTCGATAACAACAATTTCTATAGAAACTGTTGTCGATAACAACAATTTCTATAGAAACTGTTGTCGATAACAACAATTTCTATAGAAACTGTTGTCGATAACAACAATTTCTATAGAAACTGTTGTCGATAACAACAATTTCTATAGAAACTGTTGTCGATAACAACAATTTTTATAGAAACTGTTGCCGATAACAACAATTTCTATAGAAACTGTTGCCGATAACAACAATTTCTATAGAAACTGTTGTCGATAACAACAATTTCTATAGAAACTGTTGTCGATAACAACAATTTCTATAGAAACTGTTGTCGATAACAACAATTTCTATAGAAACTGTTGTCGATAACAACAATTTCTATAGAAACTGTTGTCGATAACAACAATTTCTATAGAAACTGTTGTCGATAACAACAATTTCTATAGAAACTGTTGTCGATAACAACAATTTCTATAGAAACTGCTGTCGATAACAACAATTTCTATAGAAACTGCTGTCGATAACAACAATTTCTATAGAAACTGTTGTCGATAACAACAATGTCGATAACAACAATTTCTATAGAAACTGTTGTCGATAACAACAATTTCTATAGAAACTGTTGTCGATAACAACAATTTCTATAGAAACTGTTGTCGATAACAACAATTTCTATAGAAACTGTTGTCGATAACAACAATTTCTATAGAAACTGTTGTCGATAACAACAATTTCTATAGAAACTGTTGTCGATAACAACAATTTCTATAGAAACTGTTGTCGATAACAACAATTTCTATAGAAACTGTTGTCGATAACAACAATTTCTATAGAAACTGTTGTCGATAACAACAATTTCTATAGAAACTGTTGTCGATAACAACAATTTCTATAGAAACTGTTGTCGATAACAACAATTTCTATAGAAACTGTTGTCGATAACAACAATTTCTATAGAAACTGTTGTCGATAACAACAATTTCTATAGAAACTGTTGTCGATAACAACAATTTCTATAGAAACTGTTGTCGATAACAACAATTTCTATAGAAACTGTTGTCGATAACAACAATTTCTATAGAAACTGTTGTCGATAACAACAATTTCTATAGAAACTGTTGTCGATAACAACAATTTCTATAGAAACTGTTGTCGATAACAACAATTTCTATAGAAACTGTTGTCGATAAAAACAATTTCTATAGAAACTGTTGTCGATAACAACAATTTCTATAGAAACTGTTGTCGATAACAACAATTTCTATAGAAACTGTTGTCGATAACAACAATTTCTATAGAAACTGTTGTCGATAACAACAATTTCTATAGAAACTGTTGTCGATAACAACAATTTCTATAGAAACAGTTGTCGATAACAACAATTTCTATAGAAACAGTTGTCGATAACAACAATTTCTATAGCAACAGTTGTCGATAACAACAATTTCTATAGAAAAACAGTTGTCGATAACAAGAATTTCTATAAAAACTGTGGTCAATAACAACAATTTTAATAGAAACAGTTGTCGATAACAACAATTTCTATAGAAACTGTTGTCGATAACAACAATTTCTACAGAAACTGTTGTCGAAAACGAAGATTCCTGTGGAAAATAGAAACTGTTGTCGATAACAACAATTTCTATAGAAAATGCTGTCGAAAACGAAGATTCCTTTGGAAAATATTGTCGATAACAACAATTCCAATAGAAAATGATTTCGATAACAATAAAATCTACATAAAATGCTGTTGATAACAACAATAATCGAAAATTTTGTCAATATCTCTGATTTGTATAAAAGTGTTATCGATAACTAAAATGTCCTTAGAAATATTGTCGATAATAAAAAAGTTTATAGTAAATGTTGTCGATTTAAACAATTGCTATAGAAACAGTTATCGATAACATCGATTTATATAGAACATGATGTCAATAACAACAATTTCTATACAATTTTTTTCGCTAACAACAATTACTATAAAAAATTTTGTCGAAAACAACCAGTTCTATAGAAAATGTTATTTATAACAATAATATCTATAGCAAATTTTGTCGATTACAACATCTTCTATAATAAAATTAGTCGATAACAAATATTTTTATAACAAATGTTGTAGATTACAACAATTCCTATAGAAAATTGTATCGCTAACAGCATTTTCCCTATGGAATATTATCGATAACCATAATTTCTGTAGAGAATGTTGTCGATAACAGCAATTTCTACGGAAAATGTTGGCAATAACAGCAATTTCTATATAAAATGTTATCGATAACAATATTTTCTGCAGAAAATGTAATCGAAAATAACAATTTTAATAGAAAATGTTATCGATAACAACAATTTTAGTAGAAAATGTTATCGATAACTAAAGTTTCTATCGAAATTTTTTAGATGACTATAACCTCTATTAAAACTATTGGCGATAACCTTTCGGGTAACACAAATTTCTTAACAAAATTTTGGCGGTAACAGCAATTCCTCTTGAAAATGTTTTCGATAACTGAATTGTTTATACAATAGTGTCCATAATAGAAGTTTCTTTAGAAAACGTTGATAAAAAAATACTTTCTGTAAAGCAAATAAAACTCCTAAAATGCCTGCTTGATTAAGTTATTTGCGGCGTCTCATTAAATTGCTTTTCGTTTAGTCCAAATAAAAATAAAATTACAATTTAATTAATTAAAAAAAGACAATCCATTTGGATTGCTTTACAAAGTATTTTCCAGATAATGGGGAATTAGTGATTCGTGATACTAAATAAATAGAGGAGTTGCGCAAAACTGTTTATTTTTCCAGACATCGTTTTTATGCTTCTTCTTTGTCTTCCTTCCACTCTGTATCAATAGCTGATCCCATTAAAAGTATTGCATTCAATAGAGCAACAAATGCCACTTTTTCTGTCAGCTCAAAAATAGTTGGCTGCCTTCACTCATTTAAGAACTGGTATCAACATTCTGTGTCTGTCTTCACCGTCGTCATCACCACCACCATTGTTGTCTGCATGGATTGGATTCATTCCAGCTGCCAGCCCGGCTCCTGCGTGCCTTTCCGAATTTTTCTAAATATTTTCCTTGCATTTTCACGCTTTGTTTTCGCAACAACAAACCAGAACTGAAAACTCCGTGTTGTTGTTGTTGGTGCAACAGATTTTTTGTATTGACTCTGGTTGTCCTCCGCCATTGATTACCAATAATGAGTTCTCGTTTTTTTCCTACTTTTTACACATCACTCCTCATCGATTTGCAGCTTTTTTGGTCTTTATCAACAATGAAGATGAAGATGATGACGAGAACGTGATTTTATGGTGATTCCACCAAGAATAGACACACAGAGGGGAGATGAACACAAATCGAAGAAAAAATCTGTCTGACTTAACAATTGGGTGTCTGGCATTAACAACTTGGCAGAGGAGTGTTGCCGTTTAGATAGTTTTTTTTCATCTTAGTGGTCGGAAAATTAAAAGGTGTGAAATATGACTGAATTGGGGTTTCTTATATTTCGAATATAATATTTATAAAATTTCAGGTGATTTTGAGATGATGTTTCCAAAGAGTTTCAAAGAATTATTAGATAAAATAAGACCAGAATCTATTTTAGAATTCCACTTCCCGTTTATTAAGTGAAGAGGTCTTGGTCTATTCTTCATTGCAGACAGATCTGATTACGAATTGTTAGTTGATATTCATTTGGATCTGGGTCTTTTTGTACTTCTGGATACTTTTGCCACATTTAGTCATGGGGCAAAAAAATAATCTAAAATGGCAACACTGTTGAGAAAAAATAGTTCTCCTTCCTTTCAGATCAATATTGTCCATTTTTGTTTGGAGCAGCCTGGGGACAGTACACCACCACTTAAACAGACTCAAATAGCTAGGCAGCCATCATCAGCCTGTTAAATTTAATTATTCCATTTCAATTTTTTGTGCCGTTGCTGTTGTCTGGACACAACAATGTGATGTTGTTGTTACTGCTGATTCTATGTTTACCCATCTTTTTCATTATTTTTATCGAAATTCATGGCATTAAGTTGTGCAGTTTTCCGTTTATTTTTTTTTCTTACTTCTTGCGAAGAGAATGAACCAGAATATTCAACATAAAAATAATTTTTAATTGAATTCAATTGTTTCGATTGATGCTGTTTGTTTGAGTTTTCTCTCACTTTTAACTCTTAACAGCCAATGCACAAGAATATGGAGACAATGATTGGAAACAGACTGCAGATTCAAGCCTTGTTTGGAGTATCCCATCATCACCATCTGTTAACGGTGTCAATGCAAATAACTTTTTATTGGCTTTAATAGAAAGAAATTATTAGTCCATAAAATAAAACAAATTTTGTTATCGTTAAATTTGTTGTTGTCGACAATATTTTCTGTAAAAATTGTCGCTATTACTTCTATAGAAATTTTTATTATTGACAACACTTCTATAACTTTTTCTATAGAAATTGTTGTTATCGACAACTGTTTCTATAGAAATTGTTGTTGTCGACAACAGCTTCTATAGAAATTGATGTTATCGACAACAGGTTCTATAGAAATTGTTGTTATCGACAACAGGTTCTATAGAAATTGTTGTTATCGACAACAGGTTCTATAGAAATTGTTGTTATCGACAACTGTTTCTATAGAAATTGTTGTTATCGACAACTGTTTCTATAGAAATTGTTGTTATCGACAACTGTTTCTATAGAAATTGATGTTATCGACAACAGGTTCTATAGAAATTGTTGTTATCGACAACAGGTTCTATAGAAATTGTTGTTATCGACAACAGGTTCTATAGAAATTGTTGTTATCGACAACAGGTTCTATAGAAATTGTTGTTATCGACAACTGTTTCTATAGAAATTGTTGTTATCGACAACTGTTTCTATAGAAATTGTTGTTATCGGCAACTGTTTCTATAGAAATTGTTGTTATCGACAACTGTTTCTATAGAAATTGATGTTATCGACAACAGGTTCTATAGAAATTGTTGTTATCGACAACAGGTTCTATAGAAATTGTTGTTATCGACAACAGGTTCTATAGAAATTGTTGTTATCGGCAATAGTTTCTATAGAAATTGTTGTTATCGACAACAGTTTCTATAGAAATTGTTGTTATCGACAACTGTTTCTATAGAAATTGTTGTTATCGACAACTGTTTCTATAGAAATTGTTGTTATCGACAACTGTTTCTATAGAAATTGTTGTTATCGACAACTGTTTCTATAGAAATTGTTGTTATCGACAACAGTTTCTATAGAAATTGTTGTTATCGACAACAGTTTCTATAGAAATTGTTGTTATCGACAACAGTTTCTATAGAAATTGTTGTTATCGACAACAGTTTCTATAGAAATTGTTGTTATCGACAACAGTTTCTATAGAAATTGTTGTTATCGACAACAGTTTCTATAGAAATTGTTGTTATCGACAATTGTTGTTATCTGACAATTGTTGTTATCGACAATTGTTGTTATCTGACAATTGTTGTTATTGTTGTTATCGACAACAGTTTCTATAGAAATTGCTTTTATCGACAACAGTTTCTATAGAAATTGTTGTTATCGACAACAGTTTCTATAGAAATTATTGTTATCGACAACAGTTTCTATAGAAATTGTTGTTACCGACAACAGTTTCTATAGAAATTGTTGTTATCGACAACAGTTTCTATAGAAATTGTTGTTATCGACAACAGTTTCTATAGAAATTGTTGTTATCGACAACAGTTTCTATAGAAATTGTTGTTATCGACAACAGTTTCTATAGAAATTGTTGTTATCGACAACAGTTTCTATAGAAATTGTTGTTATCGACAACAGTTTCTATAGAAATTGTTGTTATCGACAACAGTTTCTATAGAAATTGTTGTCGCTATCGCTATTGTCGTTATCGACAGCTATTGTCGCTATCGACAGCTTTTTTCATCAGAAATTATGTTACTTTTCTATATATCTACATATTTTCTATGACAAATTCTCATACCCAAAAAGGTTGAATTTTCTGTGGAAAATCTTTTCAAATGGTTTCCATATCAGTTTTCTCACAAAACCGAAACTCACAAGGTTTCGAATCAAATTTTGATAATTCTGTGATTTGAAAGAATTTTCCAGCTAATCAATTAAGCCCACCCCATAGTGCTGTCTGCACAAACATTTGTAGGATATCTTTCAAATGTATCGGATATCAAATCCCCGGTATAATAGGGGGTGTTCACAATGGAATATGATATTTTTTCTCAAATTCTTACTAAAATTTCAATTATAAGGCAAGAAGTTGTTTAAAAGGCCGAACAAAAAAGATGAATGAATGGTAGACAGGTATAATAATGTGTGGGTCGGCCAAGGAAAAGAGGGGTTTGACAGGCGTAAGTTAACAAAGACAGCCGATGATGATTATGATGAGGACCGCCGTACGACGACAGCATAACAAAGACATGGCTTGTTTATAAAAGGAGGAGTGAAAGCAAGAACAAACATCAGCATAAAGGCAGCAAAGTGCACCATACAAAAATGCAACAACAAAAAGAAAAACAACAACTACAACAATAGACCAAGTAACGTAACACAAACATAGTTTCTTAAAGACCCTCTACTAAGGAAGAAAGACAAAAGCACTGAATGTCTAAAAGGAAATATAAGAGAAAGAAAAACGTCCGAACCAAATCACCCTGGCAACGAAGAAGAAGGCCAATTCTGTCAGAACTTCCAATGCATACCATGATCAACCAAACCGTCTGTCCATAGTCCAATATTGCAGATGCAAGAGATGCTGTAATGGATTTACATGATGCACGTATGGTGCATCATCTTGTTGTTGTTGCCGTATGTTTTTATAAGGCAAACAAACAATGAGAGTGGTTGATGGTGATGAAGTTGAAGTTGAAGTCAGCCATGCAACCAAATCATCAAAACAGCCAACAACAACAAATACAAGGTGCATGCATCATGGTGTTGTTGTTGCTGTTTGCATTGTGTGTACTGCCAGTAGGAAATCATTTAGATGGTAAATTGCGGTAAAATGGTCATAAAATGTTCTCTTTTTTGATTCTTTTTATTATTCATCTTGCGTGAATAGCATTTCACTAAGGCTGCAGCATCATTGCATCCTGATTCCGATATCAGTACCAACGCATCATTTCTTCTTCATCTTAAAACAGACGAACGAGCCCAGAATTTTTAATGTACAACATCGACTTAGCCTCTGTTTACAGAACAAACAGACAAAACAACATTGCGTGAATATGATTGATGATGCGTGCCTCATTGTTGTTGTTGCAGTTGCATTTAAACAAAGTTAACATTTGTTTGTTGTAGCAGTTGTTGTTGTTTTCACAATCAAATAACAAAAAGGCCGTTAACATCATCATGAATAGGTCCAGTCAAAAAGTGATGCGATTAAAAATTCTAAGGAGGGCGGTTCAAAGATTATTTGCTGCTAGCCATAATTAATTACTTTCGGTTATAACAAAGACTTTGGATATTACACTGATGTTTGGCAATTCAAAAGAAATGCATGTTAATTCTTTGGATTTTGAGAGATATTGGATAACACGGCACAGTTGGATGGTACAGAAATGTTTGTGTGAATAACTTTTTGTTATGAGATAAATTTTTATTGATATTTCCATTATCGACAACAATTTCTATAGAAGTTATTGTTATCGACAACATTTTCTGTAGAAATTGCTGTTATCGACAATATTTTCTATAGAAATTGTTGTTATTGATAATATTTTCTATAGAAATTGCTGTTATCGAAAACATTTTCTCTAGAAATTCTCGTTATCGACAACTTTTTTAATAAAAATTGTCGTTATCGGTAATATTTTCTGTAGAAATTAATGTTATCTATCGACAACATGTTCTATAAAAGTTAATGTTATCGGCAAAATTTTCTATTGAAATTGTTGTTGTCGACAAAACTTTCTGTAGAAATTGTTATCGACAACAGTTTTTATAGAAATTATCGTTAACGATAATATTTTCTAAAGAAGGTAGTTTTAGCGACAGCATGTTCAATAGAAGTTATTTTTATCGACAAATTTTTCTATACAAATTGTTGTTATCGACCCTATTTGTAAGGAAATTGTCGTTATCGACAACTTTTTTAATACAAATTTTCGCTATCGATATTTTCTGTAGAAGTTAATGTTATCGACAACATTTTCTATAGAAGTTAATGTTATCGACAAAATTTTCTATTGAAACTGTTGCTGTCGACAACATTTTCTGAAGAAATTGTTATCGACAACAGTTTTTATAGAAATGATCGTTAACGATAATATTTTCTAAAGAAGCTAATTTTAGCGACAACATGTTTAATAGAAGTTATTTTTATCGACAACTTTTTCTATACAAATTGTTGTTATCGACCCTATTTTGTAAGGAAATTGTCGTTATCGACAACTTTTTTAATAGAAATTGTCGTTATCGATATTTTCTGTAGAAGTTAATGTTATCGACAAAATTTTCTATTGAAATTGTTATTGTCGACAACATTTTCTGTAGAAATTGTTATCGACAAAAGTTTTTATAGAAATTATCATTAACGATAATATTTTCTAAAAAAGTTAATTTTATCGTAAACATGTTCTATAGAAGTTATTGTTATCGACAAATTTTTCTATACAAATTGTTGTTATCGACCCGATTTTGTAAGGAAATTGTCGTTGTCGAAAACAATTTCTAGAGAAATTGTTGTTATCCACAACATATTCTATATAAATTATATTTATCGACTACATTTTCTATAGAAAATTTTCTACAGAAATTATTGTTATCGACAACATTTTCTTTAGAAATTATTCAATTTTCTATAGAAATTGTTGTTGCCGACAACATTTTCTATAGAAATTGTTGTTGCCGACAACATTTTCTATAGAAATTGTTTTTCTTGATAATATTTTCTGAAGAAGTTATTGTTATCGACAAACTTTTCTTTTGTAAGGAAATTGTCGTTATCGAAAAAATCTAGAGAAATTGTTGTTATCGACAATATTTTCTATATAAATTATATTTATCGACTACATTTTCTATAGAAATTTTTGCTAACGACAACATTTTCTACAGAAATTGTTGTTATCGACAGCATATTCTATAGAAATTAGTGTTATCGACAACATTTTCTATAGAAATTGTTTTTGTAGATAATATTTTCTACAGATGTTAATGTTATCGACATGTTCTATAGAAGTTATTGTTATCGACAACATTTTCTATAGAAATTGTTGTTAAAGACGACCATCTCTATTATAGTTGTTGTTATCGACATTTTCTATAGAAATTGATGTAATCGATGACATTTTCTACGGAAACTGTTATTATTCAGAACATTTTCTATAAATGTTGTCGACTACATTTCCTATAGACATTTTTGCTATCGACATTTTCAATAAAAGTTTTTGTTATCGATAACATTTTCTATAAAAGCCATTTCCATTTTCTATGGAAATTGTTGTTACCGACACCAATTTCTATAGAAATGTTTGGTATCGACACCATATTCTATTGAAATTGTTGTTATCGAACCCATTTTCTATAGAAAAAATATGCTATTGACAGCACTTTTATTAAAAATAGTTGTTATCGACACTATTTTCTATGAAAATTGCTGTAATCGGCACCAATTTCTATAAAACTGTTGTTATCGAAACCATTTTCTATAGAAATTGTTGTTATCGATGCCATTTTCTATGGAAATTGTTGTTATCGAACCCACTTTCTATAGAAAAAATGATATCGACAACACTTTCAGTAAAAATTGTTGTTATCGACACCATTTTCTATTGAAAGTGTTGTTATCGGCACTATTTTCTATGGAAATTATTGTTATCGACACCATATTCGATAGAAATTTATCATATCGAATCCATTTTCTATAGAAATTGTTGTTATCGACACCATTTTCTATGGAAATTTTTGATATCGAACCCATTTCTGTTAAAAAAAATTATATCAACAACACTCAGTAAAAATTTTTGTTATCGATAACATTTTCTACAGAAATTGTTGTTATCGACACCATTTTCTATTGAAAGTGTTGTTATCGGCACTATTTTCTATGGAAATTATTGTTATCGACACCATATTCGATAGAAATTGTTCATATCGAATCCATTTTCTATAGAAATTGTTGTTATCGACACCATTTTCTATGGAAATTTTTGTTATCGAACCCATTTCTGTTAAAAAAATTATATCAACAACACTCAGTAAAAATTTTTGTTATCGATAACATTTTCTACAGCTATTTTACATTCTGAGTATAAAGAAAGCTAATATTTTCTATAGAAATTGTTGTTATCGACACCATTTTTTATGGAAATTGTTGATATCGAACCCATTTTCTACAGAAATTGTTGTTATCGAACCCATTTCTATAGAAAAAATTATATCGACAACAATCAGTATAAATTGTTGTTATCGATAACATTTTCTAAAGCTATTTTATATTCTGAGTATAAAGAAAGCTAATATTTTCTATAGAAATTGTTCTTATCGAACCCATTTTCTATAGAAATTGCTGTTATCGATATCATTTACTATATAAATTGTTGTTATCGAACCCATTTCTATAGAAAAAATTATATCGGCAACAATCAGTATAAATTGTTGTTATCGATAAAATTTCTAAAGCTATTTTATATTCTGAGTATAAAGAAAGCTAATATTTTCTATAGAAATTGTTTTATCGACACCATTTGCTATAGAAATTGTTGTTATCGATGCCATTTTCTATGGAAATTGTTGTTATCGAACCCACTTTCTATAGAAAAAATGATATCGACAACACTTTCAGTAAAAATTGTTGTTATCGATAACATTTTCTACAGAAATTGTTGTTATCGACACCATTTTTTATGGAAATTGTTGTTATCGATACCATTTTCTATAGAAATTGTTGTTATCGAACCCATTTTCTACAGAAATTGTTTTTCATATAGAAAAAATTGCTAATTACAACACTTTCGGTAAAAATTGTTGTTATCGATAAGATTTTCTACAGCTATTTTACATTATGAGTATAAAGGAAACTAAAATGTTTCTCCCGGTGGACATAGTTTTCTGGCTATAATTATGAACGCTTTTTATGATGAATTTACCTTTCCCTTACAACTTCTACTCCATCACAAGTTATCAAATTAAACAGAGGCGTAGTTTGTATAACAAAACTAATCAAAAGAAGAATCATAAAAAGAAAATTGCGTTATCTTTTAATCTAAACTATTGTGAAGATGAGATAATGATAATGGAAATGAGGCTTTTGAAGAGAGCCGGCTGAAATCTCATCTCATAATGATCATTAAAATCATAATAATTTTCCACAGATGAACGGCATAAATGTAACAATTTTCAAAGAAAGATATATAACAAAAACAAAACGTTCCGTATACATACATATTTACACATTTTAAATGTAACAAAATGTGTTTTATGATTTTTATGTTGCTGCTGCTGCTTTTGTTGTTGCATCCGAGAGATGAGTGGTTGGTTGGCTGACTGACTTTGCTTTTGATTTAGCCAAACCAACTAGACTTTTTTATGTCTGTGTGTATTGTAAGAGTCATTGCGGTCCAATGATGATGAAAGCATGCTGGGCAAAAAGATAAGATTCTCTTTTATTTTGTTCTTTGAATTTTTCTTCTTTTTGTGTTGGGGGAAAATCTTCTTCTGCCAATAACTTGAAAAAAGAAGAATAGTTTGCTTTTATGTGGTTTGGCCATAAAAGTAACAGCAAATATAGAGAAGAGCAACAAATAATGTTCCGAAGACTTTGGAGTGTAAGAAAAGTTAATAGCTCGGGGCGAGAGAGGAAGAATCTTTCATGATATGTTAGGTAATTCAATATTAAATAGGTGATAAATGGAGCCTAGAGGAAGTTGTGTATAGTGCTAAGTAAATGCACACTGTGGAATAGTTATTTAGAGGAAGATACCCCATTGGGTGGAAAGAAATTCAGTTGGAGTTAAAAGAACTGTGAAGTGACAAAGACATAATTAGTCTACACAACGCAATAAACTTACAAAGTTAATATTTACTAAAGCATAATCGACAATATTTTCAATAGAAATTATCGTTATCGACAACTGTTTCTATACAAATTTTTGTTATCGACAACATATTTTAAAGAAAATGTTTATACCAATAACGTTTTTGACAACATATTCTATAGGAATTGTTGTTAAAGACAACATATTGTATAGAAATTGTTGTTATCGAACACAGTTTCTATAGAATTTGTAGTTATCGACAATATATTCAACAGAAATTGTTGCTATCGACAAGATTTGTTCTACAAATTGTCATCGACTATATCTTCTTTAGAAATTGATGTTATTGTCCAAAGTTGCTATAGAAATTATTGTTATCGACAACAAATTGTTGCTATCGACAACAAATTGTTGCTATCGACAATTGTTTCTAAAGAAATTGTTGTTATCGACAGTTGTTTCTAAAGAAATTGTTATAATTAACAACAGTTATCGACAACAGTTTCGGTAGAATTTGTTATCGATAATTGTTTCTATATACATTGTCGTTATCGCCAACTGTTTCTATAGAAATTGTTGTTATCGACAACAGTTTCTTTAGAAATTGTTGTTATCGACAACAGTTTCTTTAGAAATTGTTGTTATCGACAACAGTTTCGGTAGAAATTGTTGTTATCGACAAAAGTTTCGGTAGAAATTTTTGTTATCGACAACAGTTTCGGTAGAAATTTTTGTTATCGACAACAGGTTCTATAGAAATTTTTGTTATCGACAACAGTTTCGGTAGAAATTTTTGTTATCGACAACAGTTTCGGTAGAAATTGCTGTTATTGACAACAGTTTCGGTAGAAATTGCTGTTATTGACAACAGTTTCTTTAGAAATTGTTGTTATCGACAACAGTTTCTTTAGAAATTGTTGTTATCGACAACAGTTTCTTTAGAAATTGTTGTTATCGACAACAGTTTCGGTAGAAATTGTTGTTATCGACAAAAGTTTCGGTAGAAATTTTTGTTATCGACAACAGTTTCGGTAGAAATTTTTGTTATCGACAACAGGTTCTATAGAAATTTTTGTTATCGACAACAGTTTCGGTAGAAATTGCTGTTATTGACAACAGTTTCGGTAGAAATTGCTGTTATTGACAACAGTTTCTTTAGAAATTGTTGTTATCGACAACAGTTTCGGTAGAAATTGCTGTTATTGACAACAGTTTCGGTAGAAATTGCTGTTATTGACAACAGTTTCTTTAGAAATTGTTGTTATCGACAACAGTTTCTTTAGAAATTGTTGTTATCGACAACAGTTTCTTTAGAAATTGTTGTTATCGACAACAGTTTCGGTAGAAATTGTTGTTATCGACAAAAGTTTCGGTAGAAATTTTTGTTATCGACAACAGTTTCGGTAGAAATTTTTGTTATCGACAACAGGTTCTATAGAAATTTTTGTTATCGACAACAGTTTCGGTAGAAATTGCTGTTATTGACAACAGTTTCGGTAGAAATTGCTGTTATTGACAACAGTTTCTTTAGAAATTGTTGTTATCGACAACAGTTTCTTTAGAAATTGTTGTTATCGACAACAGTTTCTTTAGAAATTGTTGTTATCGACAACAGTTTCGGTAGAAATTGTTGTTATCGACAAAAGTTTCGGTAGAAATTTTTGTTATCGACAACAGTTTCGGTAGAAATTTTTGTTATCGACAACAGGTTCTATAGAAATTTTTGTTATCGACAACAGTTTCGGTAGAAATTTTTGTTATCGACAACAGGTTCTATAGAAATTTTTGTTATCGACAACAGTTTCGGTAGAAATTTTTGTTATCGACAACAGTTTCGGTAGAAATTGTTGTTATCGACAACAGTTTCTATAGAAATTGTTGTTATCGACAACAGTTTCTTTAGAAATTGTTGTTATCGACAGCAGTTTCTTTAGAAATTGTTGTTATCGACAGCAGTTTCTTTAGAAATTGTTGTTATCGACAACAGTATCTATAGAAATTGTTGTTATCGACAAAAGTTTCTTTAGAAATTATTGTTATCGAGAGCAGTTTCTTTAGAAATTGTTGATATCGACAACAGTTCCATTAGAAATTATTGTTATCGACAACAGTTTCTTTAGAAATTGTTTTTATCGATAACTGTTTCTACATAAATTCTATTTATCGCCAATTGTTGTTATCGACAACAGTTTCTTTAGAAATTGTTGTTGTCAACAACAGTTTCTATAGAAATTGTTGTTGTCAACAACAGTTTTTATAGAAATTGTTGTTATCAAAACCAGTTTCTACAGAAATTGTTGTTATCGACAACAGTTTCTGTAGAAATTGTTGTTATCGACGACAGTTTCTTTAGAAATTGTTGTTATCGGTTGCATTTGCCATGGAAGTTTTTGTTATCGACAACTGTTTCTATAGAAATTGGTGTTATCGACAACAGTTTCAATATAACTTTTTGTTATCGACAACAGTATCAATAGAAATTTTTGTTATCGACAACATGTTCTATAGAATTTTTATTTATCGATAAAATTTTAATGGAAAACGTTGTTATCAAAATTTTCTACAGAAATAATTGTTATCGACAACATTTGCTATAGAAATTGTTGTTATCGGTATCGATATTTCTATAGATATATTTGTTATCGGTAACATTTGATATGGAAATAATTATCTCTGACAAGAAAATCAAATTATCGATAACAATTCCGTTGGATATTGTCACCAGTTTAACTTTTAATTAAAATAATTCCCCCACAACACCTTGAAATTGTTTTCTAAACCCCCCCAAAAATGCTATTCATCGAAAAAACCAGGTCAAATTTCTAATTGCAGACAAGGACTGGTTCTTTTTTTACAAAATTTAATTAAAAAATCGCTTGCGTATGAGAGTGTGTGTGTGTGTTTGTGTCTGGCCTTTAAATACCTTACTCTAGCACGTTTGTACTCACCTGTGAATCATTAAAATTAAAATCTCTTTCAGCATTTGAAATTACAGGATGCAGCACCAATAGCAGTACAAAACTGTATAGCACTAAAGGATGTGTTGTTGTTTTTGTTAGGTTGCACCAGCGTCGCGTTGTCCTTGATGATGTCGACGATGGCGATGTTGATGGTGATGATGAATATGGCGATGACGCTGACATCATTGTGTTTGTTGTTGTCGATGGCATCATCGACAACTTCCTTGTCCCCGTCCTCGTTTTAGTTGTGGTGGAACTGCTGCAGTTGCAGTTATGGCTGTGACAATTTTTGTCTATATCTGTGGCGTCGCTAAATTTTGTCGCTAAACGCGATTTTAATTTGGCCACCATCAAAAGAAGACGTCTTCTGCACTTTGTTTAGGTGCGTGTGTGCAAAGCAACTCTATGCAACTAAATTGTTGTTGCAAACTTGTCGTAAATTTAAAATACTAAAAATAATTTGAATACTTCTTGGTTTTTTTTTGGTAGTCGTAAAAAACTAAAAAACAAATCGTCTTAAGTCGTAGAAGACTTTAACGCCAAAGTCTTGTTGCACTTTTTGAGGTTGTTAGCAGTGTTGTTTTCTGTTGTTGTTGTTGGTTATTAGTCAGACACCGAACGAAATAAAAAGACCAGGGTAGGCTAGCACTAAAAAATTGCTGGCTAATAAATTCCAAAAGTTACTTCATCTGCAAAGAGAGGGGAAAGAAGAAGAAAACAAAAAACAAATAAATATTTTGTAAGACATTTTGAATTAAAAGCAGAAAAAACATGTTAATTTCAGTGACATAAAACATGCGGAGAGAGATACAATCACTACAGCTTAAACTAGAAGTTGTTCAATCAAGACAAAATATTACAAAATCATATTTTTGAGAGACGGTGGAAGGAGGTGAAATGGCACATGTAAAGCATTGTGGACGATGATAATTTAATATTAAAAATGTTGTGGAACATAATATTTTGCCTAAAAAAATTATTTGGAACCAAATATTATGGAAAAGAATATTTTCCATAGAGGATATTGTGGAAATGTTAAATCCTAATATTTTCCGTAACATTTTCATAGGAAAAATATTATTATTACCCCCAAAACCACAGTAACATAAATAATTCAATTTATTTTCAAATGAGATAACAGATTTCGGAATAAAAAACACAATATTGACTGACAACTTAAATCTATTCGCAAGATTTAAGAAAATCCCAAACAAAAAATCAAACGAAAAAATCTATGCCACTGCATATGATGACGCCGCCGCCATGTCTTACTCCATGCTACTCAATCATAAATGCCAAAAACAAAATTAAAAATATTTAAAAATTATTTAGATACTCAAAAAAAACTGTCATTTAATTAGATTTTAAATGAAAGATAATAATTACAAAATTATGCGGTGGGCTTAGTTGTGAGGTAGGGCTGGCTGACCTGATTTTTGTTTTTTTTTTTTTGTTAATTTTCATTGGAAACTTTGTGGCATATCACCAGCAACACCACAACCATCACCACTTAGCTTATCTTAAAAGAAAGTTATGCTGTTGTTGTTACAGCGGTATTTTCTATTTTGGCCCGGGTAACAACAGTAGTACAACTCTTTTTTCAAACGGCAAGAAGAGTGTCACAATTATTTTATCTGAATTTAAAAATGGTATTTTTGTGGTAGATTTCATTTACCACGTTTTTGTAGCCGCGTTATCAGCGGCAGCTGAATGTGAGTAATTCATGAATACCTCTTTTTAACCAACAACTGATAAAAAAAGGTTGAATGTGGGTCAATGTTCAAAAACATTCCAATGGCCCGAAAATGTTTAACCAAAAAACAGTTGTATAAATATTTTATTCAAAAAAATGTTTTATAGAAGAAAATTGCTTTTTTCAATAAAGGAAAACATTTTGTTTTCTATAGAAGAAACTCTTGGAATTCTATGGGGAGAACTGTTGGTCTTCTAAATGAAAACATCTTGGAGTTCTTAAGGGAGGCCGACCTCCAGGTCTTACATATATACAGTTCTTCAATATGACCACTTCCAGGTCTTCTATAGAGATATGTCTAGGGTCTTCTCTTAGGATAACCTCACGGTATTGCAAAGGACAACCTTTAAGTCTTATATAGAAAGACCTCCAAAACCTTCTTATATGAGATGACCTCCATGTCTTCTGTAGGGTCACTTTTAGGTCTTATATGTGAAGACCTGTAGGTCTTACATAGAAAGATTTCCAGTTCTTGTATTGAAAGAAACTTGGAGGTTTTTAGGAATACGTCCAGTTGTTCTATAGAAATACCAGCAGGTCTCTTATAGGAAGACCTTCTGGCCTTCTATGGTAAGAACTTTAAGTCTTATATAGGAAGACCCCCAGTTCTTCTATAGAACATCTAAAAGAAGAACCTTCAGGTCTTCTATAGAAAGAAGACCTCTAGTTCTTCTCTACAAGAAGACCTCCAGTTCTTCTACAGAAAAACTTCCTCCGCTTCTTCTACAAGAAAGAAAGACATCCAGCTCTTCTACTGAATGACTTCCAGGTCTTCTATAGGAAAACCCCAAATTCTTCTATAGGAAGACCTCCAATTCTTCTATAGGAGGACACAGTTCTCATAAAATAGAAAGACCTCCAGGTCTTCTATAGGAAGACCTACAGTCCTTCTTTAGAAAATCTCCCATATTTTCTATAGAAGGACTTCTAGGTCTTCTACAAGTAGATCTCCAGGTCTTCTATAAGAAGATGTTCAGGTCATCTATATGAAGAACTCCAGGTCTTTTTTAGGGAGACCTCCATGTCTCCTTCCATAGGAAGACCTCCAGGTCTTCTATAGGAAGACCCCCAGGTCTTTTATAGGAAGACCTCCAGGACTTCTATAGAAAGACCTCCAACTCTTCTATAGGAAGACCCCCAGGTCTTCTATAGGAGGACCTACAGGTCTTCTATTGGAAGACCTCTAGGTCTTCTATAGGAAGACTTCCAGGTTTTCTATAGGAAGACCTGTAGGTCTTCTATGGGAAGACCTCCAGCTCTTCTATGGGAAGACCTCCAGGTCTTCTATGGGAAGACCTCCAGGTCTTCTATAGGAAAAACCTCCTGGTTTTCTATAGGAAGACCTCCAGGTCTTCTATAGGAAGACCCCCAGGTCTTCTTTAGGAAGACCTCCAGGTTTTCTATCGGAAAACCTCAAGGTTTTCTATAGGAAGACTTCCAGGTGTTCTATAGGAAGACCTACAGGTCTTCTTTCGGAAGACTTTCTGGTCTTCTACGGGAAGACCTCCAGGTCTTTTGTAGGAGGTCCTCAAGGACATGTATAGGCAGATTTCCAGGTCTTTTATAGGAAGACCTACAGGTTTTCTATAGGAAGACCTACAGGACTTCTATAGGAAGACCTACAGGTCTTCTATAGGAAGACCTACAGGTCTTCTATAGGAAGATCTACAGGTCTGCTGTAGGAAGACCTACAGGTATTTTATAGGAAGACCTCTAGGTCTTCTATAAGAAGACCTCCAGGTTTTCTATTGGAAAACCTCCAGGTATTCTATAGGATGAACTCCAGGTCTTCTATAGGAAGACCTCCAGGTCTTCTATAGGAAGAACTCCAGGTCTTCTATAGGAGTACCTCCAGGTCTTCTATAAGAAGACCTCCAAGTATACTATAGGAAGACTTCCAGGTATTCAATAGGAAGACTTCCAGGTCTTCTATGGAAAGACCTCCAGGTGTTCTATGGGAAGACCTCCAGGTGTTCTATAGGAAAACCTCCAGCTCTTCTATAGGAAGACTTTCAGGTTTTCTATCGGAAAACCTCCAGGTCTTCTATAGGAAGACTTCCAGGTCTTCTATAGGAAGACCTCCAGGTCTTCTCTCGGAAGACTTTCTGGTCTTCTACGGGAGGTCCTCAAGGGCATGTATAGGCAGATTTCCAGGTCTTTTATAGGAAATTTAAAATACTAAAAATAATTTGAATACTTCTTGGTTTTTTTTGGTAGTCGTAAAAAAACTAAAAAAACAAATCGTCTTAAGTCGTCGATTGTTTGGCAGCTCTGCCTCTTGGTATTCTATATGAAGAACTCCTGGTTTTCGAAGACACTTTGGTCGCATATAGGAAGACTATTTGGTATTCTGTAGGTATACCTTTTAGTCTTCTATAGGAAGACATTTTGGTCCTCTATGGGAGGACCTATAGGTCTACTATAGAAGAAAATCCTGGTATTCTAAAAGAAGACCTATTGGTCTTCTGTATCCGGCATCTTGGTTTTCTATACGAAAACCTATTGGTCTTCAATGGGAAGACCTTATTGTATTCTATATCGACACCTCCAAATAATAGTATGCTAAGTCTAAAAAGTGAGTTTTGCAGGAGAAGCTCTCAAAGTTTGGAAATTTTTTTGAACTTCAGTACTATGCTAAGTCAATATTCGTTTATAACTTCTGTTCGGATTGACCGATCATTACCAAAATTAGACAGAATTTATGTTAAAGGACGTTCGACACCTCCAAATAATAGTTTGCTAATTCTGAAAAGCGAGTTTTGCAGGACAAGCTCTAAAAGTTTTTGAAATTTCTTTGACCTTCAGTACTATGCTAAGTACATATTTGTTTATAACTTCTGTTCGAATTGTCCGATCATTGCCAAAATTTGACAGAATTTAAGTTAAAGGACGTTAAATATAAAAATGTAAAGAACTTGAAAACATGCTAAGTCGACATAGCATACTATTGTTTGGAGGCGTCGATATGGTCTTTTGGTCTTCTACATGTCATATGCAGGAAGATTTCCAGGTCGTCTGAAGACCTGGTCTAGGTCGTTTAGAAAGACCTGGTCCAGGAAATTTATGAAGACCTCCAAGGAAGACCTGGGTTTTCTACAAAAACACCTTTTGATCATCTACACACAGAGAAGAGATATTGTTGGAACAATCATATTCTAAGAGCAAAATAGCGTATTTTAAAAATCTGAAAATATATATTGTTGTTTCAACCATATATTTTTTATTAGCAAACATGATGACACAAAATATATTGTTGCGCCAACAATACATATTTTAAGAATTTTAAAATACACTATTTTGCTCTTAGAATATGATTGTTTCAACAATATTTTTTCTCTGCGTGTAGAGGGGAGTTCTAAGTCTTCTTGGTCTCCTATAGTAAGATCTTTTGACCTTATGTAAGGAGACTTTTTGGTCTTCTATAGGAAGAACTCCTGCAGACCAAGGAATTTTCCTTTAGATGTCTAAGAGGATTAAGTGTCATTACCACTCAATATTGAAACATTTTGACAATATACAAGCTAAGTGAATGGAATGTTTTCTCTACTATATATCTCCTAATTTAAGAACCCCTTCGATAACACATATTTCAAATGTTAAGTATTACTTATTGTGAAGGTTATAAGCCTTCGTTTTATTTGCTGTTATAATTACTTATCATTTTAGCTCTCTGTCATAATATAAACTCTTCACCTTTATAAAATTACAAACAAAAAATATTTCTATAAAACAGTACACAGAAATATAAATAAGTTGGATTTGCCATTCTGACCTCTGACAAATCCACTGCTAATGAGCAGCTGCCTTCATTTGTTTACCAAATGCTGCTGCGTAATTCCCTATTTAATCTCTATTGAAATAGAAAAATAAAAACATTTTGAAATATTCGACAGCTTTTGCATTCAGAATATTATTGATTCCACCCATGTCAATAATCAAGGGGTATTTGTTGGACAGACAGTTCCGAAAGCCACTACTACAATGGATGGCTTGACATTTTCAATAGGTGAACTGAAATGTTTCCATAGAATGAATAATTGTGCACAAATGCTTAGAATTCATCTGGTTTCGATTTGGAATTGACAGTAATAATCAACAGCCTCTAGGCTTGGGTGGTGGAATTATGCAAAAAGCGAACACAACATGTAGAATACCCCCCGCCGCCAACATTTCCTCAAACCACAACGTACTGCGACACATAATGATGACCTACATTAGGGAGTTTATTTAGGTAACAGGCAGCCAGGCAACAGCTGAATCAACTAGCGTTTTGTATGTGTTTTGCATTGAAGCGAATAAGTATTTGCTTTTGATGGACAAACTGACCAATGACCCGGAATTTAGAGAGTTTACATCCGTCCGTCCGTCCAATGTTCATAGAAGTTTATCACTATTCATCTCCTCCACATAACGCGTAAGAGAAGTAGCATGTATGTGTGCATGTAAACAATTATAAACATTTTTGAATGACCATGAACGTCGTCGTTCAGTTCAGTTCATCCCTTTTTACGTGAAATAGCCGAACGAGAACAAGGCTATAAAACAAATGTTTTCAACATAAAACCAAATAAACCATCTGTTAGGATGTGAGGTTATATTTTTGACAGCTTGCATTGAGTGGACTGTCTGACTGACCATTGTTGGAAGATGGGACATGTGCAAAGCATAGCTGGATATGATGTGAATGCTTCAATGAATAGAAGACCGGATGAATGAATTGTTAGAAACAAAGGGAAGAGAGAGAAAGAGAAAAAGGGTATTTTTATGGCTACGCAAAACGTCCATCATTTTACGCTTTAAACATTCAAGCCGACTAAAAACTTGGAAGGATTTAAAGGTACATACAACTTATGTGCATATGTTGTAGAAGAGGGGGCGGACATGAACTAACTAAAAGTATTCACTCACATGCTCTGAAAGTATTAAAAGAAGTTTTTTAATGGTTAGCATATTTATTTCTTACTAAGTGAGGCCAAAGCGGACTATTTTGTAAGTGTTTCCAGGTATTCAACCGGGTGATGATAATTAAAATCTGTTCAGAGATTTTTTTGGGGGAAATATTCTACACTGGATTTTATAAAATGATTTAAGTGGAGAATACAAAGACGAGGACTTGGGATTTTATCTCAAGTTCAGCCAGTAGAAAGAACATCGATACGGATAAATAACTCACAGCAGAAATGTTTCGAACCCGATTAAACGTGTCAACCAAATAATGTACGATCTGACACATATCATGGAAAAGGTTAAATCACAGCATACAACAAAAACATACAAAAGACACAACAACGTAATCCCACGGCAGCAGATTCTTTGTACCGGATTGACCCGAAACCTAATTGGTTTCTTCCAGTGGATACTAACACAACATCAAACCTAAAGAGAACTAAAAACTTCCGCCAAGGAATTAATTGTCCACACCCTGCACTGTTTTCTGTGACGTATGAGATAAAAGATACCAAGCAATGGCCTGACCAGTTTTTACATGGCAAAGCCCAAGACATATCTTAATTCCTCTTTAATCTTAAGTGGACACTGAACTTGCCGTGGTATCATCTGGGGAGCTGCTTTTAACACCCGTTAAAGGTGGTGATCTTACACGTGACCATCTTACATCAGAACCCATCCCTCCAAAAATAACAATATCTACCTTTATCGCCAATTCCGAACGGTATATCATAAGACACCACTTGTAGAGAAGTTTTTATACCCTCAACCTTTAGGCTAACGAGGGTATATACACTTTGATGCGATAACGGTTTTAGACCACAAGTTTGGACGAAATTCGTTTCAGCCAATTTGGAGTCGATTTTAGCCATTTTGGACCGAATCGGCTGATCTGTTCGAGAGTTATCGTTCGCTCCAGCCACTAAACATGGTGCCATATGGGGTTTTTATAACTTTTGGGCCATTTCCTCAGGACTTGCCCCTGAAAAAACTTGTACCGTCGTAATGGGATAGGAGAGGAGGTCTTAAACTGCACTTTTTCGAGATTTTGTGTGGGAGGTACCAGAAGGAGTAAACCGATAGAGTCCGTATTTGAAACTGGTAGAAATTTTACGAACTTAAACTATGCAAAATTTCTACCAGGTTCCAATACGGACTCTATTGGGTTACTCCTGCTGGTACCTCCCACACAAAATCTCGAAAAAGTTTAAGTTTAAGTCCTCCTCTCCTATCCCATTACGACGGTACAAGTTTTTTCAGGGGCAAGTCCCTACGCACTGAGAAAATGGCCAGAAAGTTGTAAAAAACCCCATATGGCACCATATTTAGTGGCTGGAGCGAACGATAGCTCTCGAGCAGATCAGTCGATTCGGTCAAAAATGTGCCCTTCGTAATATTTTGTCCTAATGCAGTCTAACTTCGGAAATTTATATCGAAGCTACTCCTTGTGGTCCTGTTTAGAGCGATATAATGTTTTTCGTTCGCAAGTCCATGCATCCTGACGTAGTGATCCAAAAGCTCTAAATTATACGTAGATCAACTGAAATGACTGGTGGGCGCGATATCTATAGAAAATAAATGTCTCCCAAATATAAGATCCACTTCCAAAATGGTACCTCTTCCGCAACATTTTGAGTTTTAATTCAAATCCATATTTTTGTCGGCAAGTTCATACGCCTAAAAATACCACAAAATTCAGAAAACCTTCTAAATACATAATGATCTTGGTTGTTTGGCCGCTTCTCGCCATGTCTGTAGATGAAAGTTTAAACTAACACAGGCCGAGGGTATATCTCTGTTGGAAAAGCCGACACATACTTTTTTACTTGTTCATGACTGAAATACTCAGGAAATGTCGGCTACATACACACGCAGAGAAAAAAATATGATTGATCCAACAATATTCGAAGAGCAAAATATGTATTGTAAAGATATTGTTAGATTCAAATGTAGTATTGTGATTCCAACAATTGGGTTTTGTTAAATCCAAAAATAGTTGTTGTCAACTGGACAATAGTTCTCTCTTTTCTTCGACAATTTTTTCTCTTCTCTCGCTATTCGATGCCGTGTTGAAAAAAACAATTATGGTGAGTTTTGTTTGTATGACATGATGCCTTTATCTTTGTTTTTGTGTATATGTATACCAACAATGAGACTCTTGTTTTTATTTGTTTCTGTTTTGTTTCATTCTTCTATCTTCATTGTGCTTTGAGGTTTGGTGTTATACCGGAGTTTGTTATGGTGTTTAATTATTCCTTATGTTGTGGTGGGTGCTTGTGTCTTTTTGTTTGTCTTTGTTGTCAGCCAATGCAGCAAACCATGTATTGTGTTCATCAACGATTGCAATATTATACGCGACATTTATATCCAAGTTATGTGAAAAGTGTATATGAGAAGTATATACACTCAAATCAAAACTTTCTGGGCTGGATTTCTGGGTTGACAATACTTTTTGTAAACAAAATTAGATTATGATAGTTCCTACAATCGGTATTGTTAACGATTTTTACAATATTGCGGAAATTCAAAAGTTGTTTTTGTTTTCTATGTTTGGAACAAAAGATGGTATTTTTGGATTTGGATTACAATATTTGGAACCAAAACAGATATTTTTGTTTTGATTGCAACCTGAGTATCTTGTGTCCCGTCCACAAGTAGGGAGATAAGACTGGGTGCTCTAGCTGCAGGGGAATAAGTCTGCTCCTTATTGTTTATAAGATAGTGACAGGTTATAACCTATGGTCAACTAAATAATTGGGATATACCAATGCGGCTTTAGACCAGTCAAACCCGCAATTGACAACATATATATTTACCCTAGGGCAAATCCTGAAAAAGACTCAAGAGATGCCGATCGACATTTACCATCTTTTTGTCGATTATAAAGCAGCCTTTGATAGCCCTTTACGTTTAAAGGTGTTTCAAGTAATGTCTGAATTTGGTATCCCCGCAATGCCCATTCGGCTTTATAAGATGACTTTAAGTGATACCCGGTTGGTCCTCAGGTTAAATAGGAAAAAGCCTCTCCGAACATTTCAGTAACATAAGAGGTTTCAGACAAGGAGACGACAGACTTTCGTGTGTACTCTTCAGCACTCAGTTGAAAAAGGTTTTACGAGATGCAAACCTCAAAAAAATAGCATAATATACCACCAGCTGTATCGGCTATACAACGACATCAGGGGCCTAATTATGTGATTCGATATCGAGTTTTTTCGAACCGAGTACCCAAAGTTGGTATGATAACATTCGTTATCGAGTAAAATTATCGAGTTATCGATCAATTTTCTGCGAGACATTTCTCGCTGCTACATTACCAATCGTAAACAAGCAAAAGGAAAGAAAATGCAAGAAAAGTAATGTGCAAATTGAATCTTGCTTTCGTTTATGCAAAATACAGATAAATTAGTTAATAAATGTGAAGATTTCTGAACAAAGTAAGAATAATAATAAGTCGTGCGCCGCACCGCGATATTTGGAACATATAGCCAAAATTGTATATTCATGATCGCAAATCTATAGTCATGTAAATAAAATTTGATGAAAATAACATTTTCTATAAACAAAACTTACTATCATAGAGTTAAGGTTGTGATAGCCTTTTCTGTTAAAGAACATATGCTCATTTTCCGTTGGTTTTTGTAGGCCAAAATGGGTTCCGTCAACACATCCAATTACTAATATAATTTTGGTAAATTTTGCATGATATATTAAATATTATATACGAACCTCCAGGAATTCCATATTTGGTATAAAATGATTCCTTACATATAGTAGATTGCTCTGAAGAAAATCGTATATGTTGTGCGCATAGTTTTCGCTCCATTTCATTTACAACATGTTTAACAATTTTTGATGTAACACTCTGACACAGACCTAAAATTAAATCATTCCCTATAGTATATTGGAAACCGCCACTTCCCAAAAGGGACAACGTTGCTGCCAACTGCAAAATTGGGGGGACAGATTTTGAACTTTGGCACGAAAATTCCAAACAAGAAAGTACATAACGGAAAGCCTCTTTTGTCAGCCTGAATCTCTGTAGAAATCTGCGAAGAAATATAATATACATTTTAAATTGATCAATTTATGATTTATACTTTAAAACACATACGCAGCTTCCGGTAAAGATAAAGGTTCACTGTGTGAACGAATTTGTTTACGAATTAAATTAATGTTGTCATCTTCTTCGTTAGAAGAAGATAACAAGAATAACACAGATGGATCCATTTTATTATTTTATGTTCATTTCTTATAAAAATTGCGCCAACCAAGAATGTTTCTAATAATTCTGCCAAAACAACCGTACGTTTATTAAGGTAGATGCATTATCAATTGGTCTGTTCCAGTACTGCAAGAATCTACTAATTTTTACTATTTTTCCGATAACATAAAGGAAAAAATGTTATCGTAGTAAAAAATAGCAGCTTCTTGCAGGTTCTGGAACACAGAAAATATGTCACAACAATTTAAAAAAGGATTTCCAAACATTAATAATGTTCTTATTTTCTTACCACAACTTTATTCCGAAATTATTATTCAAAGTATTTTTCAAAAAATTTCACAAAAATTTACATTTTTTCATTCATAATAATGCTTTTTTCGTTTTTGTTTTAAAATAAATACTTTTTCGGCATCTACCTATAATTATGTTCCTTAAAGAAAATTTAGGCTTTCACAGTTCGATTACCGGTTTTCACAGTTCGATTACCGGTTACTATCGAAAAAATCGATAACAATGCTTAAACGTTTTCGATCGAGACTTATAATGCCGTTTCTTTATCGTGTCGAAAACAAATTCACGAGTAATTTCTCGATCGAATCGACTCACATAATTAGGCCCCAGTATAGTTAGGCGTATCGAAATACAACGATTACGTTGGCTAGGCCATGCCACTACAATGAGCAATGATAAACCCACTAAAAGAAGGCATATAAATATGGAGCGCATGGCGGTACACACAGAACTGGAAGGCCAAGGCTTCAATGGAGTAAACAAGTGAAAGACGAGAAACACGGTGTTAAAATTGGAAAAGTAAATCAACAAATACAGAGCAATGGAAATCTTTTCTAAGTTCGGCCTAGAGGACAAATGTTCTGTAGAGGGCCAGCTATGTAGGTAAGTAAACTGCTCTTAATGTAAATTTGTTGATCTTTCGTGAGGGAGATACCCGAAGTGTGGACCGATTGTCAACCTAAGTTTGAAAGAAATTGTATGATATTTAAAATTTTTCTAAATAGATTAATCTCTACCAAAGTTATCGTGCGCATCTGTCAGACAGACAGATATTCCGTGTTTAACGTGGGTACCTACCTTCCGGTCTATCCCCACGGTATTCACACAACACTGAGCGGATTACAAGCGACCAACCAACACCCGCTGCACTGCAGTGGGGTACACATGGAATTCTAGTATTTCTATGGCTTAGACAACCGGTTACAATGCAATTCCACATTCAAGTCGAAGATCTAGCCCCGATTGGATACAACCACAACCCCACAACGAGGAGGCCGACACCAACTACCATTTTAGACCAAAATACTACTTGTACCCGTGGTCCAAGAATTAAGTCTCCGGTTTGGTCCCCAAACGGAGCCGGGACTGGTGGTGCAGAGTCATACAGACAACTGAAATACACTGGCATTTTTCTGAGATTTTGAAGTAAAAACATACTTTATTAAAAAATTAATTGAAGTGGATGAGAATGTCTTAATTAAGGGTATGGTGTCACCGTAGTGTAATGGTAAGCCTTGCACTCTGCATGCCCGGGTTCGATAACCCTCAGTGATATTACCTAAGCATTTCAGCCATATAAAACTTCTTTAAAAGTGGTGGTTTATGAAACGTCGTTCGGACTCGACTATAAAAAGTAGCTAATATTAATCCCTTGTCTCATCGAAGTTGTTTGTTTTTGTTTGTCATATGGGTAGAAAAGAACAATATCATCCGTATACAATAGCAATTTCCCGTAGAGCTTCAGATTAGATAAATCGTTAAGGTAAAGTGTAAATAATAAGAAACCCAGCACGTTCCCTTGAGGAACATATTATGCTTCATTGACTAGACGACTCCTTTTATTCCATCAATTTGAACAAATTATTTCCTAACTGTAATATCGAAGTCTCACTTCCCCTTACACCGTAGTTATGCAAATTTTTGAAGCAGAATATTATGACCAACAAAGAGTAAATGCCGCTTCTTTTGCTCTTGAAATCAAACTGCATAGGATATAATTTGCCAGTCTCCTCCAGAAAATAGTTAAGGCATGAAAACTTTAAGAGATATTGTAAAATAAATAATTATTCCACAACTTTTCACTGCACTCAATATTTGAAAGTTTTTTAAAATTTTCTGATTTTTTTGTACTTTTTCTTATATAGATAAATTTATTGGGAATTTTAAATTTCGAACAATACCACTTGCTTCATGAAAACGAATTGGATAACACTGGTCAACACGACTTTTGTTTCAACCGAAGTTGTTGTTGTTTCTCAATGAAATCGGCGAGCTATTTTCAAATCTGGTCACGGGTTTTCTCCATCAGCTCTTGTTCTTCAGATATAGCTCAAAATCGGTTTTTACGAGTTTCACCCAGAATTTCGTTATTTTCGGATACAAACAAATATTTTTTTGCGGGTTTTTCGACACTAAAATATTAAGAAGATTTTATACGCTCGATACAAAACGCTTTTTGAAATAATTATGGCGAATATATATCAAAAAATAAAGAAAACATACGATGCATCTTGTAAAAATTGCATATTTTGAGTACTTTAAGCTGTAATTACGTCATCGGGGGAAGTCATAGGAGCTTCATATGGCATTCCGGATATGCTCAGGGTGTCAACTATCTAGTCCGGTATTCAAATATATAATATAAAGTTCATAGCGCCCACGATTCGCCCATAACCTAAAAATCGTCATGAAGACTGCTAAAGGGAAATTATTTACCTGTGATATCATTACCAAATATGCCATTTACTTTTCAATGGCAATCTTCATGACGATTTTTAGGTTATGGGCGAATCGTGGCGCTATGAACTTTATATTATATATTTGAATACAGGACTATATAGTAGACACCCTGAGCATATCCGGAATGCCATATGAAGCTCCTATGACTTCCCCCGATGACGTAATTACAGCTTAAAGTACTCAAAATATGCAATTTTTACAAGATGCATCGTATGCTTTCTTTATTTTTTGATATATATTCGCCATAACTATTTCAAAAAACGTTTTGTATCGAGCGTATAAACTCTTCTTAATATATTAGTGTCGAAAAACCCGAAAAAAAAATATTTGTTTGTATCCGAAAATATCGAAATTCTGGGTGAAACTCGTAAAAACCGATTTTGAGCTATATCTCAAGAACAAGAGCTGATGGAGAAAAACCGTGACCAGATTTGAAAATATCTCGCCGATTTCATTGAGAAACAACAACAACTTCGGTTGAAACATTCAACTTCTTCAATTTTGTTGAGCAGTGTAATCATTCCGCAATTTCTCTCCCAATTTTGGAAATATTTTTTCTGATTTTTTTGTACTTTTCTATAATTTTTCACAGATCAAATTTCTCCAAGTGATTTTTCTTCATTCCCAGCAAAAAAAGTCCTACCAAAATCATGGGTTTCGTAAGGGATTTTTGGCAGCCGTAACTACTCGCAAACCCCCTTTCTTCCCCATTATTTTTACAAGGGTTCCCATAGGATATTAGCTTATATTACACATTTTTTAATTTTTGAGTAAAGTATTTGGAGGAAGTATTAAAGAGAATTATTTAACTACATTGTTATACTTATTGTCCATTATATTTGAAAGTATAAAAATAATGAAATGAATGAAAGTATAAAAATTTAGCAATTTTCTGCATAGTTGTTGTTAAGTTTTAAGGTGTTGTTTAAGCGTTTAATCGTAGTTTTTGGCTGACAGTAAGAGTAACGGAATTCAGAAGAAGACGTTTATTTGTGTTTATTGAACGTTTATAGCATATTACGTCCAAAAATTTGGCTTATAAACAACATCTAGAAAAAACATCCTAGCGATCTTTTGTTTTTGAAATTTTTGACTAGAGCAATTCAACAATAAAAGATAAAATCGTTGCTTAATTTTTGTGGTTTTAAATTTTCGTATATAGTCTCTAACAAATTTTTGTAATGAACATCTTAACAATTACAAATTCTTTATAATGTTTGAAATTTGCAAAAAAAAACTATATCAACCATTTTTTATGAAATAATTTTTATGAAATAATTTCTGACACTGACACGGACGACACCGCAGTCCGTTGAGATTATTTGAAACTGGTCTCTTGCTACAAATTAGTAAATGTCTATTTTACAAAAAAGGATTTTTCTGTCGTATTTTTATGTTTTGTTCGACCTTTCGAATGTTAATAAAATCATGATTATTGAGTTCGAGGTCAATGTTTATATTTTATTTTTTTGCATATTATTTCTAATATTTCGAAATTACATTGAATTTCATCTTCAGGGATTTTTCTGTCGATTACTCTTTGAATTGTATTTTGCACATTAGAAATGTTCCTTTTTCCTTCTTCGGCAAAAGTTGATCGGAAACAGATTCTTCTTTCTTCAAAATCTCAACAAGTATCAGTCGACTTTGCTGACAGGAATATACCCTGAGCCTGTGTGAACTGAAACTTTCATTTATAGACAGATCGAATAGCGGCTACACAACCAAAATCCTTTAACCCAAAGCTATGTATTAGCCGATTTTCAGAATTGTGTAGCCATTTTCGGACGTATGAACTTGCCAACAAAATATGGATTTTATCATTGATCACAAGTGTTGCGGAGGAGGTACCTAAAGAAATGGATCAGGCCGACATAGTTCATTTTGAAATTAGATCTTATTTTGGGAGTCATTCCTTTTAAAAGATATTGCACCAACCAGTCATTTCAGTTCTTCACAGTACAATTGTCAGCTTTTTCAGGAAATATGGACTTGCCCACGAAAAAAAAAAATACCGCTCTAAACACAAGGAATGCCTTCAGTAAAAATTTCTAAGGATCCTCGAACAGACTTAAACTGCACTAAACAACTATTTCGAAGGTTTGTGAGGGATGTACCCAGTATGGTCTATTTTCGAGCTAAAACTAAGTTTGGACAAAATATTACTTAATCCAAAGTTTGGACCAGATCTTGAAATTTGGGGGAAAATACCAGAAGAAGTAGATCGAAAATCACCAACTTCGAACTTTATATAAGACTCGCAGAAATATTGCGATAAACAAATTTTGGACCAACCCAGTATCCGGTTCGAAAGTTTTCGAGCGCACCAGCCACTTCACAAGATGGCCGTAGGTATTCTTTACAACTTTCGGGCCACTTTCTCTGGAAGTATGGACTTGCCCCTGAAAAAAAACTTGTAATGTAATAATAGGTGCCCCGAGAACACTTGTTGCAGAAAAGCAAAGCGTTTCCAAAGAGGTCTTCTTATTTATTAATTTATTTATTTCATATTTTTATTTTACTTATAACTAAATTATTAGCATAAAGGAAGTGAAGCAATGACTACTGAGGTCTTAAGCTTACACAGGTATATTTACTAATTATCCAGAGAAGCCTTAAACTGCACTTCTCCGAAAATTTTTGAAATACTCTGTGGAAGGTTACCGAAAGAGTGGATCTATATGGTCCATTTTCTAAGTTGATTAAAATTTGGACAAAATATCACAAAGGCCAAATTTTAGACCGAATCGGTTGTTCGAGAATTATCGCGTTCTCCAGGCAGCCACCCAGACGGACGAACATAGCTAAGTCGACTCCAAGTTTTCTGAAACAGATTTCTTCCAAACACACTTTGACGCTAAAACCAGTATATTCATGGCACATTTTGACTAAAGCTGAGAGTATAAAAATGTAGATTGGGAAAAATTGTGCTCATGCTAAAAGAATGTATACATGTATAGACCTTAGATTGGCCGCCAGAATTTCATTTTAAAAGAATTCAAGACTGTTTGTCAGAGTTTTCTTAGTTCCTGATCAATTTATGAGAAGATCCACGATAGGAAACAAGAATTATTATAAGAGAAGTCCGACGATTGGACGCCAAAGGTGCTTGAATTTCATCATGAATAAACTCACAATTGCTCAGCATTAGTTCTCTAACAAGAAAACCACTTTGGACACCAAAATATATTTAGGGAAATAAATACAATTGGTTTCTTTATGACAATAACAGCGATTGGACACCTGAATTTTCCGAAAATGAAAAATTGACCATACCCTGACACCGCAGCGTGATAAAAGACAAAAAAAGAAGACATGCGTCTCGGTGTTTTTTCCTTTATTTATAAACTCATAAATTCTATCTGTAAATATAAAAAATACTAGTGTATAACGCCATGATATCCAAACGTTCCCTCTGCAATTCTCTACTAATCCCATTTTCCTTCCATAAATTACTCAATAAAATTGAATTGGAAAATTTAAGCCGTGATTCTGAACTTTGTGAATTAGGAAACAAACGAAAATGTCCTCAGCATTCCATGTAAACAAAAAACAAACAAACAGACAATTTTGTCGAGGTCTTAGCATCGTACGCCACTGCCAAACTTCTAAATATGATATCAACTAAACTTCCGAAATGGAAGGCATTACAATTCATGTATGTATTGAGAAAATGACTCCTAGACAAGATAAAGACTTGATAAAGAAGATTTCATATATACAAATTTGTAAAAATGATTGTATAAATATAAGTTATCAAAATCAGCCTTTGTCATCTAGCCATTTCACATTCAAATATGCCTGATGAGCTGACTTAAACCACCAGCGAAACGATCGTAGCATATTGGTTGGGTGTATGGTACTTCGCTATAATTAATTTTTCAATAGAAACTCCTTAGGCCATGTTAGCTCGATTAATTCAATTAATTAATTGAAAAATTAAATGTTAAGAATTTTCTATGGTTTTCCGATTGTATTACCTTTCTTTTGGTCTTACCGAAGTGATATCACTGTATTACATAACATTAACTGTAGTTGTGGTTTTTTTGATAAATGATACATCCAAAAATATATGCGATTATATATATATCTATTGTTTTGAACACATATTAATTCTGATATATTGTCAAAAAAGTTCTGAAAGCAAGGGGAAGTTGGCCAAAAATTCTTACGTCATTTTAATTAAAAAAAATAGTAATGAAAATTATTTTATCAGTAATATAAGTCTAAAATATGGTTAACATCATTGCTAAATAAAAAATTTTCGCTAACATGAACTTTCAAAATTTTGGTCAGGTGGGCACCCCCCGAAATGAAATCCTGGCTACGTCCCTGTGTCGCACTCAGTTTGTAATTATTTTATGACCACTAGAATAACTAGTTATTCTGTGCCCACTAGAAGTTAAAAAGTAAGGTGAAAAAAATTATATTTTTAGACAGTTGATATAGAGAATTTGTTTTTAATTTCATCACACATCTTACTTTTATTTTACTTTATTTTATTTCGCTGTCTGCCCGAATTGAACCCACGAACCTTCTGATTTCTAGCCAAAGACACTACACACTATGCCACGCACACGAATATTAAGGGTTGCTTAAGAACTTAAATGTGCAGTGCACCACGAACTGTTAATATACCCTCCACCATAGGATGGGGGTATATTAAGTTTGTCACTACGTTTGTAACTACTCGAAATAATCATTGTAGACCCCACAAACTATATATATTCTTGATCAGCGTGCAATTCTACATCGATATAGACATGTCCGTCCGTCTGTCCGTCTGTCGAAATCAATCTAGCGTCCGAACGGATTGACGTAGGTGGATGAAATTTTGGGAAAATCTATTATATGTGCGTAGGACTTTTGGTATTGAAAGCGGGCTATGTAGGTCCACGCTTTCGTATAGCTCCCAAACAAAATGACGCGTGACGCGTCGTCGTTTTAAGGAATTTTTAAGATATTTGTCCCATTTTACCACCGAATTAGTTGTAATTTGGTATTTTGTATCTCCAGAGGCTAAAAAACATTCCTACCAAAGTTGGTTTATATACATAGGTCCACGTTTTGGTATTACCCCCATATAACGCCCATATAAAGTACGCGTCATTTTAATATATTTTGAATGTATTCGTCCCATTTGACAACAGAATCGGTTGTAACTTTGTATTTTGCATTTCCAGAGGCTAAGAAACATTTCGACCATAAAATGTTTATATAGGTCCACGTTTTGATATAGCCCCCATAGGACGATATCTCCCGATTTTCGGTATTTTGAAGGTTTTGGCCTCATTATCACACCGAGATGGCTGAAATTTGGTATTTAGTCTTCGTTGGGGATATAAAACTCCCCCCCCCCAGAAATTTGTAGGTATAGGTCCGCGCCATCATATAGCCCCCATAGAACGGTAACTTCCGATTTTCGGTATTTTGAATGTTGTGGCCACATTAATCCACCGAAATGGCTGAAATTTGTGGTGGAGGGTATAAAAAGTTCGGCCCGACCGAACTTAACGCTTTTTCCACTTGTTCAGTCGTCATCATGGTTCGTACCTTTGTCTCTTTAAGTTTTATTTTATTTGGTTTCCCAATTTTCAAATGACTAAACATTTTCAGTATTTTTTGTACTTTTCTATAATTTTTTACGATTGCATGTGACATAAAATTTTTCCTTTGCCTTTATTAGGAGCTTTGTTCTGGTGTCCTCCGAAGTCTGATTGCCCATTTTCATTTGCTGCAAACTTTCTTTCGGTTCTGACTATATTTCAACTTTGCAGTCTAGACATCCTAATAGGAACTTCTCCTTAACACGAGCATACTATTTGTCATTAGCAATTTTTTGTGTATTCCACCGAAAATCCTTGAAATCCCCAAAGATAACTCCGCAGCAAAATACAGACCACGAAAAAAGACCAGCATTGCAGTAAAAAATCTCAAAAATAATCCACTTTACATGACAATGCACAGGAAGTAAAATATGACAACGACAGCAGTCTAGGCACAAAATTCTAGCGGCAGGAAGCACCAACAGAGAAAATGTTTTTTTTTTTTTCTTAACGTATTTCAAGGTCTCCTCAGACCGGATCACTTAAGTAGATTCTTATTATTACTATCATTATTATTTGTAGCTAAGAAATTATTATTATGTCGTTTTTTTGAAGTGTTTTATTACTTGGGCGGGCAGGCAGGCAACAAACACCTAATAAGCCACTTAATGCAGAGGTTAAAAAGGGCTGAATATTTCCTTTATTACATATTTATTTTTTAAGCAACAACCAAAAACAAATTTCGTGTATGTTTTAGTTGTTGTTGTGGATTGGTTTTTATTTATTTTTTATTTTTTATTTTTTTTTTTTGTTACTTGTTTCCCAATTTTCGTGTACATATTTTTTATTTTGGTATGATGTTTCACATTCAATCGTTCGTTCGTTCACATAGCTCGAGTTTAGAGATAAACAAACACAAAATTCAGTCAAAAAGGTCAATATTGCATGTTTTCACAAAATTATTTCATTTCGAAGACAACAACGATGAATACAACGGCGGTACGACTGATGACTATTCTTTGGATGGATGGGAGAACAAGTCAGCAGCCGCCGAAATTACAACATCGCCAACGAAATGACAAAACATTTCCGCACAGCCCCCACCAGCCCCAGCAGAGCAACAACCATACATTTTTAGTCATGCACTCTTACAGATTACGTAGAGAGATGGAGAATGATGGGGAAACAAGGCCGTAAGCAAAAGAAGAAGAAGAAGTAGTAAATAATAACAATAGAAATAAACGTGGTGGCTGAAACACAGTCAGTCTTTGTCGTCATAAATTGTTAAAGAAATTCCAAATTCCAGCCGCACCTGGTCCGTCGTCCATCAGAGCCACAGCAAGAAGCCTACACTGAAATTAAATTGCAACAGCAACAACATCGAGAAGTGTGTACCGAGAGAATGAGAGTTAACAACAATTTACTATACTACCAAACGAATAAACGACGAACAACGTGTAAACGAATAAAAAAGAAAAACAAAACACATACCGCGTGAGTTTGCAGTGCCGCGCGCCGCCAACTTTTGTATCTGTGAAAATTTGTTTGCTCTCAACTGGAAGATTGTCTTCGCACAACTAAATTCAACAGCAGACTCATTTGCCGGGCCATAGCCAGCCCATCGAATCGAACCAAACCTATCCTATATCTGTTGCAATGGGTGTGTGAGCGTGGTGTTTGTTTGCTTGTGCAAATGAGTGTATCAGTTTTTAAATGTGACGTTACGGCAGGCGGCGGCAGTCTCTTGCCAAAATACTCTGTTGGTTGTAGGTGTGTATGTGTACATTAGTGTTGGAAATTTGCTACCATATGGTACGAATTTTTGTACAATTAGTACAATAAATGTTTCAGGGAGTTATTTTCTATTGAAAATTTAAGGAGACACCGATAATGTTGTCGGAATATTTCAAAGGTGAATTCGACACTGTCGACACTGACTGATGTAGCCTCCAAAATCTACTCCAGAAAAGGTAATACAACTCATCAGGGAAATATGTACAAATATCTGAAGCCGTCTACACCCTTATCAGGCTAGCTGACTCTCTCTCTACTTATTTCGTGTGACAAATCGTTATTAAAATAATGGGTTAGTAAGATATTTTTAAATCGCCTAAATTGGCAATTTTAGTTAAATTTCTACGATCTTTCATGTCATATGGCTTCCAAAATGCAGACTCTCTCGTTTGATGAAACATTAAATGAATTGGAACTTTTGGAAAATTATGTGTTCCCATAATAATAATATAATAATAATTGTTCCACAAACATCCCATAAGGGACAAGGGAGACTTCTCTCATATCAATGAGTGCACCCCGATTCATATTAGCTCAATGATATGGGACCTACAGTTTATCGCCGAGTCCGAACGGCGTGTCTAAGACACCACTTTTGTAGAAAAGTTTTACATGGCTAATATACTCAGGAAATGTCGCCAACATTACTGAGGGGTATTTTGCCACCGTTGAAAAGTGTTTTGATGTCGCTTGGCCGGGGAATCGAACCCACGACCTTATGCGTGCAAGGCGGGTGTGCATACCATTGCACAACGGTGGCACCCATGTGTTCCCATATATAGTTTAAATACCGTCTGCGGAAACTGTCCAACAAGACGGAGATGTTGATTCTGATAAATCTGATGTTGAAGTGCTTGGAGATCCAGAGATTGCCGTATTATGAGAACGGAAGCAGAAAATCGTATGGATGTTGATGTAACCTAATATGCAGAAAATAATGAGCCACAATCCAAAAAGCGCTAGGTCATACAACGAAACTTGGAAAAAAAACTGTACCAACATTTACCATACCAAGGGCAAAGACATCCGAGATTCAGTCTTTTTGATACAGAAGACAATAGCTTTGTTCCTTTACTTTTTTAATGGTAAAAGTGGTAAAAGAGAAAACTGTCAAAATTGCTCTCTCATGAATATTTTTACCAGAAAAGTAAAGGAACGAAAAAATGGTAGATCTGGTAGCAATTTCAAAAAGAAACATAACAATTCAATTTCTTCTTTTATTTCACAGTTTTTAATTTTGTTCTGTCAGCGTTCGCCTTTTTCTTCTGTTTTTCGTTCATTTTTTCTTCATTGTGAAATAGTCGTCAAACAAATATAGAAAAATCAGTTGCACCATTTTTTACCTGCAGAAATTTGTCTGGTAGCCTGTGGTAGAAGAGAAAGGCATTTATTTGTGCTCTCTCTCCTCTCTCACTCACTCAAATTGCTGCCAGTTTTACCACTTTTTGGGGTTAAGGAACGCTTTGCAGGTTAACAAGTAAAAAAGTATCAGTCGGCTTTGCCGACAAATATATACCCTCAGCCTGTATATATTGAAACAATTTTTTCCCAAAAAACGTATATATGTGTTTAGGGGTTTTTATAAATTTTGGGAATTTGAACCGACAAAAATGTTCCTTAGGATTAGGGATCAAAAGTTTTGCGGAGGAGATACTAAAAGGAATGGATCTACATTGACCATTATGGAAGTGGATCTTCAGCCACTACATATGGTGCCATATGGGGTTTTTACACACTTCGGGATGTTTACTCAAGAAGTATGGACTTGCCCCTGAAAAAAACGTTTACCATCGTAATTGAGGCAGCGAATGCAAGTTGCTTCAACAAAAATCAAAGTGATTTGATAGCAGGTCTTAAAGTTAACTTATCCGAAATTTTGTGTGGGAGGTACCGGGTGGATTGGATAAATATAGTCCATATTTAAACCTGATCTATATCTAGTAGATATATTAGGATGTGTAAAGAATGGACCAATTCGGCCACTCCCTTTAAGAGTTACCGTATGAACAAATTTTCCGAACATTTTTGAACTTTTGTGGGGGAGGTACATGAAGGAGTGGACTGATATGGCTTATCTTCAAACTTAGACTATGTTTGGACGAAATATTACTAAGGCCAAATTTTGGACCGAATCGGCAGATCCGTTCTAGAGTTATTTTGCGCTCCAACCACCTCACACGGTGTCATAGGGGTTTTTTACAACTTTCAGGCTATTTTCTCAGGAAGTATGGACTTGCCCCTAATGAAACTTGTACCGTCGTATGGAGGGCATTGAATACAAGTTGCTATAACAAAAATCGCAGTGATTCGAGAGATGGCCCTAAACTAAACTTTTCCGAAATGTTGTGTGGGAGGTACTCGAAGGAGTGGGCCGATTGAGGCCATATTGGAACCTAATCTTCCTCATGTAAAATGTTTACGATATACAAAGTATGAACCAAATCGGTTACTCCCTTCAAGAGTTATCGTGCGGACAATTTTTCCGAACATTTTTGAACTTTTGTGGGGAAGGTACCTGAAGGAGTGGACCGATATGGCCCATCTTCGAACTTAAATCAAATCTGGACAAAATATTTCGATAACCAAAATTTGAACCGAATCATTGATTCATTCGAGAGTTATCGTGCGCACCAGCCAGCCAGACAGACAGACAGACGGACGGACATTGCTAGATCGACTCAAAATTGTCTAAAACGTATATCGTACAAACATACTTGGGGTCTAAAACCATTATTTCGATGAGGCACATTTTTGGTCGTACCAAAGTGTAAATAACCTCTTTAGCCTAAAGGCTGAGGTTATAAAAATGGTAACAAATGGTAACATCAGGTAAGTAAAGGAACACAGCTAATATGTTTCCTTATAAGGTATGCTACCTCAAATATGGCCAGTACATTCTTCAATTGTTTGCATCATTAGTGGAAAAGAGGAGCAGAGATTCGTCGGGGGTTCCGATCTTGCAGATGACTGGTTCACAGACCACTGCGGGATCGTCCTCTGAAGATCCGCATCCGGTTGTTAAGATGACGGTGGAACGTCGGTCGAACAATCTCTCGACCTCTTCCTTAAAGGTGGCCGATCATCGGACGGTGAAGAGGGTTCAACCTGGGAAGGCTTGTCAAGTCAACCAATGCGGAGGGAGCCAACAAGATCCGCTAACATGATCGCCCCAGATGACCTCTTCGTGGCGATCATTGACAGATCGGATACGGACGGCATGATGAATGACTACCACTGGCTACTGGTGGAACGTCTCCTAAGGAAGATTATAACCTCAGACGAAGTAGATGCCAGGAAGACCGGCTTTGGCAGGGTAGCTATCCATGGGGGTGTTAAATTCCTCAATTGCCAAGATGAGAAATAAAAAGGACTTCCTCATCCAAACGATTGATGGTTCTGGTACGCTATGGGACGGTTGTAGGCTAGCCGCGGTTCCTGTTGACGAGATACCTCGTAGCCACAGCATACGTACCACCCCCGGACGTAGACGTAGCGAAAATACTGAAGATGATTCGTAAACAAAACTGGGGTCTTCTAACTGACAGCTGGCAACTGCTTAATTCCTTCAAGGATGGAGGAGGGATGAAATTCACGATGGATAGCGCGAGCGCAAACTTGATCAGGGACTTCCGGTTACGCATCCCGCAGTCGCAATAAAAAGGTTCGTCAGGATGGTCTTCGTGTGGTGCAGATTAATCTGCGTCACCTCACAGAAACTGAAATTGATCTCGCTTTGGTTCAGGAACCCTATCTATACAAAAATAGGGTTTCGGGACTAAGAGCACAATGGGGAGAAGTGATGGTGATACGACTTTAGTGAGGCTAGAAAAAGATACCGGAAGGGCTTTGGTGCTAAACTTGGTCTACATCCCTTGTGTTCATGCTTGGCACGGCGGTGCCGAAGTTTTTCGGCAATTTACACTGGCGTACGACACGAATCTCCAGAAAGAGCGTAACAAAGAGAACAAATGTTTTGATTTGTTGTTGTTCAGCAGCTTGTTTGACCTACCAATTTACTAATAATAATAATTGTTCCACAAACATCCCAGACGGGACAAGGGTGCATCCCCAGCCAGGCAACATCAAAATTTTCAACGGTGGCAAAATACCCCTCAGTAATGTTGACGACATTTCCTGAGTATTTCAGCCGTGTAAAACTTCTCTATTAAGTGGTCTCGTAAGACACGCCGTTCGGACTCCGCGATAAACATATAATTGAGCTAATATGAATCGGGGGCACTCATTAATATGAGAGAAGTCTCCCTTGACCAATTTACTAATACATTTGCAATACAGTAGAACTTCGATAATTCGTACCTCGATAATTCGTAATCTTCGATAATTCGTAACAAACTGCCGGTCCCTTGAAAAAATCGCGATATTTCGTAAAAATTACACGCATTTTGGTCCCCTCGATAATTCGTAATTTTTTCACCTCAAAACATTTTCTAATTTCATTAAAATTTTTTAATTTTGTTGTTAACTTCTTTTTATTACAAATGTTTACGCACCAAATGCACAGCATCAATAATTCTGGCGAAATTACACAATCACTAAGCGCAGTCAATGACTTTTACCGTTAGTTTTTTTGATGATGTTTTGTCATAAATATCCCGATGTAGAAAAGGGAAACTGGTTTGGACAATGCCGAGAGTCTAATATGCCAGTTTCAGGTCCATTATTAATGGAAAAGACCCAATTTTTCGCCAAAAATGTGTATAATTTTAAAGCAAGTAACGGCTGGCTTGATAACGTAAAAAAAAGAAACAACATCACGTATAAAAAAATTTGTGGAGAAAATGCTGCCGTCGACGAAAATGTTAGCTTAGAATGGAAATAAAAACTTAAGGATCTCATAAAAAATTATTATGCCAAGGAAATTTTTAACACACATGAGACTGGACTATTTTATAAATGCTTACCAGATGCTTAAAGATCATAAGAACTTTCCCAGTAGAGTGCCGGTACAATAAAAAAGCTTGGATGACAACTGAAATATTTAACGAATGGCTTCAAATGTTGGTTGTTATTACAACCTCATATCACAGGCTTTTTCATGTTTAATTTCATTTATTTTAGTTTTTAAATCAAGTGTACTTATTTAAGCTATATGAATAACAGTTTTTGTTTTGTTTCTGAATTTTTATATAAGTTTCTCAATAAATGAAAAAACCTCGATAATTCGTATTATTTTATTTTAACCTCGTTAATTCGTAATCTCGATAAATCGTAATCCTCGATAATTCATAAAAATTGGCTGGTCCCTTGAATTACGAATTATCGAAGTTCTACTGTAATTGCATTTTCTACAATACATTCCCTTTTTAGTCGTTCTCTTCTTGGTCACCTATGGTCTACATGCCATATACGGCACCCGACCCACGCCGAATCCGTTGTAAAATCTTGGATCCAAATCCAGATTTCCTACAGTGCGAAGATATGCTTTCTTCTACGATTCTTTGGGGATGGATGATTTTTTTTATGGAATCACCTTATACGTAAGAAGTTACCTAATCTAAAAAATGAGGTTGTATATGTCGTATCGATCGGTCAGGGGGGCACAGGTTATCGTTAACCGATCATCATAAATTTTTGTAGAAATCGTTTTTAGCCACAACAATGAACTGGTAAAGTTTTTTCGTCGATTGGACCATAAAGTAGACCTATATAGCATTTTTGTGAAAAATGACCTTTGGTCCCATACAAATTACTATGAAAGATCGTTCTGGTGACACGGGTTAACGTTAACTGATCACCATAAAATTTCATATATAGGGTTTTTGGGTCAAATGAAAAAAAAAAAATAGGGGAAAGGCGTTTCAAAAACAATTTTGTCGTTTTTTTTTGGCCGTTCTGTTATAGCCACCGATGTAAGTTAAGTAGACATTCGAAGTACTTTGGTAGCATTCCTTCCATCTCTGATGAATATGTACCTGCGTTGGTCAGTATTAAAACGTGTGCGTGTGTTGCGGCTTGATGGTTCGTTCGTTCGTACGTTTTATCCTTTCATACAAACACTGCAACAACAACGTAACCAATACATATACAACTTTTTTTGGAAGATACACATACATAAATGGGAACTGTAGGTACTTTTCACAGGATTATTATTTGCAGAATTTGAATAAGGGGCACAGTGTTCAAGGCTGCGAACAAATTAAATTATAGTACTTTTTTTAAATAGTTTCCAAAAATGACATGGGAAATATCAAAGGTGTCGCGTAATTAAAATGAAGCACTAATTTTGAAAACCGGGTCGTTTATGGCCTCCTCTCGAATCGAGTTAACCCAATATTTAGTATTTGGTACTCTGTTCACAACGATATATGTATGAATAAATTCCTGTATAGACGACCAGAGTGGAGTCTGTATAGACAACCGGAAGTTAGTCGTTAGTGCCGACCAGAAAGGACTCTATATAGAAGACCAGAAGGGAGTCTTAAAAGACGATGAGAAGTCAGTCTGCATAGACGATCAGAATGAAGTCTGTACACACCACCAGAACGGAGTCTATACAGACGACTAGAACGAAGTCTTTACAGATCACCTGAAGGGAGCCTTCATACAGAACCAAAGTCTTTATAGCGCGCCACAATTATTTTTGATATACCACAAGGAGGCAGTCTGCATAGACGGCTAGAAGGGAGTTTGTGTATACAGAAGAGACGAATAAAATGTCAGAAGCCACCATACACATCGTAGTCGTGCAAAAAAAAGAAAAAAAAAACAAATAAGTTCGAAAAAATGTCTTAAACGGGCCATTAGGGGCGCGCACGCTTCCCCTGGCTGCATGGTGCTGAAGAGGTGGTCAACAATAGATAGGTGGACGGACGATGATTTAAATTTTACTTGACCCAATTATTAAGTTGTCATGGATGTTTCATGCCGCATATATTCCGCTTCTATCCGTACATAGGCGTAGGATTTTCAAATATTAGCTGGACTCATTAATATCGCCCCACCCCCTGCGAAGAAATGGTTTCTTACGGCTGTTCCGTAGGTATAGACCATCCATATAAACCACCAGAAGGCAGTCTGCTATACTAAAAGGGAGTTTGAATATATGCATGTATGTAGGCTCATAGGGAAGCCCCCTATAGCGACCCACAATGATTCTCTATAGACAACCAGATGGGAATCTTTATGACTCCAGATGCCGACAACCAGAAACTTAAGAGTGTCTTGATTAATGAAAGGATAATATATCTGATCGAGATCTTGATAGAAGAGCTTGAGAGAATCTTGATAATTGTGAATGGGAGTCCACACTTACCGAGCTATGGGTCTTGACTTTTCGAAAATTTCTTACATTAACACTCTTATATTGCTTAGGGGCATATGTAGTTATTGTTATCCTGATTATAACGATTTATACTATAAATCCATACATTTTTATAGTTTTCCGGGGAAAGTCCATACTTCCGGAGATGTGTGTTTTATTGTTATAATATCGATTTATGCTGCCTTATTATATTTTAATTGCTCTTAGTTAAAAACGTTTGAAGGAATTTCTCATGTCTGCTTTTTGTTTACGTTCTATATAAATTTATTTCAAAGTGGTATTCAAAACTCCATATGTGAAACACTGTGCCGTAAACTTTTTGCCATCATTATCAACACCAGCGCATTTAACCTAACAAAACTGTCAATGTCTGTCTCTCTGTAGATAATTTCTCTACAGGAGAGTTTGGTGTTTGATGCAGTCAGTCAGTCAGTCTTTCAACGGCAACGTCACCATAACCGTGGACGTTGTAATTCGACTAAATGTTGTAACTAGCCAACCAACCAACAATCAGACAGAACAACAGCTGATTGTAAATCATTTAATGGCATGTGTAAAATACATACTGGTGTAATTGACACTGGTGGCTGTTGGGTGAGAGAGTGGGATTAGTTAACAAACTGCTGGTGGCAGACAATCCTAAATTGGCTGGAGGGAGAAGGAAAATTAAACAAATCTCATGCTAAATCTTTAATAGCCAGCAAAAAACAACTACATAACTGAAACTTAAAATTGCGTGTGGCCGAATCATTTGATTTCAGATCAAATCTCGTTTGTCGGTTTTTGCTTGTTCTACGGTTTATGGCTGTTGTTTAGCAGCACATGCGACTATTTGTAGAGCAAAAAATAAAATCGACCAAAAAATTCCTTTGCTCTAAGTAGCGAAAAATAAGTAAAAGAAAAAATAATACCAAAAGAGAGAAGAGAAAAACAAATCTTGTAAACAATGCCTCCTCGCACCGTGTAGTGGAAATAAAATCAATGCAAATGCAAGTCAAGAATCCATTTTTCAACTAGGAACGATTATTTTCTGATTTGCTTGCATGCAAAAATACCAGAGCACATTGCACACAAAGCGATGAAGTAGAAAAAAACTAACGAAGTCATTGTCACTTTAATGTTAATCGAACGTTAATTGTGAATGCCAGGTCAGTGTCTATATGGGATATTTCAAAAAAAGAAAAGAAAAGAAGATTGTTGTTTCTTCTGTTTTTAATTTACAGAAGAAGGCTTTCTTTATAGATGAGTCTTTATAGAGGATGACGCCTTTTTCAGCAATAAAACGGAGTTTTTATAGACGACCACAAGAAGATTTATTAAGAAACTCAAGGAGTCTTTATAGAGGACCAGAAGGAGTCGTTATAGTGTACTAAAAAGAGTCTTCATAAGCGACCAAAAGGTGTTTATATAGATGACAGCAAGGAGTGCTTATAGACGATCTAAAGGGAGTTTTTATAAACGATCAGAAGGGAGTCTTTATAGACGAACAGAAGGGAGTCTTTATAGACGAACAGGAGGGAGTCTTTATAGACGAACAGGAGGGAGTCTTTATAGACGATAAGAAGGGTGTCTGTATACAGGACCAGAAGAGGGAGTCTTTATAGACGACCAGAAGAGAGTCTATATAGACGAACTGAAGGGAGTCTTTGTAGACGACCAGAAGAGAGTCTATATAGACGAACCGAAGGGAGTCTTTGTAGACGAACAGGAGGAAGTCGTTATAGATGAACTGAAGTTACACTTTATAGACGAACAGGAGGGAGTCTTTGTAGACGATAAGAATGGAGTCTGTACACACGACCAGAAGAGAGCCTATATAGACGAACCGAAGGGAGTCTTTATAGACGACCAGAAGAGAGTCTATATAGACGAACCGAAGGGAGTCTTTGTAGACGAACAGGAGGAAGTCGTTATAGATGAACTGAAGTTACACTTTATAGACGAACAGGAGGGAGTCTTTGTAGACGATAAGAATGGAGTCTGTACACACGACCAGAAGAGAGCCTATATAGACGAACCGAAGGGTGTCTTTATAGACGACGAGAAGAGAGTCTATATAGACGAACCGAAGGGAGTCTTTATAGACGAACAGGAGAGAGTCTTTATAGATGAACAGAAGGTCTTTATAGACGAACAGAAGGGAGTCTTTATAGACGAACCGAAGGGAGTCTTTATAGACGAACACGAGGGAGTCTTTATAGACGAACGGAAGGGAGTCTTTATAGACGAACAGGATGGAGTCTTTATAGGTGAACAGAAGGTAGTCTTTATAGATGAACAGAACTTTATAGACGAACAGGAGGGATTCTTTATAGACGACAAGAAAGGAGTCCTTTTTGACGAAGGGAATATTTATGGACGAACAGAAGGGAGTCTTTAAAGATGAACAGAAATGAGTCTTTATAGACGAACAGAAGGGAGTCTTTATGAACGAACAGAAGGGAGTCTTTGTAGACGAACAGAAGGGAGTCTTTGTGAAGGATCACAAGGAGTCTTTACAGACGACTATAAAAGAGTCCATTTAGACGACAAGAAGGGAGTCTTTATAGACGAGCAGAAGTGAGTCCTCATAGACGACAAGAAAGGAGTCCTTATAGACGACCACAAGGGAGTCTTTATGGAGGACTACAGTAAGTCTTTATAGACGACCAGAAGAGAGTCTTTGTAGAGACCACAAGGGAGTCTTAATAGACGAAAAGGCAGTCTTTATAGGCGGCCAAAAGGGAGCCTGAATAGAGGATCGGAAAGACCACAGAAAGGGATTATTATAGATGACCATAGTAAGTATTTATACACGACCAGAAGAATCTGTATAGACGACCAGAAGAAAGTCTGTACAGACTATAAGAAGGGAGTCAATATAGACGAAGAAGAAGAGATCTTAAAAACTTATTTCATAGAAAAATACCTCTTCCACAGATAGCAGACCTCCTAAAGGGGTTTTCTATAGATAAAAGATCTCCTAAAGGGGTCTTTAATAGATATAAGCCGTCTTCTGTAAATAAAGGGTTTTTAAACGGATCTTCTATTTATAGAAAAGGTGCTAAAGGTGTCTTTTGTAGATAAGTGACCTTATAAAGGGGTCTTTTATAGATAGAAGACCCAATAAAGGGGTCTTCTATGGATAGTAGACTTCCAAAAGGGGTCTTGGATAGAAGACCTCCTAAAGGTGTCTTCAATACATAGAAGACCTCCTAAAGTTGTTTTCAAAAGATACAACACCACGTCCTATAGGGATATTCTGTAAATAGAAGAGGTCCTAAAGGGATCTTTTATAGATAAATGACCTCATAAAGGGGCCTTTATATATAGAAGACCCAAGAAAGGGGTCTTCTATGGATGGTAGACATCTTAAAAAGGATCTTGAATAGATAGAAGACCTTCTAAAGGGGTCTTCAAAAAGATAGAAGACCTCCTAAAGTGGTTTTCAAAAGATATAACACCTCCTATAGAGGTCTTCAGCAAATCGAAGGCCTCCTAAACGGGTCTTCTACATATAGAGGAGGTCCTAAAGGGGTCTTTTATAAATAGAAGACCTGTTGATAGTACACCTTTTAAAAAGGTCTTGAATAAATAGAAGACCTTCTATAGGAGTCTTCTGTAAATAGAAGACCTCCAAAAGGTGCCTTGAATAGATAGAAGAGGCCCTAAAGGGGTATTCTGTAGATAAAAGACCTCCTAGAGGACTCTTCTATAGGTAATAGACCTCCTAAAGGGGACTTTAATAGATAGAAGCTTCAACAGATACAACATCTCCTAAAGTAGTCTTCTGTAAATAGAAGGCCTCCAAAAAGAGTCTTCTGTAGATAGAAGTGGTCTTTTATAAATAGAAAACTTTCGAAAGGGGTATTTTATGGATAGGACTTTTTAGGAATTATTCTACAGGTAGAAGACCTCCGACAGTTGTCTTTAATAGCATCCTAAAGCCCTTAAAGGTCTTCTTTAGATAGAAGACCACCTAAAGATCTTCCATAGATTGAAGACATCATGAAGATCCTCTATTGAAGGTATTCTAAAAGCCTTCTATTGAGACCACGCGTACCCTTGTCTAACAGGGGGTTACTAGTCAGTAACTCAGATACGAGACCCAACCAGAGGTCAATTTTCTGATACCGCAGGTAGAGTGAAGAATTTGATAATCCACACCATCACAGATCTTTTACGATAATGTCGGGGACACTTTCACACAAGTATAGGTTGCTGTGCGCCAGCTCCCGAGTTGAAGAGGGGAACAGAGCAGTGAGAAAGCTACCACCTGTTTTTGAACTGCACTTTTGGGAAAATTTGAAAGTGCTTGTGGGATTTATGGGCCGGGTAGAACGAAACCAATCTACATTTGTCTGGAAGAAATATAACGCTGTGCAAAGTATGGGCTTCATCTGTTACTCCCTTCGTTAACCATTGTACCAAAGAATTTTACCTAATAGATTCATGTTCGAGGCCCAGATGTTCAAAGTCTGGACCAAGATAGAACGAAACCAATCTACATTTGTCTGGAAGAAATATAACGCTGTGCAAAGTATGGGCTTCATCTGTTACTCCCTTCGTTAACCATTGTACCAAAGAATTTTACCTATTAGATTCATGTTCGAGGCCCAGATGTTCAAAGTCTGGACCAAATCGGTTGATCCGTTGGGGAGTTGTATTGCGTACTGCCAGTCAGACAGACGTACAGGGCAAAATCGACTTTAAACTTTCTAATCAAGCATACTTGGGGTCCAAAACCATTATTTTAAAACCTTGTTAACCTAAAGGCCGAGGGCTGACGGCAGAAAAAGGACCAAGTTAAGACCGAGAATTTCCCATGGTGAAATCAATGTATACATCGTCACCAATACCGAGCTAGATCAGCCTAACACTCGAAGTCTGGCGGTTACAACCTTAGGCGGCAGGGTGCTATTACCCAGATTTTAAAAGTCATGTTCGCTCTTGTTCATCTACTTCGTCATTTGCATTGTTCCTGTTCATGGTAATTGTGTCTAAATTCGAAACCGTTATCTCAATAGAGTCCGATATGATGTTAGGTTTTGCGGTCCCATAGTTTTCTATGCAAGCAGAAAGTGCCGCATTCAAGTGTTGACGCAGAATCCTTATGAGAAACTTTGTTCAGAGCCAGACCCGTATAAACCAGGAAAAATCTGGACCTTCACCTTTGTTCTGATCCGACATAATGTTCTGAAACCCTGCCGGCATCAACTGAATGATTAATGAGAAATATGTATAAACAACAAAAAACATTGTTCCACAACATCCCATACGGGACAAGGGAGACTTCTCTCATATCAATGAGTGCACCCCGATTCATATTTAGCTCAATGATATGGGACCTACTGTTTATCGCCGAGTCCGAACGGCGTGTCTTAAGACACCACTTGTGGAGAAGTTTTTCAAAGCTGAAATACTCAGGAAATGTCGCCAACATTACTGAGGGGTATTTTGCCACCGTTGAAAAATGTTTGATGTTGCTTGGCAGGGGAATCGAACCCCCGACCTTCTGCGTGCAAGGCGGGCGTGCATACCATTGCACCACGGTGGCACCCGTATTTTATTAACATAAAATATATAGTATCCAATTTGACAGAAACTTTACACCAGAGAAATGCGTAAGTAGCTGATTTTGACACTCCTAAGCCACATGCTAAAAAACAAGTGCGTGTGCGGCTTGCTACTCTAAAAAATAAATGCAAGTGTTGCTTGCCATTCTCAAAATATGTACGAGTGCGGCTAGCCACTTAAAAAATAAGTTATTTAAAAATGGATATTTTTAGACACTTGGGTATGCTTTGCCAAGTAGTTTTGAATACGCAATAACATTTTCTGTTTTACTTTGTTGCTCATCGCACATCAAGTGTTGTTTTCAACCCTTGTAATTCAACCGATGGTCTCATGCTCTCCGAGAGTATGAGAGCAAAGATCATTTTCTAACAATGATGTTCAAAACGTTAGAAGAATATGCAAAAGCACACATAACATTCCAAGCAAATAAAAAACGTACGCAAACGAAACAACAACAAATAAAATATTTGTTTTTTGTTGTGTTGTGTGTGCTTCCACTTGATAAGCTACTTGGCAAAATATCTACGATTGTGATTTTTGTATACAGTGCAAAATACGATGGACACTTGTTTTACTTATTACGCACAAGCAACGGTCTTGATGCGTCATAAGTATTTTTTGTGGTGGTGGAAAAAATACTGAGTGCAAGAAAATACATGCAGTAAAAAGCAAAAGGCCCAAAAAACTTGTGTGTGATCAAATGGCTTACGGGGGCAAGTAACTTATTGATGATCTCTGCTTTACACATCGCTAAATTTCTTCCAAAACGTCCATAAAATTCTAACTAAATTCTACCTCCCTCACAAAAGTTTACAATTTTTGCTAAAGTGCCAGTTTAAGGGCTGTTCAAGGATTGTTTTGAAAATTTCATCGAAGATAGTCGTTTTGATTCTGATTACATGGCCATAATTGTTTCGATTTTTTTTTAATTTTTAATGGCGCATAGTAGTCCTTGCCCCTTGTCTGGAATGGATGTCCCTGCCAAATAATTTTCTCTTTTTTCAATTCTATTATTATGCCTTCTCCTCAAACAGTCTTCACGTTCCCAAATGTTTGTACAATTTTGTTTACTTGTTTTTGTTTTTACTGCTTTCAATCAATGTTTCTTACGATATCTACACTAAACGCAAAAAATTCGGCCGGTATTTACACAACAAACGGCTACAAAAAATAGACTTGCGTATTAGTTTGAGCTTTTTAAGGGTTTGTTGTTGTCAGTCACAAGGACGAGATGATGTGGGACGCGGAATTTTCATCCCCTTTGATTATGTGACTCTCTCTGTGTGTGGCGAGCCTTGTGGTATCACCAGACACAGGAGTCGTGTAAACAATAAAATTTCGCTTTAATGTCAGTTAAAGTTATTTTTACTTTTATAAATAGCGAATCGAAAAATTAACTTGCCATTTTGAAATGGTCGTAATCATTTAGTTGATACGATAAATATCCCATATAAAATATATATGTATTACGAATTGGCAACTACGTAGATTTGAAGAAAACTGACCCTGTTGTAGAAATTAATGTGTCAAGATATGTATGTGAAGAATTCCTAAGAATTTTATTCGTGAACTTTTATGAATATGCCTTGACGAAATTTAGCAACTACAATTCAATGAGAGCTTATCATTCTTGTTTTCAGTTTTTATCTTAGAAGGAAAAAGAATGTTGAAATTGTTCATACGATTAGATTAGAAAACATAGAACCATTAGATTGTTGCTAGTCTTTTAAATGTGAAATTTCTTATTCTCCACTTTTTGAAACAGTTAAAGAATTTTCTTTGAATTTCTTAGTCATATTAATTACACCGTGCAATAATTTAGAATAATGGACTGGATGGGAAATTACTTTGACGTAATTGTAGGAGCACTAAAAACCGTCCCTTTAGTTTTTTTCGCCATAAATCCGTCAAAAATTTGTATAAAACAAAGTCTCTCGCTTAAATACAAGCTTCTTATATGTATAATAATCCCACAAAAAACATATGACGATCGGATCATCCATTTTCGACCTACAGTGGGCACGGATTCAAAAATGCCATTTCGTGAAAACCCCGTTTAAAACATCGATGTTACTTACATACAAATCACAATGAATTTTCTCTTTCTAACGCTCATATCTCAGCTAATTTTTGTCTTACCGACTGGAATTTGTAACATATTCTATTCTACCTGAGCCAATAAAAAAATTCTCCGTTTTAGTAAAATTTGTTAGTGGCCATAACCCCTTAAAACCGCAAGCCCTATTGAAATGGGACTAAGAAAAATGTTGTAGAGAATTTTCACTGCTACAACATTTTCTCTAATCCTATTTCGATAGGACTTTCGGTATCCTTGCAAAATCCCGAAAACCTAGAATCCCCAAAAATGTTCTTTTTAATATTGTAGTTTCAGAATCCGCAAAAACTTCACAGCTATAAGCGCTTTCCATTTGAAGACAGTTAAGGGGCACCGTGAATGACATTTATAAGAAGGCTATATAGTCAGTGCATTGTCCCAATCTGAACTTCCATATCTCAAAAATGGTAAGACATAGGAAAAAGTCATAAAGTCCAATCTTGTAGAGATTTCTCACAGCTACAGCATTTTCTCTCTACCCATTTCGATAGGACTTGCGGTTTCCATAGAAAATCCTGAAAACCTAAAAAAATCGCCGAAGTGATTTTTAAATAAATCGCGGTCAAGGGTCACATTTTTAGGGTGTTAAAGGTTTTCAGGATTTCGCTTTAAACCTCAAGCCCTACTGAAATGGGGCTAAGGAAAATGCTGTAGAGAATTTTTACAGCTACAACATTTTCTCTTATCCCATTTCAATAGGTCTTGCGGTTGTCATCCTGAAAGCCACAAAAAATCTCTATAAATGGGACCTTTGACCGCGATTTATTTAAATACACCCCCCACCCCATGGCGATTTTTTAATTTTTCTCATTTAGTAACATTGTAGTTTCAGAATCTGCAAAAACTTCCCACGTGTAAGCTTCTTTCATTTAAAGTTAGACCAGGCCAGGCACCTTGAATATTTATGATAGTTTTGAAATTTGATTTAAAGATTCTTTTAAATTACCTGTGCATCTATTGATATTAAGAACAGATCATATCAGACCAAACCGTTATGGTAGAGCACCCATACTAAGGTAAACGCCACATTTTCCCAACAAATTTCGCAGAATGTTGGACCCTAATTTATTGCTAACGGAAATATTGCAACTCCCCAGATTGTAAACCGTCTTTGTGATTTTTATCAAGATCAGAGAATCTGCATCAGGAAAGTTCAGACTCGTTTTAGGGAAAGGGTAGCTTACGTCCATATTAAGGCCAATATTACTGCCATGCAGGAAATGCAACTATGGATTGGGAAAGGCGCCATAGCAAAACCAAAAGGTGACTCACTTTATTATAGCTGCCAAGCATAAGTTTGGCTGCGGATTTGTAGTTGGTCGGAGGTTAAAACATCTGGTCTCCATCCTCACCTCATTGAACGCAGGACTTGCTGCAATACGAATAAAAGCAAAATTCTTCAACATCAGCTTTATTTGCGCTCATGCTCCCACTGAAGACAAGGGCAAACAGACCAAAGATATATTTTACGATCGAAACTTAGCAGAAGCACACACGACCGTTCTTCTGCCCATGACATTAAACTTATTCCAGGCGATTTTAATGCCGAAATTGGAAGGGAGAATATGTGTGGCCCAACAGTCGGAAAATGGAATGAGGTTGATAGATGATGAATGAGATTGATAGACCTCGGAGCGACAAAAAAACATGGTAGTTAGCAGTACCAGTTTTAAGAATCTCGATTTTCATAAGGGCACCCGGCTGTCTCCAGAACAAAAAAAAAAAAAAAAAAACAAGAAATCAAATTGATCTCGTGGTTGTCATAGAGGGAAGACACTCATCGAGCATATTGGATGTACGATCGTTCCAAGGAGAAAATATAGACTTGTTGCAGCAAAGGTACATACCCGATTAAACGTAGCAAATAGATTACTAACATACACAATACGGAAGTAGGACATAACTAAGTAAGCTGCAATCACAACAGATAGCCACAGCATATTCCACTCAACTGGCCCAAATGCTTAAACAAACCACTCCTCGTCCCGGTAACTTATCAGCACAGTGGCAAATTATTGCCCACTTCATGCAAACAACCGCTAAATCCATAGTTGGATACCAGAGATCTCCACCAAGGAAAACCCATGATATGACCAGGAATGTCGTGCTGCTACTGAAGAGAAAAATTCGGCATATGGGGCTACTCTACAATAAACAGCAACACGTAGCGCACGATAGAGGTGTTGGGAGAAAAGGAGAGAGGTGAAACGTCTTTTCCGCAGGAAAAAGAGAGAAGTGGAAAAGTTCGAGCCTGAAAAAATTGTGATGAACAGGAGCCAGAATGAAGTCTAAAAATTCTACCAAAGAGTGTAACATCAAACTGATGGCATTGGAATATTCACATGCTCTTGTAGAAATCAGCAAAGTGATCTGTTAAAAGGTGATCTGAAACAGATACAGCGTGATCAGAAAGATCAAACTTCAAACTGTTGATATCCAATACTAGCGAAGGCGACGAAGATACCACAGATCCAACCCCAGAAGGTGGTATTAAATATATACCACCCGAGCAAGATGAGGTAAAGAAAATAATAAATCGGCTGAAGACTAATAAGGCGGCAGAAGCCGAAGGATTATCAGCCGAGCTGTTCAAAACCGGAGGTGACACGTTGATTATCATCATCTGGCAGGAAGAACGCGTACCCGACGATTGGAACCTGAGCATCCTGTGTTCCGTCCACAAAAAGGAGATAAGACTGTGTGCTCTAACCAAAGGGGCATAAGCCTAGTGTCAGGCATATTGATTGAACGACTTAAGCCTATGGTCAATGAAATAATTGGGCAAATAACAATGCGGCATTAGACCTGCCAAATCAACTATTGACCAGAAATTTATCTTGCGACATATCCTCGAAAATACCCAAGAGATGCAGAACGACAGTTACGACACTTACTTAGGTTGTACTTGCGGTCTCTCTTACGATGGTTCAGTTTTTTTTTTTGGGCAAGTCCATACTTTCTGAATTATGTCGTTAAAGCTCTAAATAAACCTAACGGCACCAACTCAAATGACAGGTGAGCATAAAAACTTAAAAATTAAGTTTCCGATTTGGCCGAAACTTTGCACATCGTAAAATTTTCTTCAAACGTAAATCATGTTCTGAGATGGATTATATTGGAGTACATCTTTGGGTACCTCCCTCACCAAAACTTAACATTTGTAAGGCCAGTTCGAGCATGCTTTGGAAATAATTGCCGAAAGTACTTCTTGTGGCCCTGTTTACAACGATATTATGTTCTTCGTGGAAAAGTCCATGCTTCCTGGCTTTCAAAAGCCCTAAAAAAAATCCACGGCGACCAACTAAAGTGCCTAATGGACACGCTAACTATCGCAGGGAGTGATTCAACTCCTGCAATATGTCACATCGTAATATTTCTTTCACAAGTCCATGATTCCTGGCAAAATTGTCCAAAAGCCCTAAAAAACCGTAATATTGTAATATTTCTTTCACATCGTAATATTCTTTTCGCACTTCTGTCACTTCCCAAACAAAATTTTAAACATTTTCACAAATGTGCAGTTCAGGGACACTGATGGCATTGTTTTGAAATTTGTACAGCAGTTGGTCTTCGCGGCTCATATTGCGACATTATAATTTGTATCGTGGTTAATTCCAGCAACCTTTCGAAGCACACTTTCTTTCAGAAAGGGTCTATAGAAGCACCCTTGCTTTCAGAAAGGGTCTATAGAAGCACCCTTGCTTTCAGAAAGGGTCTATAGAAGCACCCTTGCTTTCAGAAAGGGTCTATAGAAGCACCCTTGCTTTCAGAAAGGGTCTATAGAAGCACCCTTGCTTTCAGAAAGGGTCTATAGAAGCACCCTTTTTTTTAAGAAAGAGTTTATAGTAGGGCCCTTTATTTTAGAAAGGGTGTATATGAGCACCCTTTATTTCAGAAAGGGACTATAGAAGCACCCTATAGAAGGACCCTTCATTTTAGAAAGGGTCTATAGAAGCATTCTTTCTTTCAAAAAGGGTCTATAGAAGCACCCTTTCTTTGAGAAAGGGTCTATAGAAGCACCCTTTCATTGAGAAAGGGTCTATAGAAGCACCTTTTCTTTCAGTAAAGGTCTACACAAGCACCTTTTTTCAGAAAGGGTCTATAGAAGCAACCTTTCTTTCAGAAAGGGTCTATAGAAGCACCCTTTCTTTCAGAAAGGGTCTATAGAAGCACCCTTTCTTTCAGAAAGATCTATAGAAGCACCCTTTCTTTCAGAAAGGTTTTATAGAAGCACCCTTTCTTTCAGAAAGGTTTTATAGAAGCACCCCATCTTTCAGAAAGGGTCTATCTTTATTTCGTATAGTTCTTGAAGTACTTATTAACTGTTTTTTTTCTTCTTTTTTTCGTCATGTCCCAGGCTGTCGGCAAAGCAGACTGATACTTTTTATACCCTCAGTCCTTAGGCTAACGAGGGTATATACACTTTGATACGACCAAAAATGTGCCTTATGGAAGTAATGGTATGTTTGGACGAAATTCGTTTCAGACAATTTGGAGTCGATTTAGCCATGTCCGTTCGTCTCGCTGGCTGGAGCGCATGATAACTCTTGAACGGATCAACTGATTGGACCCAAAATTTGGCCTTTGTAATATTTTGTCCAAACTTAGTTTAAGTTCGAAAATGGATTATATGGGTTCACCCCTTCAGGTACCTTCCCCACAAAATTCAAAAATGTTCGGAAAAATTGTGCACACGATAACTTTTGAAAGAAATAACCGATTTGGTCCATACTTGGCACATCGTGAACTTTCTAGCAGACATAGATGAGATTTCAATATGGACTCTATTGGCCCACTCCTTCGGGTAGCTCTCACAAAAAATTTTGGAAAAATTCAGTTTAGGACCTGCTCTCGAATCGCTTTGATTTTTGTTGTAACAACTTGTATTCGCTGTCCCCATTACGACGATACAAGTTTTATAGGGGGCAAGTCCATACTTTCTGAAATAATAGCCCAAAATGTGTAAAAAACCACAGTAGCACAATGTGTAGTGGTTGGATCAACCGGTTCGGTCCAAAATATGGTCATTGTAATATTTGTTCCGAAATTAGTTTAAGTTCGAAAATGAACCATGTCGGACCACACCTTTAGGTACCTCCATCTCAAAAATTTTCACTAAAATGGTGCGCATGATAATTGTCGAAGGCAGCAACCGATTTGGTTGCAGAGTAATATTTCTAAGAGACACATATCAGGTTAAAATATGGACTATATTTGTGAACTCCTTCGTAGACCTCCCATACACAAATTTCGAAAAAGTGCAGGTTAGTACCTCCTCTTGAATCGTTTTGATTTTTCTTGCAACCGGTTGCACTCAAGGTCCCTATTACGATGGTACAAGTTTTTTCAGTGGCAAGTACTTCTTGAGAAAGTGATCCCAAAAACTGTAAAAAAAAACTTACGGCCAGCATATGTAGTGGCTGGTGCGCACGACAACTCCCGAACTGAATACTGCTTTGGTCGAGCTGAATACTGCTTTGAAATTTGAAGATGGTGATTATGGGTCCATTCCTTCCGGTACCTCGCCCACAAAAGTTCGAAATTATTCGCTAAAATGGTAAGCGCAATATCTCATAAACTGAGCAACCGATTTGGTTCAAACTTTGGATCTCGAAATATTTTGTCCAAACTTAGTTTATGTTCCACCCACACAAATGATTAACAATTGTGCGGTTAAGGGTCTGTGCGAGAATCCTGGGCATGTTTCCTGATATAATGGAGAATCGAGAGGAATGAATCCCAAAATAAGACATACTTCCAAAATGCAATATGTCGGTCCACCTTTAGGCAGCTCACCCGCAACATTTTTGAGATTTTATACTAATCCATATCTTTGTCGGCAAGTTCATATGACCAAAATTCTAAAGACCTCCTAATTACATACGATTTTTTGGGAAATAGGTGTTTTAATTCACACAGGCTGAGGGTATAACTCTGTCGGCAAAGGCGACTTTTTTAATTGTTGCAAATTTTAATTATAACCATATTTATAGATGATATATTAACCTTTCAGATCTTGATCAATTATACTTTGTATAATAATAAAACAGATCCAATACATTGTATTCAAGTGAATAGTATACATAACCCTTGATCAGATCAGTTTAAAAATTAGCAGTGCTATTCTGTAACAACTTAATTGCAGAATTGCCAACAGAGAAAACAATCTTAACTTAATGAATAATTAAAAAAAAAATAATTTCTTCTTATATAAAATATAAAATTATAGCTCACTCAGGCAAATTGATTGCAATTTTGAATCTAATTAATTCATGTAAGAAAATATTGAAAATATTATATATATGTATTTAACACTTTTTTATAAACTTCTGGTTATAGACAACACAACAACAGCAACTTTCACTTTCATTTTTCCACAATAATAAAAAATATTTGAATTAACTAAATACTAATAATTATATTTTAAAAGAATATTTTTGTGTACGTATTTTTAATCAACATTTTGATTTTAGGAGTTATTGAAATTAAAATTATTTTTGTTAAAAAACAACTTATTTTTTTGCCACATTTCGTTCAAATTTTTTTATTTTTGTTTATTTTTCCACAATATGTTTCTTTAAAATAACAACTTATTTTTGTAATATGAATTGCAAACTCAAATCCAATAAGAATTCATTTGTCAAATAATCAACAATATTTTTTTGTTTTATGTTTCTTTTCACCAATTTATCAATCATTGAAAATATTATTTTATTATAATTTTTTATTTTTGCACATAAATTTTGTTTGGTTTGCATTTTTTCAATGCCCCTTCTTTTTACAACACTTTGTCACTTTTATCACCACATTCCTGTAGAAAATTCTTAAACAACAAATTAAAGCACAAAATATAACAATTTAATTTAAATAAATTTCCTTTTTCTTACATTTTTATGTAAATATTTCACAATTTTCTTTTGGTTAAAACACCACACATTCACACAATTTATTTTTATTTGAAAAATTCGAATTCCTTTATTTCGTGCATAAAAAATTTTTTGTTGTTTTTTTTTTTCTTTCTATCTATTTTTAATTGAAGTTGTACAACAAACTTTCTTCAATTTTTCTTCGAACGTTTTCCGTATTCCGTACGCGTCCGCATAAAACGCATCGTTTGCTCGCTCACTGCCGGTTGAGTTACAACTATGGCACAACTTTTTTAATTTTCTCGATTTCGGCCGTTCGTTTGCGTTTGCCGTTTGTGTTTCGCTTGTTTGTGGTGGTGTTTGTTGACTGACTGACTGAATGGTTGGGTTTTGGGTTTATTCTCCAGATTATTTCCTACTCGTAGCATGTAAAATTTGTATTGTGAGTATAACAGAATATACAACGCTTCAAAAGTGGCAGCAGCCAGCCAGCCAGAGCCAATATTACTGAAAATTTGAGAGAGAGCCATGAAAAAGAGTACACTTTTCTGTATCTGTGTTATACGGTGTATAACACAGATACACCATCGCAGCCAACATAAAATGAGAATGAATCGTTTCTTTTTGGTATCAGAGATGGAAATACAACGGAAATCGCAATGGAATGTTACCTTTTTGAAGACAAATGGTACCAGTATGCCAAAAGGTATCAGAAAGTGTCTATAAAGCCCCCTTTTTCAGAAAGGGTCAATAGAAGCATCCTTTCTTTTAGAAAGGGACCATAGAAACACCCTTTCCTTCAGAAAGAGTCTTTGTTTCAGAAAGGGACAATAGAAGCACCCTTACTTTGAGAAATGGACAATAGAAGCACCCTTACTTTGAGAAATGGACACTAGAAGCACCCTTACTTTGAGAAATGGACAATAGCAGCTCCCTTTCTTTTAGAAAGGGACAATAGAAACACCCTTTCTTTTAGAAAGGGACTATATAATTATAGAAGCACCCTTTCTTTCAGAAAGGGACTATAGAAAGACCCTCTCTTTCAGAAAGTGACTATAGAAGCACTCTATTATTCAGAAAGGGACTATAGAAGCACCCTATTATTCAGAAAGGGACTATAGAAGCACTCTATTATTCAGAAGGAAAGGAAGGGTCTATAGCTTTCTTTCCTTCAGAAAGGGTCCATAGAAGCTTTCTTTCCTTCAGAAAGGGTCCATAGAAGCTTTCTTTCCTTCAAAAAGGGTCAACAGAAGCACCCTTTTCTTCAGAAAGGGACTATAGAAGCACCCTTTCTTTCAGAAAGGGACCACAGAAGCACCATAGAACGGACTATAGAGGCAACCCTTATTTTCAGAAAGGACCTATAGAAGCACCCTTTCTTTCAGAAAGCGACTATATAAGCACCCTTTCTTTCCGAAAGCGACTATATAAGCACCCTGTATTTCCGAAAGTGACTATAGAAGCACCCTTTATTTCAGAAACTGACTATAGAAGCACCCTGTCTTTCAGAAAGTGACTATAGAAGAACACTTTCTTTCAGAAAGGGTCTATAGAAGCACCCTTTCTTTCAGAAAGGACCTATAGAAGCACCCTTTATTTCAGAAAGTGACTATAGAAGCACCCTTTCTTTCAGAAAGGGACTATAGAAGCACCCTTTATTTCAGAAAGTGACTATAGAAGCACGCTTTCTTTCAGAATGTGACTATAGAAGCACCCTTTCTTTCAGAAAGGGACTATAGAAGCACCCTTTATTTTAGAAAGGACCTATAGAAGCACCCTTTCTTTCAGAAAGGACCTATAGAAGCACCCTTTATTTCAGAAAGGACCTATAGAAGCACCCTTTATTTCAGAAAGTGACTATAGAAGCACCCTTTCTTTCAGAAAGTGACTATAGAAGCACCCTTTATTTCAGAAACTGACTATAGAAGCACCCTGTTTTTCAGAAAGTGACTACAGAAGAACACTTTCTTTCAGAAAGGGTCTATAGAAGCACTCTTTCTTTCAGAAAGGACCTATAGAAGCACCCTTTCTTTCAGAAAGGACCTATAGAAGCACCCTTTCTTTTAGAAAGGACCTATAGAAGCACCCTTTATTTCAGAAAGTGACTATAGAAGCACCCTTTCTTTCAGAAAGTGACTATAGAAGCACCCTTTCTTTCAGAAAGGGACTATAGAAGCACCCTTTATTTTAGAAAGGACCTATAGAAGCACCCTTTATTTCAGAAAGGGACTATAGAAGCACCCTTTATTTTAGAAAGGACCTATAGAAGCACCCTTTATTTCAGAAAGTGACTATAGAAGCACCCTTTCTTTCAGAAAGTGACTATAGAAGCACCCTTTCTTTCAGAAAGGGACTATAGAAGCACCCTTTATTTCAGAAAGTGACTATAGAAGCACGCTTTCTTTCAGAATGTGACTATAGAAGCACCCTTTCTTTCAGAAAGGGACTATAGAAGCACCCTTTATTTTAGAAAGGACCTATAGAAGCACCCTTTCTTTCAGAAAGGACCTATAGAAGCACCCTTTATTTCAGAAAGGACCTATAGAAGCACCCTTTATTTCAGAAAGTGACTATAGAAGCACCCTTTCTTTCAGAAAGTGACTATAGAAGCACCCTTTATTTCAGAAACTGACTATAGAAGCACCCTGTTTTTCAGAAAGTGACTACAGAAGAACACTTTCTTTCAGAAAGGGTCTATAGAAGCACCCTTTCTTTCAGAAAGGACCTATAGAAGCACCCTTTCTTTCAGAAAGGACCTATAGAAGCACCCTTTCTTTTAGAAAGGACCTATAGAAGCACCCTTTATTTCAGAAAGTGACTATAGAAGCACCCTTTCTTTCAGAAAGTGACTACAGAAGAACACTTTCTTTCAGAAAGGGTCTATAGAAGCACCCTTTCTTTCAGAAAGGACCTATAGAAGCACCCTTTCTTTCAGAAAGGGACTATAGAAGCACCCTTTATTTTAGAAAGGACCTATAGAAGCACCCTTTATTTCAGAAAGGACCTATAGAAGCACCCTTTCTTTCAGAAAGGGACTATAGAAGCACCCTTTATTTTAGAAAGGACCTATAGAAGCACCCTTTATTTCAGAAAGTGACTATAGAAGCACCCTTTCTTTCAGAAAGTGACTATAGAAGCACCCTTTCTTTCAGAAAGGGACTATAGAAGCACCCTTTATTTCAGAAAGGACCTATAGAAGCACCCTTTCTTTCAGAAAGGGACTATAGAAGCACCCTTTATTTCAGAAAGGACCTATAGAAGCACCCTTTATTTCAGAAAGTGACTATAGAAGCACCCTTTCTTTCAGAAAGTGACTATAGAAGCACCCTTTATTTCAGAAACTGACTATAGAAGCACCCTGTTTTTCAGAAAGTGACTACAGAAGGACACTTTCTTTCAGAAAGGGTCTATAGAAGCACCCTTTCTTTCAGAAAGGACCTATAGAAGCACCCTTTATTTCAGAAAGTGACTATAGAAGCACCCTTTCTTTCAGAAAGTGACTATAGAAGCACCCTTTCTTTCAGAAAGGAACTATAGAAGCACCCTTTATTTTAGAAAGGACCTATAGAAGCAGCCTTTCTTTCAGAAAGGGACTATAGAAGCACCCTTTATTTCAGAAAGTGACTATAGAAGCACCCTTTCTTTCAGAAAGTGACTATAGAAGCACCCTGTCTTTCAGAAAGTGACTATAGAAGCACCCTTTATTTCAGAAACTGACTATAGAAGCACCCTGTTTTTCAGAAAGTGACTATAGAAGAACACTTTCTTTCAGAAAGGGTCTATAGAAGCACCCTGTTTTTCAGAAAGTGACTATAGAAGAACACTTTCTTTCAGAAAGGGTCTATAGAAGCACCCTGTTTTTCAGAAAGTGACTATAGAAGAACACTTTCTTTCAGAAAGGGTCTATAGAAGCACACTTTCTTTCAGAAAGGACCTATAGAAGCACCCTTTATTTCAGAAAGTGACTATAGAAGCACCCTTTCTTTCAGAAAGTGACTATAGAAGCACCCTTTCTTTCAGAAAGTGACTATAGAAGCACCCTTTATTTCAGAAACTGACTATAGAAGCACCCTGTTTTTCAGAAAGTGACTATAGAAGAACACTTTCTTTCAGAAAGGGTCTATAGAAGCACCCTTTCTTTCAGAAAGGACCTATAGAAGCACCCTTTATTTCAGAAAGTGACTATAGAAGCACCCTTTCTTTCAGAAAGTGTCTATAGAAGCACCCTTTATTTCAGAAACTGACTATAGAAGCACCCTGTTTTTCAGAAAGTGACTATAGAAGAACACTTTCTTTCAGAAAGGGTCTATAGAAGCACCCTTTCTTTCAGAAAGGACCTATAGAAGCACCCTTTATTTCAGAAAGTGACTATAGAAGCACCCTTTCTTTCAGAAAGTGTCTATAGAAGCACCCTTTATTTCAGAAACTGACTATAGAAGCACCCTGTTTTTCAGAAAGTGACTATAGAAGAACACTTTCTTTCAGAAAGGGTCTATAGAAGCACCCTTTCTTTCAGAAAGGACCTATAGAAGCACCCTTTATTTCAGAAAGTGACTATAGAAGCACCCTTTCTTTCAGAAACTGACTATAGAAGCACCCTGTTTTTCAGAAAGTGACTATAGAAGAACACTTTCTTTCAGAAAGGGTCTATAGAAGCACCCTTTCTTTCAGAAAGGGACTATAGAAGCACCCTTTATTTTAGAAAGGGACTATAGAAGCACATTTTCTTTCAGAAAGTGACTATAGAAGCACATTTTCTTTCAGAAAGTGACTATAGAAGCACCCTTTATTTCAGATACTGACTATAGAAGCACCCTGTTTTTCAGAAAGTGACTATAGAAGCACCCTTTCTTTCAGAAAGTGACTATAGAAGCACCCTTTCTTTCAGAAAGGGACTATAGAAGCACCCTTTATTTTAGAAAGGACCTATAGAAGCACCCTTTATTTCAGAAAGGGACTATAGAAGCACGCTTTCTTTCAGAAAGGGACTATAGAAGCACCCTTTCTTTCAGAAAGTGACTATAGAAGCACCCTATCTTTTAGAAAGGACCTATTGAAACACCCTTTATTTTTGAAAGTGACTATAGAAGCACCCTTTATTTTTGAAAGTGACTATAGAAGCACCCTTTATTTTTGAAAGTGACTATAGAAGCACCCTTTATTTTTGAAAGTGACTATAGAAGCACCCTATCTTTTAGAAAGGACCTATTAAAACACCCTTTATATTTGAAAGTGACTATAGAAGCACCCTTTCTTTCAGAAAGTGACTATAGAAGCACCCTATCTGTTAGAAAGGACCTATTGAAACACCCTTTATTTTTGAAAGTGACTATAGAAGCACCCTATCTTTTAGAAAGGACCTATTGAAACACCCTTTATTTTTGAAAGTGACTATAGAAGCACTCTATCTTTCGGAAAGGGATTATGGAAGCACCCTTTTTTCAGAAAGGGACTATAGAAGCACCCTTTATTTCAGAAAGGGCCTACAGAAGCACTTTTTATATCAGAAAGGACCTATAGAAGCACCCTTTCTTTCAGAAAGGACCTATAGAAGCACCCTTTCTTTCAGAAAGTGACTATAGAAGCACACTTTCTTTCAGAAAGGGACTATAGAAGCACGCTTTCTTTCAGAAAGGGACTATAGAAGCACTCTTTCTTTCAGAAAGTGGCTATAGAAGCACCCTTTCTCTCAGAAAGGGTCTATAGAAGCACCCTTTCTCTCAGAAAGGGTCTATAGAAGCACCCTTTCTTTCAGAAAGGGTCTATAGAAGCACCCTTTCTCTCAGAAAGGGTCTATAGAAGCACCCTTTCTCTCAGAAAGGGTCTATAGAAGCACCCTTTCTCTCAGAAAGGGTCTATAGAAGCACCCTTTCTCTCAGAAAGGGTCTATAGAAGCACCCTTTCTCTCAGAAAGGGTCTATAGAAGCACCCTTTCTCTCAGAAAGGGTCTATAGAAGCACCCTTTCTCTCAGAAAGGGTCTATAGAAGCACCCTTTCTCTCAGAAAGGGTCTATAGAAGCACCCTTTCTCTCAGAAAGGGTCTATAGAAGCACCCTTTCTCTCAGAAAGGGTCTATAGAAGCACCCTTTCTCTCAGAAAGGGTCTATAGAAGCACCCTTTCTCTCAGAAAGGGTCTATAGAAGCACCCTTTCTCTCAGAAAGGGTCTATAGAAGCACCCTTTCTCTCAGAAAGGGCCTATAGAAGCACCCTTTCTCTCAGAAAGGGTCTATAGAAGCACCCTTTCTCTCAGAAAGGGTCTATAGAAGCACCCTTTCTCTCAGAAAGGGTCTATAGAAGCACCCTTTCTCTCAGAAAGGGTTTATAGAAGCACCCTTTCTCTCAGAAAGGGTCTATAGAAGCACCCTTTCTCTCAGAAAGGGTCTATAGCAGCACCCTTTCTCTCAGAAAGGGTCTATAGAAGCACCCTTTCTCTCAGAAAGGGTCTATAGAAGCACCCTTTCTCTCAGAAAGGGTCTATAGAAGCACCCTTTCTCTCAGAAAGGGTCTGTAGAAGCACCCTTTCTCCCAGAAAGGGTCTATAGAAGCACTCTTTCTCCCAGAAAGGGTCTATAGAAGCACCCTTTCTCTCAGAAAGGGTCTGTAGAAGCACCCTTTCTTTGAGAAAGGGACTATGGAAGCACCCTTTCTTTCAGAAAGGGACTATAGAAGCACCCTTTCTTTCAGAAAGGGTCTATAGAAGCACCCTTTCTTTCAGAAAGGGTCTATAGAAGCACCCTTTCTTTCAGAAAGGGTCTATAGAAGCACCCTTTCTCTCAGAAAGGGTCTATAGAAGCACCCTTTCTCTCAGAAAGGGTCTATAGAAGCACACTTTCTCTCAGAAAGGGTCTATAGAAGCACCCTTTCTCTCAGAAAGGGTCTATAGAAGCACTCTTTCTCCCAGAAATGGTCTATAGAAGCACCCTTTCTCTCAGAAAGGGTCTATAGAAGCACCCTTTCTCTCAGAAAGGGTCTATAGAAGCACCCTTTCTCTCAGAAAGGGTCTATAGAAGCACCCTTTCTCTCAGAAAGGGTCTATAGAAGCACCCTTTCTCTCAGAAAGGGTCTATAGAAGCACCCTTTCTCTCAGAAAGGGTCTATAGAAGCACCCTTTCTCTCAGAAAGGGTCTATAGAAGCACCCTTTCTCTCAGAAAGGGTCTATAGAAGCACCCTTTCTCTCAGAAAGGGTCTATAGAAGCACCCTTTCTCTCAGAAAGGGTCTATAGAAGCACCCTTTCTCTCAGAAAGGGTCTATAGAAGCACCCTTTCTCTCAGAAAGGGTCTATAGAAGCACTCTTTCTCCCAGAAAGGGTCTATAGAAGCACCCTTTCTCTCAGAAAGGGTCTGCAGAAGCACCCTTTCTCTCAGAAAGGGTCTATAGAAGCACCCTTTCTCTCAGAAAGGGTCTATAGAAGAACCCTTTCTCTCAGAAAGGGTCTATAGAAGAACCCTTTCTCTCAGAAAGGGTCTATAGAAGCACCCTTTCTCTCAGAAAGGGTCTATAGAAGCACCCTTTCTCCCAGAAAGGGTCTATAGAAGCACCCTTTCTCTCAGAAAGGGTCTATAGAAGCACCCCTTCTCTCAGAAAGGGTCTATAGAAGCACCCTTTCTCTCAGAAAGGGTCTATAGAAGCACCCTTTCTCTCAGAAAGGGTCTATTGAAGCACCCTTTCTCTCAGAAAGGGTCTATAGAAGCACCCTTTCTCTCAGAAAGGGTCTATAGAAGCACCCTTTCTCTCAGAAAGGGTCTATAGAAGCACCCTTTCTCTCAGAAAGGGTCTATAGAAGCACCCTTTCTCTCAGAAAGGGTCTATAGAAGCACCCTTTCTCTCAGAAAGGGTCTATAGAACCACCTCTTCTCTCAGAAAGGGTCTATAGAAGCACCCTTTCTCTCAGAAAGGGTCTATAGAAGCACCCTTTCTCTCAGAAAGGATCTATAGAAGCACCCTTTCTCTCAGAAAGGGTCTATAGAAACACTCTTTCTCTCAGAAAGGGTCTATAGAAGCACCCTTTCTCTCAGAAAGGGTCTATAGAAACACCCTTTCTCTCAGAAAGGGTCTATAGAAGCACCCTTTCTCTCATGAAGGGTCTGTAGAAGCACCATTTATCTCAGAAAGGGTCTATAGAAGCACCCTTCTCTCAGAAAGGGTCTATAGAAGCACCCTTTCTCTCAGAAAGGGTCTATAGAAGCACCCTTTCTCTCAGAAAGGGTCTATAGAAGAATCCTTTCTCTCAAAAAGGGTCTATAGAAGCACCCTTTCTCTCAGAAAGGGTCTATAGAAGCACCCTTTCTCTCAGAAAGGGTCTATAGAAGCACCCTTTCTCTCAGAAAGGGTCTATAGAAGCACCCTTTCTCTCAGAAAGGGTCTATAGAAGCACCCTTTCTCTCAGAAAGGGTCTATAGAAGCACCCTTTCTCTCAGAAAGGGTCTATAGAAGCACCCTTTCTCTCAGAAAGGGTCTATAGAAGCACCCTTTCTCTCAGAAAGGGTCTATAGAAGCACCCTTTCTCTCAGAAAGGGTCTATAGAAGCACCCTTTCTCTCAGAAAGGGTCTATAGAAGCACCCTTTCTCTCAGAAAGGGTCTATAGAAGCACCCTTTCTCTCAGAAAGGGTCTATAGAAGCACCCTTTCTCTCAGAAAGGGTCTATAGAAGCACCCTTTCTCTCAGAAAGGGTCTATAGAAGCACTCTTTCTCCCAGAAAGGGTCTATAGAAGCACCCTTTCTCTCAGAAAGGGTCTGCAGAAGCACCCTTTCTCTCAGAAAGGGTCTATAGAAGCACCCTTTCTCTCAGAAAGGGTCTATAGAAGAACCCTTTCTCTCAGAAAGGGTCTATAGAAGAACCCTTTCTCTCAGAAAGGGTCTATAGAAGCACCCTTTCTCTCAGAAAGGGTCTATAGAAGCACCCTTTCTCTCAGAAAGGGTCTATAGAAGCACCCTTTCTCTCAGAAAGGGTCTATAGAAGCACCCTTTCTCTCAGAAAGGGTCTATTGAAGCACCCTTTCTCTCAGAAAGGGTCTATAGAAGCACCCTTTCTCTCAGAAAGGGTCTATTGAAGCACCCTTTCTCTCAGAAAGGGTCTATAGAAGCACCCTTTCTCTCAGAAAGGGTCTATAGAAGCACCCTTTCTCTCAGAAAGGGTCTATAGAAGCACCCTTTCTCTCAGAAAGGGTCTATAGAAGCACCCTTTCTCTCAGAAAGGGTCTATAGAACCACCTTTCTCTCAGAAAGGGTCTATAGAAGCACCCTTTCTCTCAGAAAGGATCTATAGAAGCACCCTTTCTCTCAGAAAGGATCTATAGAAGCACCCTTTCTCTCAGAAAGGGTCTATAGAAACACTCTTTCTCTCAGAAAGGGTCTATAGAAGCACCCTTTCTCTCAGAAAGGGTCTATAGAAACACCCTTTCTCTCAGAAAGGGTCTATAGAAGCACCCTTTCTCTCATGAAGGGTCTATAGAAGCACCCTTTATCTCAGAAAGGGTCTATAGAAGCACCCTTCTCTCAGAAAGGGTCTATAGAAGCACCCTTTCTCTCAGAAAGGGTCTATAGAAGCACCCTTTCTCTCAGAAAGGGTCTATAGAAGAATCCTTTCTCTCAAAAAGGGTCTATAGAAGCACACTTTCTCTCAGAAAGGGTCTGTAGAAGCACACTTTCTCTCAGAAAGGGTCTATAGAAGCACCCTTTCTCTCAGAAAGGGTCTATAGAAGCAGCCTTTCTCTCAGAAAGGGTCTATAGAAGCAGCCTTTCTCTCAGAAAGGGTCTATAGAAGCAGCCTTTCTCTCAGAAAGGGTCTATAGAAGCACCCTTTCTCTCAGAAAGGGTCTATAGAAGCAGCCTTTCTCTCAGAAAGGGTCTATAGAAGCACCCTTTCTCTCAGAAAGGGTCTATAGAAGCAGCCTTTCTCTCAGAAAGGGTCTATAGAAGCAGCCTTTCTCTCAGAAAGGGTCTATAGAAGCAGCCTTTCTCTCAGAAAGGGTCTATAGAAGCAGCCTTTCTCTCAGAAAGGGTCTATAGAAGCAGCCTTTCTCTCAGAAAGGGTCTATAGAAGCAGCCTTTCTCTCAGAAAGGATCTATAGAAGCACCCTTTCTCTCAGAAAGGGTCTATAGAAGCATCTATTCTCTCAGAAAGGGTCTATAGAAGCACCCTTTCTCTCAGAAATGGTCTATAGAAGCACCCTTTCTCTCAGAAATGGTCTATAGAAGCACCCTTTCCCTCAGAAATGGTCTATAGAAGCACCCTTTCTCTCAGAAAGGGTCTATAGAAGTACCCTTTCTCTCAGAAAGGGTCTATAGAAGCACCCTTTCTCTCAGAAAGGGTCTATAGAAGCACCCTATCTCTCAGAAAGGGTCTATAGAAGCACCCTTGCTCTCAGAAAGGGTCCATAGAAGCACCCTTTCTCTCAGAAAGGGTCTATAGAAGCACCCTTTCTCTCAGAAAGGGTCTATAGAAGCACCCTTTCTCTCAGAAAGGGTCTATAGAAGCACCCTTTCTCTCAGAAAGGGTCTATACAAGCACCCTTTCTTTCAGAAAGGGTCTATACAAGCACCCTTTCTCTCAGAAAGGGTCTATAGAGCACCCTTTCTCTCAGAAAGGGCCTATAGAAGCACCCTTTCTCTCAGAAAGGGTCTATAGAAGCACCCTTTCTCTCAGAAAGGGTCTATAGAAGAATCCTTTCTCTCAAAAAGGGTCTATAGAAGCACACTTTCTCTCAGAAAGGGTCTGTAGAAGCACACTTTCTCTCAGAAAGGGTCTATAGAAGCACCCTTTCTCTCAGAAAGGGTCTATAGAAGCAGCCTTTCTCTCAGAAAGGGTCTATAGAAGCAGCCTTTCTCTCAGAAAGGGTCTATAGAAGCAGCCTTTCTCTCAGAAAGGGTCTATAGAAGCACCCTTTCTCTCAGAAAGGGTCTATAGAAGCAGCCTTTCTCTCAGAAAGGGTCTATAGAAGCACCCTTTCTCTCAGAAAGGGTCTATAGAAGCAGCCTTTCTCTCAGAAAGGGTCTATAGAAGCAGCCTTTCTCTCGGAAAGGGTCTATAGAAGCAGCCTTTCTCTCAGAAAGGGTCTATAGAAGCAGCCTTTCTCTCAGAAAGGGTCTATAGAAGCAGCCTTTCTCTCAGAAAGGGTCTATAGAAGCAGCCTTTCTCTCAGAAAGGATCTATAGAAGCACCCTTTCTCTCAGAAAGGGTCTATAGAAGCATCTATTCTCTCAGAAAGGGTCTATAGAAGCACCCTTTCTCTCAGAAATGGTCTATAGAAGCACCCTTTCTCTCAGAAATGGTCTATAGAAGCACCCTTTCTCTCAGAAATGGTCTATAGAAGCACCCTTTCTCTCAGAAAGGGTCTATAGAAGTACCCTTTCTCTCAGAAAGGGTCTATAGAAGCACCCTTTCTCTCAGAAAGGGTCTATAGAAGCACCCTATCTCTCAGAAAGGGTCTATAGAAGCACCCTTTCTCTCAGAAAGGGTCTATAGAAGCACCCTTTCTCTCAGAAAGGGTCTATAGAAGCACCCTTTCTCTCAGAAAAGGTCTATAGAAGCACCCTTTCTCTCAGAAAGGGTCTATAGAAGCACCCTTTCTCTCAGAAAGGGTCTATACAAGCACCCTTTCTCTCAGAAAGGGTCTATACAAGCACCCTTTCTCTCAGAAAGGGTCTATAGAGCACCCTTTCTCTCAGAAAGGGCCTATAGAAGCACCCTTCCTCTCAGAAAGGGTCTATAGAAGCACCCTTTCTCTCAGAAAGGGTCTATAGAAGCACCCTTTCTCTCAGAAAGGGTCTATAGAAGCACCTTGTCTTTCGGCAAGGGTCTATAGGGACATCCTTTCTTTCAGAAAGTGTCTATAGATGGACCCTTTCTTTTAGAAAGGGACTACAGATGGACCCTTCCTTTTCGAATGGGTCTATAAATGGACCCTTTCTTTCACAAAGGGTCTATAGATATACCCTTGCGGAAAGAAGGTCTATAGAATCATCCTTTCTAAAAGAAGGGAGCACCCATTTGCTTTTAGAAAGGGTCTACAGAATCACCCTTTTTTCAGAAAGGGTCTACAGAATCACCCTTTTTTCAGAAAGGGTCTATAGATGGACCCTTTTATTCAGAATGGGTCCATAGAACGACCCTTTCGTTCAGAATTAGAAAGGGTCTATAGAAGCACCCATTTTGTTCAGAAAGGGTCTATAAAAGTACAATTTCCTTCAAATAGGGTCTATAGAAGTACCCTCTCTTTTAGAAAGGGTCTATAGAAGCACTATTTCCTACAGATAGAGTCCATAGAAGTACCCTTTCTTTCAGAAAGGGTCTACAGAAGCATTTTTCTTTCAGAAAGGGTCTATAGAATCACTATTTCCTTCAGAAAGGGTCTATAGAAGCAATATTTTCTTCAAAACTTGTGGAAGGTCTTCTATTGATGCAAGATTTGTAGAAAGTCTAATAGTTATAGAAGACATGTAGAAAGTGTTCTATATATAGTAAGGTCGAAGAAGGTATTTTATCCATAGAAGACCTGCAGAAAATCTTCTGTCCATAGAAGATTTGTAGGTTGTCTTCTGTAAATAGAATAATAATAGAATAGGAGACATGTAAAAGGTCTTCTGTCCATAGAAAATCTGTAGAAGGGCTTCTATCAACAGAAGACTTTCAGATGTTCTTCTGTCCATAGAAGACCTGTAGAAGGTCTTCCATCCGGAGAATATCTGTAGAAGGACTTATGTATATATTTAGAAAATCTGTAGAAGAAAGAAAGTATTGAATCTAAAAGAAGTATTGCATCCAAAGATCACCTGTCTTCTGTCCATAAACGTACTTTATAAAGTTATTTATCCACATAAGATCTAAATAAGATTTTCCATCTGCAGAAGACCTCTAGAAGGTCATCCATCCACAGAAAACTTGTATATGATCTTCCATTTGTCCATAGAAGGTCTTCTATCCATAGAAAACCTCTATTAAGCCTCAAAAGACCTGTAAAAGATCTTCTATCCATAGAAGACCTTTCGCAGATCTTTTATCTATCGAAGACCCATAGAAATCCTTATGGCCCAAGAAGACCAGTAGAAGGTATCTATCCATAGAAGAGCTATAGGTTGTCTTCTATCTTTAGAACGTCCATTAGGAAGTATTTATCGATGGAAGGTCTGAAGAAGGTAGGCCTTAGTAGGCCTGTAGAAAAAAATCTGTACTCCTTATTTTGTATCACTTTTTCAGACTTTGAACCAATATTTGGGACCATTAGCTTTCTTCCAACTCAACTCCATTGAGTACCAAACAAAGTTATCTTTCATCTCTGGCAAAATCATATGATTTGCGAGTACATATCCACTCGCAAGAAAGAGTTAACTCTCCAAAATCAACAATTTATTTTTTCACATACATTTGCATTGAGTGTGGAGATTATTTTGAGCAATGGTGGGAGATTAGTAGCAGCAGCAGTAGTAGTAGGTATATGCCATATGGTCGGGACTACTCCTCATACCACACACCTTGTTTACAATGCAAAACCGTTTGAAGGTGTACTACTACACACAGTAAAGCCTAAACCATTGAAGCGTAAACATTTTCAGACCGACCCAACAACCATTCATCTGTGGAATTTAATATCTTCCTCCACGATCCGCTACAATGTAAAATGCCCCCTTGTCCCCACCTGTCAGTCGGAAGATAGTGTTTGGTGGATTACTCTCAAACAATTCTCTTACTCCAACACAACATATTTTCATATTTTCTTCGTTTCTCTTATAAGTCTTTAAAGAAATATTTAGTTTTTTTTGTTGTCTTCTTTGTTTTGTTAATTTTCTTGCTATTCCTTTACCAATTAAAGAACATTTGCCAGCTTGAATTCCGTATTCCGTCAGGAGGTTTCTTTAAGAAGAAATGTAGACAAAAGCAAAGAAGCAAAACAAGAAGAAAACAAAAAGAGTTCACTGAACCATATTTGCCCCGTTTCTTGGTGCCTGTCGTCAATTTAAATATGAGACTGGCTGCGCTATGTGCTCGGGGATACCACCTCCTCCGTTAATTGTTTATAATTAAACCTTTTAACCATAAAGAAAACGAATCAACTAACGAATAAACACGAAACGAATCGAAATGAATTCAATTTTTTTACGAATTATTATTGTTGTTAATGGTGGAACTCCATCCATCCATCGTCCTCCTCATCATAATTTCCAAGATATGCTGCTGCTGTGGCATCAACAACAAACATCTTTTTATGCATTTATGGTGGCGCTTTGTTTACATGTGAATGGAGTTTGAAATGGCTGGCGGATAATGCCCTATACGTGGTGCATCCATTGTACACAAAAGCACTGCTGTTTGATTACTTAGGGAACCCCTTCATCTTCTTTTTTCCTGGATTTACATCTAATCAGTGCTGGTTCACTACTCTTCGTCGTTAAGGGTGTTCATTTGATTGAGCGCAGCATTCCCCACAATTATCGTCATTAATTAATTTTCCATATTTCGAATGAGTTCAATTTCAATTGATTGCTGCAGCCAGCCGCCTAGTGCCCGGTTGTAATCACCACCACTTAGTTGAACTAGCAGCACCAACACCGCCAGCAGCACGTGTTACCATATTTTCTTTTTTCGTTTTTTTTTTAAGGGTGAGCGAAAAGGGAAGACATAAAAAATATTTAAAAAAAAAAAATAAATAAATTATGATAAACATCCATATTTCCGCTCTCTGCGGAGGTTCAATGTCCCCTAATTGACATTTTGTTTACAAGAAATTGGCTCATAGTTTGGCATTGCCGGTGGGGAATGGAATATTCTTTCTGGAAAATGAAAAAAAAAAAAAAATAGATCAAGGAAAGTCACCGTGCTGGAGAGATAAGCACCGCTGCCTTAAATCCCGAACCAGAACATCGCATTGTTCTTCGGTGGGAAATCCTTTTAGCAAAATCCAACCTACATATTCCCAATATTTTATAAGCAGTGATTCACTGTATTCGACACATCGCTTATTGATCGAAAGCACTGATTGGGCGGTGCAAACGTCCAAAAATCAAATGTGGAATTTTATCAATAAATTTTACAGGGATAAAGAGGACTTGAAAAACATAATTTCAGAATTAGATTGAAAATTTTGTTAATAGGGTTAGACAAATATATTTTCCAAACTAAAAGAAATTCGGTTTGGAATTAGGTAGGAAGGCTTCTGGTTCATAGAAAGGCACGGTGCGCCTGAACCAACATTAGATGGAAGGTACTTACACCTGGGAAGTTCTTGAAGATTCTGAAACTAAAATGTTCATAGAAAAGAAAAATCAAAAAAGCAAAAAAAAAAATCCTAAAGTAATTTTTAAACAATTCACGGTCAAAGGTCACATTTTTAAGGGTTTTTAGGTTTCCCAGTTGTAAGCATCATCCATTTAAAGGTAGTTAAGGCGCACAGTGAAAGTCGTAATACTAAATTTCAACTATTTCGGAAGATATACAAAAGACGGAACTATACGGTTCCTCTTCGAACTTAAACATTAACTAGACGGACAAACAGGTGCATTGACGAACAGGCCTTAATCAGCCGGAAAACCGCTGATTTAAAATCAAAGTATTTTATAGACGTCACGGTAGAAGATTTCTATTGGGAAAATCCATATTGAGGTTGCTTCTATTTTATGTCACAGACTTTTTCGGAGCTTTACACCTATTATCTCGGGAAGCATGGACCTATGATACATGTCATACTGTTGTTCCGAAATAAACATTAAAATTTATACTCCAATTTAAATCAAATTTTTGTATTTAAACCAAAATGTTTCAGCTTTTACCGGAGTGGTTCAGTATCAGTTATACTATATAGTCCGTGTTCAAATGTATGTAAGCTTAGAAGAACCTAATCAAGCCTTTTTTCCTCAGAAGACCTGTAAAAGATCTTCAATCCATAGAAGACTTTTAGCAGATATTGTATCTATCGAAGACCCATAGAAATCCTTATGCCCCAAGAAGACCAGTAGAAAGTATCTATCCATAGAAGAGCTATAGGTTGTCTTCTTTCTTTGTTCTATCATTAGAAGGTCCATTAGGAAATCTTTATCCTTTCTTTCAGAAAGGGTTTATAGAAGCATTATTTCCCTTAGAAAGGATTTATAGAAGCACTATTTCCTTCAGAAAGGTCCATAGAAGCACCCTTTCTTTCAGAAAGGGTCTATAGAAAAAAATTACTTCAGAACTTGTGGAAGATATTCTATCTGCAGAAGATTTTTATAAAAGGTCTTCTATTATCTTGTGGAGAGGAGTACCAGCTGTAAAAAATATTTGAAACGATTCGAGAGGTGGTCTTGATCTGCACCCTTGCGAAACATTTTAGTATTTCGTAAAGAAGTGGACCGATGTAGTCCATATGCAAACCTTATATATGTCTCGAACTATTCTAAATATAAAATACCTGTGAGAAGTTTCCCATCTATAGAAGACCTGCGAAAGGTCTTCTATCTATAGAAGACCTGTGAAAGGCCTTCTATCTATAGACGGCCTGTGAAAGGTCTTCTATCTATAGACGGCCTGTGAAAGGTCTTCTATCTGTAGATGACCTTTGAAAGGCCTTCGATCTAAAGAAGACCTCTGAAAGGTCTTCTATCTATAGAAGTCCTGTGAAAGGTCTTCTACCTGTAGATGACCATTGAAAGGTCTTCTATCTATAGAAGACCTCTGAAAGGCCTTCTATCTATACAATACCTGTGAAAGGTTTTCTATCTATAGAAGGCCTGTGAAAGGTCTTCTATCTGTAGATGACCTTTGAAAGGTCTTCTTTCTATAGAAGACCTGTGAAAGGTCTTCTATCTATAGATGACCTGCGAAAGGTCTTCCATCCACAGAAGACTTGTGAAAGGCCTTCTATCTATAGAAGACCTTTAAAAGGTATTATATCTGTAGATGACCTTTGAAAAGCCTTCTGTCTATAGAAGACCTATGAAATGTCTTCTATCTATAGATGACCTTTGAAAGGTCTTCTATATATAGAAGACCTGTGGAAGGTCTTCTATATACAGAAGATCTGTGAAAGGTCTTCTATCCATAGAAGGTCTTGTATGTATAGAATACCTCTGAAATGTCTTCTATCTATAGAAGACCTCTGAAATGTCTTCTATATATAGAAAACCTCTGAATGTCTTCTATATATAGAAGACCTCTGAAATGTCTTCTATCCATAGAAGACCTCTGACAGGTCTTCGATCCATAGAAGACCTCTGACAGGTCTTCTATCGATAGAAGACCTTTAAAAGGTCTTCTATCTGTAGATGACCTTTGAAAGGTCTTCTATCTATAGAAGACCTGTAGAAGGTCTTCTATCTATAGATGACCTGTGAAAGGTCTTCCATCCATAGAAGACTTGTGAATGGCCTTCTATCTATAGATGACCTTTAAAAGGTCTTCTATCTATAGATGACCTTTAAAAGGTCTTCTATCTGTAGATGACCTTTAAAAGGTCTTCTATCCGTAGATGACCTTTGAAAGGTCTTCTATCTATAGAAGACCTGCGGATGGTATTCTATCTATAGATGACCTGTGAAAGGTCTTCCATCCACAGAAGACTTGTGAATGGCCTTCTATCTATAGAAGACCTTTAAAAGGTATTCTATCTGTAGATGACCTTTGATAGGTCTTCTATCTATAGAAGACCTGTGGAAGGTCTTCTATCTATAGATGACCTGTGAAAGGTCTTCCATCCACAGAAGACTTGTGAATGGCCTTCTATCTATAGATGACCTTTAAAAGGTCTTCTATCTATAGATGACCTTTAAAAGGTATTCTATCTGTAGATGACCTTTAAAAGGTCTTCTATCTGTAGATGACCTTTAAAAGGTCTTCTATCCGTAGATGACCTTTGAAAGGTCTTCTATCTATAGAAGACCTGCGGAAGGTATTCTATCTATAGATGACCTGTGAAAGGTCTTCCATGCACAGAAGACTTGTGAATGGCCTTCTATCTATAGAAGACCTTTAAAAGGTATTCTATCTGTAGATGACCTTTGAAAGGTCTTCTATCTATAGAAGACCTGTGGAAGGTCTTCTATCTATAGATGACCTGTGAAAGGTCTTCCATCCACAGAAGACTTGTGAATGGCCTTCTATCTGTAGATGACCTTTAAAAGGTCTTCTATCTGTAGATGACCTTTAAAAGGTCTTCTATCCGTAGATGACCTTTGAAAGGTCTTCTATCTATAGAAGACCTGCGGAAGGTATTCTATCTATAGATGACCTGTGAAAGGTCTTCCATCCACAGAAGACTTGTGAATGGCCTTCTATCTATAGAAGACCTTTAAAAGGTATTCTATCTGTAGATGACCTTTGAAAGGTCTTCTATCTATAGAAGACCTGTGGAAGGTCTTCTATCTATAGATGACCTGTGAAAGGTCTTCCATACACAGAAGACTTGTGAATGGCCTTCTATCTATAGAAGACCTTTAAAAGGTTTTCTATCTATAGAAGACCTGTGGAAGGTCTTCTATCTATATATGACCTGCGAAAGGTCTTCTATCTATAGATGACCTGTGAAAGGTCTTCCATCCACAGAAGACTTGTGAATGGCCTTCTATCTATAGAAGACCTTTTAAAGGTCCTCTGAAAGGTCTTCTATCTATAGAATACCTGTGAAAGGTCTTCTATCTGTAGATGACCTTTGAAAGGTCTTCTATCTGTACCTAACCTTTGAAAGGTATTCTATCTATAGAAGACCTGTGAAAGGTCTTCTATCCATAGAAGACCTGTGAAAGGTCTCATATCTATAGAATATCTTTCGTCTTTATAAGACTTGTGAAAGGACTCCTATCTACGGAAATCCTGTGAAAGGTCTTCTATCTATTGAAGATCTTTAAAAGGTCTTCTATTTATGGAAGACCTGTGAAAAGTGTTCTATCCACAGAAGACCTGTAAAAGGTCATCTATCCATAGAAGACCTGTGAAAGGTCTTCTATCCATAGAAGACCTACGAAAGGTCTTCTATATATAGAAGACCTGTGAAAGGCCTCATATATATAGAAGATCTGTGAAAGGTCTTCCGTCTTTATAAGACTTGTGAAAGGACTCCTATCTACGGAAATCCTGTGAAAGGTCTTATATCTGTAGATGACCTTTGAAAGGTCCTCTATCTATTGAAGACCTTTAAAAGGGTTCTACCGGTACAATACCTGTGAAAGGTCTTCTATCTATAGAAGACCTGTGAAAGGTCTTCTATCTATAGAAGACCTGTGAAAGGTCTTCCGTCTATAGAATACTTGTGAAAGGACTCTTATCTATAGAAGGAAGGCCTGTCAAAGGTCTTCTATCTTTAGATGACCTGTGAAGATCTATTCTATTGAAGACTTTTAAAAGGTATTCTACCTATTGAAGACCTGTGAAAGATCTTCTATTTATGGAAGACCTGTGAAAGGTGTTCTATCCACAGAAGACCTGTGAAAGGTCATCTATCCATAGAAGACCTGTGAAAGGTCTTCTATCCATAGAAGACCTACGAAAGGTTTTCTATCTATAGAAGACCTGTGAAAGGCCTCATATCTATAGAAGATCTGTGATAGGTCTTCCGTCTTTATAAGACTTGTGAAAGGACTCTTATCTACGGAAATCCCGTGAAAGGTCTTATATCTGTAGATGACCTTTGAAAGGTCCTCTGTCTATTGAAGACCTTTAAAAGGTATTATATTTATGGAAGCCCTGTGAAAGGTCTTCTATCTATAGAAGACCTGTGAAAGGCCTCATATTTATAGAAGACCTGTGGAAGGCCTCATATTTATAGAAGACCTGTGGAAGGTATTTTATATATAAAAGACCTGCGAAAGGTATTCTATCTATTGAAGACCTTTCAAAGGGGTTTGTAGTGTGCATCGGTGAATTAAAAAAAATTTGATCAATATAGATATCAGATGAACTCCTGAGACAAAGCATGCATTTTTCCTCAGCCTTATCGCTTGCCGCTGGGGTGGGATCTTGTCAGCATTCATCTGTTATTCAAGCCAACTACTAGTTAAAATTTCATTGCATGCTTATTTAAAAGAGAGAGACAGGATATACAGTGAAAACACGAAAAGTACTAAAAAGGATCTATAGTCCTAAGTGGAGACAGATACACGAACGTCTACGTTCACCAAACATTGATTAAATGCCATGCTCAGATGATAATGCATGGATAGCCCTCCCTTCCAGTTTACCATCTGTAACCTCATAAGGAAACCCTCACCTTCAATAATGGTAAACCCACAATCAACTACCCTACAACCTCTCTGAACCCTTTATAAATCAAACTAGAATAACTATTTACTCCATATTAGGAAAACCATTCATTTTATTGAACCAAAAAGATTTCATTTCGTTTTTAATTATAATTCATATAATTGTAATCAGCTTAACAATAGGAGAAAATATAGATGGAAAGTAACATCAAGTGATTTAAAATTTACATCTATGCCGAACATATTAAAGTAAATTCAACTAAATAACAAGAATGAGTGAAATGTGTGACAAATATTGTATCAAGAAATCGATGATCAAATTCCATTCAAATTATATTCTAAATTTCATTGAATCTAATTAATCATAGAAAATTTTTTTCATTACAAATTATGCGAAATTACGTCATAATAGTAATAAGTAACAATCAACGAAGGGAATAATTAAATAAATTGGTTATATTATATGCGGTGATAATAATCTGAAATTTTGTAGCTAATCGACAGATATTAGCAAAACTGTATGCTGGGCAAAACAAACAAAACGAGATGTTCATCGGTTTGTGTGCTCCATTTATGTTCTTTCTTTTTGTTTCAAAACAGCTGTTAGGTCATTCAACTTTTACACTCTTTTTAACAGCGCAATGTTAACGAAAACTGCTAACATGTAACCAACTTTCTCACAAATAAATCTTTGAATTGGTTACGTGATTTTTTTAACAATGCACCAAATATCAATAATCAAGGCTTATATAACTAATTGTATGGACATGTTACTTTGAATAGTTAATATTAATTAAAAATTGTTGCAAAAGTGCAAACAGGTTTAAAAAAATTAAAAGTTTTGTAAGCAGTGCTTTTCAAACTTTAATCTCTCATGTGAACAGTTAAAAGAAATGATTCTGTTTTAACAGCGATCATTCTGTTAACCTGAGATGTAACACTGACTGATCCATACAACTAGTACAGAGGCATATATGTGACAGGAAATAAAAAACTTAACGAGAAACAACAGGAAAATCCTTTAAATGATTTTTAAGTAAAAATTTAGTGAGGTTAAAAATGTTTTTTTCCACAAAGTTTGAAAAAAAATATTTTTAAACAAAATAACAAAGTTAAATTATCTTAATAGTTCAAAGAGGGGAGTAACGGTATACTCTCAATTACTAATTATCTTGTTGTTTCTTGTTCCATTTAAATATAAATGTTTCTCACTTACTTTGTCAACAGCGGAGCTCCCTCGATGAAAGGCCTTTCGATGCGGGGGTGAAGGGTATCAGCAACCATCAAACTCCAGTCAAATGAGGAAATAATTTTATGATTCCATATACCTTTTTTTTAATTACCACGATTTTCAAATATTTTGGTGCTTTGTATGATTTTTTTAATTTTTTTTTAATGAATCTTTTGCGATTAACTTAATAAATTTATTCTTTTTTTTTTTTTTTGTTTCATTGAACCGAATTGTTTTCTTCTCTTCAAAGTTCTAACCACTGTTTCACTACCGTCTGTTTCAGATTATTTACCGCACACTTTGAGAGGTATTAACAATATTTTAACATAAATTTAGACATGCAATGAGAGACTTTTATCATGCAAATTAAACTAGAAAATATTTCTTTTTCCGAGCCACTGGTTAAAGTTTATAATTTTTTTTTCGTTTCAAATTGGAAACTTGTTCACTTATACCACACTTATTTATAGCCAGTCTAACACCAAATAAATATCCTTAAGACTCCGATAAATTATGATTTGGCTGATTTCCAGAGCACTGAGAACAATAAATTTTCGCAATTCTCACTAGACTCAGCAGAATAAAGATCAGCCAAATGTGGACATGTGGAACTGGGGAAAACAAAGTGTCCTAAAGACGGGTAAAAGAGGGTAAGAGGGGAACCATTAGCACACATAGAAGAAAGATCACGCAGATTAATATGTAATCTTACCAGTGATTCATCAACCAAAAGGAACACAAACGTTTTGTGATCAATAATTCCTAATGATCCAAATGGCAATAAAGAAAAATTAACAGCAAGGGCCAGGTTTTCAGTTTTTCCAAAGGAAGATGAATATGCCAACGCTTTTGACTTGCATTGACTGTGCAAAAAGTTGTTATTAAAATCTTAAGAAAGACGAAACTTTCTTCCAACTTTCAGTATCCGTTTTTATCTAAAGCAATCACACCAGGATGATGATTATCCAAATAGGATATAGATGTCTTTACCAAAATCGACAAGACTGGACCTCAAGTGGACGTGTGGTTAGTTACAAGGTTGGAAGAAAGTGAGCAAGATGTCTTCTTAAACCAAAATTTTTAACTTCGGAGGCAATAAAGTTATTAAAAGCCGAATACTAATACCATCCTATATTTCCAAAATCAAATATGTCTTCTTTCTATACCGATTGTTTAACCACTACAAGGAGATAAAACGCTTAGGTATAGGTTTCTGAGTGAAATAGCGATCATAAGCGAGTAGCTAGTAGCTAATTTTCAGTTTAGAAGGGGAAATTATAGCATCAAAGTAACGAGTAAAACGATCCAATCTCGTAAAATTCTTGACGATTAGAATTTCGGTGTTCTTCATATTTGTTTTTATTTGTCTTTATTGTTGTACGTAATTTTTAAAGTACAAATAAAACAAAATTACTAACTAAATGTTTTAACAGAAGAAAAAAAATAAATAAAAAAAATACGGTCGAGCCGGGAGTTGAACCTGGGTTCCTAGCATGGTAAGCCGAGACACCACCTCTAGGCTACCGAATGCATTAGAGTTACAACGGTTAAACGCTAAAATGGAACTAAACCACCCTTTGCGTATGTCAATCACAATTGATGTAAGCATTAACAGATGAAGAGGAGATAATCCAAGATCTATAAATATATCATCACTGTTAATGGAACTGAGATTAATGTAAATATTAATGTTAATTAACATACTACCAATTAATAAAACCTATCCAAAGTGTCCAAACTCGTAATCTAGTGGGTGCCAAAACCAAAGAAATGTGTTCGCATATGAGTAGTAGCTACATGCGCCACTACAGGTTCTACCTGTACAATACCTGTGAAAGGTCTTATATCTATAGAAGACCTGTGAAACGTCTTCCGTCTATAGAGTACTTGTGAAATGACTCTTATCTATAGAAGGAAGGCCTGTCAAAGGTCTTTTATCTACGGAGATCGTGTGAAAGGTCTTCTATCTTTAGATGACCTGTGAAGATCTGTGAAAGGTTTTCTATCTATAGCAGGGTTTCGGAGTCGAGGTATTTTTGGCTCGACTCCGACTCCGACTCCAGACGAGTTTTTTTCACGACTCCGACTCCGGATCGACTCCGAAAGTGCATTCCTATACCACTAAAAATGAATAAAATGTGCACAAAATTTTAACTTTTTCCTATAATTTGGCCTACATAGGCTAATGTGTTAGTTTTTCCTTACATATTCATTAGAAAGGGCATTCATTCGAATACATTCGAACATATCAATGTTGTTTCTGCCGAATTTTACATTGAAAAATAGCAAAGTTAGAAAGTTTTTGTCGGTTTTCCTTTTTTTGCACGAGTATATCCTGGACGAAATTCTTCCGCGTGAGAAAATCTTTAAGCTTTCAAAATATGTGAAATGAAGGTGTAATACAAATCATAAGGACTACATGCAATAGAAATTATAAACAATTCATGACCAAGTTTCAAACTGGATGTAAGCCAACATTTTAGCGTGCTTATCCTTAAAAGGAGACCCCTAGTTGTAAAGTTAAATAAAAACCATTTTTCATGATTGGCAGATTTTTTTCTTCAACTGAAAGAGAAAAATATTACGAAGTTTTGAGGCCGTCTTCGAAATCCTGTTTTTATTAAAGCATTTTGCGGTGCCAACTCTAGCTCGAAAGCTAATAAACCATTTGTCATATATTTTTGTGGCCAATTTCGAGAAAAACACAGTTTATATGCAGCATAAAAATAAAATAAATTTTCCATCCAATGCTCATACTAAGGCAATATTGTTCCGATCGACTTAAAAATTTGACCACTTATTCTATGCTATTTGTACATTTTACTTTTTTCTAAAATTTATAAGTGCTGTTGCCAGGAAAATTTTATGTAGGGTAGGTCCACGAGGACAATAAATGGATATTGTCATGTTTTCATTGTCCTTTATCACTTTTAACCGATCCTTTCTCATAAAAACTCTATGATTATGTATTTCATTGAATTTCGTATATACTATTGATTGTGTAGAAAACACGGATACACATGAACTATATCTGTTCCTGGTGGACAGATCCGGTTATTTGAATGTCTTCATCTAAAGCCCTCATTGTGTATATAATGAATCCTAGAAGAAAAAGAAGAAAGATTCGCCGTTTGTCAGACTTCTAAGTTATGGCGGGATGAATCTCTCGTTGACCAAGAACGAATTTATGATGCCCTAATTCAGAACCGTAACCATCCGAATTTCATATATAGTTAATAGATTATGCGAAATTTACCGAAATACATAAACATTCGGTTTTTTGAAAGAGAAACGGGTAAAACTGATAAAGGACAATGAAAACGTGACAATATCGATTTCTTGGATATGGGAAACCTACATATAATTTTCGGTGGAACATTTTTGTAGAAAATTTATTTTTTTTTACTTTTTGAGTTCAAGAACAAAAAGGATATGGAAGAAACTGAGCTAGAAGGACATCATATTCGATAGAAAGATTCCTCATTCTATTTAAAAAAAAAATATGTCATCTAAAAATGATGAAACAATATCTCAAAACAGAGATATAAAGCTATTTTCTCAATGATTGATGGTGATCAATCCAAAAATTCATTATGTCATAACTCAGAAATTTCAGCTATGGGATCCTTTGGGGTTTTCAATTGGGGCTTTCATTCCGAAAAGGAATTTTTCCACCCCCAGATCTTGACATCCATTTTGAGTCACAGGGTATTCAGTAAGATTTCCCATAGAGACCACAATGTCTTTAATAGAAGACAAGGATGATTTCTCATAAAAAACAAGATGAGAATAACAATAGACCTTTGCGAGAAGACCAGTAAGACTTCTGACGAAAGAGGTTAAAGGTCCAATCTTAATTCGATTGTGATAGGAAAATGTAAAGAATCAATTGTATCAACAAAATAGGGATGAATAGACTACACTTCAGAGGATAGTAAGTATCCTGTGAATTGTCCTTAAACTTAGTATAATATACCGTTTGCATATATGTTTTCTTATATCTTTCTTTTAAAATAAATATTGATTAAAAAAAAATGTTCTTGTTCTAAATTTAATGTTATATTTCTATAACGTGGAAAAATTTTTGCCCGGAGTCGGAGTCGAGTTATTTTTCTCGACTCAGACTCCGACTCCGACTCCAGCAAAATTGCTCGACTCCGACTCGTAGACTCCGACTCCGACTCCGAAACCCTGATCTATAGACGAGCTTTGAAAGATCCTCCATCTAATTGAGATCCTGTGAAATGGAAGGTCTTCTATGTATATGAAGTCTGTGAAAGGTCTTCCTGAAAGGCATTCTTTATATAGAACACAAGTGAAACATCCTCAATTTTGTATATTTTAATATTTATGACATGTCTCCGCGACATATTCGTAACTACATATGTACTTAAGTTTATTTTCGATTTATATTTCCTGTCATATGACGACGCTCTCAGGTTTGTACATTTTTGGAACACCTTTAATTTGTGTTTGTCACCATTGTTATTGCCAAATGAATCAATAAATGACATCATATGTTATTAATCGACGAAACAAAAATTGAAACACTTAAAGAGGTTTGTATGGCAAATGAGTCACAAGCCACAGACGAAATAAGAAGCTCAAATATGTGCTTAAACAGTTATTGCAGTTTATTAACCCGCCAGCCAACCAATTGCTTAACCGATATGGTAGTAATGTTTAATTCCGTACTGTTAGTTGTCAAATTTAGAATTTTATTATTAGATTTTGTTAAATTATTATAATTAAGATTTGAATTATTATAAACATGATTTGAATTCTTTACCGGGTGTTTATATTTGTGATATTTTATGGCTCTGTTAATCAAAAAGAAATATAATTTTACAAATCCAGGTTATATTTTTGATCATTTTAAAAACATTCCTAAGTAAATGTAATGGAAAGATACATTTTTGTGGTCGGAAGGATCAATACAAATGCGGAAATCTTAAAGATCTGGTTGGGTGGTTAATAATTTTTTATGTATATGTATTTATAATTTTTTACTTTTTACTTCCTTAGTTGACCGTCTACAAAACATTTGTCCTATTAGTCGGAATAAGAAAAAAATTCCGTTCCTCTACACTTGTTGCTTTATTTCTCCAATTTGGAATACCACCTTTTTCGATTGCATCTTCCAGTTGTTTACTCCATCGAAGCCATGGCCTTCCAGTACTGCGTGTACCGCCATGCGGCCAGTATATATACGCCTTTTTAGCGGGTTCATCATCACTCATTCTTATGACATGGCCTAGCTAACGCAATCGTTGTATCTCGATACGTTTATCTATATTGACTGATGTCGTTATATAACCTTTACAGCTCGTGGTTCATATGACGTCTATATTCATCGTCAGCATATATTTCTCCGTAGATTTTTCGAAGAATTATTCTCTCAAACTCCCAAAGCACTACCTAATGTGCCCGCGCAAATATTCAGCCTTCGGACCATACATTAGCACGGGTAGTATCAGTGCTTCGTAAAGAGTTATTTTTGTTTGACGAGATGTGGATTTGTTTTTAAACCTAACTTAACTTACTTGAGCCAAAGAAGCATCTGTTGGCTAATACAATTATCTTTATTTCACAACTGATCCTGTTTATTGTGTTTATGGCGGTGCCGAGGTAGACGCAGTCTTTAACTAACTAAAAATTATAGGTACAAACTTCAACAGTTGGTTCGAGTTCTATGAACGAATTGCGCGTCGATACCATTAATTTGATTTTGACGCCATTCATCGCCAGACCCGCTTTAGCAGATTTTCCTTCGACTTTCTTAAATGTATCAGTTTCTTCCTTTACTGATCGGCCCTTGATGTCAATATCGGCATCAGCAAGTACCATGTAAATTGTACCATTTCTTTTAACATCCGAATCTCGTATAACTTGTCCAGCAGGATGTTGAAGATATCACACGAAAGGATGTCTCTTTGTCCTAAACCTATTTTTGTACTGAACTGTTCGGAGAGGTTCTTTCTCATATTAACTGAGGACCTAATATCAGTTAAGTCATCTTACAAAACCGAATGAGCTTTGCGGGAATACAAAATTCAGACATGACATGGAATACCTTCGAACGTAAGGAGCTGTTGAAGGCTGTTCTATAATCGACAAAAAGATGGTAAGTGTTGATCTGCATCTCTTGGGTATTTTTCCAGGACTTGCCGCAGGGTAAATATGTGATCAATGATGGATTTGCCAAGTCTAAAGCCGCATTGGCATGGCCCAACTATTTCGTTGACCATATGATTCAGTCATTCGCAGAATATCGGTGGCACTATCTTATAAGGAATAGGGAGCAAAATTTTGCCCCTGTAGTTGGAGCACACAGTCTTATCTCCTTTCTTGTTGTCGGGGAACAGGATGTTCAGGTTTCAATTGCCGGGTATACGTTCCTCTAAAAGGAGAGGTGCTTCTATAGACCCTTTCTGAAAGAAAGGGTAGTGCTTTATACGCCTTCTGTAAGAAAGCGTGCTTCTATAGACCCCTTAGGAGAGAAAGGGTGCTTCTATGGATTCTTTCTGAAAGAAAGGGTGTTTCTATGGACTCTCTCCTAAAGAAAGGGTTCTACTATAGACCCTTTCTCAAAGAAATGTTGCTTCTATAGACCCTTTCTCAACGAAAGGGTGCATCGATAGACCCTTTCTCAACGAAAGGGTGCTTCGATAGACCCTTTCTCAACGAAAGGGTGCTTCGATAGACCCTATCTCATCGAAAGGGTGCTTCGATAGACCCTTTCTCAACGAAAGGGTGCTTCTATAGACCCTTACTCAACGAAAGGGCACTTCTATACATCCTTTCTCAAAGAAATCGTTCTTCTATAGACCCTTTTTCAAAGAAAAGGTGATTTAATAGACCCTTTCTGAAAGAAATGGTGCATCCATAGACCCTTTCTGAAATAAATGGTGCTTCCATAGACCCTTTCTGGAAGAAATGGTGCTTCCATAGACCCTTTCTGAAATAAATGGTGCTTCCATAGACCCTTTCTGAAATAAATGGTGCTTCCATAGACCCTTTCTGAAAGAAATGGTGCTTCCATAGACCCTTTCTGAAAGAAATGGTGCTTCCATAGACATTTTCTGAAAGAAATGGTGCTTCCATAGACCCTCTCTGAAAGAAATGGTGCTTCCATAGACCCTTTCTGAAAGAAATGGTGCTTCCATAGACCCTTTCAGAAAGAGATGGTGCTTCCATAGACTCTTTCTGAAAGAGATGGTGCTTCCATAGACTCTTTCTGAAAGAAATGGTGCTTCCATAGACCCTTTCTGAAAGAAATGGTGCTTCCATAGACCCTTTCTGAAAGAAATGGTGCTTCTATAGACACTTTCTCAAAGAAAGGGTGATTTATAGACCCTTTATCAAAGAAAGGGTGATTTATAGACCCTTTATCAAAGAAAGGGTGCTTCTATAGGCCCCTTCTGAAAGAAAGGGTGCTTCCATAGACCCTTTCTAAACGAAAGGGTGATTTATAGACCCTTTATCAAAGAAAGGGTGCTTCTATAGGCCCCTTCTGAAAGAAAGGGTGCTTCCATAGACCCTTTCTAAAGGAAAGGGTGCTTATATAGGCCCTTTCTGAAAGAAAGGGTGCTTATATAGGCCCTTTCTGAAAGAAAGGGTGCTTATATAGGCCCTTTCTGAAAGAAAGGATGCTTCTATATATCTTTTATGAAAGAAAGGGTGCTTCTGTAGACCCTTTCTCAACGAAAGGGTGCTTCGATAGACCCTTTCTCAACGAAAGGGTGCTTCGATAGACCCTTTCTCAACGAAAGGGTGCTTCGATAGACCCTATCTCAACGAAAGGGTGCTTCGATAGACCCTTTCTCAACGAAAGGGTGCTTCGATAGACCCTTTCTCAACGAAAGGGTGCTTCGATAGACCCTTTCTCAACGAAAGGGTGCATCGATAGACCCTTTCTCAACGAAAAGGTGCTTCGATAGACCCTTTCTCAACGAAAGGGTGCTTCGATAGATCCTTTCTCAACGAAAGGGTGCTTCGATAGACCCTTTCTCAACGAAAGGGTGCTTCGATAGACCCTTTCTCAACGAAAGGGTGCTTCGATAGACCCTTTCTCAACGAAAGGGTGCTTCGATAGACCCTTTCTCAACGAAAGGGTGCTTCGATAGACCGTTTCCCAACGAAAGGGTGCTTCGATAGACTCTTTCTCAACGAAAGGGTGCTTCGATAGACTCTTTCTCAACGAAAGGGTGCTTCGATAGACCCTTTCTCAACGAAAGGGTGCTTCGATAGACCCTTTCTCAACGAAAGGGTGCTTCGATAGACCCTTTCTCAACGAAAGGGTGCTTCGATAGACCCTTTCTCAACGAAAGGGTGCTTCGATAGACCCTTTCTCAACGAAAGGGTGCTTCGATAGACCCTTTCTCAACGAAAGGGTGCTTCGATAGACCCTTTCTCAACGAAAGGGTGCTTCGATAGACCCTTTCTCAACGAAAGGGTGCTTCGATAGACCCTTTCTCAACGAAAGGGTGCTTCGATAGACCCTTTCTCAACGAAAGGGTGCTTCGATAGACCCTTTCTCAACGAAAGGGTGCTTCGATAGACCCTTTCTCAACGAAAGGGTGCTTCGATAGACAGTTTCCCAACGAAAGGGTGCTTCGATAGACAGTTTCCCAACGAAAGGGTGCTTCGATAGACCCTTTCTCAACGAAAGGGTGCTTCGATAGACCGTTTCCCAACGAAAGGGTGCTTCGATAGACCCTTTCTCAACGAAAGGGTGCTTCGATAGACCCTTTCTCATCGAAAGGGTGCTTCGATAGACCGTTTCCCAACGAAAGGGTGCTTCGATAGACCCTTTCTCAACGAAAGGGTGCTTCGATAGACCCTTTCTCAACGAAAGGGTGCTTCGATAGACCCTTTCTCAACGAAAGGGTGCTTCGATAGACCCTTTCTCAACGAAAGGTTGCTTCGATAGACCCTATCTCAACGAAAGGGTGCTTCGATAGACCCTTTCTTAACGAAAGGGTGCTTCGATAGACCCTTTCTCAACGAAAGGGTGCTTCGATAGACCCTTTCTCAACGAAAGGGTGCTTCGATAGACCCTTTCTCAACGAAAGGGTGCTTCGATAGACCCTTTCTCAACGAAAGGGTGCTTCGATAGACCCTTTCTCAACGAAAGGGTGCTTCGATAGACCGTTTCCCAACGAAAGGGTGCTTCGATAGACCCTTTCTCAACGAAAGGGTGCTTCGATAGACCCTTTCTCAACGAAAGGGTGCTTCGATACACCCTTTCTCAACGAAAGGGTGCTTCGATAGACCCTTTCTCAACGAAAGGGTGCTTCGATAGACCCTTTCTCAACGAAAGGGTGCTTCGATAGACCGTTTCCCAACGAAAGGGTGCTTCTATCTGAAAGAAAGGGTGCTTCTATAGACACTTTCTGAAAGAAAGGGTGCTTCTATAGACACTTTCTGAAAGAAAGGGTGCTTCTATAGACACTTTCTGAAAGAAAGGGTGCTTCTATAGACACTTTCTGAAAGAAAGGGTGCTTCTATAGACACTTTCTGAAAGAAAGGGTGCTTCTATAGACACTTTCTGAAAGAAAGGGTGCTTCTATAGACACTTTCTGAAAGAAAGGGTGCTTCTATAGACACTTTCTGAAAGAAAGGGTGCTTCTATAGACACTTTCTGAAAGAAAGGGTGCTTCTATAGACACTTTCTGAAAGAAAGGGTGCTTCTATAGACACTTTCTGAAAGAAAGGGTGCTTCTATAGACACTTTCTGAAAGAAAGGGTGCTTCTATAGACACTTTCTGAAAGAAAGGGTGCTTCTATAGACACTTTCTGAAAGAAAGGGTGCTTCTATAGACACTTTCTGAAAGAAAGGGTGCTTCTATAGACACTTTCTGAAAGAAAGGGTGCTTCTATAGACACTTTCTGAAAGAAAGGGTGCTTCTATAGACACTTTCTGAAAGAAAGGGTGCTTCTATAGAGACTTTCTGAAAGAAAGGGTGCTTCTATAGACACTTTCTGAAAGAAAGGGTGCTTCTATAGACACTTTCTGAAAGAAAGGGTGCTTCTATAGACACTTTCTGAAAGAAAGGGTGCTTCTATAGACACTTTCTGAAAGAAAGGGTGCTTCTATAGACACTTTCTGAAAGAAAGGGTGCTTCTATAGACACTTTCTGAAAGAAAGGGTGCTTCTATAGACACTTTCTGAAAGAAAGGGTGCTTCTATAGACACTTTCTGAAAGAAAGGGTGCTTCTATAGACACTTTCTGAAAGAAAGGGTGCTTCTATAGACACTTTCTGAAAGAAAGGGTGCTTCTATAGACACTTTCTGAAAGAAAGGGTGCTTCTATAGACACTTTCTGAAAGAAAGGGTGCTTCTATAGACACTTTCTGAAAGAAAGGGTGCTTCTATAGACACTTTCTGAAAGAAAGGGTGCTTCTATAGACACTTTCTGAAAGAAAGGGTGCTTCTATAGACACTTTCTGAAAGAAAGGGTGCTTCTATAGACACTTTCTGAAAGAAAGGGTGCTTCTATAGACACTTTCTGAAAGAAAGGGTGCTTCTATAGACACTTTCTGAAAGAAAGGGTGCTTCTATAGACACTTTCTGAAAGAAAGGGTGCTTCTATAGACACTTTCTGAAAGAAAGGGTGCTTCTATAGACACTTTCTGAAAGAAAGGGTGCTTCTATAGACACTTTCTGAAAGAAAGGGTGCTTCTATAGACACTTTCTGAAAGAAAGGGTGCTTCTATAGACACTTTCTGAAAGAAAGGGTGCTTCTATAGAGGCTGCTTCCATAGACCCTTTCTGAAAGAAAGGGTGCTTATATAGGCCCTTTCTGAAAGAAAGGGTACTTATATAGGCCCTTTCTGAAAGAAAGGATGCTTCTATACACCTTTTCTGAAAGAAAGGGTGCTTCTGTAGACCCTTTCTGAAAGAAATGGTGCTTCCATAGACCCTTTCTGAAAGAAAGGGTGCTTCGATAGACCCTTTCTCAACGAAAGGGTGCTCAACGAAAGTGTGCTTCGATAGACCCTTTCTCAACGAAAGGCTGCTTCGATAGACCCTTTCTCAACGAAGGGTGCTTCGATAGACCCTTTCTCAACGAAAGGATGCTTCGATAGACCCTTTCTCAAGGGTGCTTCGATAGACCCTTTCTCAAGGGTGCTTCGATAGACCCTTTCTCAAGGGTGCTTCGATAGACCCTTTCTCAAGGGTGCTTCGATAGACCCTTTCTCAAGGTTGCTTCGATAGACCCTTTCTCAAGGGTGCTTCGATAGACCCTTTCTCAAGGGTGCTTCGATAGACCCTTTCTCAAGGGTGCTTCGATAGACCCTTTCTCAAGGGTGCTTCGATAGACCCTTTCTCAAGGGTGCTTCGATAGACCCTTTCTCAACGAAAGGGTGCTTCGATAGACCCTTTCTCAACGAAAGGGTGCTTCGATAGACCCTTTCTCAACGAAAGGGTGCTTCGATAGACCCTTTCTCAACGAAAGGGTGCTTCGATAGACCCTTTCTCAACGAAAGGGTGCTTCGATAGACCCTTTCTCAACGAAAGGGTGCTTCGATAGACCCTTTCTCAACGAAAGGGTGCTTCGATAGACAGTTTCCCAACGAAAGGGTGCTTCGATAGACAGTTTCCCAACGAAAGGGTGCTTCGATAGACCCTTTCTCAACGAAAGGGTGCTTCGATAGACCGTTTCCCAACGAAAGGGTGCTTCGATAGACCCTTTCTCAACGAAAGGGTGCTTCGATAGACCCTTTCTCATCGAAAGGGTGCTTCGATAGACCGTTTCCCAACGAAAGGGTGCTTCGATAGACCCTTTCTCAACGAAAGGGTGCTTCGATAGACCCTTTCTCAACGAAAGGGTGCTTCGATAGACCCTTTCTCAACGAAAGGGTGCTTCGATAGACCCTTTCTCAACGAAAGGTTGCTTCGATAGACCCTATCTCAACGAAAGGGTGCTTCGATAGACCCTTTCTTAACGAAAGGGTGCTTCGATAGACCCTTTCTCAACGAAAGGGTGCTTCGATAGACCCTTTCTCAACGAAAGGGTGCTTCGATAGACCCTTTCTCAACGAAAGGGTGCTTCGATAGACCCTTTCTCAACGAAAGGGTGCTTCGATAGACCCTTTCTCAACGAAAGGGTGCTTCGATAGACCGTTTCCCAACGAAAGGGTGCTTCGATAGACCCTTTCTCAACGAAAGGGTGCTTCGATAGACCCTTTCTCAACGAAAGGGTGCTTCGATACACCCTTTCTCAACGAAAGGGTGCTTCGATAGACCCTTTCTCAACGAAAGGGTGCTTCGATAGACCCTTTCTCAACGAAAGGGTGCTTCGATAGACCGTTTCCCAACGAAAGGGTGCTTCTATCTGAAAGAAAGGGTGCTTCTATAGACACTTTCTGAAAGAAAGGGTGCTTCTATAGACACTTTCTGAAAGAAAGGGTGCTTCTATAGACACTTTCTGAAAGAAAGGGTGCTTCTATAGACACTTTCTGAAAGAAAGGGTGCTTCTATAGACACTTTCTGAAAGAAAGGGTGCTTCTATAGACACTTTCTGAAAGAAAGGGTGCTTCTATAGACACTTTCTGAAAGAAAGGGTGCTTCTATAGACACTTTCTGAAAGAAAGGGTGCTTCTATAGACACTTTCTGAAAGAAAGGGTGCTTCTATAGACACTTTCTGAAAGAAAGGGTGCTTCTATAGACACTTTCTGAAAGAAAGGGTGCTTCTATAGACACTTTCTGAAAGAAAGGGTGCTTCTATAGACACTTTCTGAAAGAAAGGGTGCTTCTATAGACACTTTCTGAAAGAAAGGGTGCTTCTATAGAGACTTTCTGAAAGAAAGGGTGCTTCTATAGACACTTTCTGAAAGAAAGGGTGCTTCTATAGACACTTTCTGAAAGAAAGGGTGCTTCTATAGACACTTTCTGAAAGAAAGGGTGCTTCTATAGACACTTTCTGAAAGAAAGGGTGCTTCTATAGACACTTTCTGAAAGAAAGGGTGCTTCTATAGACACTTTCTGAAAGAAAGGGTGCTTCTATAGACACTTTCTGAAAGAAAGGGTGCTTCTATAGACACTTTCTGAAAGAAAGGGTGCTTCTATAGACACTTTCTGAAAGAAAGGGTGCTTCTATAGACACTTTCTGAAAGAAAGGGTGCTTCTATAGACACTTTCTGAAAGAAAGGGTGCTTCTATAGACACTTTCTGAAAGAAAGGGTGCTTCTATAGACACTTTCTGAAAGAAAGGGTGCTTCTATAGACACTTTCTGAAAGAAAGGGTGCTTCTATAGACACTTTCTGAAAGAAAGGGTGCTTCTATAGACACTTTCTGAAAGAAAGGGTGCTTCTATAGACACTTTCTGAAAGAAAGGGTGCTTCTATAGACACTTTCTGAAAGAAAGGGTGCTTCTATAGACACTTTCTGAAAGAAAGGGTGCTTCTATAGACACTTTCTGAAAGAAAGGGTGCTTCTATAGACACTTTCTGAAAGAAAGGGTGCTTCTATAGACACTTTCTGAAAGAAAGGGTGCTTCTATAGACACTTTCTGAAAGAAAGGGTGCTTCTATAGAGGCTGCTTCCATAGACCCTTTCTGAAAGAAAGGGTGCTTATATAGGCCCTTTCTGAAAGAAAGGGTACTTATATAGGCCCTTTCTGAAAGAAAGGATGCTTCTATACACCTTTTCTGAAAGAAAGGGTGCTTCTGTAGACCCTTTCTGAAAGAAATGGTGCTTCCATAGACCCTTTCTGAAAGAAAGGGTGCTTCGATAGACCCTTTCTCAACGAAAGGGTGCTCAACGAAAGTGTGCTTCGATAGACCCTTTCTCAACGAAAGGCTGCTTCGATAGACCCTTTCTCAACGAAGGGTGCTTCGATAGACCCTTTCTCAACGAAAGGATGCTTCGATAGACCCTTTCTCAAGGGTGCTTCGATAGACCCTTTCTCAAGGGTGCTTCGATAGACCCTTTCTCAAGGGTGCTTCGATAGACCCTTTCTCAAGGGTGCTTCGATAGACCCTTTCTCAAGGTTGCTTCGATAGACCCTTTCTCAAGGGTGCTTCGATAGACCCTTTCTCAAGGGTGCTTCGATAGACCCTTTCTCAAGGGTGCTTCGATAGACCCTTTCTCAAGGGTGCTTCGATAGACCCTTTCTCAAGGGTGCTTCGATAGACCCTTTCTCAAGTGTGCTTCGATAGACCCTTTCTAAAGGGTGCTTCGATAGACCCTTTCTCAAGGGTGCTTCGATAGACCCTTTCTCAAAGATAGGGTGCTTCTATAGATCCTTTCTCAAAGATAGGGTGCTTCTATAGATCCTTTCTCAAAGATAGGGTGCTTCTATAGATCCTTTCTCAAAGATAGGGTGCTTCTATAGATCCTTTCTCAAAGATAGGGTGCTTCTATAGATCCTTTCTCAAAGATAGGGTGCTTCTATAGATCCTTTCTCAAAGATAGGGTGCTTCTATAGATCCTTTCTCAAAGATAGGGTGCTTCTATAGATCCTTTCTCAAAGATAGGGTGCTTCTATAGATCCTTTCTCAAAGATAGGGTGCTTCTATAGGTTGTTTCTCAAAGAGGGGTTCCTCTATAGACCCTTTCTCAAAGAAACGGTGTTTCTATGGACCCTCTCTCAAAGAAAGGGTACTTTTATAGACCCTTTCTCAAAGAAAGGGTGCTTTTATTGACCCTTTCTCAAATAAAGGGTGCTTTTATTGACCCTTTCTCAAAGAAAGGGTTCTTCTATAGACCCTTTCTCAAAGAAAGGGTTCTTCTATAGACCCTTTCTCAAAGAAAGGGTTCTTCTATAGACCCTTTCTCAAAGAAAGGGTTCTTCTATAGACCCTTTCTCAAAGAAAAGTTCCTTCTATCAACGGTACACAAGAAGAGAATGCTATTTTGGATTTTTGTATGGGAGAGAGAGTAGAAGCATGGCTGCTTCTATAGACCCTTTCTGAAAGAAAGGCTGTTTCTTTTGAACTTTTCTCAAAGAAAGGGTACTTCTATAGACCCTTTTTGGAAAAGATAGATTCTATAGATAATCTCTCAAATGGACCCTCTCTCTTAGAAAGGGTGCTTCTATTGACCCTTCTATAAATGGAAAGGTCAAGAGGACATTGGTGTAAAAATTTAAAAATGCGGAACTCTTGGAGATCTGTTTGGGTCGTGAATATTTTTATATTAGTAAGTTTGTGTAAAATTATAATTTTTTTGTTAATTGCCCACAGATAATTCCCTTAACTGCCTAAAAATGGCTTTTGAGTTTAACAAATCAATTATATCTTCATAGCAATGACTTCCTGGGTAGGATGATCAGGCAGACCAACAAACCAAATAAATACAACAATTGAAAGCAAATATTTATTTTGACACATTCGCATCAATGGCCAAGCCAGCCACCCAAAATATTGATCTACCCATCATCATCGTTCACATTACAGTTAACACTTATGTCACACACTTTATTTACACTCAAAGAGGAATAATGAACTGTCAACAAAACCAAACAAAAAAGAATTGCTAAGCATAGACAATGCTGGTTATTTTCCACATTAAATTAACTTTTTAGAGTTCAAATTCTAAAATATTGAGGTTTGTTGAAATCTCTCGCCATTGTTTTGCTTTGTTGGTTTTGTTTCCCATGTTTATCATCGGTTTCTTTGTAGCTGACTTTTAAAAGAGGGTTTGGTTCTATGGTTTCAATTTCAATATAAATTGCAATATTTTGTTTTTCATTTGGCCACCCTAAATCATTGATTCTTTACATTGAATTGAGAATGGAATACCACATAGGGTTTGTCGGGTTGGTGAGGCAAACGAGCTGCTGTTAGCTGATTGCCATTACTGCTTATTGTGATTATTTATATTTGGCATATTTAAATGGAGGTCGAATGGACGACCGCCCGTGTGTTTTGGTTCATTTTTGTGTGCGTGTATGTATAGAGTATGTACGTCTGTCCCTTCGTCCGTCCATCCATCTATTCATCTTTCCATCCATATGCTAAGCGCGACAGACAGTTTGTCTAAGTTATTGTCTTGAGGTTTCCCATGACAAATTTGTTGTCTATTTTTTTGAATACCTACATAGTTGTTGCTTTTGGGATAAAAGATCATTGAATGGATTTTATTTTCAACTGACTGGCGGCACGCCCTAGATTTTCTTTTGCTGTTGCGATGCCAAACGCAATGACACACACACACGGGAATTCAATTCCATTTACTTTTGCTTTCGTTGACTTACTTTTGATATGGTCTGAATAAAATGAAAGAAATCCCTTTATCTTTGACGACCTTTCCCTACCACAATTTTGCCTAAGGGGGGAAGAGGAGATTGGAACCTATCATATGTCCTTGAAAAAAAAGAAACTACCCAAGGATCAGAAGCGTGAATTATTTATCCTAAGTTGACAATGTCAAGATGAAAGGAAAACGGCACATCCAACAACAGCAATAATGATAACGGTCCTAAAGGAAATAGTTAATCAGATTACGAGTCAATGATTTATTTAATAGAAAGAGAAAAGAATTTGATAAGAAACATTTTTTTCTTAATTCCACAACATATGGGCCGGATGAAGGGTATTTAATTTAAATGGAAGAATTATTAAAATGTTCCTTTAAAGGTTCCCTTTAGGATGTAAGACCAATTGTACAGCTCAAATTTGTCATCCAGTATAAAGTTTTTTTCAGAGCCTAAGGATTCTGAAAAGAAAACTCGTAGCCGATAATTTAAGCAAAACTGGCCTGTGAATACTTGCGGAGCAATATATGATATGAAGTTATCGATGCCATCAGAAGTTCTTGAATGCTATATAAATTAATAACAGTTATAATATAAAATATAAAAAATAAAATATAAAATATAAAACGGTTGCTTCTAAAGACCCTTTCCCAGAGAAAGGGTGCTTCTAAAGTCTATTTCCCAGACCAAGGCTGCTTATAAAGTCTCTTTCCCAGAGAAAGGGTGCTTTTAAAGTCCCTTTCCCAGAGAAAGGGTGCTTCTAAAGACCCTTTCCAGAGAAGGGGTGCTTCTAAAGTCTCTTTCCCAGAGCAAGGCTGCTTCTAAAGTCTCTTTCCCAGAGAAAGGGTGCTTCTAAAGTCCCTTTCATAGAGAAAGTAGTTAGAGCATCTGAAGTGCTGAAACATTGGAAACTTTAGTTGTAAATTGTGAAAATCGGTTAAGGCGTTATCGAAACCTGGTAAAAAGGATGATCGGACATCTGCTATGTTTAATGTCGTGGTTGTGACAGATCCGAAGAGGTGCGAGGACTATTTTAGAAGACAAGAGGAAGAGGAGTGTTTTATGGCGTTTTCGCTTGACTAATCAAAAACCTTTGATACTATCAAGCACTCCACGCTGCTGGAAGACATCGAGCCGGCAACCCTCCAGCAAAGTTTGAAACGTTGGATAATCAATGAAATGTGTGGACGCCAGTCGTACGTGGAATTCAGGAACAAGAAGCCGAAGGGAGTTCCCCAAGATGGGCTGATATCTCTTGAACTTCTAAGGACCCTTTCCCAGAGAAATGGTGCTTCCGAAGACTCTTTCCCAGAGAAAGGGTGCTTCTAAAGACCCTTTCCCACAGAAAGGTTGCTTATAAAGACCCTTTCCCAGAGAAATGGTGCTTCTAAAGACCCGTTCCCAGAGAAAGGTTGCTTATAAAGACCCTTTCCCAGAGAAAGGGTGCTTATAAAGACCCTTTCCAGAGAAAGGATGCTTCTAAAGACCCTTTCCAAGAGAAAGGGTGCTTCTAAAGGCCCTTTCCAAGAGAAAGGGTGCTTCTAAAGACCCTTTCCAAGAGAAAGGGTGCTTCTAAAGACTCTTTTCCAGAGAAAGGGTGCTTCTAAAGACTATTTTCCAGAGAAAGGGTGCCTCTAAAGACTCTTTCCCAGGGAAAGGGTGCTTCTAAAGACTCTTTTCCAGAGAAATGGTGCTTCTAAAGACTCTTTTCCAGAGAAAGGGTGCTTCTAAAGACTCTTTCCCAGAAAAAGGGTGCTTCTAAAGTCCCTTTCCCAGAAAAAGGTTGCTCTTAAAGACCCTTTCCCAGAGAAAGGGTGCTCCTAAAGTCCCTTTCCCAGAGAAAGGTTGCTCCTGAAGACCTTTTCCCAGAGATAGCGTGCTTCTAACGTCCCTTTCCCAGGGAAAGGGTGTTTCTAAAGTCCCTTTCCCACAGAAAGACTGCTCGTAAAGACCCTTTCCCAGAGAAAGGGTGCTTCTAAAGACTCTTTTCCAGAGAAAAGGTTCTTCTAAAGACTCTTTCCCAGAGAAAGGTTCTTCTAAAGACTCTTTCCCAGAGAAAGGTTGCTTCTAAAGACTCTTTCTAACGTCCCTTTCCCAGGGAAAGGGTGCTTCTAAAGTCCCTTTCCCACAGAAACGTTGCTCGTAAAGACCCTTTCCCAGAGAAAGGGTGCTTCTAAAGTCCCTTTCCCACAGAAAGGTTGCTCGTAAAGACCCTTTCCCAGAGAAAGGGTGCTTCTAAAGACTCTTTTCCAGAGAAAGGGTTCTTCTAACGACTCTTTCCCAGAGAAAGGGTGGTTCTAAAGACTCTTTCCCAGAGAAAGGGTGCTTCTAAAGACTCTTTTCCAAAGAAAGGGTGCTTCTAAAGACTCTTTCCCAGAAAAAGGGTGCTTCTAAAGACTCTTTCCCAGAAAAAGGGTGCTTCTAAAGTCCCTTTCCCAGAAAAAGGTTGCTCTTAAAGACCCTTTCCCAGAGAAAGGGTGCTCCTAAAGTCCCTATCCCAGAGAAAGGGTGCTTCTAAACTCTCTTTCCCAGAGAAAGAGTGCTTCTAACGTTCCTTTCCCAGGGAAAGGGTGCTTCTAACGTCCCTTTCCCAGGGAAAGGGTGCTTCTAAAGTCCCTTTCCCACAGAAAGGTTGCTCGTAAAGACCCTTTCCCAGAGAAAGGGTGCTTCTAAAGTCCCTTTCCCACAGAAAGGTTGCTCGTAAAGACCCTTTCCCAGAGAAAGGGTGCTTCTAAAGACTCTTTTCCAGAGAAAGGGTTCTTCTAAAGACTCTTTCCCAGAGAAAGGGTGGTTCTAAAGACTCTTTCCCAGAGAAAGGGTGCTTCTAAAGACTCTTTTCCAAAGAAAGGGTGCTTCTAAAGACTCTTTCCCAGAAAAAGGGTGCTTCTAAAGTCCCTTTCCCAGAAAAAGGTTGCTCTTAAAGACCCTTTCCCAGAAAAAGGTTGCTCTTAAAGACCCTTTCCCAGAGAAAGGGTGCTCCTAAAGTCCCTTTCCCAGAGAAAGGTTGCTCCTGAAGACCTTTTCCCAGAGATAGGGTGCTCCTAAAGACTCTTTCCAGAGAAAGGGTGCTTCTAAACTCTCTTTCCCAGAGAAAGGGTGCTTCTAACGTTCCTTTCCCAGGGAAAGGGTGCTTCTAACGTCCCTTTCCCAGGGAAAGGGTGCTTCTAAAGTCCCTTTCCCACAGAAAGGTTGCTCCTAAAGACCCTTTCCCAGAGAAAGGGTGCTCCTAAAGTCCCTTTCCCAGAGAAAGGGTGCTTCTAAAGACCCTTCCCAGAGAAATGGTACTTTTAAAGTCTCTTTCCCAGGGAAAGGGTGCTTCTAAAGTTTCTTTCCCATAGAAAGGGTACTTTTAAAGACCCTTTTCCAGAGAAAGGGTGCTTCTAAAGATCCTTCTCCAGAGAAAGGGTGCTTCTAAAGTCTCTTTTTCAGAGAAAGGGTGCTTCTAAAGACCCTTCTCCAGAGAAAGGGTGCTTCTAAAGTCTCTTTCCCAGAGAAAGGGTGTTTCTAAAAACCCTTTCCAACAGTAAGGGTGATTCTAAAAACCCTTTCCCAAAGAAAGGGTGATTCTAAAAACCCTTTCCCAGAGAAAGGGTGATTTTAAAAACCCTTTCCCAGAGAAAGGGTGATTATAAAAACCCTTTCCCAGAGAAATGGTGCTTCCGAAGACCCTTTCCAAGTGAAAGGATGCTTCTAAAGACCCTTTCCCAGAGAATGATTGCTTCTAAAGACCCTTTCCCAGAGAAAGATTGCTTCTAAAGACCCTTTCCCAGAGAAAGGTCGCTTCTAAACTCTCTTTCCCAGAGAAAAGGGTACTTCTAACGTTCCTTCTAGCGTCCCTTTCCCAGGAAAAGGGTGCTTCTAAAGTCCCTTTCCCACAGAAAGGTTGCTCGTAAAGACTCTCTTCCAGAGAAAGGGTTCTTCTAAAGACTCTTTCCCAGAAAAAGGATGCTTCTAAAGTCCCTTTCCCAGAAAAAGGTTGCTCTTAAAGACCCTTTCCCAGAGAAAGGGTGCTCCTAAAGTCCCTTTCCCAGAGAAAGGGTGCTTCTAAACTCTCTTACCCAGAGAAAGGGTGCTTCTAACGTTCCTTTCCCACAGAAAGGTTGCTCGTAAAGACCCTTTCCCAGAGAAAGGGTGCTTCTAAAGACTCTTTTCCAGAGAAAGGGTGCTTCTAAAGACTCTTTTCTAGAGAAAGGGTTCTTCTAAAGACTCTTTCCCAGAGAAAGGGTGCTTCTAAAGACTCTTTCCCAGATAAAGGGTGCTTCTAAAGACTATTTCCCAGAGAAAGGGTGCTTCTAAAGACTCTTTTCCAGAGAAAGGGTGCTTCTAAAGACTCTTTCCCAGAAAAAGGGTGCTTCTAAAGTCCCTTTCCCAGAAAAAGGTTGCTCTTAAAGACCCTTTCCCAGAAAAAGGTTGTTCTTAAAGACCCTTTCCCAGAGAAAGGGTGCTCCTAAAGTCCCTTTCCCAGAGAAAGGTTGCTCCTGAAGACCTTTTCCCAGAGATAGGGTGCTCCTAAAGACTCTTAACAGAGAAAGGGTGCTTCTAAACTCTCTTTCCCAGAGAAAGGGTGCTTCTAAAGTCCCTTTCCCACAGAAAGGTTGCTCCTAAAGACCTTTTCCCAGAGAAAGGGTGCTCCTAAAGTCCCTTTCCCAGAGAAAGGGTGCTTCTAAAGACCATTCCCAGAGAAATGGTTCTTTTAAAGTCTCTTTCCCAGGGAAAGGGTACTTTTAAAGACCCTTTTCCAGAGAAAGGGTGCTTCTAAACACCCTTTTCCAGAGAAAGGGTGCTTCTAAAGTCTCTTTCCTAGAGAAAGGGTGCTTCTAAAAACCCTTTCCCACAGTGAGGGTGATTCTAAAAACCCTTTCCCAGAGAAAGGGTGATTCTAAAGACCCTTTCCAGAGAAAGGGTGCTTCTAAAGACCTTTTCCAGAGAAAGGGTGCTTCTAAAGACCCTTTCCCAGAGAAAGGGTGTTTCTAAAGAGAAAGGGTGCTTCTAAAGACCCTTTCCCAGAGAAAGGGTGTTTCTAAAGAGAAAGGGTGCTTCTAAAGACCCTTTCCCAGAGAAAGGGTGCTTCTAAAGACCCTTTCCAGAGAAAGGGTGCTTCTAAAGACCTTTTCCAGAGAAAGGGTGCTTCTAAAGACCCTTTCCAGAGAAAGGGTGCTTCTAAAGACCTTTTCCAGAGAAAGGGTGCTTCTAAAGACCCTTTCCCAGAGAAAGGGTGTTTCTAAAGAGAAAGGGTGCTTCTAAAGACCCTTTCCCAGAGAGAGGGTGCTTCTAAAGACCCTTTCCCAGAGAAAGGGTGCTTCTAAAGACCCTTTCCCAGAGAAAGGGTGCTTCTAAAGTCTCTTTTCCAGAGAAAGGGTGCTTCTAAAGTCTATTTCCCAGAGAAAGGGTGTTTCCAAAGTCTCTTTCCCAGAGAAAGGGTGTTTCTAAAGTCTCTTTCACATAGAAAGGGTGCTTCTAAAGACCCTTTCCCAGAGAAAGGGTGCTTCTAAAGACCCTTTTCCAGAGAAAGGGTGCTTCTAAAGACCTTTTCCAGAGAAAGGGTGCTTCTAAAGACCCTTTCCCAGAGAAAGGGTGTTTCTAAAGAGAAAGGGTGCTTCTAAAGACCCTTTCCCAGAGAAAGGGTGCTTCTAAAGACCCTTTCCAGAGAAAGGGTGCTTCTAAAGACCTTTTCCAGAGAAAGGGTGATTCTAAAGACCCTTTCCAGAGAAAGGGTGCTTCTAAAGACCCTTTCCAGAGAAAGGGTGCTTCTAAAGACCCTTTCCCAGAGAAAGGGTGTTTCTAAAGAGAAAGGGTGCTTCTAAAGACCCTTTCCCAGAGAAAGGGTGCTTCTAAAGACCCTTTCCAGAGAAAGGGTGCTTCTAAAGACCTTTTCCAGAGAAAGGGTGCTTCTAAAGACCCTTTCCAGAGAAAGGGTGCTTCTAAAGACCTTTTCCAGAGAAAGGGTGCTTCTAAAGACCTTTTCCAGAGAAAGGGTGCTTCTAAAGAGAAAGGGTGCTTCTAAAGACCCTTTCCCAGAGAGAGGGTGCTTCTAAAGACCCTTTCCCAGAGAAAGGGTGCTTCTAAAGTCTCTTTCACATAGAAAGGGTGCTTCTAAAGACCCTTTCCCAGAGAAAGGGTGCTTCTAAAGACCCTTTTCCAGAGAAAGGGTGCTTCTAAAGTCTCTTTGCCAGAGAAAGGGTGCCTAAAGTCCTTTTCCCAGAGAAAGGGTGTCTAAAGTCCTTTTCCCAGAGAAAGGTTGCTTCTAAAGTCCCTTTCCCAGAGAAAGGGTGCTTCTAAAGTCTCTTTTCCAGAGAAAGGGTGCTTCTAAAGTCCCTTTGTCAGAGAAAGGTTGCTTCTAAAGACCCTTTCCCAGAGAAAGGGTGCTTCTAAAGTCTCTTTCCCAGAGAAAGGGTGCTTCTAAAGACCCTTTTCCAGAGAAAGGGTGCTTCTAAAGTCTCTTTGCCAGAGAAAGGGTGCCTAAAGTCCTTTTCCCAGAGAAAGGGTGCCTAAAGTCCTTTTCCCAGAGAAAGGTTGCTTCTAAAGTCCCTTTCCCAGAGAAAGGGTGCTTCTAAAGTCTCTTTTCCAGAGAAAGGGTGCTTCTAAAGTCCCTTTCCCAGAGAAAGGGTGCTTCTAAAGTCCCTTTCCTAGAGAAAGACACTTTCCCAGATAAAGGGTGCTTCTAAAGACACTTTCCCAGAGAAAGGGTGCTTCTAAAGTCTCTTTCCCAGAGAAAGGGTGCTTCTAAAGACCCTTTCCTAGAGAAAGGGTGCTTCTAAAGACCCTTTCCTAGAGAAAGGGTGCTTCTAAAGTCTCTTTCCTAGAGAAGCCCCTGTAGAAGCCCATTTCCCTACTTTCGTAGTTATTTTGACCAGAGATCCTTTAAGGAAAATAATGAGAGGACAAAATGGGTACCATTGAAAACCTTATTGAGACAGCTATCCCCTGAGCTAAAAAAATATTTAAAAAATATTGCTCGATATTGCGATATTTACCGTTTTTGGAAATGATCTTGCAATAAGGATACTTTTTTTGACCACAAGTCCTTTAAGGAAAATTCTGACAGGACAACATACGTACCACTGGAAAGCTTTTTCCAGACAGCTATCTCCTGAGCTAATAAAATCTTTAAAAAAAATTGCCCGATGTCGCAATATTTACCACTTTGGGAATGTTCCTGCAATAAGGATACTTATTTTGACCACAGATCCTTTAAAGGAAAATTCTGCTGGGACAGCATTGGTACCATTGGAAACAGCTATCCCCTGAACAAAAAAAAAAAAAAAAATTGCCCGATGTTCTCCCTATTGGCGACTAGAATGTCCTTATATAGAAAATTAGTAGGTATTCATACGGAAGACCAGAAGGTCTTTCTATTGTGAGCCAGTTCTTTCCATGAAAAACCAGAATATTTTCCTACAGAAGACTCGAAAGAATTCCTACAGAAGGTCTTCCCTTAGAAAAGGAAAAGGTTTCCCAATAGCAAACCAAATTGATTTTTATGAAAGATCTGAAGGTTTTCCTAAAAAAAACAGAAGGTTTTTCTATGGAAGACAAGAAGGCCTAGAAGATTCTTAGTTAAGAACAGATCTTCGGGAGATAGACATTCTGTAGCAAACTTTCTGGGTAATTCATATCTTATGCTCTTCCACATAATCTAGAGGAATCTACCTAACTTTTGGTCTTCAATAGGTAGACCTTCAGGTCCTCATAGAAAGTCTTTCTCAGCTTTTATTGGATAATCCTCCACAGGAAAACCTTGCCAGGAGACTTTATAGACCTTTAAAAAATATCGCCCGTTTTAGCGATATTTATCGTTTTTGGAGACCAGAAGTTCTCTCTATGGAAGACCAGAACATAATTCTATAGAAGTTATGTTATTAGAAGGTCCTCCTATGGAAGACTACAAGGTTTTCTTAAAGAATACCAGTAAATTTACACCAGAGAATGACTTCCTATGGAAGACCAGTAGGTCTTCATATGTAATATAATAAGGTTTTCCTGTAAAACACCAGAAAAAAAACAAAACCTGAAGGTCCTCCTATAATATACCAAAATATCTTCATATAGTAATCCAAAAGGCGCTCTCATAGAGATCCAGAAGTTCTTCATACAGAATATCTAGCTACGAAAGATCTGATGGTCTTCCTTTAAAAGACTAGAACATTTTTGTTTAGAAGACCCAAAGGCATCCTATGGAAGATCTGGTATATTGAAGAACAAAAGTGTCTCAACATTTTAGTTTTCACACAAATCCTTTTTTATTCGAAAAAAATACAGAATATCTAATAACATTCATTTACCTAAATTGTTTATAACCAATCAAATCGCATGAATGAGTGAGTCTTGCAGTTGTGACTAACCATACCGGTTTCATGGCTTACGATTTTAAGGTGCGCTTGATTAACAAGCTGTTAAGCTAAATCACTTTGAGTCCAGTCCAGTCGAGTCCGCTGCAGTAGAGTTCACTTTTTCCTCCACTTCATTTTCTAATTGCTTTTACATGCATTTGATTAATTATTATTATTATTGGTATTATCGACAAGCGTATATCTGTCATGGCATGTGTATGCATGTACGAACGTTCCAATGGACACAAAAACCCCCATTAATGGAACTAATAAAATTGTTAAATCACGTACCGGCAATAAACTTCGAGTGCAGAAAGAAAGCAAAAATCAATGAAACTTGATGACACAGACACACACACATACACTCACTCCCATCGATTTCCAAACCTTGATGATGATGATGATGGCAAAAGAAAGAAAACCCACATTGAAAAGTAACAAAAATTTGAACACAAAAATTCTTTCAAATACTTTCGTTTACTTGATGACCAACCACAATATTTATTTACTCTTCTTGTTCCAGCATTCATTCACTTCCCTCCAAGATTTATGTCGCTTTGCATAATTAAATGTTTGTGTGTGTGCGCATTTTATTAAACCCAACATCGAAATAAATTTATAGTTTATGTGAAATTTCATGTGTTTAGAATTTCATCAATAATGGAATGGAATTTTGTAATTTACGGCCACAGCAACTAAAATTAAGACCAGTGGTCATGGCTGCCCTGTTCGGCTGGTAGGCTGGCCGCTTCACAAAGACTTTTATTAGATCATCGATCAAATTTCAAAAATAAAAAAAAACAGACGTTAACCGAATGTGCCGCCTCGACTCTCAACCATTAATAACCAAGGCGATAAATGGCGTGAAGTTGTTGACACTTAATAGCCAGTCGTCGTCGTCTTTTTGGAGGTTCTCCACAAGAATCACCAAAGACGATTGAGACATCAGCTCGGCTTGATCAGACAGTTTGGTAGTTTAGAATATGTATTAGCAGCCGTCGCACATTTGAATTTGTAAATAAGTGGATCATAAATTAAAAAACATTATGCAATACGTGCCATAAATGGGGGTTCGAATGCATGTTTCGTAGTTTTGAAAAGTCTTTTTTGTGTTTGAGCTTTTGCCGATGATTTTAAACAGATGGAAGATCGTTCAAATTAAAAGACCAGAAGGTCTTCCTTAAGGGGTCAAAGTCAAATTTTGAGTTGATCGGACATTAATTGACTGAGATATAAGCGTTAGAAATGACAAATTCATTGTGATTTTTATGTAAATCGAAGTTTTAAACGAGTTTTCCACGAAATTGCATTTTTGAAAGCGGTGCCCACTGTAGCTCGAAAACGGATGATCCGATCTTCAAATGTCTTTGTGGGATTATTATACATATAAAAAGCTTGTCCTTAAGCGATAGATTTTAAAAAAAAATATTGTTGACGGAATTATCGAGAAAAAACTATCAATGTTTTTTTAGTTAAAATCGAAATGCGGACATTGACAGTTTACCATACTTTTAAAAATGGATATTTTTTAATTCCGTTACGCTTAGGGAAAAGATTAATAGGTTCTTAATGAGCTACAGTGGGCACAGCAAACTGGCCATAAGTTATGGTCCATAACCCCTTAAGGAGAAGTTCTTTACAAAGAAAGTTCTTCCTATGGAAAAACAGAAGGACATCTTGACAAAAAAAGAAGACCTCCCTATAAAATACGAGCAGGTATTCCTTCAAATTAGAGAAGGCATTCTATAAACTGAATTTTGCGGAACAAAGTAAAGAGCCGAAGACCTTCATAAAAAAGACAGAAAGATCTTCTTATAAAATACAAGAAGAAAATAGTCTCAATATAGAACACACGAAGATGTTCCTATATAAGATCATAATCTTTGACAGGCCTCCTATTTAAAAAGACCCCAAGACTTCAGAATCAAGACAGCAGAGTCTGCCAACAGAAGATAATAAGGCCTCCCAATAGAAGAAGATCCACAGGTCTTCTAATACAAGGTGGCGCAAAAGTAAACTTCTGATGTTTTTTGACTGTAATTAAAACAAGGAAAAAAGTATCAGTCGGCTTTGCCGACAGAGATATACCCTCAGCCTCAATATATTGAAACTTTCCCAAAAACGTATGTATTTAGGGGGTTTTAAAAATTTTGGGCGTTTGAACCGACAAAAATGTTGGATCGACATTGACCATTATGGAAGTGGATCTCCAGCCACAACATATGGTGCCATAGGGAGTTTTTACACTCTTCGGGCTGTTTGCTCAAGAAGTATGGACTTGCCCCTGAAACAACTTTTACCATCGCAATTGAGGCAGCGAATGCAAGTTGCTTCAACAAAAATCAAAGTGATTCGAAAGCAGGTCTTAAAGTGAACATGTATCCGAAATTTTGTGTGGGAGGTACCGGATGGAGTGGACAAATATAGTCCATATTTGAACCTGATCTATATCTGGTAGATATATTAGGATGTGTAAAGTATGGTCCAATTCGGTCACTCTCTTCAAGAGTTATCGTACGCACAATTTTTCCGAACATTTTTGAACTTTTGTGGGGGAGGTACCTGAAGGAGTGGACCGATATGGCTTATATTCGAACTTAGACTATGTTTGGACAAAATATTACTAAGGCCAAACTTTGGACCGAATCGGCAGATCCGTTCGAGAGTTATTTTGCCCTCCAACCTCCTCACACGGTGTCATAGGGGTTTTTTGCAACTTTCAGGCTATTTTCTCAGAAAGTATGGACTTGCCCCTGATGAAACTTTTACCGTCGTATGGAGGGCAGTGAATACAAGTAGCTAAAGCAAAAATCAAAGCGATTCGAGAGATGGTCCTAAACTGAACTTTTCCAAATTTTTGTGTGGGAGGTACCCGACGGAGTGGACCGATTGAGTCCATATTAAAACCTGATCTAAGTCTGGTACACGCTCCACGATGGGCAAAGTATGGACCAAATCGGTTACTCCCTTCAAGAGTTATCGTGCGCACAAATTTTCCGAACATTTCCGAACTTTTGTGGGGGAGGTACTGGAAGGAGTGGACCGATATAGCTCATCTTCGAACTTAAACTAAGTTTGGGCGAAATATTACGAAAGCCAAAATTTGAACCGAATCGGTTCATCCGTTCGAGAGTTATCGTGCGCTCCAGCCAGCCAGCCAGACAGACAGACAGACAGACGGACGGACATTGCTCAATCGACTCCAAATTGTCTGAAACACATTTCGTCCAAACATACTTGGGGTCTAAAACCATTATTTCGATGAGGCACATTTTGCCCGTATGAAAGTGTGTATTAGGGTTATGACTTTTTGACATTTTTCCTCAAAGATGATTTCCTGTAGCAGGGATGAATGAACTTTTGCCTATTAATCACTATGCTATCGTTTATTCCATTGAAATATAAAAAAAGTTCACGCACAAATCGATTTTAAAAAAATTATTTTTTGAAAAAATATATGAAATGAAAAAAAAAATTTTTTTCAAAAAATTATTTTTTGTTGCACAAATTAATAAATATAAGCCTACTAATAACTATAATAACGTTTATTTCATTCAAATATGAAAAAAGTCGCGAAAAAAGTCAATTTGAAAAAATTTAAAATTTTTTGTTTTTTGTTAAAAAATTATATTTTTGAATAAAAGCGTTTACGACATTTTTACGATTCTCAGAATTGAAGAAAAATAGTGAGAAATAAATTTTATGTCATTTTAATTATCTCATGTGGCTCTAAAGTTTATTTTCAATTATATATCTGTTTTCAGTGACTTCAAAAAATTGTCCATAATTTTGATAAATTCAAATTTTAAAATCATTTTGTGCGTGAGGTTTTTTCACCTAATCACCTTATAATTAAGATTTTATGTAATCTTATGGCAAAACTCATCACGCTATGATACAGGGATATGAGGTTGTAAAAAAGTCATAACCCTAGTGTGTATACCCTTCATAGCCTAAAGGCTGAGGGTATAAAAAATTAAAAACTTTGATTCTTCTTGTGGATTATTTTTATATGGTCTTTTAATTTTTTTACATCAAGTCGAGAATATGATGTCAGATAAATGGCCGCCGCCACAGTTTATTGTCATTTGAGCCCTTTTTATGGCATTTTCCATCACTTTGGCCAAAACTTCCGGCGATTGGTCCTCACATTCTTGACGGATATTGTCTTTAAGAGCTGAAAGAGTCTGAGGCTTGTTGACATAAACCCGCGACTTCAAAATGCCCCACAAAAAGAAGTCTGGAGCGGTGAAATCAGGCGATCTTGCTGGTCAGTGCAAATCGCCAAAACGGGAGATTATGCGCCCGGGAAATGCATCTTTCAGCATATCGGTTGTGGCACGTGCAGTGTGTGCCGTTGCACCGTCCTGTTGGAACCACATGTTTTCCAATCCCAATTCATCAAGTTGCGGCAAAAAGAACTCGTTGATCATTGCTCTGTAGCGCTCACCATTCACAGTAACCGTTTGGCCCGCGACGTTTTCGAAGAAAAAAAAGTGCGATGGCTCCTCCAGCGAAAACAGCACACCATACAGTGACTTTGAGCGGGTGTAATGGCTCTTCATGGGTTACACGCAGATTTTCAGTGCCCCAGAAGCATAAATTTTGCTTATTTACGTACCCGCTAAGATGGAAATGTGCCTCATCACTCATGATTATTTTTGATGAAAACTGACCGATTATTGGTCAAATAGTCACCAATAGTCACGTTCTGGAGCAGTGTAGCGTAACATTGTTTATTAACGTGTATTTCGCATGTGTTTACTACACAAATATCAAAACAGAACTGACATTAGGGGCCAATCGCAAAATTTATAGCATTTTCTGATAGCAGGATTACTTTTGCGCCACCTTGTAGAAGATCCAAAGGTATTTTTATATATGACCCACATACCTTCTTATATTATATAAAGGTCTTCTTATAGAAGACTGAAAAGTCTTATTTTAGGAGATCAAACCTTTTCTTTCGAAGAAGAAGGCCAAAAGATCTTTGTACCAGCCTTCTTATAGAAGATCTGAAGGTTTTTTATAGAAGACCAAGAGATTTTATCTTATATAGAGGACCAAAAGCTATTCTTATAGAAGATCAAAAGGTCTTCTTATTGAAGACCAAGATCTTCTAGAAGATTTTCTATTAGAAGACAAAGGATTAAAGGACCAAAAGGTATACTATTAGAAGGTCTTCTTATAGAAGACTGAAAAGTTTTCTTATGAAAAATCGAAAGGTCTTCCTTTGGTAGGTCAAAGGGCAGAGGGTATTTTATAGAAGGCCAAAGGGTATTTTTAAAGAAGATCAAAGGGTCTTTTTATAGAAGACCAAAGGATTTTTCTATAGAACACAAAAGGGTATAGAAGACCAAAGAGACATCTTATAAAAGACCAAAGGGGTTTTGTTACAGAAGACAAAGAGCATTCTTGTAGAAGGCCGAAATGTCTTCTTTTAGAAGACAAAGGTGTTTTCTTATAGGTCTTCTCTTAGAAGCCCAACCTGTCTTCTCTAACAAGGCTAAAAGGTCTTCCCTTTGAAAATTAAAAGATCTTCTCTCAGAAGACTCTAAGGTCTTGTCTCTTTTTTAGAAGACAAAAGTATCTTCTTATATTAGACCAAAAGGTCTTCTTATAGGTCTTCCCTCAGAGGACTAAAATACTTTCTCTTAGAAGACTAAAAGGACTTCTCCTGGAAGACCAAAAGGCCTTCTCCTGGAATGTCTTTTTTAAAAATATCAGAAAGTCTTTTTAAACAAGATCAAATGGTCTTCTTATAAAAGACCAAATGGTGTTTCTAGAGAACACAAAAGGGTCTTCTTATAGAACACTAAAGGATGTTTCTATGGAACGCAAAAGGTATTTTTATAGAAGACCAAAGAATGTTTCTATAGAACACAAAAGGGTCTTCTTATAAAAGACCAAAGTACTTCTTATGGAAGACCAAGGGGATGGGATTCTTCTTTTAGAAGACAAAAGGGTCTTCTTATAGCTGACCAAAAGGTCTTCTTTAGAAGAATTAAAGTCTTCTTTAAAAAGATCAAAAAGTCTAAAGGTCAGACTAAAACGTCTTATTTTAGACCAAAGTTCTTCTTATAGAAGACAAAGGGTCTTCTTATAGAAAGCCATAGACTCGTCTTATAGAAGACCAAATGGTCTTCTTTTAGAAGGCTAAAGGATTTCTTAGGTCATCCTTTAGAAAACGAAAAGGTCTTTAAATAGCTGACCTTAAAGATGTTCATTTGGAAGGCCAAAAGCAAAAAGTCATCGTATGGAAGACCGAAAGGTCTTCTTTTAGAGAACCGAAAGGCCTTCTTTTAAAAGATCAATGATCTCCTTATAGAGGAATAAAAAGTCTTCTTATAGAATAATAAAAGGTCTTCTCATGGGAGAACGAAATTTGTTTAATAGACCACAAAGTCTTCTTATGAAAGACTGAAATATGTTCCTTTAGCGAACAACGGCATTCTTATGGAAAACCGAAAGGTCTTCTTATAACAGAACAAAAGGTCCTCTTATGGCAGATAAAAAGGTATTCTTATGGAAAAACGAAAGGTCTTCCTTTAGAAGACGAAAAGGTCTTCTTATAGAAGACGAAAAAGTTTTCCTTTAGGAGACCAACAAGTCTTCTTATAGCAAACCGAAAGTTCTTTTATAAAACCAAAAGGTACTTTTTATACCCTCAGCCTTTAGGCTAAGGAGGGTATATACACTTTGATACGATGAAAATGTGCCTCATTGAAATAATGGTTTTAGACCCCAAGTATGTTTGGATGAAATGTTTTTCAGACAATTTGGAGTCGATCTAGCCATGTCCGTCAGTCTGTCTGTCTGTCCTGCTGGCTGGAGCGCACGATAACTCTCGAACGGATAAACCGATTCGGTTCAAATTTTGGCTTTCGCAATATTTTGCCCAAACTTAGTTTAAGTTCGAGGATGAGCTACATCGGTCCACTCCTTCCGGTACCTCCCCCACAAAAGTTCGCAAATGTTCGGAAAGTTTGTGCACACGATAACTCTTGTAGAGAGTGACCGATTTGGTCCATACTTTGTACAGCGTAAACTTTCTACAAGATTAATATGAGTTTCCAATATGGTCTCAATAGGTCCACTCCTTCGGGTACCTCCCACACAAAATTTAGGAAAAGTTCGGTTTAGGGCCATCTCTCGAATCGCGTCGATTTTTCTTTTAGCAACTCGTATTCACTGCCCTCCATACGACGGTACAAGTTTCATCAGGGGCAAGTCCAAACTTCCTGAGAAAACAGCATGAAAGTTGCAAAAAACCCCTATGACACCGTGTGAGGTAGTTGGAGCGCAATGTAACCCTCGAACGGATCTGCCGAATAGGTCCAAAATATGGCCTTAGTAATATTTTGTCCAAAAGTAGTTTATGTTTGAAGATAAGCCATATCGGTCCACTCCTTCAAGTACCTCCCCCACAAACGTTCAAAAATGTTCGGAAAATTTTTTCGTACGGTAACTCTTGAAAGGAGTGACCGAATTGGTCTATACTTTACACATTCTAATATATCTACCAGATATAGATCAGATTCAAATATGGACTATATTTGTCCACTCCATCCGGTACCTCCCACACAAAATTTCGGATAAGTTCACTTTAAGACCTGCTATCCAATCACTTTGATTTTTGTTGAAGCAACTTGCATTCGCTGCCTCAATTACGATGGTAAAAGTTTTTTTAGGGGCAAGTCCATACTTGTTGAGCAAACAAACCGAAGAGTGTAAAAACCCCCTATGGCACCATATGTTGAGGCTGGAGATCCACTTCCATAACGGTCAATGTCGATCCATTCCTTCTAGTATCTTCTCCGCAAAACTTTTGATCTTTAATCCTAATCAACATTTTTGTCGGTTCAAACGCCCAAAAGTTTTAAAACCCCCTAAATACATACGTATTTTGGGAAAAAATTGTTTCAATATACACAGGCTGAGGGTATATCTCTATCGGCAAAGCCGACTGATACTTTTTTACTTGTTATAAAGGCAAAAAGGTCTTCGTAAAGAAGACGGAGGCTTTTCTTAAGTTTGCATATGGTAATATTACTTCCAGGCATAGATCGGTACCGAATATGGACTAAATCAGTCCAACTCTTCGAGTACCTCCCACACAAAATAAGGAAAAAGTGAAGTTCAAGAGCTTCCCTTTTATTGTTCTGAATTTTGTTTCAGCAGTGTACCTGTATGACGGTACAATTTTTTTAGAGGCATGTTCATATTACCTGAGGTAATGGTCTAAAAGCTTCAAGAAACCTTGACGGCACCAACTAAAATGGCAAATCCGCAAAATAACTCTTGCAGGGAACTTTTGATTGGCCAAAACTTTGAACATCGTATTATTTCATCTATTCATGTATCATGTTGAAATATGGACTATATCGGTTCAGCCCTTAGGGAACCTCGTCTCGGATCGTTTTGATTTTTTTCCAAAAAGTTCTTCTTGCGTCCATACTTCCTGACACAATGGTCCAAAATCTCCGAAAAGCCTCCCGGAACCAACTAAACTGTGTAGTACGTAAAAAAACCTTCGTAAGGGAAACCGATTTGGTCCAAACGTTGCACACCGTATTACGTCTTATAGCCTCGAATTATGTCCGAATATCGACTACATCGGACCACTATTTCGGTCACCTCCACAATATGTTTAGAAGGAGTGCAGTTAACCAAACATAAATGGAAGATGATTACACCTGGGAAGTTTTTGAGGATTCCGAAACTACAATGTTCATAGATGAATAAAATCGAAAAAACACAGGAGGGATTTAGGGGTTTTTTAGGTTTTCAAGATTAAAGAAAATACTGTAGGTGTGAAGATTGACCTTTATGCATTTTTTCTAGGTTTTACGATTTTTGATATATAGAAGTTCAAATTTGGGGCAATGCGCTGACTGTATCGACTCCTTATAAAACAATGGCACGGTGGCCATTAACTGCCCTCAAATGTAAAGTGCTTACACCTGAAAAGTTTTTGCGGATTCTGAAACTACAATGTTCATAGGTGAGAAAAACGAAAAAAATTGCCGTAGGGATTTTTAAATAAATCGCGGTCAAAGGTCACATTTTTAGGGTTTTTAGATTTTCAGGATTTGGCTTAGAAACCGCAGGACCTCTCAACATGGGACTAAAGAAATTGTGTAGAGAACTGCTACAGAATTTTCTTTAGTTAGCATAATCCTAAAAACCTAAAAAAATCCTAAAAATTTGGCTTTTGACCGCGATTTATTTTAAAATCTCTCAGGCCATTTTTTTTTTTTCATCTACGAACATTGTAGTTTCAGAATCCGCAAAAACTTCCTAGCTGTAAGGACCCATCATTTGAAGTTAGTTTAGGTTCACCGTGAAAAAATTTCGGCCCAAACTAACACATTATTTAGAGCCACTACCTCATACACCTCTCCAAGTATAGTTTTTACCTGTCTTTGTGGTCATTGCTACAACATGCATATAGCCCCACAACATCCCCGAAGGGACTAGGAAGAGTTCTCCCATATCAATGAGTTCATGCCAATTCGTATTGGCTCAATGACACCACTAGTACAGCATTTTTTTCATTGCTGAAGTACACAGGAAATATCGTCAATATTACACTGATGCATTCGCCACCGCCTAAAATTTTGATGTTCTGGTTAGGGATTGAACCTCAGATCTTCTGAGTGCAAGGCCAACGTGCTTACCACTGCTGAAGTTGGCTATTTGCTATAACGCTCTAATTTTATTCTCCACCCTTCTCTCGATCAATTCTTGTTGTATATGAAGGATTTTGTTTGTGTAGACTAAGTTGTTGATTGGGTCTGTCTGTGGAATAATTAGGCCCACTGTTTACCCCACAAATACCTAACAAATTTACGCTGGAAACTTCGAAAACTTCTTTTGTCACCTACTAAATTGCTATTTATTTTTAGAGAAATCCTTTCCATTTAGCTGTTCATTCAAACAAATTGAATCCCATATAGTATCTTAGGTAAATGATCTGTGTTTGTATTTGATAAAGGTCATTTGATATTTTCTTCTATTTTTTTGTTACAGACAGGAAATTGTGCTCCCTCCCAAAGCATTGGAAGAAAAATCGAAATGGAATTCCACAAACAGAAAAGGGAAAAGAAATCGATGATGATGCAACGCTTGAATTGGCATGAAAATGAAATATGACAAGAATATTCGATTGACTTGAAGTGAATTTAAAGAAAAACTAAAAAAGAAGAAGTATTTGAAATTAGAAGCTATTAAAATCCACAATAACAGCAACAACAACAAACAGAAGAAGGCTTAAATACAAAACTGGAACAATTTCTATGGTTCAATTAAATGAACTCTTCTAGATGGCGATGATGATGATGACGATGACGGCGGTGATGTGGCGTTTCCTCCTATGTCCAAACTGGCATAATTGAGGGTATATGCGTGAGTGCGTGCGTGCATGGTGTTGCCCAAAGGCAGCAGCCAAATCGATTCATCCATCATTGCAACATGCATCCATCCAGTCAACCAACCATTCATCCATCTATGTACATATCTTTGCATTCAAACATCCATTGAGCAAGCGGTCGACCGACCAACCAACTAGTCCGCCAGCCAGCCAAGCATAGAGTAATCTATCTTTGGCCTCCATTAGAATGTGTTTGTCGTAATTTAAAGTTTGGTCTTTTTTCAAAACTAAACCAAAATAGAAGATGGAAATAATTTTGTTTTTTTTTTTTCAAAAAAGCCCAAACAAAATCTAAAAATAACACAAAACAAAAATCCGTAACACAAGTAGTTTTGTGCAACAATAATTTGTGTACATTGCCAGAGTTGGGCGCTTTGGACCACTGAATACATGCTCTAACTTAGCCTTATGAGTAACGACAAGTACTCTGAATAGTTTTACGTTTCAGAAATAGCAAAATTATATCACATTTTGGTGGCACTCGAAGCAGCAGCACCACCGCCAGCCACTATGTTGTCAGTAATGCTTGACAGCCCAACAAGCCACCCATCCTCCATAGTTGCTGGTTTTTTGTTCTGTTGAGTTTATGGTTGGTGTTTTTGTTTTCTTGTGGAATTTTTCTTTTTTTGCAAACAAGACAAAACTTCCTGAAGATTATTATGCTGGAAATTCTAATTAACAACTTCAATGAGACAACATTCCAGGATATGATGCAAACAAAACTTTATTGACATGGTAACTGGGGCAAAACCTTAAGTTAATAACATGTCGTCGTTTGACTGAAATGAGGTTCTTAAGAATGTTGTTGGCCTAATTTCCCGATTACATGACAAGAAAAGGCAAAGGATAACTAACGTTCACTTTTCCATGATTGTAATCTTGAAAGTAATCCTGTAATTGAGAGTCAGGTTGAAGCAAACAGTAAAGCATGTGTGTGTGTGTTTGTTGGATGCAGTATATCAATGAATTAACATGAAAATGGTACATACGCAGAACACGATGCACCTGAACTGAACTAACTTTAAATGAAAGGAGGTTACACCTGGTAAGTTTTTGCGGATTCTGAAACTACAATGTTCATAGATGATAAAAATCAAAAAAGAAAAAAATCGCTGGAGGGATTTTTAAATAAAAAGCGGTCAAAGACTACATTTTAGAGTGTTTTAGGGTTTCACGATATCGAAATGGGACTAGAGAAAATGTTGTAGAGCTGTGAAAATTCTCTACAAGATTAACCTTTATGACTTTTTCCAGGTTTTATAATTTTTGAGATATAGAAGTTGAAATAGGGACGATGCCCGGCTGTATCGCCCCCTTGTTGTTGTTGTAACAGTGTTTTTGTTATGTTTATTTGATCGTTCCTCTGTTCAATCTGGCTCTGGGTCTATCTCCAGTTCCAGAAAAGTCGCTGCTTCGATGGGATGTAGCCACAGATCCACTGGAGTTAGATGGGTAGGTTTGGCGGGGCAGTTAAAAAGGTGTTGTGTGTCGTGCGGGCCCATGCCGCATACTGGGCATATGTCTTGCACGGCGCGATCGATTTCCGCCCAATACGAATTTAGGCGACTGCAATATCCCGAGCGTAGTTGAGCCAAAACTACTCTGGTTTGTCGTGGCAGCTGACGCTCCTCAGCTGCGATAGAAGGAGGATGTACTCCGAGTACTTTATTCACACTATAATTGCTTAAGGCCTTGGCAACTGCGTCCGTGTGAATGCTATTCAATCCTGCTTGATATGCTTGTTGATCTAGGGGTTGGCAAAAAATCGATGGCATTATCGAAAGTATCGATTCTTTTTAATTTAACATCGATAGATAGTTTTGCCTATCGATATTATATAATTGTTCCACAAACATCCCAGATGGGACAAGGGAGACTTCTCTCATATAAATGGGTGCACCCCGATTCATATTAGCTCAATGATATGGGACCTATTGTTTATCGCCGAGTCCGAACGGCGTGTCTAAGATACCACTTGTAGAGAAGTTTTACATGGCTGAAATACTCAGGAAATGTCGACAACACTACTGAGGGGTACTTTGTTGAGTGGTATATTTTGATGTTGCCTGGACGGGGAATCAAACCAACTACCATCAGCGTGCAATGCGGGTATGCATAGCATTGCACCACGGTGGCACCCATCGATATTATCGGATTAAAAACTCCTAACTTAACATCTATTGAAATGAATAGAATTTTCGCGGCTTTTCGGTTTTGTGGATGTGAGAAAAGTAAGTCCGTAGTCACACGTACAAAGTAGATTGTATTTTTGTGTCTTTATACCCTCAGCCTTTAGGCTAAAGAGGGTATTTACACTTTGATACGACCAAAAATGTGCCTCATCGAAATAATGGTTTTAGACCCTAAGTATGTTTGTACGATATCCGTTTCAGACAATTTTGAGTAGATCTAGCAATGTCCGTCCGTCTGTCTGTCTGTCTGTCCGTCTGTCTGTCTCGCTGGCTGGTGCGCACGATAACTCTCGAACAGATCAATCGATTCGGTTCAAATTTTGGGTATCGAAATATTTTGTCCAGATTCGATTTAAGTTCGAAGATGGGCCATATAGGTCCACTCCTTCAGGTACCTCCCCCACAAAAGTTCAAAAATTGTCGCAAAACTTTTGCGATCGATAACTATTGTAGGGAATAACCGATTTGCTCCATACTTTGCACATCGTGTAATTTCTACCAAACTTAGATGAGGTTCCAATATGGACTCAATCGGTCCACTCCTTCGGGTACCTCCCACACAAAATTTCGGAAAAGTTCAGTTTAGGACCTGGTCTCGAATCGCTTTGATTTTTGTTTACGCAAGTTGTATTCGCTGTCCTCTATACGACGCTGTAAGTTTTATTAGGGGCAAGGCCATACTTCCTGAGAAAATGGGCCTGAAAGTTACAAAAAACCCTATGACACCGTGTGTAGTGGTTGGAGCGCAAGATAATTGGCTTTCGTAATATTTTGACCAAACTTAGTTCAAGTTCAAAGATGGATTATACGGGTCCACTCCTTCCGGTACCTACCCCACAAAAGTTCAAAAATGTTCGGAAAAATTGTGCGCACGATAACTCTTAATGGGAGTGAAATCGGTCACTTCCATACTTTGCGCATTCTCATAATATCTACCAGATATAGATCAGGTTCGAATATGGACTATATTTGTCCACTCCATCCGGTACCTCCCACACAAAATTTTGGATAAGTTTACTTTAAGACCTGCTATTGAATCACTTTGATTTCTGTTGAAGCAACTTACATTCGCTGCCTCAATTACGATGGTAAAAGTTGTTTCAGGGGCAAGTCCATACTTCTTGAGAAAACAGCCCGAAGGGTGTAAAAACCCCCTATGGCACCCCCATGGTCTATGTCGGCCCATTCCTTTACGTACCCTTTCCGCAAAATTTTTGAACTTTAATCTTAATCGATATTTTTGTCGGTTCATACGACCAACATTTTGAAACCCCCTAAATACATAAGTTTTTTGTGAAAAAAGTGTTTCAATTTGCACAGGCTGCGGGTATATCTCTGTCGGCAAAGCCGACTGATACTTTTTTACTTGTTAAATTTAATATCGATTGATAGTTTTGCCTATCGATATTGTATAATTGTTCCACAAACATCCCAGATGGGACAAGGGAAACTTCTCTCATAGCAATGGGTGCACCCCGATTCACATTAGCTCAATGATATGGGACCTACTGTTTACCGCCGAGTCCGAACGACGTGTCTTAAGACATCACTTGTACACGCAGAAAAGAGATATTGTTGGAGCAATCATATTTTAAGAACAAAATAGTGTATTTTAAAAATCTGAAATAATATATTGTTGTTTCAAACATATATTTTGTGTCAGGAACAATAATGACACAATGTATATTTTCAAATTTTTAAAATACACTATTTTGTTCTTCGAATATGATTGCTCCTACAATATCTCTTCTCTGCGTGTAGATAAGTTTCACATGGCTGAAATACTCAGGAAATGTCGCCAACATTACACCAAATTTAAATGGAAGGTGCTTACACCTGCGTAGTTTTTACGGATTCTGAAACTACAATGTTCATAGATGAGAAAAAACAATAAAATAAAAAAAAATTTTGGAGCGCTTTTTAAAGGTTTTTAAGGGTTTCTTAGGTTTTGACGATTTTGCTTGGAAACCGCAAGTCCTATCGAAATGGGACTAAAGTAAATGTTGTAGCTATGGAAATTCTCTACAAGATTGACTTTTATGATATATTCGTAGTTTTTACCGTTATTGAGATATAGAAGTTAAAATTACGATAATGGATTAGACAATGGATTAAGTCCGTAGTCACACGTACAAAGTAAATTGTATTTTTGTGTCTTTTAATTACACTGTGAGCCGAAATTTTGGGGGTTGGAAAATTCCTTTTGGGGGTGAAAGCCCGTGATGAGTATATACAGAACCCCAAATGGCAGATCTCCCGTGAGTCAAACTTTTGAGTTATGGCGTGATGAATTTTTCACTGGAGACCCTATAAGCCATCAGAAATTAGCGTTATATCTTTGTTCGCTGTTGTTTTGACTTATTTTTGATATGACATGTCTTCAGTCAAATCTAATGAGGATGTTTTTCGTAGAACATTTCGAGCTTCTAACTCGCTTACTTCCGTGTTCTTTTCGTCCTTTATTTCACGAACAGAAATAAAGTACCACAAGACGACTTTTTTCAGCTTCGAAATATTCTGCAAAAATGTAGCTCAGAAAATTTTAGGTAAGGCTCTCATTGACAACTAATCGATATTGTCGCGTTTTCTTTTTTGACATTTACCCTGTTTTTGTTCAGAAAAAACTATGTTTTGTGTTTTTGTATATTCTGTAGATTCCAACAACCAACAAAAAAGGAATATACAGAAAAACAAAATATAGTTTTCTTCTGAACAAAATCTGGGTAAATGAAAAAAGGACCATGAAAATTTTATGAGCAACATTTTTGCAGAACATTTCGAAGCTGAAAAATGTCATCTTGTGGTACTTTTATTTCGGTTCTTGAAATAAAGGACGAAAAGGACACGGAAGGAAGCGAGTTAGAAGCTCGAAATGTTCTACGAAAAATATCCTCATTAGATTTGACTGAAGACATGTCATATCAAAAATCAGTCAAAACAACAACGAACAAAGGTATAACTCTAATTTCTGACAGCCAACCAAAGATTTCAATACACAACTTTCTAGAACATATACAGATTCTAGGAACGGTTCTACAAGCTCAAAATTCAATTATTTTCAATTATTTCAAATTGCTTCTAGTTTTGAACAGTTTGTTATTTCCAGACCTGAGCAGGGGGAAACATTAAAAATAATTTAATTGTTTGTGAATTTCAGCTTAAAGTATCATTCCTAGAATCTTCATATGTTCTACAAAGTTGTTTGTTGAAATTTTAGGTACATGTATATAGTTGACTGTATCCTTAATTTTTAGACGGTTCGGTATATGGGGACAAGAATAGGAGAAAAAAGTATAAAAATCGAATATTTTCAAAAGTTTTTGGCTATTTTCACATTTAAGAACCGTTCAAAGACAATTCGTATGTTCCAGAAAGTTGTTTGCTGATATCTTTGCTACATTATTGAGGTTAATTGTTTTCTTGAATTTTGAACGGTTTAGTATCTATGGAGTGGAAACCGAGAAGAGAGGATATTTTGGCCATTAGTAACCGTTTCTACAGAATTCGTATGTTCTAGAAAGTTGTTTACTGATATCTAAGGAAAGTTGAAGTGATAGAAAAAACGCCGGGAAACGTTTCTTCTTATTTTTGGTCTTCTATCAGGCTGCGGTGTCAAAATATGGTTAATAATTTGTGTGTCGCATAGTGTTATGCAGTTATGCAAAATGCCAACAAAAGTATAGACATTTCCGCCATTTTAATTTCCAAATTAATGGTGATGACAAATTAACCATAGCAATCGATAATTTGAAATTAAATATAGAAAATATCTATTGTTTGGAATATCGATAGTTTGTCAGTTCTAGTTCCAAGCAAAATCATGAACATCTAAAAATCCCAGAAATGTTAACGGTGATCGCGATTTATTTAAAAATCGCTCCGCCGATTTTTTTTAGTTTTCTCATATATGAAAATTGTATAAACATTCCATTTTAAAATTGGTTCAGGGGCACAGTGAGTATTCTATGCTAAGGTTTAAATAACATAATTTGACATTTAAATTCGTGGAATTTACTTACGTTTTTTACTAATGGAAAACAAATTGAGCACACAATCTGAAATAAATATAAAAATAATTATTAATAAAAAAGTTGAATCAAATATGTAATATGTATAATATAAAATATATAATATAACATATAATAGAGAGTAATAATGAAGTTAAGCCAATTGAGCACGAAAAATGACATTTATTCATGAAATTTTTACAAGAAATCTTCCAAATTTTTTAGAAGATTTTGTTTTCATCTGATAGATTGCACTTTGAGCTAATTTCGGAATATATTTTTGCTTTTATTTAATAAAAATCAGCGTACGTAAAAATACTTTAAAAAACATATCCAATCGTTTCGTTTCGTATTTTCCATAGGAACAATACAAAACGAAACATAACCAACGTTGGCCGAGCTCGCTGTTTAGTTTTGTTTACATTCGTGAGTGCGAACAAAACGAAAAGCGAAAAGTACTCAACTCCACAAGAGCAGATAGAAAACGGAATAGTACTAAACACATGTGAATAAATCAAAAACGTTTGGTGGTTGATAAAATTCACTGTGGTATGCTGATGCTAACTTATAGGGTTGTTAAGCAATCACATGTGTGTGTCATTGACAATACGCACGGCTAACGTTTCCAAAAATATTTTTCGTTTCGGTGGTGAATGAAACAACTTGGCAAAGCATAGCCGAAGTTACATTTCAGCAATCGTACGGTTTCCATCTTTTTACATTGAAAAGTTTGAGTTTTTGTTTTGGTTGTGAGAATGAAACGATTCAGAGAAGCTGAAAAGTTTGTGGCTTTGTGTGATTGGTACGGGAATCGTTTTGTTTGTTTCCGTTCATTGATAAAAATATTGAAAAATGCATTTTACTTTTCAAAAAAATTTGTACGTGTGACTACGGACTTACATTCTCACATCCACAAAACCGAAATGCCGCGAAAATTCTATTTTTTCAATGAATTTTAGGGTAAGGGCTTTTAATCCGATAATATCGACAGACAAAACTATCTGTCGATATTGAATTTTTTAAAAAATAATCGATATTATCGACAGTGCCATCGATTTTTTGCCAGCTCTAATAAGGAGGCCTCTATCTTACGATATATAACATGGCAATTTTGTATTATCCGTTCACGCACGACTTAATTTTTTTCTTGCACAACGGCCGTTTTTGTTTGACCCTCACGACCTTCGTTTTTTTGGCGAGTCTCGGCCACGATTGAATTCATTAAACCAGTTATTCATAGTTCTACAGGATGGTCCTTTATCGACATATGTACAACGATTTAATTTAACCGATTTTTTATAGGGTATATTAAGTTTGTTTTTCTGTTTGTAACACATCGAACTAATCATTTGCGACTACATAAAGTATATATCGCTCATTTACTCAAAGAGTGACACATTTCAAAAAATCAAGTTTCGAGAAAAACGCGTTTCAAGTTGGCCATTGAAATTTGACTTCCCAACTTAAAAAGATTACTACACAAAAACTAAACTCACTACTTGGACCATATTTTGCAGACAGCTAGCTAGATATCAGTGCTAAATTTCTGTGCAAGATCAATCATGATTTAAAGTGTTTTAGTGCTTTATAACCTCGAAAAACTTGTGTGTTGAATTATTGGCAACTCGTAGTAAATGAGCTGTAACTCGTCGAGTTTTAGAGATATCAGCATGAAAATTTGACACAAGATAAAATAGAAGTCGTGGAAAAAATAGAAATTGCTAACTCAGAAAACTCATTTTTTGAGTTATGCTACTCTTTGAGTAAATGAGCGATATTTTCTTGATCAGGATAAAATTCTAAACAATTTAGCCATGTCAGTCTGTTGTAATCATTCTAGAGTTCGCAATAATTGAGGTACAGCGCTATATTTTTGCACCCGAATGTATTTTTCCATAGGCAGGTCAAGTTCGAAGAAGGGCTATATCGGACCACTTTTTGGTATAGCACCCATATAAGGGTATTTTGGGGATTTTAGCTAAATTTTTTGACTACCTGTAATTTCACGCTAGGGGTTTCCAGTGGTCACAAAACATCTCCACCGAAAATCGTCAGCATAGGTCCATGTTTTGGTATAACCCCCATATAACGGTACCTCCCGACAGTTGAGGTTCCTAGTGATCACAAAACATCTCCACTAAAAATTGTCAACAAAGGTCCATATTTTGGTATAGCCCCCATACAGCGGTACGACCGAACTGCCTGTAATTCGACGTTTGAGGTCGTGATCACAAAACATCTCCACCAATAACTGTCAATATAGGTGCATGGTTTGGTATAGCCCCCATATAACGGTACATCCCGATTTTCGGTATCTTGGAGATTTTAGCTACAATTTTGACCGAACTATATGTAAGTCGACATTTGATGTTCCCAGTGGTCACACAAACTGTCAACATAGGTTAATGTTTTTGTATAACACTCCTATATAAATTGTCAAAATAGGTCCATGATTTGGTATAGCCCCATATAAGGGTGCCTCCCCATTTTCGGTATTTTTGACCGAACTATCTGTAATTCGAAAAACTGTCAACATAGGTCCATGTTTTGGTAGAGCCCCCATATAACGGTACCTCCCGATTTTCGGTTTTTATACCCTACACCACCTTGTGGTAAGGGGTATTATGTCTTTGTGCATTAGTTTGTAACATGCAAAAGGAAACGAGATATACCCATAGTTCCTTTTAGGGATATACATAGAATCACTTTCTGAGTCGATTTACGCATGTCCGTCTGTCCATGTATTTTTGTAAACAAAGTACAGGTCGCATTTATTGTCCGATTTGCATGAAAACTGGGGAAGATAGTTTTTTTTGGCCAAAGGACGAACGCTATTTATTTTGGTAAAAATCGGTTCAGGGTTGGATATAGCCCCCATATATATCTTCGCCCGATTTTAGGCATGTGGTGCACGAAACACGCTATATATGTCAGATTTGAAATGCGCGACGGAATTAAGCCTAGAAATACGTGTGCCAAATTATATAGAAATCGGTTCAGATTTGGATATAGCTCCCATATATATTTTACATATTCCCAGTGGTGTAGGGTATTATATAGTCGGCCCCGCCCTTTGATCCTTTCCTTACTGGTTTGGATTTTAACTACAAAAAAAACAAAAATCAAATGGCCCAGAAGGTTATCGTACAGCCCTCTTAGCAAGTATTTCATTCAATGGGGTGAAGCTACACGGAGAAAAATATATGTTAGAAATATGTTTGGATCCAAACAAATATTTGTTTGAGACTAGCTGCAAACAAATATATGTTTGGATCCAAACATAATTTGTTTGTGTCCAAACTAATATATGTTTGCAACATTTTGTAACATATCTCAATTTTATTTGTTTGGGTACCAACATATTTTTTATGTTAGAACATAGGTAGACTATTTTTCCGTTACACACTGTAGTACTTACCACCATTTAAATCAATATTGCAAGAACGGGACGTTACTTATGTGGCCATTATGCTAACTTGATTCAAGAATTGCTCCCATAATGACCAAAGTCCATCCAGAAAATCTTCCTAAACTAGTCAGATAAAGTCGGAAAATGCCATCGTAATGAACAAAACTTATTCGTCATATTTTAATAGTATACTCTACTACCGCCCCCACCATCATCGCCTACAAGTTGCAAATATTATTTAAATTATGCCCCCGGAAAACAACATTAACTAATTACAAGATATGAGATAATTTGTTGCAAAATATTTTGCATAATGACTATGTCAAAGGACCACCCACATGTCATCCATCTACACCATCCATACTCCCAAGTGTCACCCAGTGACATTTTAATGAGAATGTTATTAAAAGTTAAAGCCACACTGGAAAAACAAACAACTTGAACAAACACAAAATAATTCAACAGCACCAACAACACAAACTGCAAATAATTAAAATTGAATTTTTCCGGCCATGTCAGCAGTGTTGCCAAACCTCTTATAAATACATATTAATTAACACCACCAATTCTAGGGCCACCGACAACAGCAGCAGCAAAAATGCATTCTGTTATGGTTAGAGGAGCTTCAATGTAAAGTTGCAACACACACTTTTTGTGGGGGAAATTAAACTTGTGAAGAGAACATCTATTCTGCCCCACAAGGGGACAGACATAAAATATAAAATAGACCGGCAGATTTCCCATTGTACGTCCGGCTATCGGGGTGTTTGTGTGTGTGTGTGGCAAGTGGCCAGAGATGCAGAGTGAGATAATGTCATAGTGATGATATTGGGCTTGGAGCAACTCATTGGCTGGCTGCACCACTGCAAGCGGGGAGGGAGGGAGAAGGAAACAACTTGAATTAATTACCGTTACAAAATAATATATTTAAATTAAACAACAGCATAATTATTAAACCATGATAATGTTGATGATCTGGAAATGTTGATAATGCTGTCGAATGAAAAACGAAAAATTAAAAAGGTTTTTTTTTCATCTTTTCAATGACAAAGTGGTAACAGTGGCACAGTGTTTTGCAAGGGAAAAAATTAACAAACTACAAGGGACCCTTTACATATAGTAACCTCTTCAAAGTGGTGCTCTATAAATAGACACTCCTTTAAAAGGTCTTATATAAAAAGAAGGCCCATTATTATTCAGCCAGGCTAAATAAAGTTGTTCTACGGAAGAACTATATTCAGCCAGGCTGAATAAAAATTTTCAAAGAAAAAACTATATTCAGTTAGGCTGAATAAATATTTTCTAACAACAATCTTATTAAGCACGGCTGATTATTATTTTCCTACAGAAAAATTATATTCAGCCCGGCTGAATATTGTTTTTCTACAGAAAAATTTTATTCAGCCCGGCTGAATAATGTTTTTCTACAGAAAAATTGTATTCAGCCCAGCTGAATATTGTTTTTCTATAGAAAAATTTTACTGTAGAAAAAATAGAAAAATTCTATTCAGCCTGGCTGAATATTGTTTTTCTATAAAAACATTCTATTCAGCCTGGCTGAATATTGTTTTTCTATAGAAACATTCTATTCAGCCTGGCTGAATATTGTTTTTCTATAGAAACATTCTATTCAGCCTGGCTGAATATTGTTTTTCGATAGAAACATTCTATTCAGCCTGGCTGAATATTGTTTTTCTATAGAAACATTCTATTCAGCCTGGCTGAATATTGTTTTTCTATAGAAACATTCTATTCAGCCTGGCTGAATATTGTTTTTCTATAGAAAAAGTTTATTCAGCCTGGCTGAATATTTTTTTTCTATAGAAAAATTCTATTCAGCCTGGCTGAATATTGTTTTTCTATCGAAAAATTCTATTCAGCCCAGTTGAATAAGGTTTTTCTATAGAAAAATTCCATTTAGCCCGGCTGAATATTGTTTTTCTATAGAAATATTCTATTCAGCCAGGCTGAATATTGTTCTTTTATAGAAAAATTCTATTCTGTCCGGCTGAATATTGTTTTTCTACAGAAAAATTCTATTCAGCCCGCCGGAATATTGATTCTCTATAGAAAATTTCTATTCAGCTTGGCTGAATATTGTTTTTCTATAGAAACATTCTATTCAGCCTGGCTGAATATTATTTTTCTATAGAAACATTCTATTCAGCCTGGCTGAATATTGTTTTTCTATAGAAACATTCTATTCAGCTTGGCTGAATATTGTTTTTCTATAGAAACATTCTATTCAGCCTGGCTGAATATTGTTTTTCTATAGAAACATTCTATTCAGCCTGGCTGAATATTGTTTTTCTATAGAAAAAGTTTATTCAGCCTGGCTGAATATTTTTTTTCTATAGAAAAATTCTATTCAGCCTGGCTGAATATTGTTTTTCTATAGAAAAATTCTATTCAGCCTGGCTGAATATTGTTTTTCTATAGAAAAATTCTATTCAGCCTGGCTGAATATTGTTTTTCTATCGAAAAATTCTATTCAGCCCAGTTGAATAAGGTTTTTCTATAGAAAAATTCCAGTTAGCCAGGCTGAATATTGTTCTTTTATAGAAAAATTCTATTCTGTCCGGCTGAATATTGTTTTTCTACAGAAAAATTCTATTCAGCCCGCCGGAATATTGATTCTCTATAGAAAATTTCTATTCAGCTTGGCTGAATATTGTTTTTCTATAGAAAAATTCTATTCAGCCTTGCTGAATATTGTTTTTCTATAGAAAAATTCTATTCAGCCTTGCTGAATATTGTTTTTCTATAGAAAAATTCTATTCAGCCTTGCTGAATATTGTTCTTCTGTAGAAAAATTATATTCAGCCCGGCTGAATATTGTTTTTCTATGGAAAAATTATATTCAGCCCGGCTGAATATTGTTTTTCTATAGAAAAATTTTATTCAGCCCGGCTAAGTAATAAGGCTTATTCTAACGGCATATCTTTTTGTGGCCACTGTTGATATCGATGCGGAGAAAATGATATCTGTAGCTAATTATCAGCGTATTTGCTGGGCCACCACTTAGTCTGTGTGAGGCGTAGAGTAGTTCAATGTTGCCTCATGGCGTTCAGTGCAATGTTGGCGGAGAATGACGATGCAGCAGCAACAAGTCAAGTGTTACAAAAGCGTATTAATTTCAATGGAACAACGATAAAACAACAACAACAAACAGAATAAAAACTCGTTTAGTTGCAAGCAAAAAAAGCATGCAGCTGAAATTGAAAATTAAAACTGCAGTTGCTGCTGCTGCTAACCCTGTCAGTGGAGGAAAACGGTGACAACAACAACCATTACAAAAGGGAAATTGACTTGATTATGACATAATACTTGTATGGTGTACTTAGCATAATCATGGAACCAAGAAATCGGGCACTACACCCCACCCCCGCCACTCAATGACAATGCCAATAGAAAAAAACCCGAATGCAATTTTCATATGAATGGAATTTTTGAAGAGAGACCAGAAGCAGAAAAAATCAACTCTAAATTGAAATGAAAACTTAATTAATGACAGTGACATATGTTTGTAATAACAAATGGTTTTCCGCCCGAATGTCTGTCCAATGACATTATCATAAAGTACATAAAACCAGTAGCAGCAGATACTCTTCAAACTGCAATTGGCCACTGCAGGAGACGACAACAATGATGTTGCAACAAAATTCATAAAAATGCAGAATCGTCATTAAAATGAAAAAGAAGAAGAAGAACGAAAACAACTTTATAAAAATTAATAGTTTGTAATCATTACTAATTGAGGACAATCTATAGAATGAAATGAAAGAAAAAATTGAATAAATTTTTCAAATACCCCAACAACTCACCAGCCAGCAGATGTACAATAAAAAAAATGCAAACAATTTTTTTGTTTTTGGAATACAAATCACATTATGTATTTTTTTAATTTCTTTTAAGACTAACAAACATATGCTTTGTTTTTAGAAAAAAACTAGTAATGTGTGTTGTTGTTGTTTTATGTTGAAATACGAGAACTCAATCTCAAGAATATAAATGACTTCCTTTTGGTCACTTTACGGCTTCCATGTTACGTTAGAGCCAGAGAGGGGGATGCATGAACACAAACAACTGTGGGAACCTTTGAAAAACACAATTTATGATTTAATTTATACAGGTGTGTCCTTTTAACGGTTTTTGTTTGTCCTGCCAAATATAGACAAAAAGGGAAAACAATTATAAATTGTTTTTATATGGGAACTAGGAAAGGGGTGTTTAGTCAATTTCATTTATCACCCCATAATAGTTTAATTAAACATTTGGTATGATATAGGAATGGCTAATATATTTTTAGGGGTCACTTCAAATGGTCAACATCATAAAATTTATTCTCTCAGAAAACTTTTGCTTCCTTTGATAGAAGGAATGTAGAAGAACATACGAATATCTACTGAACAATACATAATAACTTATATATGTAAATATTAAGCGCCTAAATTACTTAAAAAAGTATAATTTAACTAGAGTTGGACAATCTAGTTCCTAGTTCACTGTCCAAGTTCCAAAACTTATGAGTAACGTCATACAAATTAACGTGTGAAATAAAGTATACACAGTAGGGTGGGGCGATTTGAACACCACCACGGGCGCCTGGATTTTCTGATTATTGGGATTGTACTGAGCAAAAAAAATCCACTATACCATATGTCTACGGTGAAAATCGAGCCCCCGGATTTTGACTTGAAGTTTCTTTTCAAGGTTTTTTGGATATTTTGGCATGTATGTAACAGCCAAACCACTGAGATTTTCGATCCAATACAAAGACAAAAATTGTAGCCAAGACAATAATTAAGAACTCCCTAGTACATCGCAAAAGCATTGGAACGCTCCTTCAGGCAGTTATGGCCCCGAGAAAGTGTACATTTTTCGGAAAATATCGATAAATTACACTGTGCTACAAAATTTGATTCAAAGTCAGTGGGTGGAAATTTCCTTTTGGAGATGAAAGCCCTTGGTGAGTGTACTAAGAATGCAAAGGGAAATTTTCAGGATAGCTCAAGTTTCTGAGAAAAGGTTTGGCCAAAACCGTTTCTTGAAAAAAAATTGAAGTCAAAATCCGGGGGCTCGATTTTCACCGTAGACATATGGTCTAGTGGACTTTTTTGCTCAGTAAAATCCCAAGAATCAGAAACTCCAGGCGCCCACTATCACTTTTTCCTTCCATACAAATCGCCCCGGCCTAATACACAGTATTTTTCATACAAGCGATGTATAGTGTTGGAACTACGTAGTCACTTTTGCAAATTTCATCTTTTATGAACGGAGTTTGCGTTTTTGGTGGACCAAATACCTCAAATCAGGTGAAAATATATATGGGAACTATATCCAAATCTAAAGTGATTTCAATATAATGTAGTAGACGTTTCTATACCAAATTCCGTCGCACACCTCAGATAGCGCGATTGGTGTACCAAATACATCAAATCGGGCGAAAATATACATATATGAGAGCTACAAATATCCAAAACCAAACCGATTTTCACCAAAAGCAATAGCGTTCTTCCTATGGCTAAAAAAATAATTTCCCAAATTTTAAGCCATATCGGTTACTCCCTTCAAGAATTATCGTGCGCACAAATTTTGGACCAATCTTCTATGAATTGAAACCAATTCGAAGGGTTCCTACAAAAAAAAAGAATTTCTCATAGAAGGGTTTTTAATGGGTGTTTTTTTAAGCTAGATAGAACTTTAAATTGTAAAAAGTAACACAAAAAATTAAATTTTGATGAAACTTTTTTTATTTGTTTCAGTATACTCTGACAAATCATCATGAATAGACTCACGCTTGAACAACGCTCCGAAATTATCCAAATTTACTTTGAAAATCAGTCGTCGATTCGCGCAACTTATAGACGACTTCGTCATTTGTATGGCGTACATAATCGTCCATCTGAACAAGCCATTAATAAGCAAAATTGCCGCATATGGAGTGAGACCAATCCACAAGAGACCCTACAGACTCCATTACATCCAGAAAAATGCACCGTATGGTGCGGTTTTCACGCTGGTGGCATAATCGGACCTTATTTCTTCAAAAATGAGGCCGGAGCTCGCATTACGGTCAATGGAGATCGTTACCGCACCATGATCAACGATTTTTTGTTTGAAAATATGGATGACATTGATCCGGAGGAGATGTGGTTTCAACAGGATGGCGCTACGTGCCATACGGCGAACCCAACCATCGACTTATTGAATTCAAAATTTGGCGATAAGTTGATTTCAAGATGTGGACCTGTCAATTGGCCTCCAAGGTCGTGCGATTTGACACCTCTCGATTATTTCCTGTGGGGCTACGTGAAATCACTGGTTTATGCAACTATTGATGCCTTGGAGGCCAGCATTGTTCGTGTTATTCGTGACATACGGCCAGCAGTGCTCGAAAAAGTGGCCAAAAATTGGACGTCCAGAATGCACTTCGCCAAGAACAGCCGCGGTGCCCATATGCCCGAAATCATTTTCAAATGTTAATGTCATGTATTGATCTTTCGAATAAAAAAAATTTGATTACAATTTAATTTTTTGTGTTATTTTTTACAATTTCAAGTTCTATCGGGCTTAAAAAAACACCCGTTATAAGTAAAACCCACGTCCAAAAAATTATGAATTGAAACCCCTTCAAACAAGTCTTCTAAAAACAGAATCCCCAGGTCTTCTATAAGTAGAAAACCCTTCAAAATGGTATTCTATAAATCAAAACACTTTAAAATGGCGCTTCTATTAATAGACAAATTCGTAAATACTCTTCTATAAATATAAACCTCTTGAAAGTTGTCTTCAATAACTACCCAGCAAAAAGTTTGCTCCAAAGAGGCAGTTAAATCATATATACAAGTGATCTAGAAGTGCATCAAATTATGCATTTTCACTCATGATTTTTACAAGAGCGTGACTACTGAAAGATGCACTCCATTGCACTGCATTTTAACTGACCCTTTGGCACTGCATTTTAACTGACCCTTTGGCATTGCATTTTAACCCTTGGGGTAGAATAGGATACAGTCCAAAGTACTTGTTTTGATACAGGCATTCTGCGGAATGTGTGCAAGCCATTGCAAAATATCCCAGAACAAATAAAATGAATATATTATTTGTATAAAACAAAAATATTAAGAACTTTATTACATCAACACAAATGATGAAATTTCTCCATTGAATTCAATCGCAACCATACGTGTTTCCTCCGCTCTCCATTTAATCCAAGCTGAACTGTTTTTGCTTAATCTGCTAAATGGGTTTGATATTGTCTTCCCATCACCAGTTACGATTTCGACATGTACTCCAACAGCACTCCATTGGGAAATCTTCTTCTCGTAATTTACCGGAAAAATGTTCACAAATTAAATATGTTTTATTTTATATTAAAACATTTTTGGAAATGTTAACACGCTCATCTGTTTTTGGAAAAAATGTATGTCCCTGCATGTAGAGATGTACAAACTGATTTATGTAGTTGTAGGGATCTCTAACAACTGCTAATAAAATGTTGTAACGGAGTGCCTTTTTCACGACTCTGTTTGAACTGCATCCGGATGCTGTTAAATTGTGAGGAATTGAAGTGCCTTTTTCACGACTCCGTTGAACGGCATCCGGATGTTGTTAAAATGTGACAAGTCGATGTGATTCTTTGAATTGCATCCAAATGCTCGACTCCATTTTCACGACTCCGTTTGAATTGCATCAAAACATGCCGTGAAAGAACAGTCCACATTGCACTACTTCCAATTTATTTTGCTGGATAGAAGTCCCTTAATAAGGGCCTTTATAACAATACGGTTCCGCAAACAACAAACATTGAAAAATTAGGAACCTTCTATAGATAGAAGCCTTAATACAGACGTATTCTATTAATAGAAATTCCTTCCTTCCTTTATGAATTGAAACCCCTTCAAAGGGCTCCTCTTAAAATGGTGGTTTCTATAAAGGGGGTTTCTACAACTAGAAATCACTTCAAAAAATCGTCTTTAAATAGAAACCCCTTTAAGTGAGTATTCAATAATAGAAACTTTATTTTCGAGCCTTCTATAAGTAGAAATCATTTCAAAAAAGTCTTCTATAAATCGAAAATCCCTAAAAGGGCTCTTCTATAAATATACAAACCTTTAAACTCGTCTTCTGTAAATAGAAAACTGTTTCAAACTGATCTTATAACAAGTAAAAAAGTATCAGTCGGCTTTGCCGACAGAGAAATACGCTCAGCCTGTGTGGATTTAAACACTTTTTTCCCAAAAAAACATATGTATTTAGGGGAGTTTTCAAAATTTTGGGCGTATCAAATCGGTTGCTAGCAAATATTTTCGAACTTTTGTGGGGCAGGTACCGGAAGGAGTGGACCTATAAGCACCACCTTGGAATATATTCTAATATTCGCAGAAATATTACGATATCCAAATTGTGGACCGAAGTAGTTCAGTTCGATCTCTCCAGACATTACACTGTACGACAGAAATTATTACGCATATTCTGACACAGCAGCGAAATAGAAGACCAAAAATAAGAAGACACGTATCCCGGCGTATCACTTCAACTTTCGCGGTTATGGGCCCCCAAAGACCTGAGACATTGATGTCAAAAGGGATCATTTTGTCAGGCATATATCATCTAAACCGCTACGAGTTTGGGTTTACTCGTAGAAAAAAAGTTCTAGCTCTCGTTTTGAAGAATAATAATTGTGAACAAATAAAATCCATTCAACTTCGCCTTCAGGGTTAAAATCGTCAAGGTCAAATTTCCCTTTTAATTGTTTCTCGGATTTTAGTCTACAGATATCAAACCGATCAAAATTGAAGCAAACAACCAACTAGAAAAATGTACCTAAGATGTTAGTAAACAACTTTCTAGAACATACGAACCCTGTAGAAACGGTTCTTAATGGCCAAAATAGCAAATCAAATGCGATTTTTATCCACTTTTCTCGATTCCCATAGATATTAAACCGTTCAAAATTCAAGAAAACAATGGACCGCAATAATGTAGCGAAGATATCAGCAAACAAATTTCTGGAACATATGAACTGTCTGTGAAATGTTCTTAGTGGTCAAATTAGCAACAACTTTTGAAAATATTATATTTTTTGTTTTTTTCAAAATTGTCCAGCTTAATCCCATAGTCGTTGTTTTAACATTTTATTAAAACAACTTTAATTTAGTAGTGGGAAAAAATTGAAAAACAAGAAACAAGAGAACTGATAAAGATCTTTGGCGAGATCTGAAACTATAGTCTTCCCTGCCTTACCCCTTGGTAAACATCGCCAATTTTTTCCCACTAATAAATTAAAGTTGTTTTAATAAAATGTTAAAACATCGACTATGGGATTAAGCCTGACTATTTTGAAAAAGCGAAATAGAAGTCGTCATCCCAAATAAAAAACGCCAACCCTCCTAATACTATATTTTTATACTTTTTTTCTCCGTATTTTTATACTTTTTTCTCCGTTTAATTGTTCACAATTTTTATTCTTCAAGACGAGTGTTACAACTTTTCTTCTACTAGTAAACCCAAATTCTTAGCGGTTTAGATGATATGTGCCTGACAAAATGATCCCTTTTGACATCAAGGCCTCAGGCCTTTGGGGCCCATAACCGCGAAAGTTGAAGTGATAGGGAAAAACGCCGGGACACGTATCTTCTCATTTTTGGTCTTCTGTCACACTGCGGTGTCAGAATATGGTTAATGAACCATGACTCAAAAATGAGGCAGCGAATGCAAGTTGCTTCGACAAAAATTAAAGTGATTCGAGAGCAGTTCTTAAAGTGAATTTATTCGAAATTTTGTGTGGGAGGTACCCGAAGGAGTGAACAAATATTGTCCATATTCGAACCTGATCTATATCTGGTAGATATATTAGGATGTGTAAATTATGAACCAAATCGATCACTCCCTTCAAGTGTTATCGTGCCCACAATTTTTCCGAACATTTTTGAACTTTTGTGCGGGAGGTACCTGAAGGAGTGGACCGATAATGCTTCGAACTTAAACTATTTTTAGACAAAAATATACCGAAGGCCAAATTTTGGACCAAATCGGTTGATCCATTCAAAAGTTATCTTGAGCTCCAACCACTGCACACGGTGCCATAGGGGCGTTTTTGCACCTTTCAGGCTATTTCCCAGAAAGTATGGACTTGCCCCTGATGAAACTTGTACCGTCGTATGAATACAAGTTGTTACCATAAAAATCAAACCGATTCGAGAGCTGCACCTAAACTGCACTTTTCCGAAATTTTGTGTGGGAGGTTCCCGTAGGAGTGGACCGATCGAGTCCATATTGGAACCTCATCTAAGTCTGATATAAATTTCACGATGTGCAAAGTATGGACCAAATCGGTTGCTCCCCTCAAGAGTTATCGTGCGCAAAAATTTTCCGAACATTTTTGAACATTTATGGGGGAGGTACCGGAAGGAGTGGACCGATATAATCCATCTTCGAACTTAAACTAAGTTTCGACAAAATATTACGGAAGCCAAATGTTGGACCAAATCGGTACATCCGTTCGAGAGTTATCGTGCGCTCGAGCCAGCCAGACAGACAAACGAACGGACATTGCTAAATCGACTCCAAATTGTGTGAAACGTTTTTCGTCCAAACATACTTGGGGTCTAAAACCATTATTTCGATGAGGCACATTTGGCCCGTATGATAGTGTATATACCCTCGTTAGCATAAATGCTGAGGGTATAAAAAATGTTCTGTGGATCAGAGCTCCTTCATAGGTCTTTTCTACAACGTTCGGGCCTTCTTTAAATAGAAAATCATTAAAAAAAGTCTTGTACAAATAGAAAACCATTCAAAGGGTTCTATGCAATAAAAACAGTCACGAAAGGTAGTTGCTTTCTTTTTCTGTTTATCAGAGGCTATGAAAGAAAGACCTTAACTTGAATTGTTGTTCTTAACGGAATAATTACTTACTGTAACGACAAATGTCGTCCTGTTGCTGGAATAATAGTATACGAAGGGGCCGAGTTCCCGCCGCTCGTTCGGGGTGACTTGGCCAATTTCACCTAACAGCTCGTTGTCTCTTCATAGGAGACTTGGGTGGGTTCTCTGAATATGGGCTGCGTGGGAAACCTGGATAAGTCCTCCGTCTATATTGGCCTGGTGGGAGACCTAGTAAGTCAACCCTTACCATGCTGGTCCTCATATGAGACCTGGATAAGTTCTCTAAATAGACGGGAGACCTGGATAAGTTCTTCGGATATATGTATGTGTGGTGGAGTCCTAGGTGAGTTCTCTGTAGGCTTGGGGCAGACCTGGATAAGTTCTTCGTAGGCTTAGTGGAAAACCTTGATTTGTTCTCTGATTAGGTTGGCTAACTGGGCTACCCATAAGATTCGAACACTTCAAGGGCAAGAGTACGAGAAGGTTTATACGACGGATTGCACGGAGGAAAAGCTCCAAGAATTTCTAACACTTCAAGGAGTCCGGACATGAGATTACGCGAAGCAGAAGACCCAAGAGTTTTGAACACTTCAAGAAGTCTGGGCAAGAGTACGCGAGACAGAAGACCCAAGAGTTTCGAACACTTCAAGTAGTCTGGGCAAGAGCACGCAACGAAGAAGCTCTAAGTGTTTCGAACAATTAAAGGAGTTTGGCCAAGAGTTACAACGTGGATATATTTTCACGCAGATTAGGGCGTATAAGTTTTCAAGATTTTTTTTCGACCGCATTAAGCACTGCCTTATCAGCTTGCGCAAGTACCCAGGCTTCAGAACCATACATTAGCACGGATAGTATCAGTGTTTTGTTTTTCTATTTCGACTTTTTCCAAGGCATCAGTTACTTCCCTTACTGAACGTTCCATGATATCGTCAAAATAAGCTGGTAACATGTGGCTATTTCTGTATATTGTGCATTTTTTCTGTCATTTGCATGTCGTATAAACTTTTCCAGCCGGATGTGGAAGAGATCACACGAAAGGCTGATTCATTTTCTGGAACCTCTTTTGGCACTAAACTGTTTGGAGATGTTCTTTCCTATTCTAACTGGGGACCACGTATCCAAGAGACCCCAAGAGTTTCAAACACTTCAAGGAGTCCGAGCGAGGGATTCGCGAAGCAGTGGACCCAAGAAATTCGAACACTTGAAGAAGTCTGGGCAAGAGTACCAGAGAGAGAAGACCCAAGAGTTTCGAACACTTCAAGGAGTCTGGGCAAGGGCACGCAACCGAGCAGCTCCAAAAGTTTCGAACATTTGTGGGAGTTTGGTCAAGAGCACGATAAGTTTCGAACATTTGTAGGAGTTTGGCCAAGAGCACGCGAATGAGAAGTCCCAAGAGTTACGAACACTTCACGCTTTTCCATTTCATTTCTCTCTGCAGCAGAAAAGCCGTTTCTCCTCTCTCCTTTTCTCCCTATACCTCTCTCGTGCGCAAAGGGATGATACTGATTTTGGAGTAGTCGTATATGCTTCGGTAGCAGTATGACACTCATGGTCATACCACGTGTTCGTTGGTGGAGGTATCTGGTATCCAAGTACGTATTTTGCGGCTGTTTGCATGGAGTGGACAATAGCACTATGCAACACTGAAAATGCAAACAACTTCTAGTATGCATTTTTTGAAGGTACATATTTAGACTATAAAAACCCTAGTAGGGTTTTGTCCTGTCAGATCCAGTTCGGATTTTATGGCCTTATCTAAACCGGGCTAAATCTACACTTTTTTGCATTTATCAGGCCTTTATCTCAGAAACGAATAGGAGTTTGGCCTTGCTCTCTTTAGCAATATGGTAGCCCTAAACTAGTAGAACTTATCTTTTGAAAATATCACATAAGAAAAACTCCACCTGGGGCTTCAAAACCTATAAAGTAAAGATAATTTTACATAATTGCTGAAATTCTGGTCAGTATCGGCTAAACTATTGGGAGTTGAACCAAGTAACCTTTTGCAAAAATCTTTAGAACATTCTGAAACTCTAAAATGCTTACTTCATGTTGTTTCAGCGGTATTTTGAATCATACCTTTTACAACACGTATTTCAAACACAGTTCACACCAACAGTTTTTTCTCGCATTTCGGATTTCACTACATTATTGACATTTTTATTAAATCGTCATTGGAAAATGTACTGAAAACAACCGTATAGAGGCATTTTACAATAATGACATATTCTGAAGAGTTGTGTATTACATTCCAGGAATATTTTTCTAGAAGAAGATATTCAGTAAAAATTAACGGTTTTGGAGATACGCTGCGAAATGTATAAAAATTGTGTAATATTAAACGGTTTTATTTAACTCAGCCTGTTTGTTTTATTCTTGGGTCAAATTTAGTACATCAAATTTCACCCTCTTCCTGTCAACCGATTAACCTGAAATTTTGTATACACTTTGGACTTTGGGGGCAATACAATTATGTTTATTCATTATCACTATAAATTCAAGATGGCGGCCGCTACAAAATGGCGGATAACGTAGGTTTTATCAATTCCATCAATATGGGTATCAAATGAAAGTGCTCAACCAGTAGAATACAATGTACTATATAAAATTAAAATCCAAGATGGCGGCCCCTACAAAATGGCGAATAACTTACAGCGAATCACATTAAAAGTATCCACATCAATTTCTTTTATTAAAACTGCTATTGCGAAGAGATAATTAATAATGCCGACTTCATTCTTTTTTCTTTGCATTATTTTTATATGTCTTGACCTAAATATTATAAAATAAAATTAACGAAATTCTGATGAATTTAGATAATAAATTAAAAATTGTTAATATCATCGATTTTTATCTCACAGTGAAAATATCCACTCCAAAAGTAAAAATTGTAAACATCACCGATTTTTATCTCACAGTGAAAAGTATCCACTCTAAAAGAATGCGAAATAAAAACTAAAAACTAGAAAATAAAAATAGGTAAAAAAAACTTTTTATGTTAAACGGTTTTATGTTAAACATACATTGCAATGTTTAAGATAAATTTACTAAAAACCAAAAAATAATAAAATAGATACAGTCGTGGGAATTATAAACATATGCATAGACTAGACTAAAATAAAACCGTGGGGCACGTCAATTGTCTACAATCGTTGATTTAAATGTTTGTTTTGTAATGATACACTATAATTAGGCAGTTGTTCAACCGACAACGATGGACGTGTGATAAGTAGGGCTAGAATGTGCCCCACGGTTTTATTTTAGTCTAGTCTATGCATATGTTTATAATTCCCACGACTGTATCTATTTTATTATTTTTTGGTTTTTAGTAAATTTATCTTAAACATTGCAATGTATGTTTAACATAAAACCGTTTAACATAAAAAGTTTTTTTACCTATTTTTTGCATATATTTTGAAATTTGAGGCAGTATATGTAGTTTTTCGAGTTCATTAATTCTCCAAATATGTTATCCTTGTCCTTATCTACAGAAGAAGAGGTCAGAGGTCAGAAGAAGATTCGCATCGGTTTCAGAGATATAACCCCGTATTTCTGTAAAATCCCAATATTTAACCATATTTAGGTGGGGCCATAAAATCCGAGCTGGATCTGACACAACAAAACCAAACTAGGGTTTCTTGCCGTTTGGGTCTGTACTTTCAAAAAATCCTCAGTTCGAATTGTTTGCACAAGATGACCTTAAAAATGTTGCACAGTGTAGTTTGCCCCTGCGCTGATATGTTATCGGAGCGAGGAGTGCATTGATTAAACAATTGGGCCAGTTCAGTGGAATACGCCGTGGCTATCTGTTTTGATTGCAGCTTACCGATGTCCAACTTCGGTGTTGTGTATGTTCGTACTTTATTTGCTACGTTTAATCGGGTACGTACCTTTGTGGTGATTCGAGTCAAGGTGGTCTGATTCTACGAACGTATATTAAGCATTTGTGATCAATTTGAGTTCTTGTTTTTTTTTTCTTTTTGTTTTTTCGGTCTGCAGACAGCCAGGTGCCCTTATGAATATCGAAATGTTTAAATCTGGTGCTGCTAACTACCATGTGTTTTGCAGCTGCAAAGTCTATCAGCCTCATACCATTGTCAGATGTTTCACTGTGGAGACTGAATTTCCGATTGTTGGGCCAAAAATATACTCCTTTCCAATATTGGCATTAAAATCGCCTAGAATATTTTTAATGTCATGGGCAGGACAACGGTCATAAGTTTCTTCTAAGCGATCGTAAAATATATCTTTGGTCTGTTCGTCCTTGTCCTCGGTGGGAGCATGAGCGAAAATGAAACTGATGTTGAAAAATTTTGCTTTTATCCTTATTGTAGCAAGTCTTTCATTCAATGGGGTGAAGCTGGAGACAGCTTTATACAATGGCAGCTAAAATGCAGTGAGTCACCTTTAGAGGTTGTTGTGACGCTTTTTCCAGTCTATGGTATTTCCTGAATGGCAGTAATATCGACCCCTTATTATACCCTCAGCCTTTAGGTTAGAAAGGGTATATCAGGAAAAATGTCTAAAATTGTCTTTTCCATTTCAAAAAAATCAAAAAAATTTTTTGATACTACATCAATGAATTTTGGTACATAGATTAAGAAAAAAATCAGCATTCCAAATCTGTTTTCGTTTCTAATTTTTATCGTTGCGCGCAAAAGATATGACCGTTTTAATTATGATAATTAGAAAAAATTTTAAAATAATCGCGGCTTAAAATAGTTAGCTGTTATATCCTATTATCGTTAACTGAATTCGTACCCTTTGCGATGATGAAAAAAATAATCGCAAAGTCTCAATGGATTCGCGAAAAATCAAATTTGTTAAATAATTTCACGTATTTACAAACATATTTTTGAAACAATAGCGCTCATACTTACGAAAAATATATAAAAAAATTATAACAGCATCCAGACATTTTGAGGAATAAAATGAAACCTAAGTTGTGTAGGTTGGAGCTATAGTATTCATGTTATTTGCAAAAATACGAAGAAAATATTACGAAAAAATTAAAATCATATTATTCTAATTTTATTTTTTTATGGTTTTATAGGAAAAGTTGGAGAAAAAATGTTTGAGTTCTTCGGCATTTTCGTCAAAATTTCACGCAATAATGATGATATTCCGTTGTAACAAATTTTTCGCTTATACTATTGGATACTATTATTATAACCTTATATTAAATCACAAGGAATTTCAGTTGTGTCATAACGTTAAAATAATATTATATTGAATATTACAACATGTGAGACGCATATAAACTGCGTAATTACGAAAATGACATGATGCGCATCCGATTTTCCAACACAGCGAATCAATCCCTTTTATTTGATGTACAGTTTGTCAAATTCTATTTGGCGGCCACGATGTAGCATCTGCTGCATATTAGGGTGCAAAATACAGTAAAAAGGTAATAATTTCCGCGAAGTTCATTTACATTTTATGCGCATCCGATTTCAGTAATCACCATTAAAAAATACATCATTCTATACCGTTTCAATGCGATCCATCAAGAACCGTGGATGTAGCATCGCACTAAATTTTTAGAAAAAAATCTAGTATATCTCTGGATTTACGAGAGTTTTTAAATATCTGTTTTCGCGCAGTTTAAACACGCGTATCGGTCTATTTTTTTAAGTAGAACTGACACAACCAAAACGCGTTTTAATATGCGATATTTTCAAAATAATTTTTTGCAAATTTTCGAAATTTGAGGGGTATCATATCCGCCGATCTAGTAGTGAAAAAATAGGCTTTTGAGAAAAATGTACGCACAAAAATTTCGTGTTTGGGCACAGATTACTGTGATCCTGTGAGGGCTACACCCTCATGTTATACATTAAAAAATGCGAAATCGCGAGAACTACAATCAAATGATAAGCTTTTAAGGAAATCCAGCTGCGCGTCCCGATTAAAGCAAAAATTCAAAAAACCCAATTTTTCAGGCTTCAAAATGTCAGCTTCCGTTTGAGGCAGATACAGTGGATATATTAAAAAATGATACATTAGAAACTTCAACTCTGAAGTGTGCTCTTTAACTTCTCCTTTGAGCATTATGCTCTACATTGTGTTGTAAAACCACTAATTGGAAAATAACATAATGAAACGGCGTTACGAAATAAGTCCCCAATGAAATAACTCCCCAAACTGAAAATGAAATAAGTCCCCAAAATTTTATACACAAAACAACAACAACTATAATTTAAATTTTTGGGGATTTATTTCATTTTTCTGGGGATTTATTTCATACAAAATTTTGGGGACTTATTTCATTATGAAATAACTCTCCAAATTTAGAAATGAAATAAATCCCCAAAAATTAATTTGGGGACTTATTTCATTTTTCTAAAATTGCAAATTATATCCCACTGTGCTTTCTCATGTAGTTATTGCTTATCAAGTAGTTTTTTGAAGAGCGTCTACTGATTAGTATGGAAGTCGAAATAATTGCCGCTGAGAAAAAAATTCGAAGGTATTATATATTCCAAAAATGATTTACACACAACACCTGCATTTGCAGCATAAAAGGTTGCAAATCAAGAGTGAATGTGGAAGATGGAAAGTTTGTTTAACAAAAAAATATGGAGCTTAATCATTAGAATGAAGAAGGAGTATGTATAACTAAAAGCATAGGGAAATATGATTGTGAAAGTAAATCGTTTTCGATGAATTGTAGTACGAGTAGTTGTTTGTGGGAAAAAGGACGTGTCTTGGTATCAAGTTAAAAATTCGCGCGAATTTTTAACTTGATACCAAGACACGTCCTTTTTCCCACAAACAACTACTCGTACTACAATTCATCGTATTTGATCGTAAATTATTTTGTTGTGAAAATATCAACCTATTTTCACAACAAAACAATTTACATTCAAATTCTTAATATTTCAAAGCATTGAACATTTATCTTTATTAAAAAAAATATTCCTATGAAAGACAGTGAAATAGATAAGTCAAAAGATTTATTGGAAGAGAGAGAAACGGCATGTGTACAAATGTGGTACCAAAAGTAAATATTTTCCAAGAGGAAATTCGAAAAGTTTGCTTTTCAGATTAAAAAAAATCGTTAGAAAATAACTCAATTGCAGAACAAAATAACGCCTTCAAGTGGCCTTGTTGCCTAGAAAATTTGTATCTAAATTGATGTTGTATAACTGTATATGTTATCAATTACTATCTTTGCTGCATACGAACAAAAAAACATAACAATCGATGAAATTTTTTGGGGAATTATTTCATTTTTAAAATTGGGGACTTGTTTCATAATGAAATAAGTACCCAAATTTGGGGAGTTATTTCATTTAAATTTTTGCGGACTTATTTCATTATGAAATAACGCCTCAAATTTGGGGACTTATTACATTTTCAGTTTGGGGCCTTATTTCATTGGGGACTTATTTCGTAACGCCAATGAAACTCGTTTATTTCAACGATTTTTTCCGATTTTTTTTTACCTTGGTACGACCACAGCTTCCGCTCAAATTATTATTTTATGAAACCCCTCGGTGAATCGGGCTAAAACAGTTTATTTTACCGAAATGCGGTCAAAAGTTATGGTATAGTAAAACTGATCGCGAGTTACAATACCCCATACCTCAGTTTCAACATAAGTTAATTTTCTACAAAAAGCTTGATATACACTTTCATACGGGCAAAATGTGCCTCATCGAAATAATGGTTTTAGACCCCAAGTATGTTTGGACGAAATGCGTTTCAGACAATTTGGAGTTGATTTAGCAGTGCTGGCTGGCTGGTGCGCACGATAACTCTCGAACGGATGAACCGATTTGGTTCAAATTTTGGCTTTCGTAATATTTTGTCCAAACTTTGTTTAAGTTCGGAGATGACCTATATCGGTCCACTCCTTCCGGGTTCAAAAATGGTCGGAAATATTGTTCGTACGGTAGCTCTTGAAGGGTGTGGCCGAATTGATCCATACTTTACACATTCTAATATGTCTACCAGATATATTTCAGGTTCAAATATGGACTATATTTGTCCACTCCATCCGGTACCTCCCACACAAAATTTCGGATAAGTTCACTTTAAGACCTGCGATCGATCACATTGATTTTTGTTGAAGCAACTTGCACTCGCTGACTCAATTACGATGGTGAAAATTTTTTCAGGGCAAGCCCATACTTCTTGAACAAACAGCCCTGGAGATCCACTTCCATAATGGGCAATGTCGATCCATTCCTTTAAGTATCTCCTCCGCAACATTTTTGATCTTTAATTCTAATCAACATTTTTGCCTGTTCAAACATCCAAAATTTTTAAAACCCCCTAAATACATACGTTTTTTGGGAAAACATTGTTTCAATATACACAGGCTGAGGGTATATCTCTGTCAGCAATGCTGACTGATACTTTTTTGCTTGTTTGCATTAGGAACAGTTTTTGTAGTATGCACTATTACATAATATGTATGAATTATTCATAATATTTTTCAAAAACATGTGCGTGCAAGAACCAAGAAATTGACAAAGTTAAGTTTGTACATCGGAGTTTCTGGGACATCATTACAAGTGAAGTCGCTCATTTTATAAATGCACAAAGAATATTCCCTGTTTGTGTTGATATAACTTCATTTTTTTTTTCTTAGTGCCATTTGCCATTTTCTAAAGTACAAATACTCTCTGTCCTTAATAATTATTCATTTAGTTGTGAATAAAAAATTAAAATCGTGTAAAAATTTCAAATCTCATTTGTTCCCATTTATTTTATGTTGCTAATGAAATGAAATGTAAATTATGGGAAATGGCAAATAAATTAATACATAAATTCAATTGAACGCAAGCGACTGGTTGGCAGTTCTAAAATGAAATGAATATCGAAACCAGGCCAGCACCTCAATCCATGACAGAATGCAATCATCAATCACCATGAAAAGCAGCAATACGCAATTCCCCCATTAGCTAAAGTCTAAAGCGAGTGAAGCGTTCAATTATTTAGAGACAGCAAGCAAAAACTAAAGACAGAAAATCCAATCCATAACAACTGAACTAACAAACAAATTTTCAAGCAATTCAGAATGAATAAAATTGCAATAATAATTTTGAAAATTATTCTAACGCGTTTTGGGATTAGCATTTTAATGCGTAAAAACAAAATAGTTTGTAAAGTTTTTTTTTTTATGGAAGATAAAAAAGTGATTAGTACTTCCGATTGTTTAATTATCATGCGGCACCAGCACATGGTTATGGCAACATGTGAACATTACCTGAAAATGCAATTAAAAGTGAATTTAACAAAACGCATATCACGAATGTTAACAACAACTGAACAATGTAACCAAACAATTGTTAACAAAATCTGAGAACAAAGGTATAGAATAATATTATGTATTTTTTGTTGTTTTAAAAAATTTGCCGCAGCATATATCATTACACTGAGAGAGCTAAAGCGATTAGTATTATGTTAATGCAGAAAACCTACTACGGATCGTTACAATAGGTTCTTATATGACATTGGGTCTGTCTGGTAACTTTCCCAGCAAGAACTTTCTCGGAGAATAAAGAGTTTTTATTCTCTTTTGCAAGAAAATTTTAAAAAGTAAACAGACACTTTACCTGCCAAATACCTGCAAGCTGATTGCAATCTGATGCAATCAGCTGATTTGCCAAAACAGAACAATTAGTCCGCCATTAAAGGAACCAAACAAGCAAAAGTTGTGTATTTTATTAAAAATAAAAAAGAAAATGACCCGAAAAAAATAAACTTTCCATTTTGCAACTTGGTTCACCAAAACAACAAAACAATTGACTTGCTTATGGCTATATCCACAGTTTATACAGTTGGACACTAAGCCCACCTGATTGTTAAGTTTGTTGTCAAAAACATTGTTGTGATTTAAAATACAAAGAAACTCAAATCCCAATAATATAAAATCTATTATGTTTGTTGTCAAAAGTTGTTAACAGAACTCAGAATGGCCGACCTTTTATAGGCCTTGGCTATTCACACCATATGCTTTTTCACATGTATGACATCAGCTGGTCTGTATATTAGTATAGTAAAGTGAAAACACACATGTGAAAAAGCAAAGAATATGCAAACTATCAGTAAAAGAAGTGTCAAAATGTCTCTCTCGAATCGCTCTCTTTTGCTGGACTTTTGTGTTAACAGACGACTTCAAGCAAAAATTGGTAAAAAATTTTACAAACTTTAGGGTAACCAGACAAACCTAGTAACACGTCTTGAAGCCTTGTATATAGAGAGGACCTTTGGAGGTCTTATAGATAGGATATAAACAGAAGTCATCTTGAGGTCTTCAACAAACAGACGACCCCTTGAGGTTCGCTATAGATGGGCATTCTATAAAGAGGAGAACAAAAGAGATTTTCTGTCTGACGAGGACCTCTATTTCCAGAGAAGATCTCAAGAGGTCTTCTGACTGAAGACCTCCGGAGATCGACTGTCCATAGAAGACTTAAAGGGGTCTCTTTCCAACCCCAAGATGTCTAGGTCTTCTGACTGAAGACCTCCGGAGATCGACTGTCCATAGAAGACTTAAAGGGGTCTTTTTCCAACCCCAAGATGTCTACATAACCCCAATAGGTCTTCTTTCCATTGAAGACTTCAAGAGGCCCTCTGACTATAGAAGACCTCAAGAGGTCATCATTTGAGGTCTTCTATAGACAGAAGAAATCTTGAGGCCTTCTATAGACAGAAGATAGAAGACCTCTTAAGGTCGTCTATATATTGAAGACCTCTTGAGGTCGTCTATAGATAGAAGACCTCTTGAGGTCGTCTATAGGTAGAAGGCCTCTTGAGGTCTTCAATAGACAGACGACCTATCTTGAGATCTTCTATAGACAGAAGACCTCTTTTCATGGACAGAAGACCTCTTGAGGCCTTTTACAGATTGCAAGCTTCTTGCGGTCGTCTATAGACAGAAGACCTCTCGAGGTCCTCTATAAGCAGAAGAATTCTTGAATTCGTCTATAGATAAAATACCTCTTGAGGTCGTTCATAGATAGAATACCGCTTGAGTTCGTCTGTAGATAGAAGACCTCTTGAGGTCGTCTGTAGATAGAAGACCTCTTGAGGTCGTCTATAGATAGAAGACCTCTTGAGGTCGTCTATAGATAGAAGACCTCTTGAGGTCGTCTATAGATAGAAGTCTTGTTGAGGTCGTTTATAGATAGAAGTCCTCTTGAGGTCGTCTACAGATTGCAGGCTTCTTGCGGTCGTCTATAGACAGAAGACCTCTCGAGGTCGTCTATAAGCAGAAGACTTCTTGAATTCGTCTGTAGATAGAAGACCTCTTGAGGTCGTCTGTAGATAGAAGACCTCTTGAGGTCGTCTGTAGATAGAAGACCTCTTGAGGTCGTCTATAGATAGAAGAACTCTTGAGGTCGTCTATAGATAGAAGACCTCTTGAGGTCGTCTATAGATAGAAGACCTCTTGAGGTCGTCTATAGAGAGAAGACCTCTTGAGGTCATCTATAGATAGAAGACCTCTTGAGGTCGTCTGTAGATAGAAGACCTCTTGAGGTCGCCTATAGATAGAAGACCTCTTGAGGTCGCCTATAGATAGAAGACCTCTTGAGGTCGTCTATAGATAGAAGACCTCTTGAGGTCGTCTATAGATAGAAGACCTCTTGAGGTCGTCTATAGATAGAAGACCTCTTGAGGTCGTCTATAGATAGAAGACCTCTTGAAGTTGTCTATAGATAGAAGACCTCTTGAGGTCGTCTATAGATAGAAGACCTCTTGAGGTCGTCTATAGATAGAAGACCTCTTGAGATAGAAGACCTCTTGAGGTCGTCTATAGATAGAAGACCTCTTGAGGTCGTCTATAGATAGAAGACCTCTTGAGGTCGTCTATAGATAGAAGACCTCTTGAGGTCGTCTATAGATAGAAGACCTCTTGAGGTCGCCTATAGATAGAAGACCTCTTGAGGTCGTCTACAGATTAAAGGCTTCTTGAGGTCGTCTATAGACAGAAGACCTCTTGAGGTCGTCTATAGATATAAGACCTCTTGAGGTCGTCTGTAGATAAAAGACCTCTTGAGGTCGTCCATAGATAGAAGACCTCCTGAGGTCGTCTATAGATTGAAGACCTCTTGAGGTCGTTTATAGATAAAAGACCTCTTGAGGTCGTCTATAGATAGAAGACCTCTTGAGGTCGTCTGTAGATAGAAGACCTCTCGAGGTCCTCTATAAGGAGAAGAATTCTTGAATTCGTCTATAGATAAAATACCTCTTGAGGTCGTTCATAGATAGAATACCGCTTGAGTTCGTCTGTAGATAGAAGACCTCTTGAGGTCGTCTGTAGATAGAAGACCTCTTGAGGTCGTCTATAGATAGAAGACCTCTTGAGGTCGTCTATAGATAGAAGTCTTCTTGAGGTCGTTTATAGATAGAAGTCCTCTTGAGGTCGTCTATAGGCAGAAGACCTCTCGAGGTCGTCTATAAGCAGAAGACTTCTTGAATTCGTCTGTAGATAGAAAACCTCTTGAGGTCGTCTGTAGATAGAAGACCTCTTGAGGTCGTCTATAGATAGAAGAACTCTTGAGGTCGTCTATAGATAGAAGACCTCTTGAGGTCGTATATAGATAGAAGAACTCTTGAGGTCGTCTATAGATAGAAGACCTCTTGAGGTCGTCTATAGATAGAAGACCTCTTGAGGTCGTCTATAGATAGAAGACCTCTTGAGGTCGTCTATAGATAGAAGACCTCTTGAGGTCGTCTATAGATAGAAGACCTCTTGAGGTCGTCTATAGATAGAAGACCTCTTGAGGTCGTCTATAGATAGAAGACCTCTTGAGGTCGTCTATAGATAGAAGACCTCTTGAGGTCGTCTATAGATAGAAGACCTCTTGAGGTCGTCTATAGATAGAAGACCTCTTGAGGTCGTCTATAGATAGAAGACCTCTTGAGGTCGTCTATAGATAGAAGACCTCTTGAGGTCGTCTATAGATAGAAGACCTCTTGAGGTCGTCTATAGATAGAAGACCTCTTGAGGTCGTCTGTAGATAGAAGACCTCATGAGGTCGTCTATAGATAGAAAACCTCTGGAGGTCGTCTATAGATAGAAGACCTCTTGAGGTCGTCTATAGATAGAAGACCTCTTGAAGTCGTCTGTAGATAGAAGACCACTTGAGGTCTTCTATAGACAGAAGACCTCTTGAGGTTTTCTATAGACAGAAGACCTTTTGACGTCGTCTTTAGACAGAAGATATACCTCTTAAGGTCTTCTATAGACGACCTCAAGAGGTCTACTGTCCATAGAAGACCTCAAGAGGTATTTCTTCTATAGAAAACCTCAAGGGGTCTTCCATCTATAGAATAGAATAAAAGGTATTCCTTCTATAGAAGGCCTCAAGAGGTCTTCTGTCTATAGAAGGCCTCAAGAGGTCTTCTGTCTATAGAAGGCCTCAAGAGGTCTTCTGTCTATAGAAGACCTCAAGAGGTCTTCTGTCTATAGAAGACCTCAAGAGGTCTTCTGTCTATAGAAGACCTCAAGAGGTCTTCTGTCTATAGAAGACCTCAAGAGGTCTTCTGTCTATAGAAGACCTCAAGAGGTCTTCTGTCTATAGAAGACCTCAAGAGGTCTTCTGTCTATAGAAGACCTCAAGAGGTCTTCTGTCTATAGAAGACCTCAAGAGGTCTTCTGTCTATAGAAGAACTCAAGAGTCTTTTGTCTATAGAAGACCTTAAAGGTCTTCGGTCCATGTAAGAACTCAAGAGGTCTTCGGCCCATGTAAACCTCAAGGGGTCTTCTGTCTATAGAAGACTTCAATAGTCTTCTGAGTATAGAAGACCTCTGTTCTATAGAAGCCCTCAACAGGTCTTCTGTCTCTAGAAGACCTAAAAGGTATTCTTTCTATAGAAGGCCTCAAGAGGTCTTCTGTCTATAGAAGACCTCAAGAGGTCTTCTGTCAATAGAAGACCTCAAGAGGTCTTCTGTCTATAGAAGACCTCAAGAGGTCTTCTGTCTATAGAAGACCTCAAGAGGTCTTCTGTCTCTAGAAGACCTAAAAGGTATTCTTTCTATAGAAGACCTCAAGAGGTCTTCTGTCTATAGAACACCTCAAGGGGTCTTCTGTCTATAGAAGACCTCAAGAGGTCTTCCTTCTATAGAAGACCTAAAAGGTATTCCTTCTATAGAAGGCCTCAAAAGATCTTTTGTCTATAGAAGACCTCAAGAGGTCTGCTGTCTATAGAAGACCTCAAGAGTCTTTTGTCTATATAAGACCTCAAGAGGTCTGCTATTTATAGAACACCTCAAGAGGTCTGCTGTCTATAGAAGACCTCAAGAGTCTTTTGTCTATAGAAGACCTCAAGATGTCTTTTGTATATAGAAGACCTTAAAGTGATTCAGTCCATGTAAGAACTCAAGTGGTCTTCGGTCCATGTAAGACCTCAAGAAGTCTTCGCTCCATGTAAGAACTCAAGTGGTCTTCGGTCCATGTAAGACCTCAAGAGGTCTTTTGTCTATAGAAGCCCTCAAGAGGTCTTCTGTCTATAGAAGCCCTCAAGAGGTCTTCCGTCTATAGAAGCCCTCAAGAGGTCTTATATCTATAGAAGACGTCAAGAGGTCGTCAGTCTATAGCAGCGATGACCACAGAAATACAACCAAAGCGAAGACATGTATGAACGTATGAGTGAAAAAAGCAACAACCACATTATGTTTTTGTTTGTTTTCATTAATTTACACTGTACGTGAGAGAGAGAAGCAAATGCAAAAACAACTCAGTGGGCGCCCTCACTATACGATCTAAGCAAAGAAGCTCGACCCTGGTCTATAGGCACCCTCAAGAGGTCTTCTATAGACAGAAGATCTCTTAGGCTCGTCTATAGACAGAAGACCTCTTGAGGTCTTCAATAAAAAAGGATACCTCTTGTAGCCTTCTGTATACGGAAGCTCTTCTCTCTTAAGGTCTTCTATAGACGAAATATCTCTTGAGTTCTTCTATAAACAGAAGATACCTTGAGGTCTTTTGTATATAGAATACTCTTCTATATAAAGAAGATCTCTTGGGGTCTCTACACGGCCTCATGAGGTATTCTATAAATATAGGACATCCTGAGGTATTCTACCTATGGATGACTTCCTGAGGTCTTCTATAGGTAGATAGATCTTTTGAAAATAAAAATTTTGATGACCCTCTTAAATTATTCCCCCAGACTCACTATTTACATTCCCCTACTACTAAAAAATATGCGGACCTGAATAGTTTCAGTGTAGTGGTATTTTTAAACATTTATCCGTGTTTCCTTAAATAACAAAACAAAAATATGTTAATGTTCACACCAAAGAATTCCAAATGGACACAACAACAAAAACACAGCAATTTTAGTAAACAACAACAACATGAACATCAACACCATCATCGGTAACAACACCGGCTATACATGACGATGACAATAATGACGATGGCGATGGTGATAATGTTAATGATGACAATCATCTGAATGTCTAGCTATTACTTAAAAGGAAAAAATGCACTACTACTCTGGGCTCGAGGCTGGTGACTCTAGTGTTTGTCTGTCTGTCGGACGGTCATATAATAATGATGTTGTTGTCTTGCTTTATTAAAATGCGTCGTTTTTCTCTGATCATTACAACGATATGCGGCAAACAACTAATTCGAATGTATGAACGAGCGAACGACCGACTGAAAGCAGCAACTAAGTTAGGCAAGCGGGAAGGCAGGCAGTCACGGGACTAGAGATATAAACAAAAACTCACTTTTACTACAACAAAATGTTATTGTAATGTTGTTGTTGTTGCTCTTGTGTGGAGGTGATGCCATTGGTGGCGGCTTATTAGTCATTCATTTCATGCAGAACTCATAGGAACACAAAAACATAGTCGTATACTGCTGCACCAACCAACGCACCCAAAACAAAAGATCATCAACAAAAAAGCCAGCATTTTTCTCTTGCCATGAATGTTGCACCGAAGTGCCAAAGGAGCAGGAGGAATAGGAGTCATACAACAATTGTCGTTTTCATTTAACTTGACTTAACTTTATAGCTTTTATTGCTTATATGCAAGTTCGTCGTTCAGTAGGCTCGTTCATTCGTTCGTTCGCTTGTCTGCTAAATGACACTCTACACAAAGTAGAAGCCAAAATGATATTGAACATTCAACAAAATGGTTTTGCCGCAAGCTTTGAACAGAATGCAAAATTGCAAACTAGCAGTCCATGTTATACTATCCGAACAGACGGATAGGCAGTCAGACAATGAGTGTTAAATGTTTTAAACCATAGAAGGAGAATATAGACCAATATGATCACTATTGAAAACGTGATTGGCAATGATGGAAGGTGTTGCAACCCATAAACTAGAGGAACCAATTTTTGGGCCAATGAAGTCATAAGAAAATACATAGGTCTGTTATAGGACCAGGACAAAAAAACTGCAGGAGGTCTTTAAATAAATTACTCTCTGCAGATTTCTCATTCCCATCCATTGCTTGTGGATTGTGGAATGTCCAGTAGAAAAACATTCGTTTGAGAGCCTATGATCCCCGATAATGTAGAACTTATAATTAGACAGCGGAATTTTATGCAACCCCTATTTTTGGTCCGATTCATGTCAAATTTTGGGACAAGGCATATTTTTGGCTTCTGATTAAATTGCAATCGAAACATATCGACGCCTCCAAACAATAGTATGCTATGTCAACTTAGCATGTTTTCAAGTTCTTTACATTTTTATATTTAACGTCCTTTAACATAAATTCTGTCAGATTTTGGTAATGATCGGACAATCCGAACAGAAGTTATAAACAAATATTTACTTAGCATAGTACTGAAGGTCAAAGAAATTTCCAAACTTTTAGAGCTTGTCCTGCAAAACTCGCTTTTCAGAATTAGCAAACTATTATTTGGAGGTGTCGAACGTCCTTTAACTTAAATTCTGTCTAATTTTGGTAATGATCGATCAATCCGAACAGAAGTTATAAACAAATATTGACTTAGCATAGAACTGAAGTTCAAAAAAATGTCCAAACTTTGAGAGCATTTCCTGCAAAACTCACTTTTTTGACTTAGCATACTATTATTTGGAGGTGTCGATATGACATATGGAAAATTATGCAAAATGCATAAATTTTTGCATATGCAAAATTTATGCATTTTACATATTTTCTTATGCAACAAATATTTCAATAATAGGTACAAACATTTTTGTACGTACAATTTTTCTGTTTAAAATTCTTTTCAGACAAGTCAATAAAATAGAGCCTCAACCTTCAAAATACCGAAAATCAGGAGGTACCGTTCTATGAGGGCTATATGAAGACGTGGACCCATACCGACAAATTTCAGGTGGAAAGTTTTATACCTCCAAGGAATACTTTATACCAAATTTCAGCCATTTCGGAGGGATGTTTAGGCCATAACCTTCAAAATACCAGAAATCCGGAGGTACCGTCCTATGTGGGCTATATGAAGACGTGGACCTATACCGACAAATTTCAGGTGGAAAGTTTTATACCTCCAAGGAATACTTTATATCAAATTTCAGCCATTTCGGAGGGATGTTGATGCCACAACCTTCAAAATACCGAAAATCAGGAGGTACCGTTCTATGGGGGCTACATGAAGGCGTGGACCTATACCGAAAAATTTAAGGTGGAAAGTTTTATACCCCCAACGAAGACTAAATACCAAGTTTCAGTCATTTCGGTGGGATATTGAGGCTACAACTTTCAAAATATCGCAAATCGGGAGGAACCGTTCTATGGGGGCTATATAAAAACGTGGACCTATACTGACAAATTTCAGGTGTAAAGTTTCATACCCCTAACGAAGACTTAATACCACATTTCCTTGAATATATTTTTGCATATGTTTTAGCATATGCTCATTTTATGGAAATATGTCAAAATATGCACGATATGCAAAATATGCAAAAATTTCTGGGCCTAATTCGTTTTATTTTGTGATAAAACGAGTTTCTGCCCAATCAGATTTTCTCTACGACCATCCTAACCATATATGCATTTGCATAGGATTCCGCTGTCTACTTATATGTAAGCTGAAACCGGTGCGCTTTGCTGCCCCGACTACGATAAAATATAATGGAATGCCATAATTATTTTAACGTTTTTAATATTTTAACGAATATAGGAGATATGAAGGCGTTATATACCTATTTAGGGTTGTTATGGAGCTACTATGGTATTTTTGAAAGTTTCAGGAGGTAACACTCCTCCGAAAGCCTTTCCGCCTATAAGTATTCCTAATATACACATATCATAATAAAACATAAATCTTAAGAATTCTCTCAAAGACATGATACTTAATAGCTGTAGCCTTGGTCAATTCCTTACCGACTATAAGTACTTCTGTATATAATGATGACTTTTACTGACTGCTAAGTCATTGAAATTGACCATACGTAACATAAGCATGAAAACGAACGAAAATATATATAGGTAGCTATATTCCTATATGAACCGCTCTCGATATAATTCGTCAATTTTATTTTTAGACCAAATCCCGTCTCACATTTACATTTTGTGCATAAAATACAGAATATCAGCCGAAAATATATATGGGAGCTATATTCAAATCTGAACCAATTTCGATATAATTTGTCCCATTTATTTCTAGAACGAATTGCGTCACGCTTTCCAAATTTCAGTGAAATTGGACATATGTAGTGTGTCCAAATTTGAACCGGTCTCGGTATAATTTGGCACATTTATTTTTGGAACAAATTCCGTCAGACATCCCAATTTTCAGCGACATTGGACACATATAACGTGTTTAGAGCATCAAGTACAGAAAATCGGCCGAAAATATATATAGGAGCAATATCCAAATCTGAACCGATTTCAATATAATTTGGCACATTTATTTCTAGACCAAGTTTTGTAACACTTTCCAAAATTCAGCGAAATTGGACATATATAGCGTGCTTGGTGCATAAAATACAGGAAATCGGCCGAAAATATATATGTATGGGAGCTCACCGACGTAGTCAGGGCGAAATGATTTTAGTTCCCATAGGATATTAGCTTATGTTACACATTTTTTTAATTTTTGAGTAAAATTTTAAACTGTTTTAAATTGTTCAAGAAATATGTAAAGTAGTTGGAAGTATTACAGAGAATTATTTAACTACATTGATATACTTATTGTCCAACATATTTGAAAATATAAAAATAATGAACAAGATAGGCATTTTGAGCAATTTTATGCATAGTTCTTGTTAACTTTTAATATGTTGTTTAAGCGTTTAATCGGAATTTTAGGCTGACTGTAAGTGTTACTGAGTTCAGAACAAAACGTTTATTTGTATTTATTGAACGTTTGTAACATATTACGTCCATGACTTTGGCTTATAAACAACATCCAGAAAAAAACATTTTTGCAATATTTTGTTTTTGAAATTTTTTATAAGAGCAATTCAACAATAAAAGATAAAACCGTTGCTTAATCTTTGTGGTTTTAAGTGTTTGTATAATTTCTCTAACACGTTTTTATAATCAACTATTTTTCAACTATTTATTATGTCTGAAATTTGCAAAAAACTATATCATCAATTTTTATGATATAATTTCTGCTTCACCGCAGTGTCATTAATGTATATTGGACAAAAGGATTTTTCTGTCGAATTTTTATGCTATGTTCGACTTTTCGAATGTTAATAAAATCAAGATTATTGAGGTTGAGGTCAAATTTGACAAATTTATTTGAAGGCCTATTTTCGTCACTCATTCCAACTTTCATTAAAATCGGGAATATAAAGCGCGTTTGGTGCATCAAATACATGAAATCAAAAGAAAATATATATGGGCGCTAAATCCAAATCTGAACCGATTTCAATATAATTTGGAAAATTTATTTCTAGACCAAATTCCTGCACACATCCAAAGTTTGGAGACATTATCTGCTACCATCCTATAGATATTTGCATAAAAAATCTAAATTTTTTGGAGGTACCTCCGATTCTGATGCAATATCACCGGATCAACACGGAAATTCAGAAATTTTTATAGCCTATGTTACTTTCGGGCCATGTAGTGATATACTCAGAAAATTTCAGGAGTATCAGTTCAGCGGTTTTGGAGTCCATAAACTTCAAACAAACAAACAAAGGTACAAACATTCTATATTGATTTATTACATATTATTTTCAATAATTCAAAATTACAATGAATTTCATCTTCAGGGATTTTTCTGTCGATTACTCTTTGAATAAAACTATAAGAAAACATCATAGAAACCCACAGCAATTGTAGTTTGGGAAGTACTTTCAATGGATGCACATTTCTAGAAATGTTAATTTTTCCTCCTTCGGTAAAGGACTTTGTGACACAAACGAAATCTAAAAACTGATCCGAAACAGGCTCTTCTTCGTCAAAATCTCAACACTCGACTTTGCGGACAGGAATATACCCTGAGCATGTGTGAATTGAAACTTTCATCCATAGACAAATCGAATAGCGGCTACACAGCCAAAATCCTTAAACCCAAAAGCTATGTATTAGGAGATTTTCAGAAATTTGTAGCCATTTTCGTACGTATGAACTTGCAAACAAAATATGGATTTGTATCATTGATCACAAGTGTTGCCGAGGAGGTATGAAAAAATGGACCGGACCGACATAGTTCATTTTGGGAGTAGATCTTTTTTTGGAGTTATTCCTTATAAAAGATATTGAGCCCACTAGTCATTTCAGTTCGCCACAGTATAATTTTCACCTTTTGACCCTTATGTCAGGAAATATGGACTTGCTCACGAATAACATAATACCGCTCTAAACACAAGGAATACCTTCAGTAAAAATGTCTAAAGATCCTCAAATATACCTTAAACTGCATTTAAACAACTATTTTGAAGGTTTGTGAGGAAGGTACCCCAGTATGGCCCATTTTCGAGCAAAAACTAAGTTTGGAAAAAATATTTCTAAATCCAAAATTTGAACCAAATCTGTTGCTCCGTTCAAGAAAACTCGCGCATACCACTTTAGCTAAAATTCTTGAAATTTGGGGGAAAATACCAAAAGAAGTAGACCGAAAAGCACCATCTTCGAATATTGTATATATAAGGCTTGCTGAATGATTGCGATAAGTAAAGTTTGGACCAAAGCAGTATCCGGTTCGAAAGTTGTCGTGCGCACTAGCCACTACACATGATTGCGTTAGGTGTTCTTTACAGCTTTCGGGTAATTTTCTCTGGAAGTATAGACTTGCCTCTGAAAAACTTGTACTGTGGTAATAGGGGGCCCCAATTGTTGCAAAAAAGCAAAGCGTTTCCATAGAGTTCTTTTTATTTATTTCATATTTTTACTTATAACTAAATTATAAGCATTAGGGAAGTGAAGTCATGACCATTGAGGTCTTAAGCTTACACAGCTTATCCAGGGAGGTTTTAAACTGCACTTCGCTGAAATTTTTTGAAATACTCTGCGGAAGTTTGGCCAAACTTTGTAGTTGATCAACATATCACGAAGGCCAAATTTTGGAAAGAATCGGTTGATCTGTTTGAGAATTATCGTGCTCTCCAGGCAGCTACCCAGACGAACGGACATAGCTAAGTCGACTCCAAGTTTTCTGAAACAGATTTCTTCCAAAAACACTTCGGCACTTTGGGAAAAATTGTGTTTATGGATTTTTGCTAAAAGAATGTATACATAATTTCATTTTAAAAGAATTTGAGACTGGATACCAGTGTTCTCCTTGTTCCTGATCAATTTATGAGAAGATCCAGGATAGGAAACCAGAATTTCTATAAGTGAAGTCCGACGATTGGACGCCAAAATTAGTCTATTGACAGATACATGTTTTGCCGACAGAATTTGTCATTTATATAACCGCGATTATGTGCTTGATGGATAGACTAACTATTGCTCAGCATTAGTTCTCGGCCTTCAGAAATTCTTTGTGATAAGTAGACATCGGATTTTTGCATATATTTGAATATTATAATGTTAAGAAATTTAAAAATTAAATGTTATGATATTTCTAAGATTTTTCCGATTGTATTCGCTTTCTTTTGGTCTTACCGAATTGATATCACTGAATTTCATAACATTCACTATAGTTGTAAATTATTTGATAAATGATACGCCCAAAGTATATGGGATTATTAATATATTCATTGTTTTGACCATATATTAACTGTGACATATTGTCAAAAAATTTCTAAAAACAAGATAAAATTGGCCAAGAGGTCTTACGCCATTTGAATTAGAAAATAGTAATGAAAAGTATTTCATTAGTAAAATAAGTCTAAAATAAGGTTTACAACTTTGCTAAATAAGACATTTTTGCTAACACGAAATTTCAAAATTTTGATCAGGTACCCCTTCTACATCAAATTCCGTCACACGTACAAAATTTGGATATTGTATCTGTAACAGTTCTAAAGATATTTACATACAAAATCTAAATTTGGTACCTCCGGTTTTGATGCTATATCTCCAGATCAACGGGAAATTTCAAAAAATGATATAGCCAATTTTCATTCCAGGCCATGTAGCAATGTACCCTTAAAAATTCAGTAAGACCTGTTCAGCGGCTTTGGAGTCTATAAGGCACAAACAAGCATACCAACAAACGTACAAACAAATTTCAATTTTATATATATATATATATATAGATATTTGAAATTTTTGAAATTTATATTTTATAATTTATATTTATAATAATATAATTGTTCCACAAACATCCTAGGCGGGAAAATGGAGACTTCTCTCATATCAATGAGTGCACCCCGATTCATATTAGCTCAATGATAGGGGACCCACTGCTGATCGCCGAGTCCGAGAGAGAGAAGTTTTGTGGAGAAGTTTTACATGTCTGAAATACTCAGGAAATGTCGCCAACATTACTGAGGGGTATTTTGCCACCGTTGAAAATTTGATGTTGCCTGGTCTCGGAATCGAACCCACGACCTTCTACGTGCGAGGCGGGCGTACATACCATTGCACCACGGTGGCATATTTATATTTTATATCTTTTATATTTTATATTTGATGTTTTATTTTTTATATTTTATAATTTATATTTTATATTTTGTAGTTTATATTTAATATTTTAAATTTTATATTTTTTTTATTTCATTTCGTTTATTTCAAATAATATTACAAATTTTTGGATACAATTCATAAGGATTTAAAGTTAAAGAATAAATCTTTTTCTTCTATGATATTAATAAAAAAATTAAATATATGTATACGTATTTAAGCATGAATTTTTGGAAGGAAAAAGATTGGAAAAACCTATTTGAAGACATAAAAATAATTGTAAAATTAACTTACTCTAAGGCTAGACTAATAACATAGTATGATATTATGTCATTAATATGAGAAAAATCAGAGTATACGCATCTGGTTTTAAAATGTTCTGTTATCCTTAATAATCTGGTATCTACTGTCTCTATATTAGCTAGTTCATGTAATCTTGCGGTGGAGTAGTGCCAAGGTAAATTATACATACATAAGTTTTAGTACCTTATTTTGAGCGACTTGTAATTTTTTACTATGTGTATTTGCGCAGCTGGACCCAACAGGTGCCGCATAGAACATAATCGCGTGAAGAATGCATTTAAAAATTATTTTTTTATTGGTAATAGATAGTAATGATTTCCTACATATCAGTGGGTACAAAATACGTATCGTATTATTAATTTTATCTATGATATAGGGGATATGATTTTTGAAAGTTAATTTGGGGTCTAGCATGACTCCCAAATATTTAACATTTTGCTCCCAGGGTATTGATGTGTTATTTATAATAATAGACGACTGAGGAAGAAAACAAGTCTTCCTTTATCTTTAAAAATATATAGCCTGTATTTTGTCGCTGTTTATCATAATTTTCCATTTTTTGAAATATGATATTATGTCGTTTGTGATGGTTTGCAATTTTAATATAATATCGGATGCTAGAAAGTCCGAACATAAAATTGCTGTATCGTCAGCAAAGATTGACATTTGGCAATTACTGAATTTAGGTACATCTGAGTATACAAATTATATAAGACGGGAGACAAACAGGATCCCTGTGGACAACCAGCAGTCATAAAAATTGTGTTAGAACAGTGTGAGCCTATATATACTTTAAATGTTCGACCAGTCAGGATATTTGGAATTATTTTAAATAATGTTATTGGTATATTAACTTTTAACATTTTATGAATTAGACCATCGTGCCACACGGTGTCAAAAGCGGCTTTGATGTCCAAGAGGACCATGCCTGTTGATTTATTTGCTCAAAATTTGAGCGAACAATAAATGTTATATTTTGTATTTCATATTTTAAATTTTATATTTTGTAGTTTATATTTTATATTTAAAATTTAATATTTTTATATTTTATAATTTATATTTCATCTTATTTTAATATATAAAAGACAATGTGTTTATGTTAGTATGTTCCGTATAGACTAAAAACGGCTGAACCGATTTTCTTGAAAATTTCAGAGAATGGACAGGGAATTCCCGTGGTAAAAATATGCTACATATTTGTTTCGATTTATTAGATAAGATTACAGTATTATATATGTATAAAAAGTATCCAACTTAGATTTAAAGATTACAATTTAACAATATAAATTTAAACAAAATTATTGAAAAATACAAAAAGAAAAACATAATTTGTGGTGAAATTATTATATATTTTGTTGAATTTCGGTGGGGCGGTGTACCTCCCCTATGCCCGATTTTCTAGAAATGCTTTTTAAGCAAATCTAAAACCCCTCCGAACCACTTCGCTCCGAACTTCCACCCTCCAAACCACCCTGCTCTGAACTTCCACCATCCGAACCACCCCGCTCCGGACATCCACACTCCGAACCGACCTGCTTCGAACTTCCACCCCGATCCGAACTTCCACTCTATGAACCTCCCCCCTGCGAACATCCACCTTACAAATCGATGTTACTCGATTGTACTCTTAGTCTAAACTCTACTTGAGAGTTTAATAAATTACATATGTATATCTTCTTATATATAAAAAATGTGTTTATGTTAGTATGTTGATATGTTGTTATGTTTCGTATAGACTCAAAAATGGCTGAACCGATTTCCTGAAAATTTCAGGGAATGTACAGGGATCACCTGTGGTGAATATAGGCTATATTTGTTGTTGAATTATGGAGGGGCGGGGTACCTCCCCCTACGCCCTATTTTTAAAAAACTAGCACGCTCACATTTTTAAATAAATTTCAGAAAATGTACAGGGATCACCCCTGGTGAAAATAGGCTATATATTTTGTTGAATTTCGGAGGGGGCGGGGTACCTTCCAATGTCCTATTTTTTAAAAACGCTATTTTAGCAAAACTGACTAACGTATCGGTGAGAAAGTTAATTTGCGAGGCAATGGTGGTTATGACTCCGACCCTAGGTACTCATTTTGGGACCTAAAGACCCAAGCACGACCACTTTTTTAATATGTTACATCTCTGAAACTACTGAGCCGATTTTCATACAAATTTCAGAGAATGTACCGGGATAATTCTGGTGAAAATAGGCTGCATATATGTCCCCTGTTGAAAATAAGCTATATATTTTGTGGATTTTCGGCGGAGCGGGGTTTGAAAATGAATTCGATAGACAATGGTGGTCGTGTCTCCGACCCGAGGCACTTATTTGTGGCCTTAAGATCTGACCACGCCCACTTTTTAAATATGTTATATCTCCAACACTTCTAAACCGATTTCCATGCCATTTTCAAATGATGTATTGGGATGGCCTTGGTGGAAAAAGGCCATATATTTTGTTCAATTTCGGAGGTGCGGGCTATGCCCTGCGCCACATTTTTTAAAATGTCTTCCAGTCTTCGCTGGATTGTTTTACTTTACGGTCGTAATAATGTGCTCTCCGCCTAAAAAATTATGTGCGAAGTGTTTTAATCCTTTACAAGCTGGCAAATTCATTAAATGTTCAATCTGCAATTCCAAACTACATTTGTTTTATGCAGAACTTGAAGATCAATCCGTTTTAAATATTATAAATAAACAAAAAAACATTCTTTTCAATTATGATGACTGTCTTTCAACATCTAAAGCAGGAGGAGGCATTGTGACTCACAAGAGAGCCCATGTGCTCTAAGTGAGCGTAAATTTGTTATCGCTCACAGCCTGTGTAGATGCTAACACGTTGTGAACAACAACAAATTTACGCTCATTGAGAGCACAAGAGAGACCCAAAAATGTTCTCTGCCTCACTCTGATCCAGGGATGGAAAATTAAAAATTTCAAAAAGTACTAAAATGGTACTTTTTTCTTCGAAAAGGTACTTTTTTATAATTTTTGAAGAAAAAATTAAAATTATTATACCCTACACCACTATGTGGGGAGGGTATTATAAGTTGGTTTTGGCCAAAAAGTTTGTAACGCATCGAAATAATGGTCGTAGACCCATACTTATATATACCAAAATGAATGTCTCGACGAGCTGAGTCGATCTGGCTATGTGTGTCCGTCCGTCCGTCCGTCCGTCCGTCCGTCCGTCTGTCCGTCTGTCCGTCTGTCCGTCTGTCCATCTAAACCTTGTAATCACGCTACAGGTCGCAATTTTGATTGGATCGTCACGAAATTTTGCAGGTTGATGGGGGTCCCGGAGGGGAAGAAGCCTATTGATTTTGGTGATGGTCGGATAATATTTAGGGGTCGGAAAGGGCAAAAAACTTAGGTGGATAAAATGACAAGGTTTTTTTCCAAAGCGAATATCTCAGCTTCTATATGGGGTACACCAAAAGCAAAACCCGACAATGAAAGTAGAAAATATCACCTTTCAGATGATGTAAGGTAGGTGCTCGTAGGTGATCAAACAACGAAGATATCACAATAGTAGCAAATAAAACCCCAATTTTCGTTTTTGCGATTTTAATTATATTGACGAATATCACAGCTTTGGTTGAAAATTTTCCAAAAGCAAAGCCTGACTATAAAAGAAGAAGATCCCGTCTTTACAATGATGCAAACTAGGTCGGCGTAGGTAAACAAATAACGGAGATATCGCAATAGTCGGTAATACATCCCATTTTTCTATTTTTTTTTGGAAATCACGCTACAGGTCGCAATTTTGATCGGATCGTCACGAAAATTTGAGGGTTAATGGGGGTCTCACAGATGAAGAAGCCTATTGATTTTGGTGACGGTCGGATAATATTTAGGGGTCGGAATGGGCAAACACTTAATTGGAGAAAAGTCAACATTTTATTTCAAAGCCAATATCTCTGTTTCTTTAAGAGGTATATCAAAAGCAAAACCTATCAGAAAAGAAGAAAATATCACCTTTACAACGATGTAAAGTAGGTTGTCGTAGGTGGTCAAATAGCAGAGATATGACAATAGTCGATAATGCATCCCAGTTTCCGTTTTTTTGTAATCACGCTACAGGTCGCAATTTTGATCGGATCGTCACGAAATTTTGGGGGTTAATGGGGGTCCCAAAGAGAAAGAAGCCTATTGATTTTGATGATGGTCGGATAATATTCAGGGGTCGGAATGGGCAAACACTTATTTGGAGAAAGGTCAACGTTTTATTTCAAAGACAATATTTCTGTTTCTTTAAGAGGTATATCTAAAGCAAAACCTGACTAGGAAAGCAGAAAATATCACCTTTACAACGATGTAAAGTAGGTTGTCGTAGGTGGTCAAACAACAGAGATATCGCAATAGTCGGTAATGCACCCTATTTGCCGATTTTTTTGTAATCACGCTACAGGTCGCAATTTTGATCGGATCGTCACGAAATTTTAGGGTTAATTGGGGGTCCCACAGAGGAAGAAGCTTACTGATTTTAATGATGGTCGGATAATATTCAGGGGTCGGAATGGGCAAACACTTATTTGGAGAAAGGTCAACGTTTTATTTCAAAGACAATATCTCTGTTTCTTTAAGAGGTATATCTAAAGCAGAACCTGGCAAGGAAAGTAGAAAATATCACCTTTACAACGACGTAAAGTAGGTTGTCGTAGCTGCTCAAACAACAGAGATATCGCAATAGTCGGTAATGCATCCCATTTTCCAATTTGTTTGTAATCACGCTACAGGTCGCAATTTTGATCGGATCGTCGCGAATTTTTTGGGAGTTGATGCGGGTCCCACAGAGGAAGAAGCCTATTTAGTTTGGTGATGGTCGGATAATCTTCAGGAGTCGGAATAAGCGAAAAGCTTATGTGGAGAAAAGTCAACGTTTTATTCTTATGCGAATATCTCCGCTTCTGGTTGAAGTATTCCAGAAGGAATACCGGTCAATGGAAGAAGAAAAGATCTCGTTTATATTGATGCAAAGTATGTTGGCGTAAGTGAGCAAACCGAGATATTGCAAAATTCAGTAATATACCCAATGTTTCCATTTTTTATAGTCACGCTACAAGTCGGAATTTTGATGGGATATTGACGAAATTTTAGGGGAAGATGGAGGCCCCACAGACGAAGAAGCGTATTGATTTTGGTGATAGTCGGATAATATTTAGGGGTCGGAATGGGGAAAATCTCATGTGGAGACAAATTCAAAGTTTTATTCTTTGTGAATATATCGGCTTCTAGTAGGGGTATGCCAACGGCAAAACCTGTCAATGGAAGATAAAAATATAACCTTTACATTGGTGTAAAATAGGTTGGCGAAGGTGGTCAAACAAGGGAGGTATCACAATAGTCGGTAATGCATCCAATTCTTCAATTTTTTGCAATCACGCTACAGGTCGTAATTTTGATCGGATGGTCACGAAATTTTGGTTGCTTATGGGGGTCCCATAGAGAAAGAGGCATATTACGTTTGGTGGTAGTCGGATTATATTCCCTAAAATAAATGTTTACCAGTGAAAAGCTTATGCACAGGGTTAGTGGTGTAGGGCATCACATGGTCGGCCCCGTCCCGACTATAGCCGTTGCTCACTTGTTTTATTTAGTAAAAAACAACAAAGCCTTATCTTTGAAATCTGAAGAATGTTGCAGAATCGTATATATTCGTATACCCTCCTAGAGGGTATAACTAACTTTGTCAGACCCTATGAAGTATATAACAATGTCCGTCCGTCTGTTGAAATCATAATACATCTTGCAATATTTAAGATAGAGCTTTTTAATTAGGTACAGAAGTTTCAATTACTCTTAGGATGTTTGGTATTGAAAAAGGGATCTATCGGTCAACGTTTTGATATAGTCCTCATACAACGATACCTCCAGATTTTCGATATTTTGAAGTTTTGATTCATATTATCATACCACACTTGTTGAAATTTGGTATTTAATCTTCGTTTGGGCTACAACACTCTCCTCCAGAAATTTGTCAGTGCTGGTCATAAATCGATGGCACCCGATTTTCGGTATTTTTAAAGTTTTGGCCTGATTGTTCTATTGAAATGACTGAAATTAGCTATTTTTTATTCGATATGATATAAAACATTCCTAGAGCTGACAAACTATCGATAGTCCAACTATCGTTTTGAACGCTGTCGTAAAGCTTTGTTTATATAGAACTCTAAACAAATTTTTTAAAAAGTTTAAAAATTGTTAATTATTCGCGACAGATAACCAAAAAAACATGTTTTGGTGGCCGATGTAAACTTTGTTTTAGGTCAGTAATCAAAACGATAGTCGATAATTTGCCAGCATTCATATAGCCCCCATAAAAGAGGTTCTCGTTTTGGAAGGTACTACGAAAGTTGGATTTTTTAGTTTCACATACAATTGTTCAACGTGTGTACATGAAATGGTACTGAATTGGCCGCGGGGGTACTTCGGTACTTTTTATAGTGAAATGGTACTGAAAAAAGTACTATTGTACTGAATTTTCCATCCCTGCTCTGATCTAAAGATTTAGTTGGTGTCGTTTGTTCACTCTCTGCTGAGGTTAAAGAATTGAGATATTTATTAACTTCTTTTATAAATGAGAGTCGTGTGGGAGTTGGAAATAACAGTTTTCTCCCAAATGAGAGTACTTCAAATTATCGGCATACCTCTGCCCCGTCAAACAACGAGTCGTCTCTACACCTCCATTATTCGTTTGCTTCAAACAACGAAGAGAACGAAGAACGCACAAATGAAAATGAACAATCAAATATCACTCATAATGTTGGTACGTTATGCAGTTCAAATCAAAATAATGAAATTGCAAATTTGCCTCATACTTCTTCATCCGTTGTTAATGCTGTAATGAGAAACAACAGAGATGTTGTTGTTAATAATATCGCAAGTGTGCCTACTCAAGCAAGTCACTCAAGAGCGTTGTCATCACACGCAAACTCTGAGACTACTGAATATAGAGCAATGGTGAGCAAAAAGAAAAAGAGAAAATTTAAGGGAGAATTATTATTTAATTTTTCTTGTTGTTTCATTACATATTTAGACATTTTTAAGCACCAATGTTACCTAAAATCGTGCTACAAATGAATTTTTAAAGAATTATTACAAAAAATACTTAAACGCCAAAGTTTTGTTGAATTAATTAAATTAAGAGTATTTTACAGAAACCACCAGTGGATGGCCGTGCACACGTCTGATATAGAGATATTAGTAGCAACCCTGCAAACATTAATGATTGGATTCATATACCTAATAAGAGGAATAAACGTAAGAAAGTTGTTGTCATCGGGCAAAATACCAGCAATGAATTGGACGTGGTAACCAGCAGGAAATGGGTATATTTATCCTCGTTCAAGCCATCTGTATCAGAGGAACAAATAATAGCGTATGTCCAAAGTAAAATTGGCATAGATCGTGAAAATCTGCTATGCAGGAAGCTTGTTAAAAGAGATGCAAATATGGATACTCTAAGAAAAGTTAGTTTTAAACTTGGTATTCCAGACGCTTGTTATAATGCCTTATTGAAACCTGAGGTCTGGCCTGCTAATGTGAAGATTCGGCCGTTTCAGTTTTTTCAGCGGAGCCAAATGCCGATAGCACAAGCATAATATCTAGCCTACCATGTCATAACATAAGGATTTATTTCCAAAATGTATCTGGTCTACGTACCAAAAGCAAAGATATGTTTCTGCAAACATGCCAATGTAATTATGATGTCATTATTTTCGTTGAAACATGGTTAAATGATGATTTCGCAAGTGAGGAATTCTTCGATACTCGCTTATTTCAAGTGTTTAGAAAGGACAGGGATTATGCTGGATTGAATTGTTCAAGAGGTGGGGGAGTACTAATTGCTGTCCGCCATGCTATAAAAGCTTTGAAAATAAATTTACCTGATACCAACTCTATTTTGGATCAATTGTGCGTAAAAATTATGAGTCACAAATCGCTAATAATATTCGCGTCATATGTACCTCCCAATAGTTCATTTATAGTCTACGATGAACATGTGCAGAACATTGTCCATTGTCCGAAGAATTTAACCAAAATGAAATAGCTGTATTTGGTGATTTCAATCTAAGTAACCTGATATGGAGCGAAGTTGCTGTTGCTGAATATTTGTATCCGATGAATGTTAATTCTGATATCGAAATAAATGTTATTGATAGCTTTTTAAGTGTGAATTTAAAGCAGATTAATCATTTTACGAATTCATTAAATCGAATATTGGATTTAATTTTTTTGAGCGATAACTTGAAGTCTGAAATTAGAGTTTGCAATTATCCAAATCAAACAAATGAAAGAAGCCTTATCAACGCTGCGAGGAATAGAGAGATCACCATTGCTGAATAATTTACCACAACATATTCATAAACATATATCTATATATACAGCTAAAAATACTTAATTTGTTATTGTATGATCGCCAAAATCCGAATGCGGATCGGCAAATAAAGAAGAAGAAGAATTATCCATTTTGTGTCCCAGATATGCACCATTTAGCTCTGGAGCTTGATTTAGAGTTTGTTTTCTTTCCAAAGTGCAATGAATCGAATAATGTATATTTAGATCTGGTCAACTGTAATTATGAGAATTTAAAGTCTTCTATTGATTCATATGATTGGGCAAATTGTTTTAAAAACTTGTCTGTCACCGAATGTCACATAAAATTTGTAAATATAATGCGCTCTTTTACTAAAGAATATATAAAAACGCACAATGGTAAGGTGTATAAACTTCCATGGTATACCTCAGGTTTAAAAAAGTTGAAAAACTTAAGAAATAAATTCCACAAATCTTATAAAAAGTATAATGATACTCACAGTTTTGACTTATACAAGCATTACACTCGTGAGTTCTCTTTCCTTAATAAGTTTTTATACAAACAATATATTCTCAGTTTTCAGGATAAAATAAAAGATAATCCCAAGTTGTTCTGGCAGTATATTAATTCTAAAAGAACTTCTAGAGATTATCCGTCAATAATGCATTTAGATGATGTTGCTGCTGAAGACACTGTTGATGTATACAATTTGTTCGCTTCATTTTTTAAATCAAATTTTAATTATGATTTGCAAGATACTGGAACTGGATTTCTTGAATTGGTGCAACCTTGTATGAATTTTGGATATATCCAATTAGATAATGAAGATGTTATCAGAGCTATTGATTGTTTAAAGATGTCAAATAAGATCGATGTGGATGGATTCTCTGCTTTTCTTTTAAAACAGCTTGCGGTTTCTGTCAGCTTTCCGTTAACTAATATCTTTAATACTTCCTTAAGGGAAGGTGTTTTTTCTGATTGCTGGAAAGTGTCGTATGTTACGCCAATTTATAAGTCTGGAGATAGATCAGACATAAAAAATTATAGACCTATCTCCAAATTATCTAATATCTCGAAAATATTTGAGCAAGCCATGTATCGCAAGTTATATTGCTGCTTTAAAAATGTCTTATCTCCTAATCAGCATGGGTTTGTTGAAGGTCGCTCAACAACAACAAATCTATAAAAATTTACTAATTTTTGTATTCAGAGCATAGAGAGAGAATCATTGCCAAGTTGATGCCATTTATTTAGATCTTTCCAAAGCATTTGACAAGGTCTCGCATTACATTCTACTACAAAAGCTATATAAAATGGGCATTCATTCTAATTGTTTAAATTGGATTAAGTCATATTTATCTAGTAGGAGTTATACTGTATCAATTGATGGTAATAACTCTGAAGCTTATATTGCTAATTCTGGTCTTCCCCAAGGTAGTATCCTGGGCCCACTTCTGTTTAATTTCTTCATTAATGATCTATCCAGTTGTTTGTCTAATGCACAATGTTTATTGTATGCTGATGATATAAAACTATTTAAAAGCGTTAAAAATCTCTTAGATGCAACTTTATTACAGCTTGATTTAACTAACATTGTGAATTGGTGTGCAAGTAACTGTATATTACTTAATCTTAATAAATGTTTTTACGTATGTTACGGTCGTTTGCGATCTCCAATTATTATGGACTATTATGTTAATCATCAGCACATTTCACAAGTTTCAGAAATACTAGATTTGGGTGTTTACTTCGATTCAAAATTGGTATTTAATTTGCATATTGACTACATTATGCCCAAGGCTTACGCTCTTTTAGCCTTCATAAAACGTCAATGCTCTGATTTCACGGACCCTTATGTCCATAAGGCCATTTACTCTTCCCTTATAAAATCTAGATTAGAATATGCTCTGGTTGTTTGGAATCCAACAACTTACACACAAGTTAATCGCATTGAAAGGCTCCAAAAAAAGTTTATAAAGTTTGCACTTTTCTCAATAAATTTTAGCGTTCCATTTCCCTCATATGAAGCTCGCTGCAAATTAATACATTTGCCACTGCTTTACAATCGTAGATACTTACAGTCTATAATGTTTTTGTACAAACTTATTAATGGTTTGATTGATTGTCCCCAACTTCTGGAATTAATACGTTTTAATACTCCCATCCGTTCTCTGAGGAATACTGAATATTTTTATATACCTTATCATAAAACAATGTATGCAATGAATGAGCCAATCTTAAAAATCCTTCGCGAATTTAATAGAATTAATGTACAGTCAAACTTAGATTTCTCTGATTCTATTATAAAATTCAAAAATATGTTAGAATTAATTTATTTTTAATGCATTAGTCTGTAAGGAATTTGTACTCCATAGACGAAATAAATAAATAAATAAATAAATAAATATGTAAAACTTAAGAACCATAAGACCCGACCAATCCCACTTTCTCAAATATGTTAAAAATCAATGGAAATACCAGATGTTCTTCATAACGAAGCTTTGGTCTTATTGGAAAGCAAGTGTTTAAATTAGAAGGTAACATATCGATAGCTATAGCTTCATCAGTTATATAAGATATGTATTATAAGAAGGTGAAAGGCGACACAGTCGGCCCTTAAGTTGCCACTGGACATTCATTTCAATGAAGGGCACACATGCAATATTAAATAGAAGTTATCATCTGGAACGAATGTACGATAGCACATACAAAATCCCTGGAAGCTTTAGATCGATTCTTGATTGCAGCAGATAAAATAAATGTATGTCCAAGTAATCAGCTTTTTGGTGGTATGTTAAAATTGCATATCGACACCAACATTTCTGAAATTTTTTGATTTATAGTCACTTGCAGATCCCGACTAATTAGCGATGCAAGAAAAATATAATTGATGATTTAAGAAAAGGTAACATAAAATAAGGGCCAGCAACGCCGTTTTACACTGTACATATTATAATTTGTATTCCATATGTTTATTTATTTTTATATAAATATATTTTTTTTAATCTTAAAAAATGTTCATTTATTATCCCTTCCAATTTTAATTTTAATTCCCTTGTACATTTTCATAATCCTCTTTGGTGTCCTTTTTTAAAGTTACCGTTTATTGTAGTTAGTGAGTCTTATCATAAACTATATATACCACTCTCATCCTGTACAGTGCTCTAACAAAGTGTGCACGAACATGTTGTAAGCCTTTAGCACATTTAGCAATAAACTTTGTACGAGTTTTGTTTATATCCAACATTATTTATCAACATGTTGAAATCTGTGTGTGTATGTATACTGAGTATATAAATCTAACAACAAAGTTACAGCAGTTGCAAAAAAGTACAAGTATAAACAAATTGTTGAAACATTTGACCCTCCACCATAAAATTTTTAATATGATTTTGACCCTAAGCTTATAACACATAAAAACCGGAGTATTTCATTTTCTTTCTCAATTTACAACTTTTGTAAGATAAGTCATTTTGCCGTTAAAAATTGTCTCTATATATGAGTTTGCTATTGCATTTTGCAGAAGCGTTGGAGGTTTAAATTTCATGCCTGTCGTTCGTACATTAACATCTATGGGCAAAGAAAAATACCCAGCTACCACACACCTCCCGCCTTGTTGCGAACTTAACTCCTCCCGAATCCAATATTTTCATGTTGATGAACGGGCAAATGCACTAGCGGCATCTGTTGTATGTCTTATGTTCATGTTGTTGTCGTTGCACATTTCTAGAAGTTAACTTCTAATGGCTATAAAAGCAACTTCTTCTTCTTGGTATTAGACACCGATCTTGGATACATTTTAATGGATTTTGGTTTTTGCTAACAAACACAATGACAAACACCACCAGCGAGCGATAGGACTGACGACTAATAGACTAACTCTGTTGGCCAACCACAATACACTATGTGGTTGGTGGTGGAGGTGGTGGCGGCGGCAAGTCCATGTGCTTCCATAGAATTTATGTACCGTACCATCCGGGAGTTCGACTTTGAATATAGAATGCAATGATAAACAAACGAATGGGTAAAATAAGAACTTAAAATGCAATGAAGGGTCGGCAGCACACATTTTGTGTCCAACAGGCAAGGCAGCCAGCCGCCTAGTGAAGAAACGAAAAAAGTAGTAAATGCAAATCAAGTGAGGGTTAGAAAGAAGGCGCAGAGGGAGTAGTAGATATTGCATTGGTTGTGGGAGTTACGCAAGCATAACATAGAGAAGGAAAACAACAACAAACATTGTTAGAAAATCGATTCCTGCCTCTTAGAAATTTCTCCACCCGCACATTACTGAACAACTGTCGGCATTCCAATAGTTTTTGCAGTTTGTTTTCGATGTCTAAGAGGAGGATTCAGTTTTCTTTTCAGTAAAAATAAATAAATAAGTGTGTATGTATGGCAACATGAACTGATGATGTTGAAAATAACTAAATAAATATTCCTCTTCAAAGGAAAGAAAAGGTAAACGTAAATCATTGCAAATAATTGCTTTCTTAAAGGCGTTTGTCGGTGTTCTATATATATAAACAACTTTTTTTTTGAAAGGTTTAACCAAGAATATCTTGGAATACAATGTTTGGGTTTGTATTATTAACCCTTTCGGTGATTCTATACGAAGACCTCCAGACCTGCAGATTTTCTAAAATAAGTCCTCCAGATCTTCTATAAGATGGCCTCCAGGTCTTCTAAAAAGATGACCACTTCCAGCCCTTCTATAGGAAGACATTCAGGTGTTCTATAAGATGTCCTTCAGGTCTGCTATAAAAAGACATTCAGATCTTCTATAAGAAGTCCTGCAGTTTTTCTAAAAGAAGGCCTCAGATCTTCCATAAGAAGACCTTCTTCTATAAGAATACCCTAGGTCTTCTATAAGAATACCCTGGGTCTTCTATAAGAAGACCCTAATTTTTCTATGAGAAGCTTTCAATGTTCTAAAAGAAGACCTCCAGATGTTCTATAAGAAGATCTCCTGCCCTTCTATATGCAAACGACCTGCTCTTCTATGAGAAGACCTCCGCCCTTCTATATGCAAACGTCCTGTTCTTCTACAAGAAGACCTCCTACCCTTCTATATGCAAACGTCCTCCTCTTTTATGAGAAGACGTCCTGCTCTTCTCTGAGCACACCTCCTGCTCTCGTATAAGAAGATCTCCTTCTCTTTTATAAGATGACCTCCTGCCCTTCTGTATGCAAACGTGCTGCTCTTCTATGAGAAGACGTTCTGCTCTTCTATGAGAAGACCTCCTGCTCTTGTATAAGAAGACCTCCTGCTCTTCTATAAGAAGACGTCCTGTTCTTCTATGAGACGACTTCCTGTTCTTCTATGAGAAGACATCTTGCCCTTCTATGAGAAGACATCCTGCCCTTCTATGAGACGACCTTTTCCTCTTCAAGGAAAAGACATCCTGCCCTTCTATGAGAGGACCTTCTGCTCTTCTATGAGAAGACGTCATCCTCGTCTATAAGAAGACCTCTTCCTAAATTGAATTAAAAACTTGAATATTTTGTTTTTGTTTTTTTTTTTAGTACATTCTTTGCCATAGTGTGCAAAAACCAATGGGCTTAAAATTGGAAAATCTTTCAGATCAAAAACAAAAAAGAAGCACCGAAAAGGTTAAATTCGAAAATGATATAACTGTTACAAACCTTAAAATCTGCTAGTAAGGTAGTTAACATTTGTTGGGTACTGCAATATTGACGGAAACAAGCCCGTTCTGCTTCTTCCGTAACAAGTTCAAAGAAATCGAAACGATCGAGCAACTTTTCTGTCGCTGCCCTTGTAGTCTTTTGGACAAAAGACACTGGCTGTTGAATGTCCAAGAGATTGAATTTCTTTCCTATTTCTCTTTTATAAAGCCTGCGGCCCTATTCACAAGTCATAGTAGCCTTAAATGACTCTGGAGTGGGTCTGTTTGATCTATTCTTCAGTTCACCTCATTTCCTCTAAATTTTTATTTACTTACTTACTTAGCTGGCCCATTACAGAACATTTGTTCCATAGACCGAACAAAGAAAAGATCTCCAATTCTCTCCGTTTAGTGCTTCGCATTCTGGAATACCGCGCCCTGTCATCTCTTCATAAAGATGACGAATTTATACGCCTTTTTATTATATGGCCTAGTCAAGGCAATCGCTGCATCTCGATACGTTTAACTATATTGATGTCGTTGTGTAGCCGATACAACTCGCTGTTCATACGACGTCGATATTCACCGTCAACGCAGATTGGTCCGTAGATCTTTCGAAGGATTTTTCTCTCAAAAACACGCGAAGCACTGCCTTATCTGCTTGCGCAAGTACCCAGGCTTCGGAACCATACATCCGCACGGGTAGTATCAGTGTTTTGTAAAGCGTTATTTTTGTTTGACAAGTTGTGGCTTTGTTTTTAAAGTGCTTAGTTAAGCCAAAGTAGCATCTAATGGCCAATACAATTCTTCTTTTTATTTCACAACTGATGTCGTTTGTTGTGTTTACGGAGGTGCCGAGGTCTTTTACTACCTCAATATTATAGGAACCAACTTCAACAGTTGGTCCGAGCTCAATGGACGCATTGCGCGTCGACACCATCAACTTGGTCTTCTCGCCGTTTACCGCCAGACCCACTTAAGCAGATTCTACTACTTCGACCTTCATAAAGGTATCGGTTACTTATTTTATTGATCATCCCATGATGTCTATATCATCAGCATAAGCAAGTAGCATGTGGCTATTGGTGTAGATTGTACCACTTGTTTTGACGTTTTCCTCTCGTACGAAAGGCTGTCTCCTTGCCTGAAACCTCTTTTGGTACAAAACTCTTCGAGGAGGTTCTTTCCTATTTTAAGTGAAGATCTTGTGTCAGTTAGAGTCATTTTACAAAGCCGAATGAGCTTTGTGGGGATACCAAATTCAGACATGGCTTGGAATACCTTTGAACGTAGCGGGCTGTCGAAGACTGCTTTATAATCGACAAAAAAAGTGGTAGGTGTCGATCTGCATCTCATGCGGTGGACTTGCCAGGTCTAAAGTCGCATTGGTATGGTCCAATTATTTCGTTGACCATGGGCTTTAGTCGTTCGCACAATATCCCTGACACTATCTTGTAGGCGATAGGAAGAAGACTTATGCCCCTATAGTTGAAGCATTAAGTCTTATCTCCTTTCTTATGGACGGGACACAGGATTCTCAGGTTCCAATCGTCGGGTACGCGTTCTTCCTGCCAGATGGAACTAACTAGCTGATGCATACACCTTATCAGTGTGTCGCCACCGGTTTTAAACAGCTCGGCTGGTAGGCCATCGACTTCTTCTGCCTTATTATTCTTCAGCCGGTTTATTGAGGTAAACCTCATCCTGGCTGCGCGGTATACATTCAATACCAATTCAATCTGTGGTATTTTCGTCGACTTCGCTACTATTGGATACCAACAGTTTGGAAAAATGCTCTTTCCATATCCTTAGCACACAGATAGTATCAGTTACCAGATTACCTTGCTGATCTCTACAGGAGGATGTGCCAGTTCCAAAGCCATCAGTTTGATGTTTCACTCTTTGGTACAATTTTTGGACTTCATTCTGTCTCCTGTACATCTCGATTTGTTCACACTCTCGCTTTTCCATCTCTCTCCTTTTCCTACGCGTTGCTACTGATTGTAGAGTAGCCCTATATGCCGCTTTTTTCTCTTCGGTCATACCTGGTCATACCATGAATTCCTTGGTGGAGGTCTCTGGTATCCAAGTACTGATTTTCCGGCTGTTTGCATGGAGTGGGCAATGTTTTGCCATTGTCCTGATATGTTATCGGGACGAGGAGTGCTTTGATTAAGCAGTTGGGCCAGTTGAGTGGAATATGCTGTGGCTATCTGTTGTGATTGCAGCTTACCGATGTCCAACTTCCGTGTTGTGTCTGTTCGCACTTTGTTTGCTACGTTTAATCTGGTACGTACCTTTGCTGCAATGAGGTAGTGGTCCGAGTCTATGTTTGCACCTCGGGACGATCGTACATCCAACACGCTTGAGGCATGTCTACCATCTATCACAACGTGATCAATTTGATTTCTTGTTCTTTGATCTGCCGACAGCCAGTTGCCCTTATGAATATCGAGAAGCTTAAATCTGGTACTGCTAACCACCATGTTTCTTGCAGCTGCAAAGTCAATCAGCCTCATACCATTGTCAGATGTTTCACTGTGGAGACTGAATTTCCCGACTGTTGGGCCAAAGATATTCTTCTCCTTTCCAATGTAATGGGCAGGGCAACGGTCATAAGTCTAAGCGCTCGTAAAATATATTTTTGGTCTGTTCGTCCTTGTCTTCAGTGGGAGCATGAGCCCAAATAAAGCTGATGTTGAAGAATTTTGCTTTTAATCGAATTGCAACGAGTCTTTCATTCATTGGGGTGAAGCTGGACACCAGATGTTTTAACCTCCGACCAACTACAAACCCGCAACCAAACTCACGCTTTGTGTCATGACAGCTATAATACAGTGCGTCACCTTTGAGGTGTTGTTGTGACGCCTTTCCCGTTCCATCGTATTTCCTCTATGGCAGTAATGTCGGCCTTGTACTTTTCAGGTACATCTGTCAATGCGTAAACTGCACCTTCCCTATAAAGAGGGGTTCGTCAACTTTAGAGGGGTTTGTTTTTCTTTTCTTTCGTTTTTTCATATTAGGCTGTTTTTTCTAGGGGAGGGTTACTAACCCGACGCCCAAACCCAAGTTTTTAACGTTCTTATGGATGAACGCGCGGCACATGTTAGCTCACTACATTTAACGGGTGTTAAAGGCAGTTCCCCAGGTGACACCACGGGGAGGTCAGTGTCCACTTGAGATGAAAGAGGGACCAAGATAAATCCAGGGCTTTGCCATGTTAAAGCCGGTCAGGATTGTTCTTTGGTATCTTTCGTCACCCCCAAAATTTGTACATGTCATTAAATTTCTATTCTCTCCATTACACTCTTCCTCCCCTGTCTGTGTACATTTCCTAGCCTTTTTCTTTTTTCAGGATAAACACAATGGACCATCGGTCACCGAGTGAATTAACTGTCTACAACAAGGACACCAGCGTATCTTATAAGCTGTCCTATCTAACACTGGGTGTCACCTTGGTGCAATGGGATGCACACCCGCCTTGCACGCTAAAGGTAGTGGGTTCGATTCCCCGGCCAGGCAACATCAACAAATTCCCAACGGTGGCAAAATACCCCTCAGTAAGACCCCTTTGAAGGGGCTATATCTATAGATCACTTCAAGGCGCTTCTTTCCATAGAAGACCCCTTTAAAGGGGCTTCTGTCCATTAAAAAAAAACTTTGAAAGGACTTCTATCTATAGAAGACCCTTTCTATCTATAGGAGACTAATTTAAAGGGGCTTCTATCAACAGAAGATCGCCTTGACGGGGCTTCTATATACAGACGACCCATTCGATTGGGGCTTCTATCTACAGAAGACCCTTTGATAAAGGTTTCTATCTATAGAAGATCCTTTCATAATGGTTTCTAACTTTGGGGAACTACTTTGAAAAGACTTCTATATATAGAAGACTCTTTGAAGGAGCTTCTATCTATAGAAGACCCCTTTGAAGATGCTTCTGTCTCTAGAAGACCTATAAGACACCTTTGAAGAAACTTCTATCTCTAGAATCCCTCTTTGAAGAGACTTCTATTTAAAGAAGACCCCTTTGAAGGGCCTTCCACAGAAGACCACTTTAATGGGACTTCTATCTACAGAAGACCCATTCGATTGGGCCTTATATCTACAGAAGACTCTTTGATAAGGGTTTCTACACACCGAAAAATAGATGTTAGAAATATGTTTGGATCCAAAAAATTTTTTGTTTGGGACTGGTTGCAAACAAATATATGTTTGGATCCAAACTTAATATGTTTGGGTCCCAGCAAATATATGTTTGCGACATTTTGTAACATATCTCAATTTTATTTCAACATATTTTTATGGTAGGAGAGAGGATTTTTGTCAAAGAGAGTAACAACAGGGTTCTCGCGGAATGCTGTTTCATAAATAAATAGCTTCGTGTGGTGTCATAGAAGACGCAGAAGCGAAGACGGGAGGGTAAAAAAGTTTGTTTTTGCTTTGGTGGTGTGTATGCGGCCGAACGCGTGTGTTTCATGCTTTGTTCTTGTTGCTGCAATTTTTTTACAAGCAGTCATTTTTTTGAAACTCACAATTAACGGACGTAGCAAGCGAAGAGGAAAAGAAAAAAATGGCATGAATTATTTTTGTTCTTTTTTTCTTCAGTTTTCTAAATACAATCTATAGATATATCTATAGAAGACCCTTTTGAAAGGGTTTCTGTCTATAGAAGATCCCCTTGAAAAGGTTTGTAGCTACAGAAGACCCTTTTGAAAGGGTTTATATCCAAAGAAGACCAATTTGGAGGGGCTTATATCCATAGAAGACCCCTTTGAAGGAACTTATATCTATAGAAGATCATTTGGAGGGGCTTACATCTAAAGAAATCTTCCTTGATGGGGTGTCTATCTATAGTAGATCCCTTTGAAGGGGCTTCTATCATAAGAAACCCATTTAAAGTGGCTTTGAAAGGCCTTCTATTTATGGAACACTCTTTTAAAAGAACTTCTATCCACAGAAGACTTCTTTGCAAGGGCTTCTTTCTACCGACGACACCATTGAAATGGCTCCGGCATAAATACACGTTTGAAAGGGCTTCCATCTACAGAAGACACCTTTGAAGGAACTTCTATCTCTAGAAGATCCCTTCGAAGGGGCTTCTATCGGTAGAAGACCCCTTTGGAGGGACTTCCATTTATAGAAGAACCCTTTGAAGGGCCTTTTATATATAGAAGACCCCTTTGATGGGACTTCTATCTATAGAAGACCCCTTTATCCGGGCTTCTATCTATAGAAACCACCTTTGAAGGTTCTTTAATCTATAGAAGACTCCTGTGAAAGTGCTTCTACCTAAAGAAGTCCCCTTTGAAGGGGAAGACGCCTTTGAAGGACTTCTACCTATAGAATATACCTTTGAATGAGCTTTGATAACATACAGGAGACCCCTTTGAACGGGCTTCCACCTACAGAAGTCACCTTTGAATGGGCTTCCACCTGGAGGTGACCTCCTTGAAGGTGTTTCTTTCTACAGAAGACTTCTTTGAAGGGGCTTGTATATATAGAATACCCCTTTGAAGGGGCTTCTATCTATAAAAGACCCATGTAAAAGGGCTTCAATCGATAGAAGATCTCTTTAAATGGACATCTATCCATAGAAGAAACCTTTAAAGCGGTTTCTAACCATAGAAGAACCCTTGAAGGGGCTTTTAACTACAGAAGACAATTTTGAAATGGATTCTATCTATGTATACAAGCCCCTTTGAAGAGAGAATGGTCTTTTTTCTAAGGAAGGTCCATTTGAAAGTACAGGTAAACCTCGATTACCCGTGAATCGATTATCCGGGAACCTCCATTATCCGGAATAGAAAAGAAATGTTGATATTTTTTCCATTTCCTCCCTTTCGTTATAAATTTCATTACCCGGTATAAAAAAACATTTCCACCTTTTAAGTTTGAATCTGATGATGATGGTGTTATGTATCATTCGAAAATTTGGTGAATTACCTTAACAAATATAATAAAAATTGCAGATTTTATTATTGTACAATACATACTATGCCATTTTTAATTAAAAAAATATGTTCAAAAGCTACTTAAAAACATTACCTCCGGGAAAATTTATTATCCGTAATGCCTCCGGTCCCGACCATCACTTCTATCTGCAGAGGGCCAAATACCCTTTTAAAGTGGTTTCTATCGATAAAAGTCCCTTTTGAATTGGCTTTTATATAGTAGACCACAGTGAATGCGCCTCTATATATAGAAGACACCTTTTAAGGGGCTTCTATCTATAGCATATCCTTTGATGGGACTTCTGTCTACACATAACTTTTTTGAAGATATCTGATTTAAGCATCAATATTCCCAAAAAATTTACTTGTCCTAAAAGTAGCACCAAATCCCATCCAAATTTGCATTCTAATGTAACACGAAAAACGAAAACATCCCAACATTGTCTATAACCGTTTTCAAATTAAAACTTATCTCATATTACAATGCAGCAGATACGTGACAGAAAGTTTATTTTACACTCTGGCGATGAAGGCTTATAAATTTTTTATGAGAATTAAAATCGTGCAGAAAATATAAACTTGCATTCAATGATGAACGAATGACATTCAAATTATGAATCATCGGTGGTTTGAAAGAATCATGAGATGCATTCAAAGAAGTAAAAAAAAGTTTCCACACTTTTTAAAGGGTCATTAAATAATTTTGGAATTAGAACAAACGACGTGTTTCAATCACGACTTATTAACAAGTTGTCAACCATAAACTTCTGCTTGGGCTGGGGGAGTTAGATTTCTTTCCAACAAAATAAGCGCCACAACAAATCAATTAAAATCAGCTTTTCAGAATTACAAACAAAACCCCAAGGCATTTCACACCACATCCGATCCGTTGTGATAACACATTAAAGCCATAAAAAATATTCATTTGAAATTGAATTTTTGATTCGAATGAAGAATGTCAATGAAATGGAAATGTCATCCATCCCAAATGCTTTAATTTCTTTACAAATTAATCTCATAAGCACCAATCCAAATAAAATTGTTAAAATATGGTAAAGATTTTTAATACTCACTTCCAATTCCCAATTTGTTGCTAATGATGCTCCTCGACAAATGAGTACTAAAATATGATTAAATCTAAAAAAACGGAAAATAATAAAAATTTAAATTGTATTTTCATGTTTTTGGTGTTGTTGTTTGAAATAAAAACACAAAACGAAGAAAAAACTGTGTAGGAGGTTAAGATGAGTCTAGCCACAACAAATTGGTCGGCTGGTCATCCACATCTATCGTTTGAATGAAATCCAACCAACCATTTTGATTCGACTTTGTTGTCCATTTAGGGCCATAAAGATAAATACATGCACACACACACCATGAACGACCTAACAAAATGCTCTCGTTAACACATCATGCTGTGGCAAAGCCAAAGAAATAAAACCAGCACTGTGGCTTAAAACTATTGACAATCATCAGAAAGAAGATCTTCAACAGGCGTTTTTTAGATAGAAGGCATTCAAAAAAGGTTCTTCTAATAGAACACCTTCAAAAGATATTCTTTGGATAGAAGTCCAGCGAAATGTAATTTTTAGGTACAAGACCTTCAAAAGATCTTCCTAAAACAGAATACCATCGAAAGGTTCCTGAGATAGATAGCCATCCGAAGGACCCGGTACACCACCGAAAGGTCTTCTTCAGATAGAAGATCTTCAAAAGTACTTTTTAGGAAGAATATCTTCAAAAAGCTTCTTCAGATATGAGGCCACTGATAGGTGTTTTCCGACAGAAGACCCTACGAAATGTCTTCCTAAAATAGAAGAACATCCAAAGGTCTTTCTGATAGAAAACCATTATAAGGTCTTCTTCAGATAAAAGAGCTTCAAAAGGTATTCTTCAGATAGAAGGCCACCAAAAGGCTTTCTTTAAATATATTTAAATAGAATACCATCGAAAGGTCTTTTTCAGATATAATACATCAAAGGTCTTCTTCGGGTAGAATACCCTAAAAAGGTCTTCCTGAGATAGAGGACCCTCTCTAGATAGAAGTCCTTTAAAATATCCTTTTCAGATAGAAGACCTTCAAAATGTCTTCCTAAGATATAATACCATCAAAAGGTCTTCACGAGATAGAAAACAATCGATGGATCCTCCTGAGATATGAGTCCCTCAAAAGATCCTCCTTAGGTAGACGACCTTCGAAGGGCCTTCTTGGGATAAAACTCCTTGGAAAGGTCTCTTTTATATATAAGACCTTCAAAAGGTCTTCTTCAGATAGAAGACCTTCAAAATGCCTTCCTGAGATTGAAGACAATCGAAAAGTCTTCCTGCTACAGAAGAGAATCAAAAAGTCTTCTTCAGCTTGAAGACCTTCAAAAGCTCTTCTTCAGATAGAATACCATTGAAAGGTCTTCTTCAGATCACGGACCATCGAAAGGTCTTCCTGAGATAGAAGACGATCAGTACATCTTCTTCCGATAGAAGACAATCGAAAGGTCTTTTTCAGATCGAGGACCATAGAAAGGTCTTCCTGAGATAGAAGACCAACAAAGGCCTTCCTGAGATACAAAACGTCTTCTTCGATAGAAGACCATTGAAAGGTCTTCTTCATATCGAGGACCATCGAAAAGTCTTGCTGAGATAGAAAACTTTTAACAGGTTTTCCTCAGATAGAAGACCACCAAAATGTCTTCTTCTGATAGAAGGACATTTAGAGGTTTTCCTCAGATAGAAGACATTCAAAACTCTTCTTCAGATAGAAGATCACCAAGGGGTCTTCTTGGGATAGAATATCTTCAAAAGATCTTCTTCAGATAGAAGACCTTCGGAGGGTCTTCTTCAGATAGAAAACCATAGAAAGGTCTTCTTCAGATCGAGGACCATAGAAAAGTATTCCTGGGATAGAAGACCAACAAAGGTCTTCCTGAGATAGAAGGCGATTAAAACGTCTTCTTCGATAGAAGACCATTGAAAGGTCTTCTTCATATCGAGGACCATCGAAAAGTCTTGCTGAGATAGAAGACTTTTAACAGGTCTTCCTGAAATAGAAGACCATCAACATGTCTTCTTCGGATAGAAGTCCATTTAGAAGTCTTCCTCAGATGGAAGACCTTCAAAAGTCTTCTTGAGATAGAAGATCACCAAGAGGTCTTCTTAGGATATAATATCTTCAAAAGGCCTGCTTCAGATAGAAGACCTTCGGACGGTCTTCATCAGATAGAAGACCTTCGGAGGGTCTTCTTCAGATAGAAGACCTTCGGAGGGTCTCCTTCAGATAGAAGACCTTGGAAAGGTCTTCTTTAGATAGAAGACCTTCAAAGGGTCTTCTTCAGATAGAAGACCTTCGGAGGGTCTTCTTCAGATAGAAGACCTTGGAGAGTTCTTCTTCAGATAGAAGACCTTGGAAAAGTCTTCCTCAAATCGAGGACCATAGAAAGGTCTGCCTGGGATAGAAGACCAACAAAGGTCTTCCTGAGATAGAAGGTGATCAAAACGTCTTCTTCCGATAGAAGACCATTGGTCTTACTGATATAGAAGACTTTTAACATGTCTTCCCGAGATAGAAGACCATCAAAATGTCTTCTTCGGATAGAAGGCCATTTAGAGGTCTTCCATAGATAACAGACCTTCAAAAGTCTTCTTCAGATAGAAGACCACCAAGAGGTATTCTTGGGATAGAATATCATCAAAAGGTCTTCTTCAGATAGAAGACCTTCGGAGGGTCTTCCTCAGATAGAAAACCTTCGGAGGGTCTTTTTCAGATAGAAGACCTTCGGAGGGTCTTCTTCAGATAGAAGACCATCGGAGGGTCTTCTTCAGATAGAAGGCCTTCTGAGGGTCTTCTTCAGATAAAAGACCTTCGGAGGGGGGTCTTCTTCAGGTAGAAGACCTTGGAAAGGTCTTCCTGAGATAGAAGACCATCAAAATGTCTTCTTCGGATAGAAGGCCATTTAGAGGTCTTCCACAGTTAGCTGACCTTCAAAAGTCTTTTTCAGATAACTTGGTGATTCTTGGGATAGATGTCTACTTAGGAGCTCTCCTCCTAAGATAGAAGACCATCAAAATGTCTTCTTCGGATAAAAGACCTTCAAATTGTCTTCTTCAGATAGAAGATCAATAGGACGTCTTTTTAGGATAGAATATCTTCAAAAGGCCTGCTTCAGATAGAAGACCTTCGGAGGGTCTTCTTCAGATAGAAGACCTTCGGAGGGTCTTTTTCTGATAGAAGGCCTTCGGAGGGTCTTCCTCAGATAGAAGACCTTGGAAAGGTCTTCATCAGATAGAAGACCACGGAAGGGTCTTCTTCATCAGACAGAAGACATTCGAAAGGTCTTCTTCAGATAGAAGATCACCAAGAGGTCTTCTTGGGATAGAAAGAATAGAAGACCTTCGGAGGTTCTTCTTCAGATAGAAGACCTTGGAAAGGTCTTAATCAGATCCTGTAAAGGGTATCCTACAAATAGAAGACCTTCGAAATGCCTTCTTCAGATAGAAGACCACCAAGAGGTCTTCTTGGGAGCTCTCTTCCTGAGTTCGAAGACCATCAAAATGTCTTCTTCGGGTAGAAGGCCATTTAGAGGTCTTCCTCAGATTTTCAAAAGTCCTCAGACCTTCAAAAGTCTTCTTCAGATAGAAGATCACCAAGAGATCTTCTTGTTATAGAATATCTTCAAAAGGTACTCTTCAGATAGAAGACCTTCGGAGGGTCTTCTTCAGATAGAAGACCTTCAGAGGGTCTTCTTTAGATGGAAGACCTTCGAACGGTCCTCATCAGATAGAAGACCTTCAAATGGTGCGCTTCAGATAGAAGACCTTCGAAAGGTATCCATCAGATAGAAGACAGTCGAAAGCTCTTCTTCAGATAGAACACCTTCAAGAGGTCTACTTTAGGTAGACGACTATCGAAAGGTCTTCCTGAGATAGAAGACCATCAAAGGTCTTCTTCAGATAGAATATCTGTTCTTCCTGGGATAGAAGAACATCGGAGGATCCTTCTGAGATAGAAGTCCTTCAAAAGGTCTTCTTGGTATAGAGAACCTTCAAAATGTCTTCTTCATATAGAAGACTTTCGAAAGGTCTCCTTCAGATAGAAGACGTATGTACGAAGGGTCTTATTCAGATAGAGAACCTTCGAAAAGTTTTTCTGAGATAGAAGATTTTCGACAGATCTCCATCACATAGGATACCTTCGAAAGGTCTCCATCAGATAGAAGCCCTTCGAAAAGTCTAAATTAGATAGAAGACCTTCGAAGAAGATCACCAAGACGTCTTCTTAGGATAGAATAACTTCAAAAGGCATGCTTCAGATAGAAGACCTTCGAAGGGTCTTCTTCAGATAGAATATCTCCAAATGTTTTCATAAGATAGAAGACCGTCAACAGTTCTTTCCTGAGATAGAAGTCCTTCAAAAGATTTTCTTTGGATAGAACGCCTTCAAAGGATCTTCTTTAGATAAAAACCTTTTGAAAGGTCTCATTCGGATTGAAGACATATGAACAGTCTTATTTAGCTGGAAGACTTTCGAAAGGTCTCCATCACATAGAAGACCTTCGAAAGACTTCATTAGATAGAAGGCCTTTGAGGGGTCTTTTTCAGATAGAAGGTGTTATTCTGATAGATTTAATACCTTCGAAGGACTTCCTTTAGATATAAGGCCTTCGAAAGGCCTCCTTCAGATTGAAGATCGTCAAAGGGTCTCTTCAGATAGATCAGGTCTTCTTCTTGAGATAGAAGAACTTCCAAAGGTTGAAAGCCTTTTGAAGATTTGTTGCAGGTGAATTTCATCTACACCTTCTTTTTGAGATAGAGGACCTTAATATAATACTTTCTGAAGTATCTATACAAAGAAGGCTCTCTTCTAAGGGTCTTTTATAGAAAAATACATTCTTCTAAATGTCGTTGCAGAAAGAATTAGATCTTCATTCTATCGGAAAATAACCACGATCTTCTGTACAAAGAAGACTTTCTGAATGCATTCTTCAGATAGAAGATTTGCGAGGTCTTGACAATGTATTCATTCTGTAGAATACCTAAAAAATACCCTCGGAACATCTTTCATCATAAAACTATCTTTATCAGTTCCATTCATATCACCCTATTTACCACTGTAAATCTCTCCACCGTTCTCAGCACAGCAGATTAAAGTTCTAAACATGTTTTGGCATTGTTTTGCATTTCTCGTGCCTGAGCTTGCCCTTAAGAGTGAATGTCCTATTATATCATCATAGAGACAAAAGTTGTAGTTGATGGCGACATTCATCGTCGCATGGCTCAACAAAACAAAAAGAGGTGAAGACCAACATAGGTGGGCGTTGATACGAAAGATGTTACAGTTTTATATTTCCTATTTGCCAAACAACTATTCTGGCGGCGTCTAGCACTGACAACAGCAGGACGGACCACCACCTCATCCGCCTCCAACCAGGCGGTGCATTAACAACAACTGCACTACTCTCTGTTAATCGCATGGTCATGATTGCCAGCAAACACACAGCTAGGTTACAGTAGAAGTATCTGCATACATAAGTGAAGTTTAGCACCATCACACCTTAAATCTGCTGTCCGTCCGTATGTCTGTCTACGTCGTTTTTGTCGGCCATTGTAAGCGAGTATAGCGATTTTTTATTGTGGGGCTTTTCGTTTCATGGCTAAAAGAATTTTAGTTTTACAGCCTTTAACAAAAGTGTACAAAAGTCAGGTATGCATGCAAAAGTAACTTTAGCATGCCACCATATGACCGAACGACCGACCGACCGAGCGGGCGACCATTGTTTTCTTTGTTGCCGCAGTCGTCGATTTTTTTTTTTTTTTTTCTTTACACACATTCAAAACTCAATTGCTGGATTTTTTCTTAATTTTTTTGTTTTGGTTCGGTCTTCTCTTGCCACAAATTGCCCTGCAAGCTTAAAAGTTGTCAATTCAGATTTTTGTGGCACACAAAAAAAAAGATGAAAAAAAGCAACTCAGAAGTTGGCTTGTAACCAGTTTGCACGTTTTTTTTTTGTGGTTCCTCAATTCGAAATAAAGTCATGCACGAAAAATACGACAATAAAAAACCGCTCATAAAAAACTTGTTGGACCAGGTGAAGTTTATGCTGACTCTCAGCCTCAGCTTTATAGTTTTGGAAAGCCAAGCAATATGCTTCGATAAAGCATTGCATAAAATTTGCATGCCAACCAGAGGTTATGTGGTGGCAGATAGAGATGGCTGCGGGTGGGTGAGATGCAGCGAGGAAAATCATATGAAATTTAGAAAATTGAGAATGACAAAAGGTGTTTCGGAAAAAACACACACATAAATCCAAATAAGGGCAACGATTTTACAATGAACTGAGAAAGGAGGAAAAAATGCATCAAGAAAAACAAGTTCCTTGAGTTAATTGGAAACTTAACAGCTTTACCGTTATGTTGGAATCATTTGTTATTGAAATTAACAATGGCCGTAGATTTTGAAAATTGAAGTCTTCTGTAGAAAACCGTTTTTATGAGGTCCTCTATGGATAGAAGACTATTGTTCAAGAAAAATTTTATGAACCATTCTATGTCCAGGAGACCCTAGTAAGGTACTGAGGTTTCCTATGGATAACATAAATTTATGAGATCTTCTATAGATAGAAGAATTATGAGGCTTTCTGGATAGGATACCTTATATGGAAAGGAGATTTTCTTGAGGTTTCTGATGGATAGAATACATTTATGAGGTCATGGATAGGAGATCTTTCTCAGGTCCCCCGTGGAAAGAAGACCTTTATTAAGTCTTTATGGAGAGGAGTCCTCAGAAAGGTATATCCTTCTTTCAGAAGCACCCTTCCAGAAGAAGCACAATTTCTGTCAGAAAGGGTCTATAAATGCATTTTCTTTCAGAAAGGGTCTATGGAAGAACCCTCTCAGAAGCACCCATTCTGAAGAATCACCCTTTCTTTCAGAAAGGGTCTATAGAATCGCCCTTTCTTTCAAAAAGGGTCCATAGAAGCACAGTTTCTTTCAGAAAGGGTCTATAGAAGCACCCTACTTTTCAAAAAGCGTCTATAAAAGCACCCTTTCTTTCAGAAAGGGTATATAGAAGCACCCCTTCTTTCAGAAAACGTCTATAGAATTACCCTTTCTTTAAAAAAGGGGTCTATAGAAGCACCCGTTCTTTTAGAAAGGGTCTATAGAAGCATGTTTTCATTTAGAAAGAATAGAAGCACAGTATCACTCGCACGGTATGTTTCAGAAAGGGCCTATAGAAGCCCGCTTTCTTTCAGAAAGGGTCTGTAGAAGCACCATTTTTGTTCTTTCAAAAAGGGTCTATAGAAACACCCTTTCTTTCAGAGAGAGTCTATAGAGCACGTTTTCCTTTTAAAAGGGTCTATAGAATCACTTTTTCTTTCAGAAAGGGTCTATAGAATCACTTCTTCTTTCAAGGGTCTATAGAAGCACCCTTTCTTTTAGAAAGAGTCTGTAGAAGCACCCTTTCTTTCAGAGAGAGTCTATAGAAGCACGTTTTCTTCTCTTTCAGAAAGCGTTTATAGAAGCACCCTTTTTTAGAAAGGGTCTATTCAAGCACCCTTTTTTTAGAAAGGGTCTGTAGAAGCACCCTTTCTTTCAGAGAGAGTCTATAGAAGCACGTTTTCTTCTTTTTCAGAAAGGGTCTATAGAAGCACCCTTTTTTTAGAAAGGGTCTATAGAAGCACACTTTCTTTTAGAAAGGGTCTATAGAAGCACCCTCTCTTTTAGAAAGGGTCTATAGAAGCACCCTTTCTTTTAGAAAGGGTCTATAGAAACACCCTTTCTTTTAGAAAGGGTCTATAAAAGCACCCTTTCTTTTAGAAAGGGTCTATAGAAGCACCCTTTCTTTTAGAAAGGGTCTATAGAAGCACCCTTTCTTTTAGAAAGGGTCTATAGAAGCACCCTTTCTTTTAGAAAGGGTCTAGAGAAACACCCTTTCTTTTAGAAAGGGTCTATAGAAGCACCCTTTCTTTTAGAAAGGATCTATAGAAGCACCCTTTCTTTTAGAAAGGATCTATAGAAGCACCCTGTCTATCAGAAAGGATCTATAGAAGCACCCTGTCTATCAGAAAGGATCTATAGAAGCACCCTGTCTGTCAGAAAGGATCTATAGAAGCACCCTTTCTTTCTGAAAGGGTCTATAGAAGCACCCTTTCTTTCAGAAACTGTCTATAGAAGCACCCTTCCTTTCTGAAAGGGTCTATAGAAGCACCCTTCCTTTCTGAAAGGGTCTATAGAAGCACCCTTCCTTTCTGAAAGGTTCTATAGAAGCACCCTTCCTTTCTGAAAGGTTCTATAGAAGCACCATTCCTTTCTGAAAGGGTCTATAGAAGCACCCTTCCTTTCTGAAAGGGTCTATAGAAGCACCCTTCCTTTCTGAAAGGGTCTATAGAAGCACCCTTCCTTTCTGAAAGGGTCTATAGAAGCACCCTTCCTTTCTGAAAGGGTCTATAGCAGCACCCTTCCTTTCTGAAAGGGTCTATAGAAGCACCCTTCCTTTCTGAAAGGGTCTATAGAAGCACCCTTTCTTTCTGAAAGGGTCTATAGAAGCACCCTTTCTTTCTGAAAGGGTCTATAGAAGCACCCTTTCTTTCTGAAAGGGTCTATAGAAGCACCCTTTCTTTCTGAAAGGGTCTATAGAAGCACCCTTTCTTTCTGAAAGGGTCTATAGAAGCACCCTTTCTTTCTGAAAGGGTCTATAGAAGCACCCTTTTCTTTCAGAAAGGGCCTATAGAAACACGCTTTCTTTCAGAGAGAGTCTATAGAAGCACGTTTTCCTTTTAAAAGGGTCTATAGAAGCACACATTCTTTCAGAAAGGGTCTATAGAAACACCCTTTCTTTCAGAGAGAGTCTATAGAAGCACGTTTTCCTTTTAAAAGGGTCTATAGAATCACACATTCTTTCAGAAAGTGTCTATAGAAACACCCTTTCTTTCAGAGAGAGTCTATAGAAGCACGTTTTCCTTTTAAAAGGGTCTATAGAAGCACACATTCTTTCAGAAAGGGTCTATAGAAGCACCCTTTCTGAAAGAAAGGGTCTATAGAAGCACGATTTCTTTTAGAAAGGGTCTATAGACGCACCGTATCTTTCAGAAAGGGCCTATAGAAGCATCCACTCTTTAGAAAAGGTCTATAGAAGCACGCTTTATTTCAGAAAGGGTCTATAGAAGTACCGCATCTTTCAGAAAGGACCTATAGAAGCACCCATTCTTTCAGAAAGGGTCTATTGAATAACGATTTCTTTTAGAAAGGGTCTATAGAAGCACCGTATCTTTCAGAAATGGCCTATAGAAGAATGATTTTTTTAGAAAGGGTGTATAGAAGCACCGTATCTTTCAGAAAGGGCCTATAGAAGCATCCACTCTTTAGAAAAGGTCTATAGAAGCACGCTTTATTTCAGAAAGGGTTTATAGAAGCACCGTATCTTTCAGAAAGGACCTATAGAAGCACCCATTCTTTCAGAAAGGGTCTATAGAATAATTATTTCTTTTAGAAAGGGCCTATAGAAGCACCCAATCTTTCATAAAAGGTCTATAGAAGCACCCATTCTTTCAGAAAAGGTCTATAGAAGCACCCTTTCTTTCAGAAAGGGTCTATAGAAGCATCCTTTCTCTCAGAATGGGTCTATAGAAGCATGCTTTCTTTCAGAAAGGGTCTATAGAAGCATCCTTTCTCTCAGAATGGGTCTATAGAAGCACGCTCTCTTTCAGAAAGGGTCTATAGAAGCATCCTTTCTTTTAGAAAGAATATATATAAGCACACTTTCTTTCAGAAGTACCCATTCTGAAGAAGCACCCTTTCTTTCAGAAGTACCCATTCTTAAGAAGCACCCTTTCTTTCAGAAGTACCCATTCTGAAGAAGCACCCTTTCACTCAAAAAGGATATATAGAAGTAATCCTTCTTTCAGAAAGGATATATAGAAGTACCCTTTCTTTCAGAAAGGATATATAGAAGTACCCTTTCTTTCAGAAAGGATATATAGAAGTACCCTTTCTTTTAGAAAGGATCTATAAAAGTACCCTTTCTTTCAGAAGGGATCTATAGAAGCACCCTTTCTTGTAGGAAGCATCTATAGAAGTACCCTTTCTTTCAGAAAGGATCTATAAAAGTACCCTTTCTTTTAGAAAGGATCTATAGAAGTACCATTTCTTTCAGAAAGGATCTATAGAAGTACCATTTCTTTCAAAAAGGATCTATAGAAGTATCCTTTCTTTCAGAAAGGATCTATAGAAGTACCCTTTCTTTCAGAAAGGATCTATAGAAGTACCCTTTCTTTCAGAAAGGATCTATAGAAGTACCCTTTCTTTCAGAAAGGATCTATAGAAGTATGCTTTCTTTCAGAAAGGATCTATAGAAGTACCCTTTCTTTCAGAAAGGATCTATAGAAGTACCCTTTCTTTCAGAAAGGATCTATAGAACTACCATTTCTTTCAGAAAGGATCTATAGAAGTATCCTTTCTTTCAGAAAGGATCTATAGAAGTACCCATTCTTTCAGAAAGGATCTATAGAAGCACCCTTTCATTCAGAAGTACCCATTCTGAAGAAGCACCATGTCTTTCAGAAAGGGTCTATATAAGCACCCTTTCTTTCAGAAAGGGTTTATAGACCCACACTTTCTTTCTAAAAGGGTTCATAGATGCACCCTGCTTTTCGAAAAGGGTCTATAGAAGAACCCTTTCTTTCAGAAACAGTCTATAGAAGTACCCTTTCGTTCAGAAACGGTCTATAGAAGTACCCTTTCTTTTAGAAAGGGTCTAAAGAAGCATCCTTTCTTTGAGAAAGAATATATAGAAGCACTCTCTCTTTCGGAAAGGTTCTCTAGAAGCACCCTTTCTTTTAGAAACGGTCTATAGAAATACCCTTTTCTTCAGAAAGGTTCTATAGCAGCACCCCTTCTTTCAGAAAGGGTCTATAGAAGCGTCCTTTTTCAGAAAGGGTCTATATAAATACCCTTTTTCAGAAAGGGTCTATAGAAGCACCCTTTCTTTCAGAAAAGGGTCTACGAAAGCACCCTTTCTTACCTAGAGTTACTTTAGATTCATTTTGTTGCTAAAATGTCGTAAATTTCGTTAAATAAACCTTATGAGACATTCAACCAATGAATGCAAAATTTTGCGGTTAAAAATATGAATAACTTCACATTCTTTGACAATTTATCAAAAAAATAAACAAAATGCACTGAAATATTTAACCGGAATAATGTTGTCATCAATGAATTTTTTCTCACTAACAACTGACTAATTGCCCATGTCGTTCCAAATATTGAAGAGTAGAAGTCCCCCAACAATAACAACTGTAGAGGGGCCTTAATGAGTAAAAATTACTTTCGAATAACACGTATTCTTAAGAGACGTAACAAAACAATGACAACATGTACGACAACATCATTACGTATTCAGTGTAAAGAAATTTGTGTAAAACCCCAACTAACATTCCCTTTTGTCACAGACGTACATATGTACGAGGTATGTCTGTATATGAGAACATGTGTATTGACATAAATCTCTGGGATGATTAATAAAATAAATAATTTTCATTATTCAAATGACACCAACCAAACCAATTTCAGCAATGTTAAGACCAAAAGGGCAGCAACTGCTACCAGTGACGGCCTAGAACAAGCGAACCACCATCTATGGCTTGTGGATGGATGGCTGGTTGGATAGATGGAGTGAATCATTAGCATTATTTCATTTGTAATCTATACCGCCCCACCACTACTGGTCATCAGAATAAACAACAACGAGGAGACATTGGTGCATTGATTCCAGGGTTTGGAATAAACAACAACGAGGAGACATTGGTGCATTGATTCCAGGGTTTGTTGTAATTGTTTTTATAAGAATATTTCAGTTTTTTGTTATTTCAATAAAAAATAAACAAACAACACAAACACCAAGAACAACAATCACAAATGTGATATCTTTAGGCTAACTTAAGTTTTTTCTCTGGAAAAATGAAACCATGAAGAAGTCATTGCCGCATGACAAACAAAAACGCTTGATAAGCACCACACAGTAAAAAGTTAAAAAAGAAAAAGAAGATGAAATAAATGCCAAGTAATGACGAAACTATGTGACAATTTGTCTTTCTTGTTTATTGCCACCAGAAATCATGGCCAATGTGGCGGCAGAAGCGGGTTTGCTGCCACTTCTTTGAAGAAGTTGACAAACAGTGTTGATGGAAGAATAATGGACAGAAAGAAATCATAATCCTTCCAGGAGGTGACAAAATCAAATAATTTATGAGGATATTTGAGGGATATTTTCAATATTAAATACGTGGGCCACTTTAAAGTTATCAGACCTTTAGGAGTGAATACTTGAGAATTATTTTCCTCAGGCCTTTAGGCGTGGATTTTTCAAAATTAATTTTTCAGCCAACCTCACAACTTTAGGCGTGGATTTTTCAAAATTAATTTTTCAGGCAACCTCACAACTTTAGGCGTGGATTTTTCAAAATTAATTTTTCAGGCAACCGCACAACTTTAGGCGTGAATTTTTCAAAATAAATTTTTCAGGCAACCGCACAACTTTAGGCGTGAATTTTTCAAAATAAATTTTTCAGCCAACCTCACAACTTTAGGCTTGGATTTTTCGAAATTAATTTTTCAGGCAACCTCACAACTTTAGGCGTGGATTTTTCTAAATTAATTTTTCAGGCAACCTCACAACTTTAGGCGTGGATTTTTCTAAATTAATTTTTCAGCCAACCTCACAACTTTAGGCGTGGATTTTTCTAAATTAATTTTTCAGCCAACCTCCGACATTTAGTGGTAGATTTTTCAAAATTAATTTTTCAGCCAACCTCAGACATTTAGTGGTAGATTTTTCAAAATTAATTTTTCAGCCAACCTCCGACATTTAGTGGTAGATTTTTCAAAATTAATTTTTCAGCCAACCTCAGACATTTAGTGGTAGATTTTTCAAAATTTATTTTTCAGCCAACCTAACAACTTTAGTGGTAGATTTTTCAAAATTAATTTTTCAGCCAACCTCACAACTTTAGGCGTGGATTTTTCAAAATTAATTTTTTAGGCAACTTCCCAACTTTAGGCGTGGATTTTTCAAAATTAATTTTTTAGGCAACTTCCCAACTTTAGGCGTGGATTTTTCAAAATTAATTTTTTAGGCAACTTCCCAACTTTAGGCGTGGATTTTTCAAAATAAATTTTTTAGGCAACTTCCCAACTTTAGGCGTGGATTTTTCAAAATTAATTTTTTAGGCAACTTCCCAACTTTAGGCGTGGATTTTTCAAAATTAATTTTTTAGGCAACTTCCCAACTTTAGGCGTGGATTTTTCAAAATTAATTTTTTAGGCAACTTCCCAACTTTAGGCGTGGATTTTTCAAAATTAATTTTTTAGGCAACTTCCCAACTTTAGGCGTGGATTTTTCAAAATTAATTTTTTAGGCAACTTCCCAACTTTAGGCGTGGATTTTTCAAAATTAATTTTTTAGGCAACTTCCCAACTTTAGGCGTGGATTTTTCAAAATTAATTTTTTAGGCAACTTCCCAACTTTAGGCGTGGATTTTTCAAAATTAATTTTTTAGGCAACTTCCCAACTTTAGGCGTGGATTTTTCAAAATTAATTTTTTAGGCAACTTCCCAACTTTAGGCGTGGATTTTTCAAAATTAATTTTTTAGGCAACTTCCCAACTTTAGGCGTGGATTTTTCAAAATTAATTTTTTAGGCAACTTCCCAACTTTAGGCGTGGATTTTTCAAAATTAATTTTTTAGGCAACTTCCCAACTTTAGGCGTGGATTTTTCAAAATTAATTTTTTAGGCAACTTCCCAACTTTAGGCGTGGATTTTTCAAAATTAATTTTTTAGGCAACTTCCCAACTTTAGGCGTGGATTTTTCAAAATTAATTTTTTAGGCAACTTCCCAACTTTAGGCGTGGATTTTTCAAAATTAATTTTTTAGGCAACTTCCCAACTTTAGGCGTGGATTTTTCAAAATTAATTTTTTAGGCAACTTCCCAACTTTAGGCGTGGATTTTTCAAAATTAATTTTTTAGGCAACTTCCCAACTTTAGGCGTGGATTTTTCAAAATTAATTTTTTAGGCAACTTCCCAACTTTAGGCGTGGATTTTTCAAAATTAATTTTTTAGGCAACTTCCCAACTTTAGGCGTGGATTTTTCAAAATTAATTTTTTAGGCAACTTCCCAACTTTAGGCGTGGATTTTTCAAAATTAATTTTTTAGGCAACTTCCCAACTTTAGGCGTGGATTTTTCAAAATTAATTTTTTAGGCAACTTCCCAACTTTAGGCGTGGATTTTTCAAAATTAATTTTTTAGGCAACTTCCCAACTTTAGGCGGGGATTTTTCAAAATTACTTTTTCAGCCAACCTCACAACCTTAGGCGTGGATTTTTCAAAATTAATTTTTTAGGCAACTTCCCAACTTTAGGCGTGGATTTTTCAAAATTTATTTTTTAGGCAACTTCCCAACTTTAGGTGTGGATTTTTCAAAATTAATTTTTTAGGCAACTTCCCAACTTTAGGCGTGGATTTTTCAAAATTAATTTTTTAGGCAACTTCCCAACTTTAGGCGTGGATTTTTCAAAATTAATTTTTTAGCCAACCTCACAACTATAGGCGTGCATTTTTCAAAATTAATTTTTCAGCCAACCTCACAACTTTAGGCGTGCATTTTTCAAAATTAATTTTTCAGCCAACCTCACAACTTTAGGCGTGCATTTTTCAAAATTAATTTTTCAGCCAACCACACAACTTTAGGCGTGCATTTTTCAAAATTAATTTTTCAGCCAACCTCACAACTTTAGGCGTGGATTTTTCAAAATTAATTTTTCAGCCAACCACACAACTTTAGGCGTGCATTTTTCAAAATTAATTTTTCAGCCAACCTCACAACTTTAGGCGTGGATTTTTCAAAATTAATTTTTCAGCCAACCTCACAACTTTAGGCGTGGATTTTTCAAAATTAATTTTTCAGCCAACCTCACAACTTTAGGCGTGGATTTTTCAAAATTAATTTTTCAGCCAACCTCACAACTTTAGGCGTGGATTTTTCAAAATTAATTTTTCAGCCAACCTCACAACTTTAGGCGTGGATTTTTCAAAATTAATTTTTCAGCCAACCTCACAACTTTAGGCGTGGATTTTTCAAAATTAATTTTTCAGCCAACCTCACAACTTTAGGCGTGGATTTTTCAAAATTAATTTTTCAGCCAACCTCACAACTTTAGGCTTGGATTTTTCAAAAGTAATTTTTCAGATGTACTTGAAAAGTACAAGGCCGATATTACTGCCATACAGGAAATACGATGGATTGGGAAAGGCGTCACAACAACACCTAAAGGTGACGCACTGTATTATAGCTGCCATGACGTAAAGCATGAGTTTGGTTGCGGATTTGTAGTTAGTCGGAGAATAAAACATCTGGTATCCAGCTTCACCCCAGTGAATGAAAGACTTGCTGCTATAAGCTAAATTCCCACTGAAGAAAAGGACGAACAGACCAAAGATATATTCCACGAGCGCTTAGAAGAAACAAATGACCGTTGCCCTGCGCATGACATTAAAATCATTCTAGGCGATTTTAATGCCAAAATTGGAAAGGAGAATATCTTTGGCCCAACAGTCGGGAAATTCAGTCTCCACAGTGAAACATCTGACAATGGTATGAGGCTGATTGACTTTGCAGCTGCAAAAAACATGGTAGTTAGCAGTACCAGATTTAATCATCTCGATATTCATAGGGGAACCTGGCTGTCTCCAGATCAGAAAACAAGAAACCAAATTGATCATGTTGTGATAGATGGAAGACATTCATCGAGCGTGTTGGATGTACGATCGTTCCGAGGCGCAAACATTGATTCGGACCACTACCTTGTTGCAGCAAAGGTACGCACCCGCTTAAACGTAGCAAACAAAGTACGAACATACACAACACGAAAGTTAGACATCGGTAAGCTGCAAACACAACAGATAGCCACAGCATATTCCACTCAACTAGCCCAATTGCTTAATCAAAGCACTCCTCATCCCGATAACATACCAGCGCAATGCCAAAGTATTGCCCACTCCAAGCAAACTGCCGCAAAATCCATACTTGGATACCAGAGACCTCCACCAAGGAATCCCTGGTATGATCAGGAGTGTCGTGCTGCCACCGAAGAGAAAAATGCGGCATATAGGGCTACTTTTCAATCCGTAGCAACGCGTAGCGCACGAGAGAGTAACAGGGAGAAAAGGAGAGAGGAGAAACGTCTTTTCCGCAAGAAAAAGAGAGATATGGAAAATCGGAAGTGTGAAAAAATCGAGATGTACAGGAGCCAGAATGAAGTCCGAAAGTTCTACCAAAGAGTCAAGCTTCAAACTGATGGCTTTGGTACAGGCACATCCTCCTGTAGAGACCAGCAAGGTAATTTGGTAACTGATACAGATAGTGTACTCAGGATATGGAAAGAATATTTTTCAAAACTGTTAGTGTCCAATAGCAGCGAAGACGACGAAGATACCACAGACCCAATCCCAGAAGATGGTATTGAATGTATACCGCCTAGCCAAGATGAGGTAAAGACAGCAATAAATCGGCTGAAGAATAATAAGGCAGCAGGAGCCGATGGCTTGCCAGCCGAGCTGTTCAAAACCGGAGGCGACACGCTGATAAGGCGTATTTATTAGCTAGTTAGCACCATCTGGCAGGAAGAACGAGTACCCGACGATTGGAACCTGAGTATCCTGTGCCCCGACCACAAGAAGGGAGATAAGACTGCATGCTCTAACTATAGGGGCATAAGTCTACTCCCTATTGTTACTTGCTTATGCTGATGATATCATAGACATCATGGGACGATCAGTAAAAGAAGTAACTAATACCTTTATGAAGGTCGAAGGAGAATCTGCTAAAGTGGGTCTGGCGGTAAACGGTGAGAAGACCAAGTCTCGTCAAACAAAAATAACGCTGTACAAAACACTGATACTACCCGTGCTGATGTATGGCTCCGACGCCTGGGTACTTGCGCAAGCAGACATGGCAGTGCTTGGTGTGTTTGAGAGAAAAGTTCTTCGAAAGATCTACGGACCAATCTGCGTTGACGGTGAATATCGACGTCGCATGAACCACGAGCTGTATCTGCTATACAACGACATCAATATAGTTAGACGTATCGAGATGCAGCGATTGCGTTGACTAGGCCATATCATAAGAATGAGCGATGATGAACCCGCTAAAATGGCGTATAAATACGGACCGCTTGGCGGTGCACGCAGAATTGGCAGGCCAAGGAATAGATGGCGCAAACAAGTTGATGATGAGATGAAAAGGCGCGGTATTCCAGAGTGCGAAGCAACAAATAGAGAGAAATGGAGATCTTTTCTTAGTTCGCCCTATGGAACAAATGTTCTGTAATGGGCCAGCTAAGTAAGTATTTTTCAGCCAACCTCACAACTTTAGGCGTGGATTTTTCAAAATTTATTTTTACAGCCAACCTCACAACTTTAGGCGTGGATATAAAAACAAAAAATTGTTTTCAACCATTTCCATATCCATTCCATCAATTGTTTTGGTCATCTATTGTGTTGGCGAATCAAATTGGTGTCCCCATTGTCTGTATTTTATAGGCGCCTATATTCCAAAAATTTAATTAAATCTAATGTTGATAAACGTACATACATATAAATGTATATAAATGCATAAATAATTTCTATAGTTTAGTATAAACAAATAAGTTTATCCACAGAGCCAACTGCAAATTTGTTTATCTAGTGAAAAATAATTTATTTCAAATTTATTCCATTCACTTGCTGTGGTCGTGGTGGTGATTCTAATGTATAAGCGGTAGGCCTGTTTTTAGTGAATAGCCGAAAATATTCTGAATGGAAGCAACGAATCTCTCATTTGCATAAGAAAAAAAAGTTCTCAGTGTACATACGTTTTGCATGCTTCTATTCAAGTCGATTTTTAATTGCATCGTAAAAACAGACAGATCAGCCAACCCAGCCCGTATTACAAATTTTGGTCAAGGTTCTTGTTGAACAAAAAAGTAAAAAGGAAACCATTAATGTTCTATTCAAGTCGATTTTTAATTGCATCGTAAAAACAGACAGATCAGCCAACCCAGCCCGTATTACAAATTTTGGTCAAGGTTCTTGTTGAACAAAAAAGTAAAAAGGAAACCATTAATGTAAACAAAACGAGAGACCTGATTAATAATTGAAATTATAAATTTTGAAAATGTTATTCAGTTGGGATAACAGTGTTGGCTATTCTCATCATATGTGACCGCAGATGTTGGGGTTATGGGTTACACACCCTTTATACAAACAAACGAAAATTTCCAACTTGCAATGACAAAACGCTCTCTTAATACTAGAAAGGGAGGAAAGGCTCCTCGAAAATGTTAGTTAAGCCATTTTTTATGAGAATATCCTTTTCAAAATATTTTCTCATGCATTTAACAAAAATATGTACATGTTTTGCATTTTATTAAAAAAATATAACAATATAACAGTATAACAATTTACTCCTACCTATCGCTGCTATGCCCCCATCTTTTGTTTCGTTTACCCTTAAACCATTTTACCGGTTATTTATATCATGTCGCGTTGTCCATTTCGATGTCGTGTATCCATATTGCCACTGGCATTGGTTTGGTATCTCACTTGCATTCCATTCTTCATTGTCCGGCAGCTTGTAACAACACCGTAATGCTCAAGCAAAACCGCCGCGGTGCATGGAATTCCAGCAAACAAACGACTTGTCTCTTATCTGCATTCAAAGACCGTAAATTCCTTTTATGTTTTACGTTCTATGAAACAGCCAGCAACTGTAACATAAGTTGTTGCTATTAATAAGCATAGAGTATGGCAGGACACCCATAAAATGGAATGAAAAAATGTGCAATAAATACACTCCTAAAAGTCTGAGAATGCATGAAAAAATATTATAAAAACACAGACTTAAATGCCTGGGGACGATTGAAAATCTTTTTGAGGTTTGTGAGGTTGGCTGAAAAATTTATTTTAAAAAATCCACGCCTAAAGTTGTGAGGTTGGCTGAAAAATTTATTTTAAAAAATCCACGCCTAAAGTTGTGAGGTTGGCTGAAAAATTTATTTTAAAAAATCCACGCCTAAAGTTGTGAGGTTGGCTGAAAAATTTATTTTAAAAAATCCACGCCTAAAGTTGTGAGGTTGGCTGAAAAATTTATTTTAAAAAATCCACGCCTAAAGTTGTGAGGTTGGCTGAAAAATTTATTTTAAAAAATCCACGCCTAAAGTTGTGAGGTTGGCTGAAAAATTTATTTTAAAAAATCCACGCCTAAAGTTGTGAGGTTGGCTGAAAAATTTATTTTAAAAAATCCACGCCTAAAGTTGTGAGGTTGGCTGAAAAATTTATTTTAAAAAATCCACGCCTAAAGTTGTGAGGTTGGCTGAAAAATTTATTTTAAAAAATCCACGCCTAAAGTTGTGAGGTTGGCTGAAAAATTTATTTTAAAAAATCCACGCCTAAAGTTGTGAGGTTGGCTGAAAAATTTATTTTAAAAAATCCACGCCTAAAGTTGTGAGGTTGGCTGAAAAATTTATTTTAAAAAATCCACGCCTAAAGTTGTGAGGTTGGCTGAAAAATTTATTTTAAAAAATCCACGCCTAAAGTTGTGAGGTTGGCTGAAAAATTTATTTTAAAAAATCCACGCCTAAAGTTGTGAGGTTGGCTGAAAAATTTATTTTAAAAAATCCACGCCTAAAGTTGTGAGGTTGGCTGAAAAATTTATTTTAAAAAATCCACGCCTAAGTTTTAAAAATCCACGCCTAAAGTTGTGAGGTTGGCTGAAAAATTTATTTTAAAAAATCCACGCCTAAAGTTGTGAGGTTGCTGATTTTAAAAAATCCACGCCTAAAGTTGTGAGGTTGGTGAATCCACGCCTAATTGTTTTTTAAAAAATCCACGCCTAAAGTTGTGAGGTTGGCTGAAAAATTTATTTTAAAAAATCCACGCCTAAAGTTGTGAGGTTGGCTGAAAAATTTATTTTAAAAAATCCACGCCTAAAGTTGTGAGGTTGGCTGAAAAATTTATTTTAAAAAATCCACGCCTAAAGTTGTGAGGTTGGCTGAAAAATTTATTTTAAAAAATCCACGCCTAAAGTTGTGAGGTTGGCTGAAAAATTTATTTTAAAAAATCCACGCCTAAAGTTGTGAGGTTGGCTGAAAAATTTATTTTAAAAAATCCACGCCTAAAGTTGTGAGGTTGGCTGAAAAATTTATTTTAAAAAATCCACGCCTAAAGTTGTGAGGTTGGCTGAAAAATTTATTTTAAAAAATCCACGCCTAAAGTTGTGAGGTTGGCTGAAAAATTTATTTTAAAAAATCCACGCCTAAAGTTGTGAGGTTGGCTGAAAAATTTATTTTAAAAAATCCACGCCTAAAGTTGTGAGGTTGGCTGAAAAATTTATTTTAAAAAATCCACGCCTAAAGTTGTGAGGTTGGCTGAAAAATTTATTTTAAAAAATCCACGCCTAAAGTTGTGAGGTTGGCTGAAAAATTTATTTTAAAAAATCCACGCCTAAAGTTGTGAGGTTGGCTGAAAAATTTATTTTAAAAAATCCACGCCTAAAGTTGTGAGGTTGGCTGAAAAATTTATTTTAAAAAATCCACGCCTAAAGTTGTGAGGTTGGCTGAAAAATTTATTTTAAAAAATCCACGCCTAAAGTTGTGAGGTTGGCTGAAAAATTTATTTTAAAAAATCCACGCCTAAAGTTGTGAGGTTGGCTGAAAAATTTATTTTAAAAAATCCACGCCTAAAGTTGTGAGGTTGGCTGAAAAATTTATTTTAAAAAATCCACGCCTAAAGTTGTGAGGTTGGCTGAAAAATTTATTTTAAAAAATCCACGCCTAAAGTTGTGAGGTTGGCTGAAAAATTTATTTTAAAAAATCCACGCCTAAAGTTGTGAGGTTGGCTGAAAAATTTATTTTAAAAAATCCACGCCTAAAGTTGTGAGGTTGGCTGAAAAATTTATTTTAAAAAATCCACGCCTAAAGTTGTGAGGTTGGCTGAAAAATTTATTTTAAAAAATCCACGCCTAAAGTTGTGAGGTTGGCTGAAAAATTTATTTTAAAAAATCCACGCCTAAAGTTGTGAGGTTGGCTGAAAAATTTATTTTAAAAAATCCACGCCTAAAGTTGTGAGGTTGGCTGAAAAATTTATTTTAAAAAATCCACGCCTAAAGTTGTGAGGTTGGCTGAAAAATTTATTTTAAAAAATCCACGCCTAAAGTTGTGAGGTTGGCTGAAAAATTTATTTTAAAAAATCCACGCCTAAAGTTGTGAGGTTGGCTGAAAAATTTATTTTAAAAAATCCACGCCTAAAGTTGTGAGGTTGGCTGAAAAATTTATTTTAAAAAATCCACGCCTAAAGTTGTGAGGTTGGCTGAAAAATTTATTTTAAAAAATCCACGCCTAAAGTTGTGAGGTTGGCTGAAAAATTTATTTTAAAAAATCCACGCCTAAAGTTGTGAGGTTGGCTGAAAAATTTATTTTAAAAAATCCACGCCTAAAGTTGTGAGGTTGGCTGAAAAATTTATTTTAAAAAATCCACGCCTAAAGTTGTGAGGTTGGCTGAAAAATTTATTTTAAAAAATCCACGCCTAAAGTTGTGAGGTTGGCTGAAAAATTTATTTTAAAAAATCCACGCCTAAAGTTGTGAGGTTGGCTGAAAAATTTATTTTAAAAAATCCACGCCTAAAGTTGTGAGGTTGGCTGAAAAATTTATTTTAAAAAATCCACGCCTAAAGTTGTGAGGTTGGCTGAAAAATTTATTTTAAAAAATCCACGCCTAAAGTTGTGAGGTTGGCTGAAAAATTTATTTTAAAAAATCCACGCCTAAAGTTGTGAGGTTGGCTGAAAAATTTATTTTAAAAAATCCACGCCTAAAGTTGTGAGGTTGGCTGAAAAATTTATTTTAAAAAATCCACGCCTAAAGTTGTGAGGTTGGCTGAAAAATTTATTTTAAAAAATCCACGCCTAAAGTTGTGAGGTTGGCTGAAAAATTTATTTTAAAAAATCCACGCCTAAAGTTGTGAGGTTGGCTGAAAAATTTATTTTAAAAAATCCACGCCTAAAGTTGTGAGGTTGGCTGAAAAATTTATTTTAAAAAATCCACGCCTAAAGTTGTGAGGTTGGCTGAAAAATTTATTTTAAAAAATCCACGCCTAAAGTTGTGAGGTTGGCTGAAAAATTTATTTTAAAAAATCCACGCCTAAAGTTGTGAGGTTGGCTGAAAAATTTATTTTAAAAAATCCACGCCTAAAGTTGTGAGGTTGGCTGAAAAATTTATTTTAAAAAATCCACGCCTAAAGTTGTGAGGTTGGCTGAAAAATTTATTTTAAAAAATCCACGCCTAAAGTTGTGAGGTTGGCTGAAAAATTTATTTTAAAAAATCCACGCCTAAAGTTGTGAGGTTGGCTGAAAAATTTATTTTAAAAAATCCACGCCTAAAGTTGTGAGGTTGGCTGAAAAATTTATTTTAAAAAATCCACGCCTAAAGTTGTGAGGTTGGCTGAAAAATTTATTTTAAAAAATCCACGCCTAAAGTTGTGAGGTTGGCTGAAAAATTTATTTTAAAAAATCCACGCCTAAAGTTGTGAGGTTGGCTGAAAAATTTATTTTAAAAAATCCACGCCTAAAGTTGTGAGGTTGGCTGAAAAATTTATTTTAAAAAATCCACGCCTAAAGTTGTGAGGTTGGCTGAAAAATTTATTTTAAAAAATCCACGCCTAAAGTTGTGAGGTTGGCTGAAAAATTTATTTTAAAAAATCCACGCCTAAAGTTGTGAGGTTGGCTGAAAAATTTATTTTAAAAAATCCACGCCTAAAGTTGTGAGGTTGGCTGAAAAATTTATTTTAAAAAATCCACGCCTAAAGTTGTGAGGTTGGCTGAAAAATTTATTTTAAAAAATCCACGCCTAAAGTTGTGAGGTTGGCTGAAAAATTTATTTTAAAAAATCCACGCCTAAAGTTGTGAGGTTGGCTGAAAAATTTATTTTAAAAAATCCACGCCTAAAGTTGTGAGGTTGGCTGAAAAATTTATTTTAAAAAATCCACGCCTAAAGTTGTGAGGTTGGCTGAAAAATTTATTTTAAAAAATCCACGCCTAAAGTTGTGAGGTTGGCTGAAAAATTTATTTTAAAAAATCCACGCCTAAAGTTGTGAGGTTGGCTGAAAAATTTATTTTAAAAAATCCACGCCTAAAGTTGTGAGGTTGGCTGAAAAATTTATTTTAAAAAATCCACGCCTAAAGTTGTGAGGTTGGCTGAAAAATTTATTTTAAAAAATCCACGCCTAAAGTTGTGAGGTTGGCTGAAAAATTTATTTTAAAAAATCCACGCCTAAAGTTGTGAGGTTGGCTGAAAAATTTATTTTAAAAAATCCACGCCTAAAGTTGTGAGGTTGGCTGAAAAATTTATTTTAAAAAATCCACGCCTAAAGTTGTGAGGTTGGCTGAAAAATTTATTTTAAAAAATCCACGCCTAAAGTTGTGAGGTTGGCTGAAAAATTTATTTTAAAAAATCCACGCCTAAAGTTGTGAGGTTGGCTGAAAAATTTATTTTAAAAAATCCACGCCTAAAGTTGTGAGGTTGGCTGAAAAATTTATTTTAAAAAATCCACGCCTAAAGTTGTGAGGTTGGCTGAAAAATTTATTTTAAAAAATCCACGCCTAAAGTTGTGAGGTTGGCTGAAAAATTTATTTTAAAAAATCCACGCCTAAAGTTGTGAGGTTGGCTGAAAAATTTATTTTAAAAAATCCACGCCTAAAGTTGTGAGGTTGGCTGAAAAATTTATTTTAAAAAATCCACGCCTAAAGTTGTGAGGTTGGCTGAAAAATTTATTTTAAAAAATCCACGCCTAAAGTTGTGAGGTTGGCTGAAAAATTTATTTTAAAAAATCCACGCCTAAAGTTGTGAGGTTGGCTGAAAAATTTATTTTAAAAAATCCACGCCTAAAGTTGTGAGGTTGGCTGAAAAATTTATTTTAAAAAATCCACGCCTAAAGTTGTGAGGTTGGCTGAAAAATTTATTTTAAAAAATCCACGCCTAAAGTTGTGAGGTTGGCTGAAAAATTTATTTTAAAAAATCCACGCCTAAAGTTGTGAGGTTGGCTGAAAAATTTATTTTAAAAAATCCACGCCTAAAGTTGTGAGGTTGGCTGAAAAATTTATTTTAAAAAATCCACGCCTAAAGTTGTGAGGTTGGCTGAAAAATTTATTTTAAAAAATCCACGCCTAAAGTTGTGAGGTTGGCTGAAAAATTTATTTTAAAAAATCCACGCCTAAAGTTGTGAGGTTGGCTGAAAAATTTATTTTAAAAAATCCACGCCTAAAGTTGTGAGGTTGGCTGAAAAATTTATTTTAAAAAATCCACGCCTAAAGTTGTGAGGTTGGCTGAAAAATTTATTTTAAAAAATCCACGCCTAAAGTTGAGAGGTTGCCTGAAAAATTAATTTTGGAAAATCCGCGCCTAAAGTTGTGAGGTTGGCTGAAAAATTTATTTTGAAAAATCCACGCCTAAAGTTGTGAGGTTGGGTGAAAAATTAATTTTGAAAAATCCACGCCCAAAAGGTCTAAGGTTGCCTGAAAAATTAATTTTGAAAAATCCCCGCCTAAAGTTGTGAGGTTGCCTGAAAAATTAATTTTGAAAAATCCTCGCCAAAAGGTCTATGATGGTTGAACATCGACAATTTTCTCTCACGTTTAATACCAAAGCGAAACTTTTCAAAACTCCCTCCCCCCTTTCAAAATATAAAACGCAAATTTAATCTAATAAATGGAATCTTTCCACACTTTACTGCAAAACAAAAAAAGCAAAAAAAGTTTCATAATCTAACAAAGCAAACTTTTTATTGGCTTCTATGCGATGGCATTTTGACCGAATTTCAGACAAAACACAACTAAAATAGTTGTCGTTTTCGGTGGAGGGGTGGAGAGGAGCAGCAGAAAAGTTAATTAAAACATTTCGATATAATGCTAAGATATTACAAGTTTTTAGCTGAACAAGTCATTTCCGGTTATATTCATTTCCGTTATGAACCTATCTCAGAACAAATTTCCTTTCGTTTTCATTCAGTTTTTTTTGGAAACTTTAGGCGGCGGCATGCTGCCTGAACTCTATGTTATGCTGCTTGGAAGAGCCATAAGTTTTGGTGGCAACAATATTCATATGTGTAAAAACATAGTAGAAGGTGGGGAGGGGAGGTGGAGGTGTGTACAGAAGAAGCCAATACACTCAAATACATAGAATGAATATCAGCAAGTCAAGCAAAAGATAATGAATGCATGGCATGGCACAACAACGTAACAGTAAAGCGAAAAAAAAAACTCTCAAACGAAAAACTGCCAAAACGGAAATCATAACGCAAAAAAGCAAAGGAAACATGAAAAATCTTTAAAGAGGAGTGTGTGATAGAGCAGCACCAACATCACTGGGGAAAAATGGAAAACGCACACACACTCGCACAAAACATGGAATTTCATCATCGACATCTTAGACTGACTGCATAAACAAACATTGGGGAAAAAGCAAACATTCGTCGGAGACCACCAATATTTACATTGCTGCAAAACAGAGCCAGCAGCAGTGCCATCACCGACGCCAATGACAAATTTGACACAAATTTTCTTTTATACTTTCGTTGATTTTCTTTTTTGTGGAAACTTTTTATTATTCATATTTTCAATGATGACAAAACTGACACACAAAACGAAACGAACTGAACGCTTCTCCGCAGTGTGTGTGTACGCGCAGTACAGCAATGTGTCGCCTTCATCAAAATAAAGTTAAATTTTTATGTTTAACATAAAAAAATTTTCACAAAAAAAATTATATTGCCACAAAGAAGTTCAACAAAATTGCATTTAATCGTTGTGAGGTTGGCTGAAAAATTTATTTTAAAAAATCCACGCCTAAAGTTGTGAGGTTGGCTGAAAAATTTATTTTAAAAAATCCACGCCTAAAGTTGTGAGGTTGGCTGAAAAATTTATTTTAAAAAATCCACGCCTAAAGTTGTGAGGTTGGCTGAAAAATTTATTTTAAAAAATCCACGCCTAAAGTTGTGAGGTTGGCTGAAAAATTTATTTTAAAAAATCCACGCCTAAAGTTGTGAGGTTGGCTGAAAAATTTATTTTAAAAAATCCACGCCTAAAGTTGTGAGGTTGGCTGAAAAATTTATTTTAAAAAATCCACGCCTAAAGTTGTGAGGTTGGCTGAAAAATTTATTTTAAAAAATCCACGCCTAAAGTTGAGAGGTTGCCTGAAAAATTAATTTTGGAAAATCCGCGCCTAAAGTTGTGAGGTTGGCTGAAAAATTTATTTTGAAAAATCCACGCCTAAAGTTGTGAGGTTGGGTGAAAAATTAATTTTGAAAAATCCACGCCCAAAAGGTCTAAGGTTGCCTGAAAAATTAATTTTGAAAAATCCCCGCCTAAAGTTGTGAGGTTGCCTGAAAAATTAATTTTGAAAAATCCTCGCCAAAAGGTCTATGATGGTTGAACATCGACAATTTTCTCTCACGTTTAATACCAAAGCGAAACTTTTCAAAACTCCCTCCCCCCTTTCAAAATATAAAACGCAAATTTAATCTAATAAATGGAATCTTTCCACACTTTACTGCAAAACAAAAAAAGCAAAAAAAGTTTCATAATCTAACAAAGCAAACTTTTTATTGGCTTCTATGCGATGGCATTTTGACCGAATTTCAGACAAAACACAACTAAAATAGTTGTCGTTTTCGGTGGAGGGGTGGAGAGGAGCAGCAGAAAAGTTAATTAAAACATTTCGATATAATGCTAAGATATTACAAGTTTTTAGCTGAACAAGTCATTTCCGGTTATATTCATTTCCGTTATGAACCTATCTCAGAACAAATTTCCTTTCGTTTTCATTCAGTTTTTTTTTGGAAACTTTAGGCGGCGGCATGCTGCCTGAACTCTATGTTATGCTGCTTGGAAGAGCCATAAGTTTTGGTGGCAACAATATTCATATGTGTAAAAACATAGTAGAAGGTGGGGAGGGGAGGTGGAGGTGTGTACAGAAGAAGCCAATACACTCAAATACATAGAATGAATATCAGCAAGTCAAGCAAAAGATAATGAATGCATGGCATGGCACAACAACGTAACAGTAAAGCGAAAAAAAAAACTCTCAAACGAAAAACTGCCAAAACGGAAATCATAACGCAAAAAAGCAAAGGAAACATGAAAAATCTTTAAAGAGGAGTGTGTGATAGAGCAGCACCAACATCACTGGGGAAAAATGGAAAACGCACACACACTCGCACAAAACATGGAATTTCATCATCGACATCTTAGACTGACTGCATAAACAAACATTGGGGAAAAAGCAAACATTCGTCGGAGACCACCAATATTTACATTGCTGCAAAACAGAGCCAGCAGCAGTGCCATCACCGACGCCAATGACAAATTTGACACAAATTTTCTTTTATACTTTCGTTGATTTTCTTTTTTGTGGAAACTTTTTATTATTCATATTTTCAATGATGACAAAACTGACACACAAAACGAAACGAACTGAACGCTTCTCCGCAGTGTGTGTGTACGCGCAGTACAGCAATGTGTCGCCTTCATCAAAATAAAGTTAAATTTTTATGTTTAACATAAAAAAATTTTCACAAAAAAAATTATATTGCCACAAAGAAGTTCAACAAAATTGCATTTAATCGCATTTTTCATACACCCTACGCCATGTTGTTTAGAGGATCTTTAAGATCAGTATACACTTTGAAAGATTTTCTGTAGGAATTCTATATTTAGAAGACCTTTAGGTGGTCTAATGTTCTTAGAAGAACATTTGGAGCTATTTTGTCCATAGAAGACCTGTAGTAGTATTCAATCTATAGGAGGGCTTTAGGTAATTTTTTATCCATAGAAAACTTTTGGAAGGCCCTCTATTCATAGAAAACCTTTAGGAGGTCTTCTATCCGTAGCATACCTGTAGGAGGTATTCTATCCATAGCAGACTTTAGGAGGTCTTCTATCCGTTGAAGACCGTTAGGAGGTCGTCTCTCAATTGAAGACTCTTATGAGGCCTTTAATCCATAGAATACCATTAGGAGGTCTTACATATAGTATATAGTGGACCTACATGGGGTTTTTCAACCACAGATAATCGTTTGCAGGATCTCTTCTATCCATTACAGTCCCGTAGAAGATATTCTACCCATATAAGACCTGTATGACCTTAGACGAGGTCTTTTGGAGGTCTTCTATCCCTAGGAGACCTATGTGACGTCTTTTATCCACAGAATACCTTTATGAGCTATTCCACCCATAGAAGACCCTTAGGAAGTCGTCCATCCATAGACGACACCTAGGAAGTATTCTATACATAGAAGGCCCATTAGGAGATATTCTACCATATGAGAATAGATATTCTATCCATAGAAGACTTTAAAGAGAAACCCTTTAGGAGGTCTTCGATCAATAGAAGACCTTTAGGATGTCTTCTATCCATATGGCAAGAATACCTTTAAAAGATCTCTTACCCCCAGAAGGGTTTTAGGAGGTCATACATACATGTTCAGAAGACCCTCAGAAGCACCTCCAGATCCTAAGTAAGTTAAATACCCTTAGGTGTTATTCATTCCATATGCCTAGAAGACCATTAGGAGGTAATCTGCACATAGAAGACCTTTCTTGTTTGTTGTTGTAACAGTGTTTTATTATTATGTTTATATGTTCGTTCTCCTGTTCAATCTGGCTCTGGGTATATCTCCAGTTCCAAGAACGTGGCTACTTCGATAGGATGTAACTACAGATCCACTGGAGTCAGATGAGTAGGCTTGGCGGGGCAGTTGAATAGGTGCTTAGTATCGTGCGGGCCCATGCCGCATACTGGGCAGATGTCTTGAACGGTGCGATCGACTCCCGCCCAATAGGAATTTAGGCGACTGCAATATCTCGAGCGTAATTGAGCCAAAACTACTCTGGTTTGTCGTGGCAGCTGACGCTCTTCAGTTGCGATAGATTGGGGATGTACTCCGATGACTGCATTCACACAATAATTGCTTATGGTCTTAGCAACTGTGACCGTGTGAATGCTGTTCAAACCTACCTGATATGCCTGTTGATCTAGAGGTTCTCTCCTATATTGTTGGACCGCCGCCTCTAGAGCATGAATATCCTTCTTGATATGCCTGGGTGATTGGGATGGCTCTCACGGTAACACCCGACCAAGTACAACAACGATAGCATCTCATTATGTTGTCGTACTGGAAGAATCTTTGCCTCCTCATGTAGATGGTCCACTGTAGATTTGAGCAGGCATCCTGTTGCTGTTCTCAGGGCGGCGTTCTGACAAATTTGAATCTTATCCCACTGCGTGTCTCATAAATTCGGAACCAAACTGGCGCCGTATAGCTTACCACAGACCGACCTATCGCTTTATATATGCTCAACAAGGTTTTTTTTATCTGCACCCCAAGTGCTGCCGGCTAGGGACTTGAGGACCTTGTTCCTACATTTCAGTTTATCGCAGATAGCTGTGGCATGCACGGACGACGTGAAAGAAGGATTGGGCAATTCTCTAAAGCGGTGATTGGTGAACTCTCTAATTGACGAATGTGCGGCGTTCAGAGGTGATGAAATCGGGTGGTCTGCTGATGGAGACAATTATGGGGAGATGGTCTGATCCAAGGGAAATGACGGGTTGCCAGGTTACGTCATTAGTCAGACCAGGTGACACGATTGTTATGTCTGTCGAACTGTGACACGCTAGTCTAATTCTGGTAGGGGCGTCCTCATTGACCGAGCAAAACGTAGAGCTATCAATCTTCTCAGCCAGCGCTACACCTCTCTGGTCGTTTGCCAGGGCCGAATGCCACATCTCATAATGCGCATTAAAGTCCCCCAGCACCAGACGATTATGACCCTCCAAAATGTTGATAATGTTAGGCTTGTAATCTGAGATACAGCTATTTTCTCGGCGGGATGTATACGTTCAGCAACTCTATATCGGCAGTTCCACACCTGACTGCTACCCTCATACATTCCATATACGGGTCGTTAGAGGCAGGCTCAAGCGAGATAGGCCTGTATTAAACAGACTGGTGCAAAAGGAAAGCTTATCCCCCACCTCCACATCTGGTGCAGAAGGAAAGCTAATCCCCCACCTCCACATCTGGTGCGATCCTTCCTTATTACGTTGTAACCATCACAACGTACTGAGCTGTGGTCGTTCAGCATGGTTTCCTGCACCGCCGTGACCTTGATCTTCTTCCGATTCATAAAGTCCGCTATTTCATCGATCTTACCTCGGAGCCCATTGCAATTAAATTGCAAAAAGGATGAATTTTCTGGGATTGGAATAACAACGGCTGGTGTTAAATGCTTGGAGGTCTTCACTATCTATCCATAGAAGACCATTAGGAATTCTTTTATCCGCAGGAGACCTTTATGGGGTCTTCTGTACATAGAAGTCCCGTAGGTAGTCGTCTACGCTTAGGAAGTATTCTCTCCATAGAAGACCCCTTTGGAGATATTCTACCATAGAAGATCTTTAGGAGGTCTTCTACCCATAAAATACATTTAGGAGATCTTCTATCCATAGAAGACCTTAAAGAGGTCATCCATCAATAGAAAACCTTTCCTAAAAGACCTATAGGAGGTCCTCAATCAATAGAAGACCTATACGAGTCCATCTAAGGGTATTCTATTGAAAAAAGATCTCTTGAAGGACTTCCATTCATAAAACACCTTTAGGAGGTCTTCTATCAAGAAAAAAATAACTTTAAGAGGTCTTCTATCTATATAAGACCCTTAGGGGGCATTCAACTCATAGAAGACCATTAGGGGGTCTTGTATCCATATGGAAAGAAGATTTTTAGCAGATCTCTTATCCACTGAAGGGTTTTAGGAGGTCTTGTATGTTCAGAAGACCCTTAGAAGGTCCTTCATCCATAGAAGACCCTAAGTGAATAGAAGATAATTAGGAGGTCTTCTATCCATGTGCCTAGAAGACCTTCAGGAGCCTATTCTATCAAGGGAAGATCTTCAGGAGGTATTCACTTCAATAGAAGACCTCTTGGAGGTTTTATATACCTAGAAGACCTTTAGGAGATCTTTACTATCTATCCATAGAGACCTTTAGGAGGTATTCTACCCATAGAGGACCTTTAGGAGGTCTTCAATCCGTAGGAGATATTTTTGAGGTCTTCTATATATAGAAGACCTTTATCAGATATTCTAGCCATAATAGACGCTTAGGAAGTCTTCTACCTATAGACGACACCTTAGGTCATCTATCTATAAAAGATATTTAGGGGGCCTTCTCCCCATAAAAAACATTTAGGAGGTCTTCTATCCACAGAAGACCTTAAAGGGGTCATATATCAATAGAAAAACCTTTAGGTGGTATTTCGTATTCGTAAAAGACCTTTAGAAGGACAATAGAAAACCTATAGGAGGTCATCTAAAGGTCTTCTATTGATAGAAGACTTCGTGAACGACTTCCATCCATAGAAGTGGGGTTTTCTATCGATATGACAAGAAGACCGTTAACAGATCACTTATCCTCAGAAGGGGTTTAGGAGATCTTTTATGTTCAGAAGACCCTCAGAAGTTCCTCCAACCATATAAGACCCTTAGTGGGTAGAAGACCCTTAGGAGGTATTCTATTCATATGACCAGAAGACCTTTAGGAGCCTATTCTATCAAGAGACGATGTTTAGGAGGTATTCACATCAATGAAGGCCATTTGGAGGTTCTATATACCTAGAAGATCTTTAGGAAGTATTCACTATATATAGGAGACCTTTAGGAGGTATTCTATTTATAGACAACCTTTAGAAAATCTTCTATCCATAGACAACCTTTAGGATATCTTCTACCTTTAGGAGGTATTCTATACATAGAAGACCCTTAGGATGTCGTCTATCCATATAGGAGGACTTCTGTCCATAGAAACCACTTGGAAGATTTTCTATCCATAGAAGACCCTTGGGAGTTATTCTATCAGTATGACAAAAAAGCCTTTAACAGATCTCTTATCCAAAGGTTGTAGGATGTCATGTATGTTCAGAAGACCCCCAGAAGCTCATCCATCCATAGATGACCCTTTGTGTGTTGAAGACACTTAGGAGGTATTCTATCCATATACCTAGAAGACATTTAGGAGCCTATTCTATCAAGAAAAGACCTTTACGATGTATTCACTGCAACAGAAGGCCTTTATATACCTAGAAGACCTTTAGGAGGTCTTCACTTTCTATCCATAGACAACCTTTAGGAGATCTTCTATCCAGACGATCCTTAAGAGGTCATTTAAAAGGTTCTATCCTTAGATGACCTTTAGGAAGTGTTCTATCCAAAGAAGACACTTAGGAGGTCGCCCATCCATATAGGACCCTTAGGATGACTTATATCCATAGAAGACCTTTAGAAGGGCTTCTGTCTGGAGATCTTCAATCAATAGAAGACATTTAGGAGGTATTTTCTCCATAGAAGACCTTAAAGAGGTCTGCCCTCCAGAAGAAGACTTTTATAAGGAGGTCTTCTCTTCATAGTAGACCTTTAAAGGGTCTTATATCCATAGAAGATCTTTAAGGGTATCCTATCCACCAGAATGAGGAGGTATTTTACGTTCGAAAGGCCCTTAGGAGACCTTCTATCAATAGAAGACCCTTAGGAGGTCATCTATGCATAGAAGACCCTAAGAAGGTATTCTATCTATATGCTTAGAAGACCTTTAGAAGGTATTTTTTTCACTGAAGTATTTTGGGAGGTCTTCTATGTTCATAAGGCCCTTTAGGAGCTCTTCCATTCAAAGAAAACCCTTAGGGAGTATTCTATCCATAGAAAGTCCTTAGGAGGTACATATTCTAACCTAGGAGGTCTTCTATCCATATGCCTAGAAGACATTTTAGGTGGTCTCTTTAGGAGTTCTTCCATCCAAAGAAACCCCTTAGGGGGTATTCTATCCATATAAAGTCCTTAGGAGGTACATATTCTAACCATAGTAGGTCTTCTATCCATATGCCTAGAAGACATTTTAGGTGGTCTCTAGGTCTCTTAGCCACAAAAGGGTTTTAGGCTGCCTTCTAAGCCTAGATTATCTTTATAAGGTATTCTATCCATAGAAGATCCTTAGGAGGATGCATAGAAGACCTCGATGAGATCCATAAAAGACCTTCTATCTCTACAGGACCAGTAGAAGTTTTTCTATTTTTTTAGACATTTAGGGTGTCTTTTTTCCATGGAACATCTTCTTAAATGACTTATAGGAGGACATCTATGTATATAAGTCCTTTAGTCCTTTTATATATAGAAGACCTTTAAAATATCTTCTATCTTTAGCAGATCTTCACGAGGCCTTTGACATTGAAGGCCCTTGGTAGGTAGGTCTATCAAAGTCATTTGAAGGTCATTCATTTTAGAAGACCGTAAGGAGCCCTTCTGTTATAGAAGACCTTCGTATGTCTCCTGCGTACATAACACCCTGTGCAAGTCTGCTATGAGACATGCGGGAAGTAATCGGTCTATACGCGATATTTAGGAGGTCCTGTAGCAACGTGCAGGCATCCCCTTTTAAACTCTTACATTGATTTTAAAGTACAAAAGAATATTCTCTGCATAAATTATTCCATCAGTTTACAATAATTTTACAATCATAAAACTTATTCATCCAAAAAATAAATGCAAACCAAATTTTCAGGGCATATCGGCAATAATTGAAAAATATGAAAATCTCAACAACAAAAGAAAAAACAACGAATTGGGATGGTCATCATTGTATGATGATGGTTGTGGTGGTGGTTAAATAAATACAATTACATACATAGCTCACAAAGATCTGGGAATAATATTAATGGTTGTTGATTGTTATTGTAGCACCAAGCAAGTTTTTCACATCATGTCGCTGCCGTTGTTGTTGTGGTTGTTGGGTTTTTATTATTTTTATTGCAAGTCAACATTACAACAAATTCTGTAATGTATTTTATTGGAAAAATGGCAAACAGAAGCCAAGCCACGCCAGAAACATCAGCAGCAACAGCAGTACTAGTAGTAGTAACAACAATCACAACAACAATAAAAAAACAGTTTTTGTTGTCATCGAATTGGAGAATACACTCCAATAAAATTTATGCGTAATGCAACATTTCATCGCAAAGTAATTGACCCAAATTCATTTATTTGTTAAATGTGGTTGAGAGAGCGTTTATTGCCACCAGCAGAAGCGGCTGCAACAGAACGAACCCATGTCGCAACAATTCAATGAAAATCGCCTTTGTTTTTCAGGGGAATTTATTTAAAACCGGAAAAGATTTTAGGGTGTTAAAAATTAAACATTTTGCCGTAAATTTTAAAAATAATATCGTGGATTACAAAAGAAAATCCCAAATTGGAATAAATATTCACTCAGACGAAGTATAAATTATTTATTGAAACCATTACAAAGTGATTGTCATTGGCAATGGGTGTTTAATACGCAGAATTATTTTTCTTACGATGTAAGTGCATGAAATATGTACATTAGGAAGAGGTTCCGCACAAACCACCTTGATTTTTTTCTTGTTCTATTTTTTTAAATATTCTACTATATGAAAAAAGTTGTATACCCCCAACGAAGATTAAATACCAAATTTCAGCCGTTTCATGTTGAAAGTTTTACTCCCCCAATGAAGACTAAATACGAAATTTCAGCCGTTTCGGGGGATAACAAAATATACTGAAAAATTTCTTGTGGAACTTTTTGTACTCCTAGCGAAGACTAAATACCAAATTTCAGCAAGTTCGGTGGGATATTGAGGTAAAATCATTCAAAATACAGAAAATCTGGAGGTACCGTTCTATGGGGGCTATATGAAGACGTGGACCTATACCGACAAATTTCAGATAAAAAAATGTATACTCCTAACGAAGACTAAATGCCAAATTTCAGGCAGTTCGGTGGGATATTGAGCCAAAATCCTCGAAAATACCGAAAATCGGAGGGTAATGTTCTATGGGGACTATATGAAGACGTGGTCCTATACCGACAATATTCAGGTTGAACGTTTTTCACCCCCAACAAAGACTAAATACCAAATGTCAGCCGTTTCGGGGGGATATTGAGACCACAAACATCAAAATACAAAAAATCGGAAGGTACCGTCTTATCCAGTTCGGTAGGATACTGAGGCAAAATCCTTCAAAATACCGAAAATCGGGAAATACCATTCTATGGGGGGCTATATGAAGACCTGGTGGTGAAAAAAATTTATACTCCTAACGAAGACTATATGCCAAATTTCAGCCGTTTAAGGGCACATGGCTGTCTCCAGATTAAAGACCAAGTAATCAAATTGATTATGTTGTGATAGATGGAAGACATTCATCGAGCGTGTTGGATGTACGATCGTTCCGAGGCGCAAACATTGATTCGGACCACTACCTTGTTGCAGCAAAAGTACGTATCCGTCTAAACGTTGCAAATAAAGCACGAACAGAAACAACGCGGAAGTTGGACATCGATAGGCTGCAAACACAACAGATAGCCACAGCATATTCCACTCAACTAGCCCAAGAAAAAGAGAGAAATGGAAACGCGGGAGTGTGAAAAACTCGAGATGTACAGCAACCAGAATGAAGTTCGAAAATTCTACCAAAGAGTGAAACATCAAACAGATGGCTTTGGTACAGGAACATCCTCCTGTAGACACCAGCAAGGTAATCTGGTAACAGATACAGATAGCGTGCTCAGGATATGGAAGGAACATTTCTCCAATCTGCTGGTATTCAATAGAAGCGAAGACGATGATACCACAGATCCAATCCCAGAAGGTGGTATAGAATGTATACCGCCCGGCCAAGCAGCAGGAGCCGATGGCTTACCAGCCGAGCTGTTTAAAGACGGAGGCGACGCGCTGATAAGGTGTATACATCAGCTAGTTAGCACCATCTGGCAGGAAGAACGCGTACCCGACGATTGGAACCTGAGCATCCTGTGCCCCGTCCACAAGAAAGATAGTGTCAGGGATATTGTGCGAACGACTAAAGCCCATGGTCAACGAAATAATTGGACCATACCAATGCGGCTTTAGACCTGACAAGTCCACCATTGACCAGATATTTACCCTGCGGCAAATCCTGGAGAAGACCCAAGAGATGCAGATCGACAAATATCACCTTTTTGTCGATTATAAAGCAGCATTCGACAGTCCCCTCCGATCAAAGGTATTCCATGCAATGTCTGAATTTGGTATCCCCTACAAAGCTCATCCGGCTTTGTAAGATGACTTTAACTGATACTAGGTCCACAGTTAAAATTGGAAAGAACCTCTCCGAAGAATTTTGTACCAAAAGAGGTTTCAAACAAGGAGACAACTTTTCGTGTGACATATTCAACATTTTGCTGGAAAAGGTAATAGGAGATGCAAATGTCAAAAGAAATGGCACAAGTTACACCAATAGCAACATGTTACTTGCCTATGCTGATGACATAGACATCATGCGACGATCAGTAAAGGAAGTAACTGATACCTTTAGGAAGATCGAAGCAGAATCTGCGAAAGTGGGTCCGGCGGTAAACGGCGAAAAGACCAAATTGATGGTGTCGACGCGCAAAGCGTCCATAGAGCTCGGACCAACTGTGGAAGTTGGTACCTATAATATTGAGGTAGAAAAAGACTTCGTCTACCTCGGCACCTCCATAAACACAACAAACGACATCAGTTGTGAAATAAGATGAAGAAGTATATTGGCCAACAGATGCTACTGTGGTTTAAGTAAGCAATTTAAAAACAAAGCCACATCTCGTCAAACAAAACGCTGATAATACCCGTGCTAATGTATGACTCCGCAGCATGGGTACTTGCGCAAGCAGATAAGGCAGTGCTTGGTGTGTTTGAGAGGAAATTTCTTCGAAAGATCTACGGGCCGATTTGCGTTGACGGTGAATATCGACGTCGTATGAACCACGAGCTATATCAGCTATACAAAGACATGAATATAGTTAAACGTATCGAGATGCAACGACTGCGTTGGCTAGGCCATATCATAAGAATGAGCGATGATGAACCCGCTAAAAAGGCGTATGAATACATGCCACATGGCGGTGCACGCAGAGTCGGCAGGCCTAAGAAAGCGAAGCAAAAAACAGAGTGAATTGGAGATCTTTTCTTAGTTCGGTCTATGGAACAAATGTTCTGTAATGGGCCAGCTAAGTAAGTTTCCGAGAATGACGTATTTTTGGCGTCTTTTTTAAAAATTGGGAAAAAATCGTCTTTAGGAGCACGCCAAGCCCACACCCACACTTCCAGTATTTTGATCTAATTATTGGTTTCCTTACCCAGCAAAAATTTGGATCCATTAGTCATTACGTAACCCATTACAAAGTAATGTAAACAAGCTTCTTTTCCCATTACAAGTAATCTGAAAAGTAATGGGATACTTCTTAAAAAATTACAAGGCAAACCTACTTACTTTGCTCCTCTCTAAGTAATAAGGACGATGGCACAGTGAGTGTGTGTCCTACTATAAATCCTAGGGTTGTGTGTTCAACGCTCACTGTCGGCACGCGAGTTCTTTTTAATTAAAAGATAACAGTTCGTGGTGCACATGTGCACTGCACATTTAAGTTCTTTGGAAGCCTTAATATTCGTGTGCGTGGCATAGTATGTAGTGTCTTTGGCTACAAATCAGAGGGTTCGTGAGTTCAACTCGCACAGCGAGCGAAATAAAATAAAGTAAAATAAAAGTAAGAAGTGTGATGAAATTAAAAAAACAAATCTCTACATCAACTGTTCTAAAAATAGAATTTTTTTCAACTTACTTTTCAACTTCTCGTCGCCACAGAATAACTTGTTATTCTAGTGGTCATAAAATAAGTACAAACTGATTGCGACATGCCCTTGTAAAAATAATGGGGAAGAAATGGGGTTTGCGAGTAGTTACGGCTGCCAAAAATCCCTTACAAAAGCAATGATTTTGGAAGAATTTTTTTTGCTGGGTAGTTTCATATGTTTATTCCATATAGAAATTAACAATCGGGACGACAAATCTGTGCGCCGCACAAATCAGTGTGCCACTAGAAATATTTTCATAATTTTTTTTTTGTTCCACAGATAAGACTTTCAACTTTCCGACACATCAAAAGCCACCAATTTCTGTCTAGCGGTTTTATAAAAACTCATATGTTAAAAAAAATATGGGAAACGGTATGGAAAAACACACAAATTTTTACACATGTAATTTCAAAAAAAATTAAAAAAGTGTTAAACGAACGGACGGGATTGGTAGAAAAGGGGACACTCTTGGGCATCATTCTGTGGAAACGGAACTTTGTTTTAAGCTGTTCCCTAAAAGTTCTAGTCCACTAAAATTCGAATTTCACTAAAATTTAGTACCTGAGGAAAAATAAAATATCTCACCTCATGTAGACGCTACGGTAATTTATTAAAACGACTTTTAAATGCAACAATCCTATCTACATAACAAAAAAACAATGAACCAGGAAAATCGACTCCTGAACCATTGTGCAGCGTGTCATACGACACCGCTCGGGAAATTTAAGTTCTAGTTGTTATTCCCAAATACTTTTCTTGAGTGTAATTATGTGTAACTATTTTCGCTAAAATCCATTTAATTTATAATTTATGATAAACAGTGCGGCGTCTAGTAAGACAAACCAGACACAAAACAAACAGAAATATTTGTAATTAGCAGCACCACAAATAACATTACGCGCATCCAATTATTGAACCGAATATAATTGTGTTTCAATTTATTAAATTTAAATTGTTTTAATTTAATTGAGTTTTTCTTTAGTTTTAAATAATATCTACATACATACATAAAAATCAAATGTCGTGCGTTGGTAGTTGTATCAGTTGAAATGGCTTGTCCTATTTAGATATTTTTTTTTCGCGAGTTACTGGCGATTCATGACAACATAAAGCATTTTAGGTATATGCTTGAAGGAAGATGTTTTACAGTGTTTACAGACCATAAACCACTGATACGTGCTATGGAGTCAAAGACAGAACGAAGTCCACGACAGATCCGACAATTAGAATACATTTCGGAATTTACGAATGATATTCAATACGTTCGAGGAACTTCCAACGTCGTAGCTGATACGCTTTCAAGGTCGTTTGAGGTTGAGGTCCTGAATAGCTCGGAGTTGAATTTAAAATTATTGAGCGCAGAACAACAAAAAGATGACAACCTGACAGAGATCTTGCAAAATAAGGATACATTCCATAATTTAAAGCTAATCGAAATTCCGTTGTTTAATATTAATCTTTGGTGCGAAGGGTCACAAGAGACACCGCGACCGTATATTCCACTAACAATGCGTAGAGTGGTGTTCGAAAAGTTGCATTCTGTTTCCCATCCAGGTGTTAGTACTAGCTGTCGGATGATTTGTAAGAGATATTACTGGCCAGGTATAAGCAAGGAAATTAATGTTTGGGCTAGAGATTGTATTGGTTGTCAGAAATCGAAGATAACTAGGCACACAAAATCTCCTGTAATGAAAATAGATATTCCGAAGGGCAGGTTTGAGCATATACATGTTGATATTGTAGGACCATTGCCACCTTCACGCGGTCATCGATATCTACTGACTGTCATTGATAGGTACACACGTTGGCCAGAAGCATACCCACTTAGGGATATTACGGCTGAAACAGTCGCTCGGACTTTATTTTCTAGGTACGTGTCACGTTTTAGGGTGCCACTCACTATAACAACTGACAGAGGAACGCAGTTCACATCAAAGATGTTTACGGAATTAACCCGGTTACTCGGCAGCCACAGAATTACAACTTCTGCATATCATCCCCAAGCAAATGGTATGGTTGAGCGGTTTCATAGGCAGCTTAAAGCTTCAATTATGGCAAGCAATCAGCAAGCAAATTGGTTCGAGGTGCTTCCGATGGTGTTGTTAGGGCTAAGGTGTACATTGAAGGAGGATTTAGGCCACACTCCTGCTCAGATGGTGTATGGACAGGACGTACGTTTACCTGGTGAGTTAGTAGTTCCAAGTACAATCGATTACAACTCTGAATTGGTGGATAAATTGAAGGGTTATTTCAAAGATGTTCGATCCAATTTATCGCATCACAAGAACACTACTAAAGGGGTATATATATCCAAAGATCTTTCTAGTTGTAAATATGCATTTGTACGCGTAGAAAATGGGCGATCTTTGCAGCAACCATATGAGGGCCCATACAAAGTTATAGAAAGAGATAAGAAATTTTTCAAGCTAGAAATCGATGGAAATATTAGAACTATTTCGATAGATAGAATTAAACCTGCATTTGTCGAGACCACCGAGTCCCAAAATGGGGACAAAAGAGTAAAGCGAGTAACTTTTAATTTGTTGGACATTGATGCTTCAGGAGGGGGAGTGATGTAGGTACACTATATGTTACTTTACAGTAAATTATTTATATCGTAGTTCACATTGTTTTGACTTTTATAAGTTTTCAGTTTGAATATGAAAAATATGTATTCAGTTATTCATTCCAATTGTGTACATTAATAAAATACATTGTCTTTTTATAAAGAAATCGTGTGCCACAATTAATTGATATCATTGTGCATCAGATTGGGGCTACAACGCTCAATTTTGTAAATACATATATCAAGCTTTTTGTAGCCGTCCGTCTGTCTGTCTGTCCATCTAAACCTTGTAATCACGCTACAGGTCGCAATTTTGATCGGATCGTCACGAAATTTTGGATGTTGATGGGGGTCCCGGAGGGGAAGAAGCCTATTGATTTTGGTGACGGTCGGATAATATTTAGGGGTCGGAAAGGGCAAAAAACTTAGGTGGATAAAAAGACAAGGTTTTTTTCCAAAGCGAATATCTCAGCTTCTATATGGGGTATACCAAAAGCAAAACCTGGGAATGAAAGCAGAAAATATCGCCTTTCTAATGATGTAAAGTAGGTGCTCGTAGGTGATCAAACAACGAAGATATCACAATAGTAGCAAATAAAACCCCAATTTTAATTTTTGCGATTTTAGTTATATTGACGAATATCACAGCTTTGGTTGAAAATTTTCCAAAAGCAAAGCCTGACTATGAAAGTAAAACATACCGTCTTTACAATGATGCAAACTAGGTCGGCGTAGGTAACCAAATAACGGAGATATCGCAATAGTCGGTAATGCATCCCATTTTTCTATTTTTTGGAAATCACGCTACAGGTCGCAATATTGATCGGATCGTCACGAAAATTTGAGGGTTAATGGGGGTCTCACAGATGAAGAAGCCTATTGATTTTGGTGATGGTCGGATAATATTTAGGGGTCGGAATGGGCAAACACTTATTTGGAGAAAAGTCAACATTTTATTTCAAAGCCAATATCTCTGTTTCTTTAAGAGGTAAATACCAAACGCAAAACCTGGCCGGGAAAGTAGAAAATATCACCTTTACAACGATGTAAAGTCGGTTGTCGTAGGTGGTCAAATAGCAGAGATATGGCAATAGTCGATAATGCATCCCATTTTCCGATTTTTTTGTAATCACGCTACAGGTCGCAATTTTGATCGTATCGTCACGAAATTTTGGGGGTTAATGGGGGTCCCAAAGAGAAAGAAGCCTATTGATTTTGGTGATGGTCGGATAATATTCAGGGGTCGGAATGGCAAACACTTATTTGGAGAAAGGTCAACATTTTATTTCAAAGCCAATATCTCTGTTTCTTTAAGAGGTATATCAAAAGCAAAACTGGCAAGGAAAGTAGAAAATATCACCCTTCTAGCGATGTAAATTAGGTTGTCATAGGTGGTCAAATAGCAGAGATATGGCAATAGTCGATAATGCATCCCATTTTCCGATTATTTTGTAATCACGCCACAGGTTGCAATTTTGATCAGATCGCCACGATTTTTTTGGGAATTGATGCGGGTCCCTCAGAGGAAGAAGCCTATTGATTTTGGTGATAGTCGGATAATATTTAGGGGTCGGAATGGGGAAAAACTCATTTGGAGACAAATTCAAAGTTTTATTCTTTGTGAAAATATTGGCTTCTAGTAGGGGTATTCCAGCGGCAAAACCTGCCAATGGAGGAAGAAAATATTACCTTTACATTGGTGTAAAGCAGGTTGGCGAAGGTGGTCAAACAAGGGAGATACCACAATAGTCGGTAATGCATCCAATTCTTCTATTTTTTGCAATCAAGCTACAGGTCGTAATTTTGATCGGACGGTCACGAAAGTTTGGTTGGTTATGGGGGTCCCAGAAAGAAAGAGGCATATTATTTTTGGTGGTAGTCGGATTATATTCCCTAAAAGAAATGTTTACCAGTGAAAAGCTTATGCACAGGGGTAGTGGTGTAGGGTATCACATGGTCGGCCCCGTCCCGACTATAGCCTTTGCTCACTTGTTTTGGTTTAAAATTTACAAACGTCATTCGATTTCCGTGGAAACCCGCGTAAATTTAGTTTTTTTACGTTCTGATCTAGATCGGCGGATATCATACCCCTCAAATTTCGAAAATTTGCAAAAAATTGTTTTGAAAATATCGCATATTAAAACGCGCTTTGGATATGTCAGTTATACTTAAATAAATAGATCCATACGCGTGTTTAAACTGCGCGAAAACAGATATTTAAAAACTCTCGTAAATCCAGAGATATAATAGATTTTTTCTAAAAATTGAGTGCGATGCTACATCCACGGTTCTTGATGGATCGCATTGAAACGGTATAGAATGATGTATTTTTTAATGGTGATTATTGAAATCGGATGCGCATAAAATGTAAATGAACTTCGCGGAAATTATGATCATTTTACTGTATTTTGCACCCTAATATGCAGCAGATGCTACATCGTGGCCGCCAAATAGAATTTGACAAACTGTACATCAAATAAAAGGGATTGATTCGCTGTGTTGTAAAATCGGATGCGCATCATGTCATTTTCATAAATACGCGGTTTATATGCGTCTCAAATGTTGTAATATTCAATATAACATTATTTTAACGTTATGCCACAGTTGGAATTCCTTCTGATTTAATATAAGGTTCTAATAATATTATCCAATAGGAAAACTATAAGCGACAAATTTTTTACAATGGAATATCATCATTATTGCGTGAAATTTTGACGAAAATGCCGAAGAACTCAAACATTTTTTCTCCAACTTTTCCTATAAAACCACAAAAAAATAAAATTAGAATAATATGATTTTAATTTTTTTCGTAATATTTTCTTCGTGTTTTTGCAAATAACATGAATACTATAGCTCCAAACTTCACAACTTAGGTTTCATTTTATTCCTCAAAATGTCTGGATGCTGTTACAATGTTTTTTTTATATATTTTTCGTAAGTATGAGCGCTATTGTTACAAAAATATGTTTGTAAATACGTGAAATTATTTAACAAATTTGATTTTTCGCGAATCCATTGAGACTTTGCGATTATTTTTTGCTTCATCGCAAAGGTTACGAATTCAGTTAACGCTAATAGGATATAACAGCTAACTATATTAAGCTGCGATTTTTTTAGAATTTTTTCTAATTATCATAATTAAAACGGTCATATCTTTTGCGCGCAACGATCAAAGTTATTAACGAAAACAGATTTGGAATGCTGATTTTTTCTTAATCTATGTACCAAAAATCATTGATGTAGTATCAAAAAATTTTTTTGATTTTTTTGAAATGGAAAAAACAGTTTTAGACATTTTTCCTGATATACAAAACTATTTTCCTGAAATTTTCAAAAAATATTCCCCGGTGAAAATAGACTGCATTTTTTGTTGAATTTCGGAGGAAGCGGGGTACATCCCCAATGCCATATTATTAAAAAAAAGCTATATTTGCAACAAGCGATCAAAGGCTATAGACGGGACGGGGCCGACCATGTGATACCCTACACCACTACCCGTGTGCATAAGCTTTTCACTGGCAAACATTTCTTTTGTGGAATATAATCCGACTACCTCCAAACATAATATGACTCTTTCTCTCTGGGATCGCCATAAGCAACCAACATTTCGTGACCATTCGATCAAAATTACGATCTGTAGCGTGATTGCAAAAAATGGAAGAATTGGATACATTACCGACTATTGTGGTATCTCCATTTTTTGACCACCTTCGCCAACCTACTTTACACCAATGTAAAGGTAATATGTTCTTCTTTCATTGATAGGCTTTGCCGTTGGAATCCCCCTACTAGAAGCCGATATATTCACAAAGAATAAAACTTTGAATTTGTCTCCACATGAGTTTTTCCACATTCCGACCCCTAAACATTATCCGACATCATCAATCAATAGGCTTCTTCATCTCTGGGGCCCCCATCTACCCCAAAAATTTCGTGATTACAAAAAATGGACAAATTGGATATATTACTGACTTTTGCGATATCTCGGTTGTTTGCCCACTTCCGCCAACATACTTTGCATCAATATAAAGGAGATCTTTTCTTCTTCCATTGACGGGCTTTCCTTTTGGAATACTCCTACCAGAAGCGGAGATATTCGCATAAGAAAAAAACTTTGACTTTTCTCCACATAAGCTTTTTGCTTCTTCCGACTCCTGAATATCATCCGACTATTACCAAACTTAAAGAGGAAGAAGCCCTCTGAGGGACCCGCATCAACTCCGAAAAAATTCGTGACGATCCGATCAAAATTGCGACCTGTAGCGTGATTACAAAAAAAAACGGAAAATGGGATGCATTACCGACTATTGCGATATCTCTGTTGTTTGACCACCTACGACAACCTACTTTACATCGTTGTAAAGGTGATATTTTCTAGTTTCTGTAGCAGGTATGTATTGCTTTTAACATACGCCTTATAGATGTGGAGGTATGCACCAAAATCAACAGGCTTCTTCCCCTCCAGAAACCTCATCAACACCCAAAATTTGTTGACGATCCGATCAAAATTGCTACCTGTAGCGTGCGGACACACATAGCCAGATCGACTCAGCCATTATTTCGATGCGTTACAAACCTTTTGGCCAAAACCAACTTATAATACCCTCCCCACATAGTGGTGTAGGGTATAAAAATTACGAATGTTTCGCTTTGGATATTAATGTATTAATCTAAAATCTAGGTACTCCTTTGGGGCCTAAAAGCCCGACCACGCCTACCTTTTTAATCTAAAAAAGCTACGCGCGATAGCCGACCCATTTACCTAATTAGTGGTGCCCGCCAAATATCCTTCAGTAGAAATGTGGACACCTTCATCTGTCAACGCAGCTTTCCGTACGCGCGTATAGTCTGAAACATATATCCTTAAAAATCGTTTTTACCTTCGTACGAATCTGTTATACAACTGTTATACTATTATTCCACTAGTAATGTGGTTTTTGTCTCCGCTAGTTAATCGACTTGATCTTCACGCACATCATATTATTTCATCCATCAGGTTGGAATATGGACCATATCGATCCACTCCTTCCGGTACCTCCCGCACAAAATTCGAATAAAGTGAAGCTTAAGAGCTCCTCTTGGATCATCTTGAAATTTTTTCAGCAGGCTGTCTATGCGGCTCCCATTACGACGGTACATCTTTTTCTTGCGCAATCCATACTTCCTGAGATATTTGGCAACATGTTCCAAGAAACCCTGACGGCACCACCCACAATGCCAAATCCGCAAGATATTTCTCTCAGGAAGTTTCTGATTGATGCAGACTTTGCGCATTATATTATTTCATCCAGTCATGTATCATGTTCGAATATGGACTATGGACTATGGTCCACTCCCTCGCGTACATCCCACACAAAATTCCAAAAAAATGAAGTGTAAGAGCTCCTCTTGCATTGTTTAGATTCTTTTTTCAGTGGGTTGTTCTAGCGGCCTCATTTAAAACAATCTTTTTCCGAAATAAGTCAATACTTTCTGAGACAATGGTCCAAGCTCCTTAACCCTGCTGGTACATACTCAAATAGCTATCGTGCAAGATAACTCTAAAGCTTTTTCAAAAATTTCTTCCAAACTTAGTATAATGTAATTTAATATTTCGAGTCCTTTATGAAGAAGTTTGGTGGCTGAGGGTATATCTCTGTCAGCACAGCTGACTGATACTTTCTTACTTGTTTTTTATATCTTTTTTGTATACTTTACTCACAATTTGTCCGTTGGGATCCCTTCAATTTGGTGTTGAGATGCATTTCTGACTACGTCTTTCCTAGGAGAAGATTTTCAGGAAATATTCAATATATTGGAGAGCTTTCGGAGGTCTTCTTTCCACAGAAGACCGTTAGGTCTTTTATTCATACAACGGCTTTTGCGGTATCCATAGATAAGGTCCTCTATTTGGGAAGTCCTCTACAAATAGAAGACTTCCTGGAGATCTTTAATAAATTAAAGATTTTCGGAAGATCTCCAATGGATAGTAGACACCCTAATGGTCTCCTCCTATGGATAGAATACCGTTTAAGGGTCTCCTAAGGATATCAGACCTCCTAAATATCTTCTATGGATAGAACACCCCCTAAAATTAGACCTTAAAAATAGGTCTTCAATTCGTAGAAGGCCTTTAGGAGGTCTCTTAGTCTTAGATTTAATCTTTTAGAAGACCTGCTCTACCTTTTGACGATTTCTTGGGGATCTTCCAAAATATAAGACTTTTACGAGGGGTTCTATCCACAGAAGTACTTTAAAGCACTTCTATCCATAAAATACCCTTAGAAGGTGGAAAAGCCCAGTTTAAGAAATTGTTTCGCATCCATAGATGAAACTCTCAGCATTGACGCAGGCGGCGATGTGATATCGTATTTGTATGTGTGTGAATCAAGTTTTTATTTTGATCGATTTGTCCCATTTAATATCGTATGGACGACAATTCTTCAATTTGATTGATTTGTTTTAATTAAATTTCAACAGATTTTTTGTTGTTAATTTGAAACAATTTTGTTTTTCATTCATCGCAATAAAGGCGTGTGTTACGATTTCAATATGTTGTTCTTTTTTGTCCTTATTTATTTTCTATCCAAAAAACGTGTGTATATGATTCAAAGCTGAACTATATAAATCAGAATCAATTGCGTTTTTCGTTTTTTTTCGCTGGGTGTGGTGTAATTTGGTTAGTGCGTTATCGATACAATAAATTGAATTTTAAAATTTGTCTGTCCCTATTTGAATTCCAAATAACTTTTTTTTGCTTTTCAGTGGCATAAAAATGGTGGATACTCAAATATTGTACAACAAATACCACGTTTGCTGCACTCCTCCCAGTGTACTTGGCTTTTGATTTTTTTCGTTCGTTCAATACAATGTTTTTCCATTTCTAAATTTATTATTTTGTCAATGATTTGTGTGTTTATTTTATGGCAATGTAAATGTTGATTTTCGGATTAAATTCCACTGATATGGAGGATTGAGAGCTTTATTTTGTTCAAATATCAGTTTTTTTTTGTTTGCTTTCAATGTGCGGGGCCATAATGAATGTAAAATAAACAACTCACAAAAATAAGCTTCAAAGTAAATGATGATCATCGAGTGCTGATGATGACGACGACGAAAAAAGTTGACCCAGAAATTAAACTTTACGATAAAAAAGAACCGACCATCAACAAAACACACAAAAAATTACAACAAAAATTGTACACAAATTGTCCACATATTCAGTTTTCAGTATTCTGGAATTATTTTCTGTTTACAGAGAGAAAAAAAACAAAACTAGTGGTGGTGGTCTTTATCGCTATTACAGCAGCGATATTATCTTTTTCTTGGCCAACAGGGAAAAGTAAAACAAAAACTTTACAACAAGCGTGGCGGCCGGCCAGTGCATTTTGTTCGCATTACACAAAAAAAGAAAGAAAGAAAAACAAACAGCAAAATCCATAAACAAGTCCGCCCAAGTGATGCATTACTGCAGACCCAGTAATAATGACCAGTGCCGTCCAGGCGGCCAGTGTCATCGGCAAAATAAACTGGAAAAAAGGAGATATTCTTTCATTTCTTTTCTTTTATTAAGTAGCAACATTTTTTACTTTGAAATTTTCCATAGAATAGGGTTGGCTGCTGATTGGTTGGTTGGAACAGACCATCAAGCTTAAATTACAAAGTGTTGCTTTATTTTGTTGTTGTTTCTTTTCCTGACAAGACAACAAACGAGTCCAAAAAACCCAAGTGAATTGCATTGCATTGCAGGAGAAAAAATGCGTTGCTCCCATTTTAATTAAAACCCTGTGATGGCGATGATGTATCCATCACACTGCATTTTTGTATGGATGTGTGTCAGAAAGTCCCTGGGAATGGTCGGTCAGGCCATTTATTCTTCTTCTTGTTCCATTTGTTTAACATGATTGTCATAGTTACGGTTCATTCATTACTCTGTTCATTCATTTATGCAATATCATGGAAAATATTTGCAATGATAAATCTCTTTTGGCTGGGTTTATTTTTGGGAACAATGGGGAAATTTAAATAAAAGCCCTTCTGCAGAGCTTTTGTTAATATTTTCTATAAACAGGGTCTATACTATAGACTTTATAGAAGCACCATTTCTTCCAGAAAGGTTCTATAGAAGCACCTTTTCCTTCAGAAAGGTTCTATAGAAGCACCCTTCTTTCAGAAAGGTTCTATAGAAACACCCTTTCACGAAAGGGTTTACAGAAGCACCCTTTCTTACAGAAAGGGTCTATAAAAGGACCCATTCCTTAAGAAAGGGTCTATAGAAGCAGCCACCCTTTCAGAAAGGGTCTATAGAAGCAGCCCTTCTTTCAGAAAGTTTCTATAGAAGCACACCTTCCTTCAGAAAGGGTCTATAGAAGCAGCCTTTCTTTCAGAAAGGGTCTGTAGAAGCAGCCGTTCCTTCAGAAAGGGTCTATAGAAGCAGCCTTTTATTCGGAAAGCGTCTATAGAAGCAACCTTAATTTCAGCAAGGGTCTATTGAAGCAGCCTTCCCTTAAGAAAGGGTCTATAGAAGCAGCTTTTTCTTTAAGAAAGGGTCTATTGAATCAGCCGTTCTTTCAGAAAGGGTCTTTAGTAGCACCCTTTTTTCCAGAAATCGTCTATAGAAGCAGCCTTTCTTTCGGAAAGGGTCTATAGAAGCAGTCTTTCTTTTAGAAAGGGTCTATAGAAGCAGCCTTTGTTTCAGAAAGGGTCTATAGAAGCAGCCTTTGTTTCAGAAAGGGTATATAGAAGCAGCCTTTCTGTCAGAAAGGGTCTATCGTAGCACCCTCTCTGTCAGAAAGGGTCTATAGAGGCACTCTTTATTTCAGAGTGGTTCTATATAGCCACTCTATCTGTCAGAAAGGGTCTATAGAAGCAGACATTCGTTCAAAAAGGTTCTATAGAAGCCCCCTTTATTTGGGAAAGGCTCTATAGAAGCACTGTTTCTTTCAGAAAGGGTCCATAGAAGCACCCTTTCTTTCAGAAAGGGTCCATAGAAGCACCCTTTCATTCATAAAGGGTCTGTAGATGCACCCTTTCTTTCAGAAAGGGTCTATAAAGGCACCCTTTCCTTCAGAATGGTTCTATAGAGCCAACCTATCTTTCAAAAAGGGTCTGTAGAAGCAGACTTTCTTTCAGAAAGGTTCTATAGAGCCACCCTATTTTTCAGAAAGGGTCTATAGAAGCACCTTTTCTTCCAGAAAGGGTCTATAGAAGCAACCTTTCTTCCAGAAAGGGTCTATAGAAGCACCCTTTCTTCCAGAAAGGGTCTATAGAAGCACCCTTTCTTCCAGAAAGGGTCTATAGAAGCACCCTTTCTTCCAGAAAGGGTCTACAGAAGCACCCTTTCTTCAAGAAAGGGTCTATAAAAGCACCTTTTCCTTCAGAAAGGGCCTATAGAAGCACCCTTCTTTCAGAAAGGGCCGATAGAAGTACCCTTCTTACAGAAAGGGTCGATAGAAGTACCCTTCTTACAGAAAGGGTCTACAGAAGCACCCTTTCCTTCAGAGAGGTTCTAGAGAAGAACCATTCTTTCAGAAAGGTTCTATTGAAGCTCCCTTTCTTTCAGAAAGGGTCTATAGAAGCATCCTTTCCCTCAGAAAGGGTCTATAGAAGCAGCCTTTCTTTCGGAAAGGGTCTTAAGAAGCAGCATCCCTTTCAGAAAGGATCTATAGAAGCCGCCTTTTTTCAGAAAAGGTCTATGGAAGAATCCTTTTTTTAAGAAAAGGTCTATGGAAGAAGCCTTTGTTTAAGAAAGTTTCTATAGAAGCCCCATTTCTTTCAGAAAGGTTCTATAGATGCACCCCTTCTTTCAGAAAGGGTCTATAGAAGCAGCCTTTCTTTCAGAAAGGGTCTACAGAAGCACCTTTTCTTCCAGAAAGGATCTATAGAAGCCCCTTTTCCTTCAGAAAGGGTCTATAGAAGCACCCTTCTTTCAGAAAGGGTCTATAGAAGCAGCCTTCTTTCAGAAAGGGTCTATAGAAGCAGCCTTCTTTCAGAAAGGGTCTATAGAAGCAGCCTTCTTTCAGAAAGGTTCTATAGAAGCACCCTTTCTTTCAGAACCGTTCTGTAGAAGCACCATTTCCTTCAGAAAGATCCTATAGAAACACCCTTCTTTCAGAAAGGTTCTATAGAAGCACCCTTCCTTCACGAAAGGTTCTATAGAAGAATCCTTTCCTTTAGGAAGGTTCTATAGAAGAATCCTTTCTTTTAGGAAGATTCTATAGAAGCACCCTTTCTTTTAGGATGGTTCTATAGAAGCACCCTTTCTTTCAGGAATGGTCTATAGAAGCACTCTTTTCTTCAGAAAGGTTCTATAGAAGCACCCTTTTCTTCAGAAAGGTTCTATAGAAGCACCGTTTCATCACGAAACGTTCTATAGAAGCACCCTTTCTTTCAGAAAGGTTCTATACAAGCACCTTTTCTTTCCGAAATGGTCTATAGAAGCACCCTTTCCTTCAGAAAGGTTCTATAGAAGCACCTTTTCTTTCAGGAAGGGTCTATAGAAGCACCCGAAAGGGTCTATAACCCTTTCTTAACGAAAGGGTCTATAACCCTTTCTTAACGAAAGGGTCTATAACCCTTTCTTCACGAAAGGGTCTACAACCCTTTCCTTGCGAAAGGGTCTATAGAAGCACCCTTTCTTTACGAAAGGGTCTATAGTAGCAGGCTTTCTTTACGAAAGGGTCTATAGAAGCACCCTTTCTTTACAAAAGGGTCTATAGAAGCACCATTTCTTTACGAAAGGGTCTATAGAGGCACCCTTTCTTTACGAAAGGGTCTATAGTAGCAGGCTTTCTTTACGAAAGGGTCTATAGAAGCACCCTTTCTTTACGAAAGGGTCTATAGAAGCACCATTTCTTTACGAAAGGGTCTATAGAAGCACCCTTTCTTTACGAAAGGGTCTATAGAAGCACCATTTCTTTACGAAAGGGTCTATAGAAGCACCCTTTCTTTACGAAAGGGTCTATAGAAGCACCATTTCTTTACGAAAGGGTCTATAGAAGCACCCTTTCTTTACGAAAGGGTCTATAGTAGCAGGCTTTCTTTACGAAAGGGTCTATAGAAGCATTCTTTCTTTACGAAAGGGTCTATAGAAGCACCCGTTCTTTAGGAAAGGGTCTATAGAAGCACCCTTTCTTTATGAAAGGGTCTATAGAAGCACCCTTTCTTTACGAAAGGGTCTATAGAAGCACCCTTTCTTTCGGAAAGGTTCTATAGAAGCAACTTTTCTTTCAGGAAGGGTCTATAGAAGCACCCTTTCCCCACAAAAGGGTCAATAGAAGCACCCTTTCTATCAGAAAGTTTCTATAGAAGCACCTTTTCTATCAGGAAGGGTCTATAGAAGCACCTTTTCTATCAGGAAGGGTCTATAGAAGCAGCCTTTCTTTAAGAAAGGGTCTATAGAAGCACCCTTTCTTTGAGAAAGGGTCTATAGAATCACCGTTTCTTTGAGAAGCAATCAGAAAGGGTCTATAGAAGCATCCGTTCTTTCAGAAAGGGTCTATAGAAGCATCCGTTCTTTCAGAAAGGGTCTATAGGAGCACCCGTTCTTTCAGAAAGGGGCTATAGAAGCACCCGTTCTTTCAGAAAGGGTCTATAGAAGCACCCGTTCTTTCAGAAAGGGTCTGTAGAAGCACCCGTTCTTTCAGAAAAGGTCTATAGAAGCACCCATTCTTTCAGAAAGGGTCTGTAGAAGCACCCGTTCTTTCAGAAAGGGTCTGTAGAAGCACCCGTTCTTTCAGAAAGGGTCTATAGAAGCACCCGTTCTTTCAGAAAGGGTCTATAGAAGCACCCGTTCTTTCAGAAACGGTCTATAGAAGCACCCGTTCATTCAGGAAGGGTCTATAGAAGCACCCGTTCTTTCAGAAAGGGTCTATAGAAGCACCCGTTCTCTCAGAAAGGGTCTGTAGAAGCACCCGTTCTTTCAGAAGGGGTCTATAGAAGCACCCGTTCTTCCAGAAAGGGTCTATAGAAGCACCCGTTCTTTCAGAAAGGGTCTATAGAAGCACCCTTTCTTTTAGAAAGGCCTACAGAAGCACCGTTTCTTTCAGAGAGGGTGTATAGAAGCGCCGTTTCTTTCAGAAAGGGTCAATAGAAGCACAATTTCGTTCAAAAAGTGTCTATAGAAGCACCCTTTTCTTTCTTGCCCTTGAGATTGTCAGCCAACAATAAGTACTTGTACCAAAACTCACCCACCTTCGACAACTCCTTATCCTAAAGAAGACCTCCAAAAGTGGTCTTACATAGATAACAGACTACCTAAAGCGCTCTTCAATAGATAGAAAGTATATATAAGGAGATGTTATATAGATATAAGACCTCCTATAAAGGTCCTCGATAGCTAAATGAACTTCAAAGGGGTCGTCTATAATCAAAATGCCACATAAAGGTACTTTTGTTGATATAAGATAGATAGAAGATCTCATAATAAGGTATTACAAATATAGAAAATCTCCATAGAAGGCGTTTTATAGAATACCTCCTGAAGGTGTTCCTTTATAAATAGAGGTGATCTATTTATAGGAAGCCTTTTAAAGGTATTCGGCTCTTTTATAGAAGATAGACGTCCTACGTGTTTTTCCCTTTCATATGGATCTTCTAAGAAGCTTTCGAAAGTTCTTCTAAAGCCTTTTCATTAAGGTCTTCTAAAGTCCTTTCAAAAAGTTATTTTCAAACCTTCCAAAAATTTGTTGCTAAATCTCTGGAAAGGTTATGCAATTGATGTTTGGAAGGGTCTTTAGTAGACCTATAAAAATAAATTTGTTTAAACCTTTGTAGAAGTTCTTCCATACAGTTTTTGAAGATGCCTTCTTCGGACGAGTACGTTATCCAATTACATACACAGTATTTTTTCTCATTAGAAGCTCGAATCCCATCATCCTAAACAATTTTGTATTGAAGTCAATAAAAAAACTGATAGTTAAATTAACCGAGGAGCTGTGATGATAAGCTATAACAGTACATTAGGCAAATAAAAAGAATTAAGCGAACACACACACACACCCTCACCCACAAGAATGTTAATGTTAATCTGGCCCATTGTGATTGGCATATTCGAACTTTTGTAGAAAATGGAAGTTAGAAAGAAAACGGGTGTGCTGCACCACAACAGACATTACAAAATAGTTTGCTTTTGGCACTCCCACCACTTAAACAGAATGGGCATTGAAGGGGTGGGGTCTAGTGGCGGTAGGCAAATAACGCAACATTTAACTGAAGAACGTCGATTAATTACGCGTCGCGGCAATTTGCTTAGGGTCATCATCATCAGTATTACACAACTATCCCATCAACTAACCTCCCAACCAACTGTTGTTGTTGGTCTGTTTGTCCGATTAGTGTTTTGGTCAGTCATAACATTGATTGCAATTTGTTGGGGATTAACGCTGTTTAGCTGTTGGAATTTCGATTAGAATGCCTTTGGATTAAAGTGTTGTGGGGCAGCATTTTAGTGTTAGTGGAGGAGAGGTGGGGAAGGGCGTTGGAATTAAGGAATCAATGTCCACTACTTAGAGCTTACAAGGCAGGTAATATTGCAAAATATTTGAAAGCTTTGAGGAGATAAAGTGTGTGTATGTGAATAGGTATTTTAAGAAGCAAATTAGGCTTGTAAACGCACTTACCTTTAAATTGCCTGATTAAATTTCAATGTATCCGACGTCTTTACTAAGATTTATAATCTGCTAATCTGAAAATAGAAAAGCAAGGACAGACTACGAATTAGGCAAAGATAATGAATGATTTTGGGGACTTCGGCATTTGTCATTGTTATTTTACGAATGCTTTCTTGAATTCAAATTTGAATTCCTTTCCCAAATAAAAACTAAAATAAATTACCTGCAGGTTTTTGGCAACTATCGTTAACAATTCATCTTTCAGAAAAATATTGAACCACATTTGTAGGTTAGTTGCCATTTTTTTAAGGTCAGACTACTCGTATAACTCAATAAAGAGGACCATTGCAGATTTATTTTTTTTTTTTTTTGTAATAAAAACCATAAATCCCAGTAAGGCACTATATTTGGAAATCCTAGAGAGTTTTGAAATTGTCCTTGTGCATAACACTGTGTGTAATTTTTTGAGTAAAAAAAAAAATTAACCTATTCTGACACCGCAACGTGACTGAAGACGAAAAATAAAAAAGACACGTGTCCCGGCGTTTCTCCCGGTTAGTTCGAATTTTGCGGCTATGAGCCCACCAAGACCTGAGGCCTCGATGTCAAAAGGGATCATTTTGTCAGGCTCATATTTTCCAAACTGTTAAGATATAGCCTGAAAAAATGATCCCTTTTTACATCAAGGCCTCAGGTCTTTGGGGACCCATAACCGCGAAATTCGAAGTAATAGGGAAAAACGCCGTTACACGGAGTCTTCTATCACGACGGTGTATCAAAATATGGTTTACTCGTGTAATATGTAGCTAAATGTACGTTATTCTGATATTTCTCAGGGTGATCTATAGGTAGAACGCCTCCAAAGGGGCCTTCTATAGATGGAAGGCCTTCGAAAGATGTATATCATTTAGGACCTTCGAAAGGGGTCTTCTATGGATAGAATATCTTCTAAATGAATCTTCTATAAAAATAAGTCTTTATAAAGGGGTAATCTGTAGTAGAAGACCTCCGAACCGAAGTTCAATGGATTCCACGTAAATCCAGGTTCAAATTACATACAGGTTGGCTTAGAAAGACCATCTAAAGGAGTCTTCTACAAATATAAGTCCTTCTAAAGAGGTCTTCTACAGGCAGAAGACCTTCTAAAGAGGTCTTCTATAGGTAGAATACCTTATAAAGGCATGTCTCATAGATAGAAGACCTTCTGAACGAGCCTTCGATAGATCGAAGTCCTTTTAAAAAGGTCTTCCATAGACAGACGACCTTCTATAGAGGTCTTCTATAGATAGAACACCTTCTAAAGGGATATTCAGTGGAAGGCCTTGTAAAGGGGTCTTCTATAGACAGAAAAGCTTCTAAAGGGATCTTCTATATACAGAAGACCTTAAAAAAAGTATTTTATGGATAGAATAATTCTTAAATGGGCTCTCAATATATAGAATGCCTTCTAATATTGTCTTCTATAGACCGAATACCTTCTACAGGGGTCTTCTATAGAGGACCTCCTAAAGTGGTCTTCCATAAATAGAATATCTTCTTTTATATAAAGATAAAGAGGAAGCCTCCAAAAAGGGTCTTTGATGGACGGAAAACATTAGAAAGGTATGTGTAATAGGTAAAAGTTCCTCTTAAGTGGTTATCTACAGGTAGAACAAATCCTAAGGGGCCTTCTATAGATGGAAGACCTTCGAAAGTGGTATTCAATATATGGAAGGCCTTTGAAAGAGGACTTCTATATATAGAAAATCTTTTAAAAAAATTTCTATAGATGAAGTCTGTAGGTAACCTGTAGTAGACGAGCTCCTAACGGGACCTTCAATAGATAGAAGGCCTCATAAAGGGGCCTTCAATAGATAGAAGACAACCTAAAGGGATTCTCCTTAGATAGAAGACTTCTATAAAGGTTTTCTACAGACAGAAGTCCTTCTAAAGTGGTCTCCATAAATATAAGACCTCATTCCACATAAAGAAGAGGTACTAAAAAGGGGTCTACAATAGAAGCAAGGCCGCTTAAAAGAATCTTCTATAAATAGGAAGCCTGCAAAAGGGGTATTTTATGGATGGCAACCCTTAGAAGGGGATATAAAAAATATGCCCTTAAGGGGTGATCTATAGGTAGAACACCTCCTAAGGGGCCTTCTATATATGGAAGACCTTCGAAAGAGGTCTTCAATAAATGGAAGAACTTCGAAAGGGGTCTTCTATGGATAGAAGACTTCTAAAGGAATCTTCTTTAGAAAGAAGTCTTTATAAAGGGGTATTCTGTAGTAGGACCTCCTAAAGAACCTTCAATAGATAGAAGGTCTCACAAAGGGGCCTTCAATAGATAGAAGACTTGGGTCTTTAATAGATAGAAGACTTGCTCAAAGTTCTTCTACAGAAAGAAGACCTTTTAAAGTGGTTTCCATAAATAGAAGACATTCTTCCATATAAATAAGATCTCCTAAAAAGGGAGACCTTCGAAAGGGGTCTTCTATGGATAGAAGATCTTCTAAAAGAATCTTCTATAGAAAGAAGTCTTTATAAACGAGTAATCTGTAGTAAAAGACTTCCTAACGGGACCTTTAGTAGATAGAAGGCCTCATAAAGGGGCCTTCAATAGATAAAAGACTACCTAAAGGGATCCTCTATAGATAGAAGACATCTTTAAAGCTCTTCTACAGACAGAAGTCCTTCTAAAGTGGCCTCCATAAAGAGAATACCTTCTTCGATATAAGGAGGATCTTCTAAAACGGGATATTAAATAGATTCAAGGCCGCCTAAAAACATATTCTATAAATAGGAAACCTCCGAAAAGGGTCATTCATGGATGGAAAACATTAGAAAGGGGTGTGTAATAGGTAAAAGTTACTCTTAGGGGTGATCTATAGGTAGAACGCCTCCAAAGGGGCCTTCTGTAGATGGAAGGCCTTCGAAAGTGGTATTCAATAGATAGAAAACCTTCGAAAGGGGTCTTCAATGGATAGAATAGCTTCTAAATTAATCTTCTATAGAAAGAAGTCTTTATAAAGGTGTAATCTGTAGCAGAATACCTCCTAAAGGGGCCTTCAATAGATAGAAGGCGTCATAAAGGGGCCTTCAATAGATAGAGGACTACCTAAAGGGATCCTCCATAGATAGACTTCTTTAAAGGTCTTCTACAGACAGGAAGTCCTTCTAAAGTGGTCTCCATAAATAAAATACCTTATTCCATATAAATAAGAGCTACTAAAAAGTGGTCTTCAATAGAAGCAAGGCCGCCTAAAAGAATCTTCTATAAATAGGAAGACTGCAAAAGGGGTATTTTATGGATGCCAACCCTTAGAAGGGGATATTTTATAGGTAAAATATCCCCTTAAGGGGTGATCTATAGGTAGAACACCTCCTAAGGCGCCTTCTATAAATGGAAGACCTTCGAAAGAGGTCTTCAATAGATGGAAGAACTTCGCAAGGGGTCTTCTATAGATAGAAGACTTCTAAAGGCATCTTCTTTAGAAAGAAGTCTTTATAAAGGAGTAATCTGTAGTAAAACCTCCTAAAGAAACTTCAATAGACAGAAATTCTCACAAAGGGGCCTTCAATAGATAAAATAGATAGAAGACTTGGGTCTTTAATAGATAGAAGACTTGCTCAAAGGTCTTCTACAGAAAGAAGACCTTCTAAAGTGGTTTCCATAAATAGAAGTCATTCTTCCATATAAATAAGATCTCCTAAAAAGGGAGACCTTCGAAAGGGGTCTTCTATGGATAGAAGATCTTCTAAAAGAATCTTCTATAGAAAGAAGTCTTTATAAACGAGTAATCTGTAGTAAAAGACTTCCTAACGTGACCTTTAGTAGATAGAAGGTCTCCTAAAGGGGCCTTCAATAGATAAAGGACTACCTAAAGGGATCCTCTATAGATAGAAGACATCTTTAAAGCTCTTCTGCAGACAGAAGTCCTTCTAAAGTGGCCTCCATAAATAGAATACCTTCTTCTATATAAGGAGGATCTTCTAAAACGGGGTATTAAATAGATTCAAGGCCGCCTAAAAACATATTCTATAAATAGGAAACCTCCGAAAAGGGTCTTTCATGGATGGAAAACATTAGAAAGGGGTGTGTAATAGGTAAAAGTTCCTCTTAGGGGTGATCTATAGGTAGAACGCCTCCAAAGGGGCCTTCTATAGATGGAAGGCCTTCGAAAGATGTATTCAATAGATTTAAGACCTTCGAAAGGTGTCTTCTATAGATAGAAGATCCTCTAGAGGAATCGTCTTTAGAAAGGAGACTCCTAAAGAGGCCTTCAATATATAGAATATTTGATAAAAGGGTCTTATACAGACAGAAGACCTTCTAAAGGCGTTTTCTATAGATAGGAACCTTCTAAAGGTGTGCTCAATAGCTGTCCTCCTAAAGGAATCTTCTCTTGTTAGAAGCAGTTGTAATGAAGACCTCTTCAAGAGGTTTTAAATATATGGAAGACCTCAGAAAGGGATCTTCTATACATAGAAGACCACCTAAAGTGGTCTTCTTTGGATAGAAAAAACTCTAAAAAGGTTATACATATATCGATGAAATCCCAAAGCGGACCTAAAAAAATAATATACATCTATAGATAGAGTCTTCTGTATATAGAAGAAGCTCTAATGGGTTCTTCAGTAAATAGACGACCTCATAAAGGGGTCTTTAATAGATAGAGAACCTCATAAGGGGATCTTCTATAGAAACAAGACCTCCTTAAGGGATCTCTTATAGATAAAAGATTTTATAAAGGGATATTCTATAAATAGAGCACCTTCTAAAGCGGTATTTTATAGATAGAAGACAATTTATCGTCCAATTCCTTATTGCTTTAAGGTGTCTTCTATATATAGAAACCTTATAAAAATACCGTCTAAAGGGTCTTCTGTACATGGAAAAACCTTCTAAAGGGGCCTTTTATGAATAGAAAAACTTCGAAATGGGTATTTCATAGGTAACAGAACTCCTTGAGGGATACACAGAAAACCACTTAAAAGTGTTTCAATAGATAGAAGACCTCCTAAGAGAGAATACAGTAGTTAGCAGACTTCCTACAGGGTTTTAACTTAATAGAAGGCCTCCTAAAGGAATCTTCTCTAAATAGAATACATCATAAAGTGGGTTTTTAATAGATAGAAGACGTCCTACGGGGGCATTTAATGTATAGAAAACCTCCTGTTTAAGTTAGATACTTTGTCCTGCAACTTCCCCTGCTCGATCAATCACGGATGCTGATTGGCGCACTGGCTTCTCCTCTACAACTCCCTCTGCGGGGACCGTAGTGTGCGGATCTCCGCTGGACATCGGTTGTTGTCGGTTTGCTCACTTTGTTACACTCTTACTCTCACTAGAATAATTGTAATTGTATTAGTATATGACATGGGATCCTCTGCGATCACTCAGAACCTCTGCGTTCACTTGTCATTAGTCATTTGTCGAGAAATAACGTCTACGCGTTATTACTAAAAGGCCTCTGTCGCCACTACCACCGATTACAAAAGGTAATCTTTGTTGTTTGAAAAGAATCACCAATAAACTTCAATTATATTTATAATATAATAATTGTTCCACAAACATCCCATAAGGGACAAGGGAGACTTCTCTCATATCAATGAGTGCACCCCCGATTCATATTAGCTCAATGATATGGGACCTACAGTTTATCGCCGAGTCCGAACGGCGTATCTAAGACACCACTTTTGTAGAGAAGTTTTACATGGCTGAAATACTCAGGAAATGTCGCCAACATTACTGAGGGGTATTTTGCCACCGTTGAAAAGTGTTTTGATGTTGCCTGGCCGGGGAATCGAACCCACGACCTTATGTGTGCAAGGCGGGTGTGCATACCATTGCACCACGGTGGCACCCGATTTATATTATCAATTATCAATTATATTTATATTAAGAATAAATACTGGTAGTTTTTATTTCTTTGGTTCTTTTCTCCATCCACTGCGCATCATACGGTAACTGAGCTATCGAAGAAACCTATGGATTTCCCCTTCCTCACCTAAACACCTCCTATAGGGATTTTCCCTTGATAGAAGCAGTTGTAAAGGTATCTTCAAATAACAGAAGACCTCCTAAAGAGGTATTTTATACAATAAGACAACCTAGAGCGGTCTTCCGTAGATGGAAAAAGTCATAAAAAGGTCTTCCATAAATCGAAGAAATCCCAAATGGGTCCATAACAGGCACTTAAATATAGAAAACCGCCTAAAGGGATCTTCTACAAATACAAGTCCTCATAAAAGGTTACTTTATAAATAAATGTCCTCCTTAAAGGTGTCTTCGATAGATGTGAGACCGCCTAAAGTGATCTTCTGTATATTTAAAACCTTCTACATGAGGTCTTTTATAGATAGGAAACCTTCTAAAGAGATATTTTATAGGTACCAGATCTCCTTAAGGCATGATCTATAGGTAAAAGATCTCCCAAAGAGGTGTTATATAGTCAGACCTCCCAAGGGCGTCTGCAGTAGATAGCAGACCCCCTACAGGTTCTTTACTTAATAGAAGACTCCCTAAAAGAGTCTTCTGTAATGAAGGGGATTTTTAATATATAGAAGAAAACCTCCTAAAGGGGTTTTCTCTTAGTAGTAATGTGGTCTTTAAATAATAGAAGACCTCCTAAAGCGGTCTTCTATAGATAGAAAAAGTCTTAGAAACGTTTTCCATAAATCGAATAAATTCCAAAGGGGTCCTTAATAGATAGAATATTTCTATAGATGGGGTCTTCTATAGATAGGAGAAGGTTTAATTAAAGAACCCAATAAATAGAAGATCATATAAAGGGGTCTATAATAGATAGAGGACCTCTTAAGGGGACCTTCTATAGATACAGGACCCTCTTTTAGGCGTCTTTTATAGGCAGAAGATTTCATAAAGAGGTCTTCTATAAATAGAACACCTTTTAAAGCGGTCTTCTATAGGACGATCTTTATGATAGAAGACACCTTCTGGACAAATTCTACATGTAGAAGCCCCCTCAGAAGGTCGTACCCGTACAGAAGACCCCTTGAGGAAGAACTTAACAAATAGAAGTCCTCTTTTTGTATAGAAAACCCCTTCAGGAGTTATTTTACGTACAGAAAAGATCGTTAGGAGTTCTTTTACGAACGGAAACCTTCTTTATGACGACATCTATGTATAAAAGGCTTCTTCAAGAGATCCTCTACGTAGAGTGGACCGTTTCAGAAAGCCTTCTACGCACAGAAGGCCTCTTCATGAGGCCTTTATAGACAGAAAATTTCATAAAGCTGTCTTCTATAAATGCAACACCTTATAAAACGGTCTTCTATAGGACGATCTCTATGAAAGAAGACACCTTCTGGACAAATTCTGTAAATAGAAGCCCTCTCAGAAGATCGTTCCGGTACAGAAGACCCCTTCAAGAAGAACTCAACAAATAGGAGACCTCTTTTTGTATTTAAAACCCCTTCCGGACGTCTTCTACGCACAGAAACCCTTTCAGGACGTTGTACGTAGACAGAAAACCCCATCAGAGGGGCTCTCTATGAATATAAAACCCCTTTAGGACGACCTCTATGTAAAAAAGACCCCTTCAGTAGGTCTTCTACAAATAGACGACTCGTCCAGAACAACATCTATGTATAGAATACCACTTCAGAAGGTCTTCTACGTACAAGAGACCACTTCAGGAGGTCTTCTACGAATAGAATACACCTTTAGAACAACCCCTCTGTATAGAAGGCCCCTTTAAGAGGAGGAGTAAAGCCCTTCAGGAGTCTTTCTATGAATAGAAAACCCTTATAGTATGAGTTTTATGTATAGAAAACACCTTTAGGACGACCTCTATGTATAGAAGACCCCTTCAGAATAGACGACTTTTCCAGGTCTTCTACGTACAGAAGACACCTTCAGGAGTTCTTTTACGTACAGAAAACCTTCTTCAGGAGTTTTTTACGTACAGAAGACTCCTTTGGGAGTTCTTTTACGAACAGAAACGTTCTTTAGGACGACATCTATGAAAAAAGGCTGTTTCAAGAGATCCTCTACGTAGAGTAGACCGTTTCAGGAAGTATTTTACGTACAGAAGACACCATTCATGAGGTCTATATAGACAGACGATTTCATAAAGGCGTATTCTATAAATAGAACACCTACTAAAGCCTTCTTCTATATATATAGGGTGTTTTTTTAAGCCCGATAGAACTTGAAATTGTAAAAAATAACACAAAAAATTATACTGTAATCAAAAATATTTTTTTTCGAAAGATCAATACGTGACATTAACATTTGAAAATGATTTCGGGCATATGGGCACCGCGGCTGTTCTTGACGAAGTGCATTCTGGACGTCCAATTTTTGGCCACTTTTTCGAGCACTGCTGGCCGTATGTCACGAATAACACGAACAATGCTGGCCTCCAAGGCATCAATTGTTTCTGGTTTATCAGCATAAACCAGTGACTTCACGTAGCCATACAGGAAATAATCGAGAGGTGTCAAATCGCACGACCTTGGAGGCCAATTGACAGGTCCACTTCTCGAAATCAACTTATCGCCAAATTTTGATTTCAATAAGTCGATGGTTGCGTTCGCCGTATGGCACGTAGCGTCATCCTGTTGAAACCACATCTCCTCCGGATCAATGTCATCCATATTTTCAAACAAAAAATCATTGATCATGGTGCGGTAACGATCTCCATTGACCGTAACGCGAGCTCCGGCCTCATTTTTGAAGAAATAAGGTCCGATGATGCCACCAGCGTGAAAACCGCACCATACGGTGCATTTTTCTGGATGTAATGGAGTCTGTAGGGTCTCTTGTGGATTGGTCTCACTACATATGCGGCAATTTTGCTTATTAACAAACCCGTTAAGCCAAAAATGCGCCTCATCGCTGAACGCCATACAAATGACGAAGTCGTCTATAAGTTGCGCGAATCGACGACTGATTTTCAAAGTAAATTTGGATAATTTCGTAGCGTTGTTCAAGCGTGAGTCTATTCATGATGATTTGTCAGAGTATACTGAAACAAATAAAAAAAAGTTTCATCAAAATTTAATTTTTTGTGTTACTTTTTACAATTTAAAGTTCTATCTAGCTTAAAAAAACACCCTTTAGAAGGCAATTTATCCCAACGTGTGGTAGTCTAATTCCATATTGCTTTTAGTGGCATGAGCTGATAACACTGTGATACAAATGTGGACAAAATTTTTTTGCAGGATTTCTGATGCACAAATTCGGTTTTGTGGGAGTCCATAGAAGACGAAAATACCTTTGGTTTCTTTGGGTCACTTCGGGTTTCGATATTATAACGGTAAATGTAGTGAAAAATGGGCTTTCTTGGATTTTCAAATTTAAACGGACATTACTTCTTTTTTCCACAACCGATTTGCACACACTGTTTTTCATTATAAAGGGGAGAGTAATGTCTTTCGAACAAGCCATAGATTTTTAAAATCGGTTAACAAATGGCTAAGTAATAGTGGTTTAAGTGTGACAAAAACGCATTAAAAAACAATAAAATGTTTTTCCTTGTGCTCTAGGCTGCGTAAACGACACCTAACAGTACAATTATTTACTGTTAATAAGTAGGAAATTTAGTTGGCTTTCCAAAATGGGAAAAACCAACGAAATCGGTTGAAAAATGAATGCGTTATGGCATTTTTTGTGTTTCAACTTTTTGTTTTTTTTTCATATTTTCCTTTATAAAAGATGGGTATCGTAGCATGTATGATTCTAATTGTGATTATCCTGCTTAACAATTACGCACAAGGTATCAATGTTTTATAAAGGAAAATATGAAAAAAACCAAAAAGTTAAAACACAAAAAATGCCATAACGCATTCATTTTTCAACGGATTTTGTTGGTTTTTCCCATTTTGGAAAGCCAACTAAATTTCCTACTTGCTAACTGTAAATAACTGTACAGTTAGGTGTCATTTACGCAGCCTAGAGCACAAGGAAAATCCTTTTACTGTTTTTTAATGCGTTTTTGTCACACTTAAACCACTATTAATTAGTCATTTGTTAACCAATTTTAAAAATCTATGGCTTATTCGAAAGGCATTACTCTCCCCTTTATAACGAAAAACAGTGTGTGCAAATCGGTTGTGGAAAAAAGAAGTAATGTCCGTTTAAAGTTGAAAATCCAAGAAAGCCCATTTTTCACTACATTTACCGTTATAAAATGAAAAACCAAAGTGACCCAAAGAAACCAAAGGTATTTTCGTCTTCTGTGGACTCCCACAAAACCGAATTTATGCATTAGAACCCCTGCAAATTTTCACTGTAGCACAGTGTAATTGAATTCAACAGTTTTTCATTACTTAATCACAAACTAAGCAATTTTAAATGTTCACATAGTAGTGGTTAAAGTTTGATACGCACTGTTATGCGGAGCAACAGTAACAACTACAAGAAACTCAAATTTCCATAGAATTTGTTTGTAAACAATGAAAAAGTTGTCAGTTTTCAGAATTGAGAATATTTTTGTTATTGAGTTTTGCAGCGTATAAAAAATCGAAACTTTATGCGGCCATATGTTAAACAAATTAAAAACAGCAGAAGCAGCTGCTCAGGGTAAAGATGGCGATGATTATGAAGATGATCATCATCACATAGCTGACTGAGTATAATTTTAAGGGTCTCATGGCAATGCTGAAGTTATTAGAAAATCATGTGAATGCCGCTCATTTTTTCGTCGCTTTTTTTCATTAAGTTTCAATGAACATTGAAATGTTACAGATTGTTGTCGCTGTAGCTTACGCATTGGCATTGTATTTCGCACTATGCCGCTGAAGTTCATGGAGCAGAAGACATGGATGGGCATGCCCAACTTGAATTTGATACTTTCAATGTGTTCGTATCTTTAGTTTTTTTTCTTCATTTCTCTCTTCTGGATGAATAAATAAATTTTATTGAATTCTGGGAAAAACTGCGATTGTTGTTGTTGCCGTTTTTATTGAGCACACACAATAACAAAGCCCTAACCACGAGCTGGAAAAAAACACTAACAGCGTATTCAAGGCAAACAAACTTTAACCATATGCTGCTGGTGCGGTGCAACAACTAAGCTACACCAGAGCTCATTATTTTCCCAATGTGTGGCAGTGTTAATTGAAGAAGATGAACGAACGAACAATGGAATCATTTGGCCTTATAGAAAGTCTATAGGAGGGCAATGTAATGTATTACATAAACAGTGTGGAAAAATGGGAATGAAGAAGCAATGGGTGAGCTTTTCTTTGAAAATTATATTTTGTGCGTCTAATTAAAGGATTTTTTTTTTGTTTTCAAATGATTTAATTAATATTAAATAAGGGAGGGGCATAAAGCAAAGTCGTCTCTACATAGAAGACTACCTTAAAGAGGTCTTATGTATACCTATGGAAGAACCCTTTAGGAGGTATTATAGTCATTAAAAACCCGTTGAGGAGGTTTTTTATTTATAAAGGCCTATTTGGAATGTATTCAAGTTATAAAATACCCCTTCAGGAAATCTTCTACCTATAGAAGATCGCTTTCTGGATATATTTAATCTATATAAGAACCAGAGTTCGTAAAAATACTTTAAATAAAATTTCCAATCGTTTCGTTTCGTATTTTCCATAGGAACAATACAAAACGAAACATAACCCTCGTTGGCCGATCTCGCTGTTTAGTTTCGTTTTGTTTACATTCGTGAGTACGAACAAAACGAAAAGCGAAAAGTACTCAACTCCACAACAACAGATAGAAAACTAAATAGTACTTAACACATGTGAATAAATCAAAAACGTTTGATGGTTGATAAAATTCACTGTGGTATGCTGATGCTAACTTATAGGGTTGTTAAGCAATCACATGTGTGTGTGTGTCTGAGTGTGTTATTGACCATAACGCACGGCAAACGTTTCCCAAAAATACTTGTCGTTTCGGTGGTGAATGAAACAACTCGGCAAAGCATAGCCGAAGTTACATTTCACCAATCGTACGGTTTCCATCTTTTTACGTTAAAAAGTTTGTGTTTTTGTTTTGGTTGTGAGAATGAAACGATTCAGAGAAGCTGAAAAGTTTGTGGCTTTGTGTGATTGGTACGGGAATCGTTTTGTTTCTTTCCGTTCATTGATAAGAACTCTTTGGGATGTCTTCTATCTGTATTATAAAATGTTAGGTCATCTTTTACCTATAGCATAATCCTTTAGGAGTTTAGAAGATCCCTTTAAGAAGTCTTCAATCGACAGAAGGCCCCATTAGCAGGTCTATATAAGAACAAGTCTATAAAAGACCCTTTTTTAAGACCTTCTATCTATGGAAGATCGCTTTAGGAGATCTTTTGTGGATGTAAGACCACTTTAGAGGACTTCCTAAGTGTAAAAATCCTCTTAAGGCGGTCTTTTACCTATAGAAGAGCCTTTCATAAGACCTCTTTAGGATTTAAGATTTAAGTTAGTATTTTACCTATAGACTAATCCTTTAGGAGGTAAGCAGTCCGCTTCTATCTACATAAGACCCCATTAGCAGGTCTATATAAGAAGACTATAGAAGACGATTTTTGGGGGCCTTCTATCTATAGAAGATCGCTTTAGGAGATCTTTTGTGGGTGTAAGACTCCTTTAGCAAAGTTTATAAGTGTAGAAAACCTCTCAAGAATGTCTTTTTATCCACAGAAGACCCTTTCTGTACCTCTGTTTATAGAAAATCCCTTCAGGATTTCTTCTAAGAATAGATGGCCCCTTTAGTACGAAGAAGACCATTTCAGAAGTTTTTATACGTACAGAAGACCCCTTACGAGATCACAGACGCATAATTCCCATGTATTTTTGTGGTATTTTACCTACAAAAGAGGTTAGAAGTCAGATTTATGAGCTTAGAAGTCCCCTTTAGGAGGTCAGAAATCCGCTATAGGATGTTATAAGATTCCTTTAAGAGGTCTTCTAAGTACAGAAGACCCTTTTGAGATTTATTCTATCTACAGAAGAACCTTTTAGGAGGCCGTTCTATCTATAAACGACCGCTTTAGGATGAATTTTTCCTATAGGACACTCCCTTAGTTGGTCTTACACATATAAGAAACCTCTATTTTATGCATAAGAAATCCCTTCGGGGGTTCTTCTACATATTCAAGATCCTTTCAGGAGTTCTACTGCGTACAGAAGACACCTGTAGGATCGCTTCTATGTATAGCGTTCCTCTACGTATAGAAGACTCCTTCAGGATGTCTCTTATGAAAATAAGACCCCTTTAAGTTGACCTATATGTATGGCAGACCCCTTCAGTGGCAAATAGAAAACCCCTTCAGGACGACCTATACATATATAAGACTTTTTAAGGAGGTCTTCCACATACAGGAAACTCCTGGTCTTCTATGAATAGATACCACTTTATGACGACTTCTATGTATGAAAGACTTTAGGAGGCCTTCTAGAAATAGAAGACCCTTTCAGGACGAACTCTATACAAAGAAGACCCCTTCTGAAGTTATATACATAGAGGCCGACACCTTCAGGATGTCTTCTATGAATTCAAGACTACTCTAGGACGCTTCTTGTATGGAATACACCTTTAAAAGTTTTTCTAAGTGTAAAAGACCCCTACGAATAGAAGACCCTTTTGAACGACCTCTATGATAGCAGACACCTTTTGGAAGCCCCCTCAGAAGGTCTTCCACGTACAAAAGACTCCTTCAGCAAGAACTCAACAAATAGAAGACCTATTTTTGTATTTTACGTACAGAAGACCCTTAAGGATTTCTTTAACGAACAGAAACCTCCCTTTTACGTACAGAAGACCCCTTCAGGAGGTCTACTACATACGGAATACCCCTTCAGGAGGCCTTTTATGAATAGAAACCTCCATTAGAGCGAGTTCTATGTATAGAAGACCTCTTTAGGTTGACCACTTTAGAAGAAACCTTTCAGGATGTCTTCTGTGTATAGAAACCCCTACAGGAGGTCTTCTACGAATATACGACCCTTCCAAGAATACCTCTATGTATAGAAGATTCTTCTATGTACAGAATATACACTTCAGGAGGACTTTTACATACAGAGGACCCCTTAAGGAGGTCTTCTACTTACAGAAGACCTCTTCCGCAGAAGCCCCCTTCAGGAGTTATTTTCCGTTCAGAAGACCCCTTCAAGAGGTCTTCTAAAACAGAAAAGTCTTCTAAAACAGAAACCGCTTTAGGACACCTTCTACGAACAGAAACGCTCTTTGAGAACCTTTAGGTTCCTGGACGACCTCTATTTATAGAAGTCCTCTTCAGGAGGTCTTCTCCGTGCAAAATATACCCTTCATGAGGTCTTTTACGTGCAGCAGGCCCGGCCCCTTAAGGAGGTCTTCAGGAGTTATTTTCCGTTCAGAACACCCCTTCCGGAAGTCTTCTACGCACAGAAGATCCCTTCACGATCCCTTCTTCTACATACAGAAATCCCTTCAGGAGACCTTCTACAAACAGAAACGCCCTTTAGGTCGACCTCTATGTACAGAGATCTTCTACATACAGCAAAGCCTTTCAGGAAGTTTTATACGAATAGAGTGTTTTTACGTCCGGAAGACTCCATTAAGACGACTTCTATGTATAGAAGACCCTTTCAGGTTGTTTTCTACGATAAGAAGATCTCTTTAGAACGACGTCAATGTATTAAGATCCTTTCAGGAGTCCTTCTGAGTAAAGAAGACTCCTTAGGAGGTCTTCTAGATACATAAGACCCCTTCAGGACATCTTTTACATACACAAGAACCCTTCAAGAGGTCTTCCATATACAGAAAATCACTTCAGGAGGTCTACTACGTACAGAAGGTAACTTCATTGGGTGTTCTACGCGCAGAAGACTCTTTCAAGAGGCCTTCAAGATACAGCGAACTCTTTTAGCAGGTCTTCTACGCAGTGTAGACCGTTTCAGGAAGTCTTCTACGTACACATAGTCTCTTCAGGAGTTCTTCTGCGTAAAGAAGACCACTTTCTACGTACAGAAGACCCCTTCAAGAGGTCTTGTATATACAGAAGATCACTTTAGGAGTTCTGCTACGTACAGAATACCCCTTCAGAACATATTTTACTTACAGAAGAACCCTTTAAGAGGTCTTCAATATACATACATAAGAGCGCTTCATGAGGTCAACTACGTACAGAAGACCCTTTCAAGGGGTCTCCTACGTACAGCAAAATCCTTTAGCAGGTTTTCTAAGCAGAGATCTACTACGTACAGAAGACCCCTTCAGGAAGTCTACTGCGTACACAATATACCCTTCAGGAGGTCTTCTACCTACAGAAAATCCCTTGAGGACGTCTTCTGCATACAGCAACCCCCTTTAGGAGGCCTTTTATGAATAGAAAAGAAACCACCATTAGGATGAGTTCTTTATATAGAAGACCTCTTTCGCACGACTCCTTTAGAAGACCCTCTTCAGGAGGTATTTTGTGTGCAGCAAACCCCTACAGGAGGTCTCCTACGAATATACGACCCTTCCAGAACGACCTCTATGTATAGAAGATCTCTTCAGAAGGTCTTCTACGCACAGAAGACCCCTTCAGGACATCTTTTACATACAGAAGAACCCTTCTAGAGGTCTTCTACATACAGAAGATCACGTCATGATGACTTCTACGTACAGAATACCCTTTCGGGAAGTCGTCTACGAGTATAAGAACTCTTTAGGATGACTCTTATGTACCGATGATCCATTCAGGAGGTCTTCTATGTACAGAATATCCATTCAGGAGACCACTTTGGGAGGACTTATATGTACATATATAAGATCCATTTAGGAGTTATTTTACGTACATTGAACCCTTCATTTGAACCCATGCCAATAGAAGAGTCCTTTAGAACCAGTATGCTTAGAAGACCCCTTCAGGAGGTCGAGTGGACCTATTTAGGAGGTCTCCTACGTTTAGAGGACAACGCTTTGGGGGTTTAGAGTGTAAAGAGGGCCGCGTTGGGGGGGGTTTGATATTCAATTTATAGAAGATTGATTTCCAAACTCCTTCAGGAGGTTATCTACGAATAGAAAATCCCTTTAAGATGAGTAATATGTATAGAAGACGGCTTCATGTGTGTTTTTAGGTACAGAAGACCCTTTCAAGAGGTATTCTATAATTATAAGATCTTTTTAGGACGACCTCAATGTAGAAAGATCCTTTTAGGAGTTCTTCTACTCACTGAAGACCCATTCAGGAGTTCTTCTGCGTACAGAACATCCCTTTAGAAGGTGTTCTTCCTTCAAAAAACCCTTTCTTGAGGTCGTGTACGAATAGAAGAACCTTTTAAAATTACCCCTATGTACAGATGATCCATTCAGGAGGTATTCGACGTACAGAAGACAACTTCCGGAGGTAGTCCACAAATAGAAGATCGCTTTGTGACGATTTCTATGTCTAGAAGATCCATTCAGGAGTTATTTTACGTATATTGACCCCTTCAGGAGGACATATATCAAAAGAAGGCCTCTTTAGGAGCTGTATGTAATTTTATGAAGGTCTTCAATCTACAAAAAAATGATCTACCTATGTAAGATCTCTTTGAAAGATCTATATTTAAAAGTTATCTTTAAGTAGGGTTTCTCGCTATAAAGAAAGCCTGATCCTTAATCAGGGTATGTCTAATGATATGGCGACACTTTATAGCATTACTGGTAATTAGTCAGGCGACCCTAGTGAAATTTCTTTATGATATACGAAAAGTTCTTTAAACTATGAACTCCTTTGTACATATTTTGGTAGGCTTTCTAAAGTCTGCTTCGAGGAATGAGAAAATTAGATATCAAATGTCAGGGACAATGTAGCCAGCTGTATGGCTGACACCCAAAACACAAAAAATCATTGTGTGTATTTTTACAGGTCACTACGTGATAAATTTTCTAAGGATATGGTCTTCAAGAGAGATAAATAAAAAAACTTCGCATGTGGGAAATGAAAAGGTCGAAAACAGCGAGCCCCGCCACAGTCGATATGTCTGATGAGCTGCTACCAACAGCGAAACCAGGTTACATAAGGGTGGTTGTGTGGGTTCGCATCTACGACATTCCTTTTTCACTTGCAAAAACATCATCGATCATTAAGCTCGACTCCAATGAGAAGTTAATTAAAGATTAATATATTCGTCAAATGGGAAATCTTTTCTTCTTCCCCTTCTATTACTACGCAATTATTGCTAACAAAGAAACTGTAGCTTGCCTTAAAAAGTTATTCAATATTAAAATGTTTGCTTACAAAAATAACATTTACTTGAATATGAAAAAAGAAGCGTTGGTCATTGATTCCACCATCGATTCGACAAACAAAGCAAATATCAATTAATTGGACAAAGATTTAAGACATTCAATTGAGCCGGGCAGGCAATTGCCTTTCAGCAAATTGTCAGCCATCAAGCCATTGAACCACCAACAGCCAATGAGTCATCCAAGAAATCTAAACAAAACAAAAAAGAGGAACATGTTAACGATGAATGGCATGATGATAATTATGATGAGAATGGTGCTAAACGTCATCATCATCACAATCATCGCCATGATGATCAACATCAAGAAAATCATGTCCAACATCAGACAAATATGCATGATATTCAGCCCGCCGCCTGGCCACATGATGTGCCTCCGATCTAATGAAATTGTACAAGTAATTGCAAGCACCAGCAGCAGCAACAACCACAACCATAACAACAACAACAACAATGTAAGAACGCATAACAATTTGAAGCTGTCATTTGTTAGCGCATCTGTTAATTTCATTTTTCTACAACAAACGACAACAACCATAAATTACAAAATTCCTCTAATGACAAGAAGAAAAAAAACAAGTAAGAAAAGCGTTAAGTTCGGTCGGGCCGAACTTTTTATACCCTCCACCACAAATGTCAGCCATTTCGGTGGATTAATGTGGCCACAACCTTCAAAATACCGAAATTCGGAAGGTACCGTTCTATGGGGGCTATATGATGGACCTATACCTACAAATTTCTGGGGTAAAGCTTTATACGCTTAAAGAAGACTAAATACCAAATTTCAGCCATCTCGGTGTGATAATGAGGCTAAAACGTTCAAAATATCGAAAATCGGGAGATATTGCATTATGGGGGCTATATAAACACGTGGACCTATATAAACATTTTATGGTAGAAATGTTTCTTAGCCTCTGGAAACACAAAATACAAAGTTACAACCGATTCTTTGGTAAAATGGGTCTAATATATTCAAAATATATTAAAATGACGCGTACTTTATAAGGGGCCTTATGTGGGGGCTATACCAAAACGTGGACCTATATAACCCAACTTTGGTAGGAATGTTTTCTGGCCTCTGAAGACACAAAATACCAAATTACAACCAATTCTGTGGTCAAATGGGTCTAATACATTCAAAATATATTAAAATGACGCGTACTTTATATGGGGCCTTATATGGGGGCTATACCAAAACGTGGACCTATATAACCCAACTTTGGTAGGAATATTATTTGGCCTCTGGAGACACAAAGTACCAAATTACAACCAATTCGGTGGTAAAATGGGCCAAATATCTTAAAAATTCCTTAAAACGACGACGCGTCACGCGTCATTTTGTATGGGGGCTATACGAAAGCGTGGACCTACATAGACCGCTTTCAATACCAAAAGTCCTACGTACAAATAATAGATTTTCCCAAAATTTCATCCACCTACGTCAATCCGTTCGGACGCTAGAGTGATTTCCACAGACGGACAGACGGACAGACGGACGGACATGGCTATATCGATGTAGAATTGCACGCTGATCAAGAATATATATACTTTGTGGGGTCTACAATGATTATTTCGAGTAGTTACAAACGTAGTGACAAACTTAATATACCCCCATCCTATGGTGGAGGGTATAAAAACACAACCACAACAGAAGTAGTCAAGTCTACGATTCGCCGGAGAGTAGTGCGAGGCAGGCACAAATGAGTACTTGTGTGAATAAGTGATTTCTTTAGGCCGTAATTCCCCAAGCTTAAATTATATTGTGGATATTTTTGTAGAGGCAGTGGTGTGAGTCTTTTGAATGCTATGGAACCTAAGTTTACCCGTCAAACGCGTGGCATTTTTTGGCAACCAAAGTTATATTTCGCTCCATTTGTTGTAATGTTTGCGGATATTTATAATGATTTGAGAGATTCCGCCACTATAGAATTCTGAATACCTACTGTTTGTTCAGATTTTTTATAGAAAATCCCGAATTTCCCACTGGAAGCTTAAACTCCAGTTCAACAATAAACACACGTATAACCTCAAGCATAATGACGACAACAACAACCAGCCAGCCCCAACCAGTCAGCCAGCTATCGATTCTCCCTTGTCATAGCTAACAAGTAATAGTTGGGTAACTCAGCTGCTTATTAGTTAGGCCACATGTTTCAAATGTTCATTCAATAACGTTGGAATGTCGACAAGCATACAGACGGGCGGACAGACAGACCAACAGGCGATATAATATTGAATTGCGTTTGAATTGCATGTCCAGATGCAGGCATGTAAGCCATGCTATGCCATTCAACAACCAGCAACATGCAATCGGTTCTTATCTTCAACCTCTCAAAGACACCACCCCACCACCACTACCGCCAAGTACCACGCTTAAACAAATGTTATAATTGCTGAAGTTTCAATGACATTTGTTGAACTCTTAAATTTCGGAACACTTATGAAGCCGAACAAACGAAGTTTAAGGAAAGGAAATTGAATAATCCGCTCATTACGCTCAAAAGGGGAATAAATTTTGCTAATAAAGTGGAATAATAAGCCATTATATTATTGTGATTCAATTATGTCATTGGCAGAAGACAACATGTGTTCAGTTTCTTGTTAATTAATGTGTTCAGAAGCATAAGCCTTATTAAAAGGTTACGACTATAGATTACGAACAAGAAGGTCTGAATCAATGATCTTAAAGGGACCCTTAATATGAAAGAGAAGAACCTTGAAAACTTCTTGTGCTTTGTAGTTCAGAACGAAATACATATGTATTTCATAGACATACGACACGGTGCTCTTGAACCAAATTTAAATGGAAGGTGCTTACACCTGGGTAGTTTTTGCGGATTCTGAAACTACAATATTCATAGATGAGATGCGCTTTTTAAATAAATCGCGATTCAAGTTGACATTTTTAAGGGTTTTTTAGGTTTTCACGATTTTGCTTGGACACCGGAAGTGCTATCGAAATTGGTACTAAAGAAAATGTTGTAGCTATGAAAATTCTCTACAAGATTGACGGTTCTGATATCTTCGATTCGGCGATTTTTGTTTTGTTTTTTTTTGATTTTTCTCATCCCATCCCAACACCCCAGGTGTAAGCACCTTCCATTTAAATTTGGTTCAAGAGCACCGTGACGGCCCTTATAAGGTCTGCCTACTGTTGTCAGAAGATTTTTTATACATAGTCTACTGAAGGCAACCACTAGGAGGTCATCAGCGGATAAACACGTTCAGGAATATTTCCATAAATAAGCGAGTTCTAGAGGCGTTCTACGGATAAACGCCCTTGAGGAGGTCTTCTACGTACAGCAAACTATATATAGAAGATCACTTCAGGACGTCTTCTACGTACAGAAGACCCCTTCAGGAGGTCTTCTACGTACAGAAGACCCCTTGAAGAAGACTTCTACGTACATAACACTCCTTCAGGAGCTCTTCTATGTACAGAAGACCCTTTCAGGAGCTCTTCTATGTACAGAAGACCCTTTCAGGAGGTCTTCTAATACAGAAGGCGCCTTCAGAAGGTCTTCTACGTACACAAGACCCCTTTAGAAGGTCTTCTACGTACAGAAGACGTTTTTAGGAGACCTTCTACGTACAGAAGACCCTTTCAGGTGGTCTTCTATGTACAGAAGAACCCTTCAGGAGGTCTTCTACGTACAGAACACTCCTTCAGGAACTCTTCTATGTACAGAAGACCCTTTCAGGAGCTCTTCTATGTACAGAAAATCCCTTCACGAGGTCTTCTAATACAGAAGACGTCTTCAGGAGATCTTCTACGTACAGAAGACCCTTTCAGGAGGTCTTCTATGTACAGAAGAACCCTTCAGGAAGTCTTTTATGTACAGAAGACCCCTTCAGGAGGTCTTCTACGTACACAACACTCCTTCAGGAACTCTTCTATGTACAAAAGACCCCTTCAGGAGGTCTTCTAATACAGAAGACGCCTTCAGGTGGACTTTTACGTACAGAAGACCCCTTTAGATGGTCTTATACGTACAGAAAACGTCTTCAGGAGATCTTCTACGCGCAGAACACCCCTTCAGGAGGTCTTCCATGTACAGAAGACGCCTTCAGGAGGTCTTCTATGTACAGAAGACGCCTTCAGGAGGTCTTCTATGTGCAGAAGACCCCTTCAGGAGGTCTTCTATGTACAGAAGACCCCTTCAGGAGGACTTCTATGTACAGAAGACCCCTTCAGGAGGACTTCTATGTACAGAAGACCCCTTCAGGAGGTCTTCTATTTATAGAAGACCCCTTAAGAGGTCTTCTATGTACGGATGATCCCTTCAGGAGGTATTCTAATACAGAAGGCCCGTTCAAGAGATATTCTATGTACAGAAGACCCCTTCAGGAGGTCTTCTATTTATAGGAGACCCCATTAGGAGGTCTTCTATGTACAGAAGACCCCTTCAGGAGGTTTTCTATGTACAAACGACCCCTTCAGGAGGTCTTCTATGTACAGAAGACCCATTCAGGAAGTCTTCTTCTATGTACAGAAGACCCCTATAGGAGGTCTTCTACGTACAGAAAACCCCTTCAGGAGGTCTTCTATGTACAGAAGACGCCTTCAGGAGGTCTTCTTTGTACAGAAGACCCCTACAGGATGTCTGCTGTTTACAGAAGAACCCTTAAGGAGGTCTTCTATTTATAGAAGACCACTTTAGGAGGTCTTCTATGTACAGAAGACCCCTTCAGGAAGTATTCGAAGGCCCGTTCAAGAGGTATTCTATGTACAGAAGACCGCTTCAGGAGGTCTTCTAATACAGAAGACGGCTTCAGGAGATATTTTACGTACAAAAAACCCCTTCAGAAGGCCTTCTATGTACAGAAGACCCGTTCAGAAGGCCTTCTATGTACAGAAGACCCCTTCAGAAGGCCTTCTATGTACAGAAGACCCCTTTAGGGGGTCTTCTATGTACAGAGGACCACTTCAGGGGGTTTTCTATGTACAAAAGACCCCTTCAGGATATCTTCTACGTACAGAAGACCCCTTCAGGAGGTATTTTAATACACAAGGCCCGTTCAAGAGGTATTCTATGTACAGAAGACCCCTTCAGGAGGTCTTCTAATACAGAAGACGGCTTCAGGAGATCTTTTACGTCTATGTACAGAAGACCCCTTCTGGAGGTCTTCTATGTACGGAATACCCCTTCAGAAGTCCTTCTATGTTCAGAAGACCCCCTTAGGAGGTGTTCTATGTACAGAAGACCCCCTTAGGAGGTCTTCTATATACAGAAGACGCCTTCAGGAGGTCTTCTATGTACATAAGACCCTTCAGGAGGTCTTCCAATACAGAAGACGTCTCCAGGAGATCTTCTACGTACAGAAAACCCCTTCAGGAGGTCTTCTAGGTATAGAAGACCCCTTCAAGAGGTCTTCTATGTACAGAAGACGCCTTCAGGAGGTATTCTTTGTACAGAAGACCCCTTCATGAGGTCTTCTATGTACAGAAGACCTCTACAGGAGGTCTGCTATTTACAGAAGACCCCTTCAGGAGGTCTTCTATTTATAGAAGACCCCTTTAGGAGGTCTTCTATGTACGGAAGATCACTTCAGGAGGTATTCTATGTACGGAAGATCCCTTCAGGAGGTATTGTAATACAGAAGGCCCGTTCAAGAGGTATTCAATGTACAGAAGACCCCTTTAGGAGGTCTTCTAATACAGAAGGCCCCTTCAGGAGGTCTTCTATTTATAGAAGACCCCTTTAGGAGGTCTTCTATGTACAGAAGACCCCTTCAGGAGGTATTCTAATACAGAAGGCCCGTTCAAGAGGTATTCTATGTACAGAAGACCCCTTCAGGAGGTCTTCTAATACAGAAGACGGCTTCAGGAGATCTTTTACGTACAGAAAACCCCTTCAGAAGGCCTTTTATGTACAGAAGACCCGTTCAGAAGGCCTTCTATGTACAGAAGACCCCTTCAGAAGACCTTCTATGTACAGAAGACCCCTTTAGGGGGTCTTCTATGTACAGAGGACCCCTTCAGGGGGTTTTCTATGTACAAAAGACCCCTTCAGGATATCTTCTACGTACAGAAGACCCCTTCAGGAGGTATTTTAATACACAAGGCCCGTTCAAGAGGTATTCTATGTACAGAAGACCCCTTCAGGAGGTCTTCTAATACAGAAGACGGCTTCAGGAGATCTTTTACGTCTATGTACAGAAGACCCCTTCTGGAGGTCTTCTATGTACGGAATACCCCTTCAGAAGTCCTTCTATGTTCAGAAGACCCCCTTAGGAGGTGTTCTATGTACAGAAGACCCCCTTAGGAGGTCTTCTATATACAGAAGACCCCTTCAGGAGGTCTTCTATGTACATAAGACCCTTCAGGAGGTCTTCCAATACAGAAGACGTCTCCAGGAGATCTTCTACGTACAGAAAACCCCTTCAGGAGGTCTTCTAGGTATAGAAGACCCCTTCAAGAGGTCTTCTATGTACAGAAGACGCCTTCAGGAGGTATTCTTTGTACAGAAGACCCCTTCATGAGGTCTTCTATGTACAGAAGACCCCTACAGGAGGTCTGCTATTTACAGAAGACCCCTTCAGGAGGTCTTCTATTTATAGAAGACCCCTTTAGGAGGTCTTCTATGTACGGAAGATCCCTTCAGGACGTATTCTGTGTACGGAAGATCCCTTCAGGAGGTATTCTAATACAGAAGGCCCGTTCAAGAGGTATTCAATGTACAGAAGACCCCTTCAGGAGGTCTTCTAATACAGAAGACCCCTTCAGGAGGTCTTCTATTTATAGAAGACCCCTTCAGGAGGTATTCTAATACAGAAGGCCCGTTCAAGAGGTATTCTATGTACAGAAGACCCCTTCAGGAGGTCTTCTAATACAGAAGACGGCTTCAGGAGATCTTTTACGAACAGAAAACCCCTTCAGAAGGCCTTCTATGTACAGAAGACCCCTTCAGAAGGCCTTCTATGTACAGAATACCCCTTTAGGAGGTCTTCTATGTACAGAAGACCCCTTCATGAGATCTTCTACGTACAGAAAACCCCTTCAGGAGGTCTTCTCCGTACAGAAGACCCCATCAGGAGGTCTTCTATGTACAGAAGACCCCTTCAGGAGGTCTTCTATGTACAGAAGACCCCTTCATGAGGTCTTCTATGTACAGAAGACCCCTACAGGAGGTCTGCTATTTACAGAAGACCCCTTCAAGAGGTCTTCTATGTACGGAAGATCCCTTCAGGAGGTATTCTAATACAGAAGGCCCGTTCAAGAGGTATTCTATGTACAGAAGACCGCTTTAAGAGGTCTTCTTTTTATAGAAGACCCCTTTAGGAGGTCTTCTATGTACAGAAGACCCCTTCAGGAGGTCTTCTATGTACAGAAGACGGCTTCAGGAGATCTTTTACGTACAAGCCCATGCCAAATTTGTGGGTTTCATTTGGCTAAAGTAATTTTAACGGGTGTTAATAAGAGCTCCTCATGTGGCACCACGGTGAGATAAGTGTCCACTTGAGATGAAAGAGCCCAGCAAACCAAATGTCGGATGTCCGACACGTCTGAACAATTTCGGAAGCAACGTCGTTCAGATTTCGTCCCGATTTCTAAACGATTTTTCGGAGCGGAAATAGTTCAGATTTTGTACCGATTTCGTTCAGATTTCGGAACGAATGTCGGAAAGAAATTTCCTTTCCGAATTTCCCAAGGATTTTCTTCAGATTTCGTTACGAAATCGGATCGAAATCGATACGATGTCGCTCCGACATTTCGTTCCGAAATTATGTCAACCACTTCATACAACTTTCGTTAAGATATCGTTACGATTTCGGATCAGACATCGGACGTTTCGTCCGAATTTTGTTCCGATTTCGTTAAGATGTCGGTACGATTGGTTTGCTGGGAGTCCAAGATAAGTACTGTGCTTTGCCATGTTAAAGCCGGTCATCGTTGCTGTGTATCTTTCATTCCCTATCAATTTAAGGCTATCCGACTGATAGTTTAGTGTAGTTCTTTACATCGTCTGTCCATCCTGCTTATTTGTTTTATTTTAATTATAAATTTTTGCATATTTTGGAATGCTAACCAAACACATCCAGCAGTGTTCCATTTAAAAAATTTCGAGAGCCCATAATTGTTCTATGGGCTGAGAGAACTTGAAATTTTGCCTACCTACACGACAAATAAGTTCATCATGACCTCATAATTACTGTTGGTGTTGTAAAGCAAAAAATGCACTTGAATAAAGAGTTCAAATAAACATGTGAACCTATACATATATTCACATGAATATAATCAAAGATACATACATTCATACATATACATATGTACATTTGTGAGCAACATAAAAAAAACACTTTTACTTTCATAACAAAATTTCAGTGCAATATTGGATTCGATCAATATTCCCCCACCACCATTGGTCCCAAAACAAACATTGAGTGCTCCAATTCTGTTTTATTTCACTTCGATTAATGTTGTTGTTGTTGCTGTTTGAAATAGCTTGGAATGCACAAATAAAAAAAAAATTTCTGATGCATACAATATGATTTCATATACTCATACACATGCTATACACACACAGACATATACGATTTCATGATTATGAACTCAATATGAATATTAATTTTGTTGTTGTTTTTGTTGTTGCTGTAAATGTTTTGCTTGATACGATCCATATTAATTTGTTTATTAATTATTTTGGGGCTTTTGGGGTTTTGGAACTTTGTTCGTTTGTTATGTGCAACAGCAGCAGAAGCATTGGCCCACAAGAAAATCGTATACATGTACATATGTATACTACATAAATTTTCTCTGCATCTGTGTGTGTGCGAGTGCATGTCGATGAGGTTGGGGATTTTTATTATAGTTTGTTGATATTTTGTTAAATATCATTTTGTTTGTCTTACCATTTCAATTTTCCATTTGTTTGCATGATGAGCTGCGGCGGCAGCACCAGGGCTGGCTGGTTAGCTCAGCTCTTATTTCTCAATCGGGTGTCGTTTTTATTGAATGGGGTCATTAATTTGTAAACGACACTTTAGTGTGGGGAGTTCAAACACAGGGAACGAAGAAACCTCTGCTGCCAATGGCAGGCAATCGGGTGGCTGGCTGCATGCGTGCAGTGAAAGTGACATTTCGGAAAAAATATTCAGTGGCTAAAAATGCAGATTTTTATAATGATGATGATGGCATACCTATCAAAAGCTATCATCCAAAACTGTGGAGGAGGCTGTTGGCGTGCAGCTAATCTAACGATAATAATTAATTAGTAACTATAATGAGGTTTATCGATGGCAACACCCGCTAAGGTAGGCTAAGGCTTCTTACAGCTAGTTTATTTTAACAATAATGAGATTTCGCGATGGCTCCATACGCTAAGGTAAGCTAAGGCTTTTTACAGATACATAGTTTATTTTATACATATGTATGTACGTATTTAGAAGACCCTTCAGAGGTCTTCTATAACTTGAAGACTATTCAGAGGTGGGAACAACTCTAGTTTAGTAAAAACTCTGCGATTTTTTTTTTGAAAATTTTCCAAAGATATGGCCCTTAGAATCACGACAACCCGGTTCTGTTGGGCTTAGTTCTCTACACTACAGGTGCCAACGGAAAATTTTAAAATTCTAAATTGAACAAAATTTTCTTATAAATTATACATTTTTATTTAAATAGCTGGACTTCGGCCTGGGATTTAAGACTTTCTCATATGGACAGGTGCAAATCTCCAGAACGGGAACAAAATTTTATTTTAAATTGTAAACTTTTCTCTAAATATCCACTTTGAAAAACGGGCTGTCATGATTTTAAGGACCATATCTCGGGATCCAGAGAAGGTATTACAACATATAGCACAATTTTGGAAAGGTTAAAGCAAGAGCTATAATCTGGCACAAATTAAGCAAGCACCTATAGTGGGCCCATTTTCGGCATTTTGAGGGTTTTATGGAAAACCTCAGGTCCAAAAATCGGTTTTTGGGTTATACCTTCTGAACACACCTGAAAATAACCCCATCGTATCACCACTTGTTGGATAGGTATTTCCATAAGCTTTCCAATCGGTTCAGTAGAGAGGGGTCTAACCCGGGTTTTGTGACCGTATTTTCGATTCAAATAACCAGGTAACCGGATCCGTCCACCAAGAAAATTATACATTCCCGTGATCAGCGCAACAATATCAACCTCTGGAAAAATTTTAAAAAATCGGAGAGTTTATTTAACTATAGTTAAGCCCAGAGGTGTTCTAAATATAGATGATCCATTAGAGATGTTCTATAAACAAAAGATCCTCTAGAGGTGTTCTACAAACACAACATAGGTTCTGTATAGAGTTTCTGGTCGGGAATTCCCGGCCCGGGATTTCCCGGGAATTCCCGAAATTTTTTGAAATGAATTTCCCGGGAAAATTTTTTGAAATTCCCGGGAATACGGGTATTTGTATTTTCATGTATAAGTCATATATTATTTGCCTTATAGTTGTTTAATATTGGAAATATAGTAGAATGGCGATAATTCGTGCCCCGATTATTCGTAATTGCGGGCCCACTAGAAAAATCGCCATAATTCGTATAAAATATGTATGTATTGGTCCTCTCGATAATTGGTGTTTTTGTCTGGAATTCGAAGTCTGTATAACCTCACATAAGATATAAAAGCTGTGATCCATTCGAATTGTTGTTTTCTCCAAAATTATTGTTTGAAATATAAAACACTGTATAATGTGTAAGTGGCAAATAGAGCATATTAGGATTGGAAACCAGTAATAACAATGGTATGTATGTTCATATAAGTACGACTCTATATCATTGGTGCCACCGTGTACTCAAAAGGTCAGCCGTGTAAAAATTCTTTATAAACGGATTTGTTATGTGATCAACACGCATTTCGAACCATAAGAAGAACATACGATATCGTTGATTTTAAAAATATTATCGGACAGCACTCTTTGATATCAAGGAAGCTTTACTAGGATGGTTGTTAGAAAAATATATTTTATATAACCTCCGCTAATTAGTCACGAATTATTGGATTTTGACCGCATACATACATACAGACGTCGTTTAAGATGTTTGCTATTGCTTTTTGACCCTATTGTTATTTTACCCTTAATATTGTTCCAAAGAGATAACTAATGACACAACTACACATAATGTTTGCATACTCTCTGTCACGTCTATACCCCACGATTTACCACGGTCCCGGGAATTCCCGGGTTCCCGGGAATGAGAAATTTTCATTCCCGATTTCCCGGGAATGAAAAAAAGTCGGGAATTCCCAAACTCTAGTTCTGTATTGCTAGAAGAATTTTCACCTGTACAAGCCTTCCATAGCTAAAATACCCTCCACAGATTTTCTATAAGCAGAAGATCCTTCAGAGGATTTCTATAGCAAGAAGACCCTAAACAGAACTTCTATAGTTAGAATCCAATCAGAATACCATTCAGAGGGCTCCTATATCTATAACACCCTCTACAGGTCTTCTATAACTAGAGCTCGGACCTATGAAGGTAGGTATGCTGTACTTCGAAGACCCTTCACAGGTATTCTGTAGTTCGATGGTCCTTCACAGGTCATAGCTATAAGAACCCAGAGCACTTCTATAGTTTGAAAACCTTTCGCAGGTCTTTTGTAGCCAAAAGATCCTTCACAGGTCTTCAATAACTAGAAGACCCTTTAAAAGTCCTCTATTACTTGAAAACTTCTATAGCTAGAAGACAATCTAAAGGTATTCTATAGCTAGAAAACCTATTGCAGGTCGATACCCAATCGGTTCAGTAGAGAGGGGTCTAAACCGGATTTTGTACCCGGATTTTCGGGTCAAATAACAGGGTAACCGGATCCGTCCCCCCAAAAAATTATACATTCCCGTGATCAGCGAAACAATATCAACCTCTGGAAAAAATTTCAAAAAATCGGAGAGTTTTTACTTAACTATAGTTTAGCCCAGAGGTGTTATAAAGATAGATGATCCATTAGAAAACAAAATATCCTCTAGTGGTGTTCTACAGATACAACACAGGTTCTCTATAGCTAGAAGAATTTTCGCCTGTACAGGCCTTCCATAGCTAATATACCCTCCACAGATTTTCTATAACCAGAAGATCCTTCAGAGGATTTCTATAGCTAGAAGACCCTCAACAGAACTTCTATAGTTAGAAGCCAATCAGAACACAAATCAGAGGGCTTCTATATCTAATATGCTTTCTACAGATCTTCTATAACTAGAGAACCATTCAGAGGTCTTCTATAGCTAGAAGACCCTCTGCAGGTCGTCTGTAACCAGAAGACTCTCTAAAAGTCCTCTATAGCTAGAAGACCCTATGCAGGCCTTCTGTAGTTAAAATACCCTCCACAGACCAGAAGACCATTCACAGGTGTTCTATAACTAGAAGATTGTTCAGAGATCTGCTATAGCTAGATAACCATTTAGTGGTCTTCTATAGCCAGAGGACCACTTACAGCTCTTCTACAGTTAGAATACCATTCAGAGGTTTTCTATAGCTAGAAGACCCTCTACAAGATTTATATAGCAAGAAGACCTGTACAGGCCTTCTACAGCTAAAATACCCTCCACAGATCTTCTATAACTAGATGTCCCTTCATAGGACTTTTATAGCTTGAAGAGCCTCTACAGGCCTTCCTTCCTGACCCTATGAAGGTTTTCCATAGATACAAGACCATCTAAAGGTCTTCTGCTGCTACAAGACGTTCTACTGGTCGTCTTCTTGCTAGAATACCACTTCAATTGTGTGTAGCTCGAAGGCCCATCTGAAGTCTTCTATAGGTAAAAAGATCCTCTCACTGGTCTTTTGTAGCTCGAATGCTCAGCAGAGGTAGGTAGTAGACTCTCCACAGGTTTTCTATAGCTAAGATATCCTTTACAGGTCTTCTGTAGCTAGAACATCTTTCCCAGGACTTCGGCAGTTGGTAGACCCTTCACAGGTTGTCTGTAGCTGGAACACGCTTCACAGGTCTTTCGGAGCTAGAAACCCCTTCACAGGTCTTCTGTAGCTAAAAAAAAAATTTCCAGGTCTTCTTAAACTACAAGATTTTTACAGGTCTTCTGTAGCAATTTAACAGGCCATCTTAAGCTAAAAGACCCTTCACTGATCTTTGTAAGCTAAAAAATCCTTCACAGGTCTTCTGTAGCTCGGATACGCTTCATAGGTCTACTTTAGTTCGAAGACCCTTCAGTTCGAAGACCCTTCTTCTGTAGATCGAAGAGCTTTCACGAGCTTTTTGTAGCAAAACACCTTCCAGAGCACTTCGATAGTTTTAAAACATTTCGCAGGTCTTTTGTAGCTAGAAGACCCTTCAGAGGTCTTCAATGGCTAGAAGATCCTTCACAGGTCTTCAATAACTAGAAGACCCTTTACAAGTCCTCTATTTCTAAAAAACTTCTATAGCTAGAAGAATTCCACAGCTACAAGACAATCTAAAGGTATTCTATAGCTGAAAGACCTATTGCAGGTCTTCTATAACTAAACATCCTCTACAGTTCTTCTACAGCTAGAAGATCCTTCACAGGTCTTCTGTAGAAACCCCTCACAGGTTTTTTATAGCTCAAAAACAATTCAAGGGTCTTCTATAGCTCGAAAACCCTTCACCGAACTTCTATAGCTAGAAAACCCTTCAAGGTTCTTCTATAGCTAAAATCCCCTTTAGGGTCTACTATAGCTAAAACGGTATTTTAGTCTTCTATAGATAGAAGTTCCTTCCACAGGTGTTATGTAGCAAGAATAACTTAACAAGACTTCTTAAGCTAGCAGATCCTTCAGAGGTCATTTGTTCCTAGGAAAACCTTCACAGGTCTTCTGTAGCTCGAAGAGCTTTCACAGGTCTTCCACAACTAGAAGACGGTTCAACGGTCTACTATGTCTAAAAAAACCTTCAAGGGCCTTTTATAGCTAGATGACCCTTATCTAGAAAACCTTCAGAGGTCTCCTGTAGCTCGAAGAAACTTCACTGGTCTCTTGTAGCTCGAAAAACTTTACAGGTCTTCCATAACTAGAAGACCGTTCAAAGGTTTAATATAGCTAGAAAACCCTTCAAACTCTAGAAGACCATTCCACGGTCTTCTATAGCTAGAATACCCTTCATAGGTTTTCTATAACTAGAAGACCCTTCAGAGGCCTTCTATTCTATTCTCTGCAGGCTTTCTTTAGCTGGAAGCCCCTGTATAGGTTTCCCTTAGCTAGAAGACCTTCTGCTAGCTCGAAGACTTATCAGAGGTCTTTTTATGGAGAACGCTTTTCTCAAGACTTCGGCAGCTAAACCCTTCGCAGGTCTTTTGTATCTCAAACACAAGTCTTTTGGAGTCCTTCACACGCCTTCCATAACTAGCTTGAAAACCCTACAAGGGTTTCCCTGCTATAGCTAAAAATCCCTTCACAGGTCTTCTATTCCTAAAAGACGCTTTACATGCCTTTATAGCTGAAAGACCCTTTACAGGTCTTCTATAGCTAGAAGGCCCTTTCAAAGGTCTTATATAGCAAGAATAACTTAACAGGTCTTCCTAAGCTAAAAGACGATTCACAGGTCTTCTTTAACTAGTACACCCTTCAGAAGTCATTTGTACCTACGAAACCCCTCAGAAGTTTCCTGTAGCACGATAACCTTGACATGTCTCCTGTAGCTCGAAGACCTTTCACAGGTCTTCTGCAGTTCGACGACCCCTCACAGGTCTTTTATAGCTAGAAAACCCCTGAATGTTCTGCTAAAGCTAGAAGACCCATCACTGGTCTTGTATAGCTAGAATACCCCATACAGGTCTTTCTTTTATAGCTAAAAAAACCTTTCACACATCTTCTATAACTTGATTACCCTCTACAGGTCTTCTATAACTAGAAAACCCTCTACAGGTCCACTAAAACTATAAGACCCTTCAGAAGTCCTCTATAACTAAAAGACTCTCTAAAGGTTTTCAATAGCTAGAAGACATTCCACAGAAGACCCTCCACAGATCTTCTATGATTCATAGGACTTCTATAGCTAGAAGACCCTTCACAGGTCCTCTATAGCAAGAAGATTTTGCGCAATCCCTCTATAGCAAGAAGACCCTTCACATGTCTTCTATAGCCAGAAGACCCTCATAGGTCTGCTTTAGATAGATAGTCCCTTAACAGGTCTTCCACAGATAGAAGACCCTTGAAAAGAATTATATAGCAAGAAGACCCATCAAAGGCCTTCTATAGCTCAAAAATCCTTAACAGGTTTTGTGTAGCTAGAAAACAATTTAAAGGTCTTCTGTAGATCAAAGACAATTCACAGGATTTCTGTAGCTGGAAAACCTTTCAAGTGTCTTCTGTAGCTAGTGGACCTTTCATTGCACTTCTATAGCTAAAAGACCTTTCACAGGTTTATATTGTAGGAAGACCTTTCACTGAAATTCTTTAGCTAGAAGACCCTTCACAGATTTTCAATAGCTAGAAGACCCTATACAGGTCTACTATAGCAAAAAGACCCTTTATATGTTATTTATAGCTAGAAGGTCCTTTCACAGGTCTCATGTAGCAAGAAGAACTTAACAGGTATTCTTAAGCTAAAAAAACGCTTCACGGGTCTTTTTTAGATAGTAGACCCTGCAAAGGTAATTTGTACCTACGAAACCTTTCAGTGGTTTCCTATAACTCAAAGACCCTTGGCAGGTCCTTTATAGTAAGAAGACTTTCCGAAGTCGCTCTATTGCAAGAATACTCTTCAGAGGTCTTCTACAGCCAGAACACCCTTCATAGGTCTGCTATAGATAGAAGACCCCTAACAGAGATTCTATAGCAAGCTGGTCCATCAGAGGTCTTGTACCCTTCACACATCCTCTATAACTAGAAGACCCTCTCTATATCTTGAAGATAATCTACAGAAATTCTATAGCTAGAAAGCCTTTTACAAGTATTTTATAAGACCCTTTAAAGTTCTTCTGTAGCTAGAAGACCCTTCACAGGTCTTTTGTAACTAGAAAATATTTTACAGGCCTTCTATAGCTAGGAAACCCTTCACAGGTTTTCTATAGCTAGAAGACCGTTCACAGGTCTTCTATAGATAGAATTTCTTTAACAGATAGAAGACCCCTGACAGGTATTCTACAGCTGAAAGACCCTTCATAGGTCTTATACAGCTAAAAGAATCTTCACAGGTCTTCTATAACTCGAAGACTCTTACAATTTCTACTATAGCTAGAAAACCGTTCAAAGTTCTGCTATAGCTAGAAGACCCTTCAAAGTTCTGCTATAACTAGAAGGCCCTTCACACGTCTTCTATAACTAAAAGGCCCTTCACAGGTCTTCTATAACAAGAATACCTTTCAGAGGCATTTTATAGATTGAAGAACCTTGACATGTCTTCTGTAGCCATAATACCCTTCACAGGACTTCTATTGCTGGAAGACCTTCACCGGCCTTTTAGTGCTAGAAGACCCTTCACAGGCCAGGTTACAGGAAACACTTCACATATCTTCCATAAATAGAAGGCCCTTCACACGTCCTCTATAAATAGAAGACCCTTCACACGTCCTCTATAGCAAGAAGACTTTCCGAAATCCCCTTATAGCAAGAAGACCCTTCACAGGTGATTCTACAGCAAGGAGACTCCTCATAGGTCTGCTATAGTTAGAAGTCCCTTAAGAGGTCTTCAACAGGTAGAAGACCCCTAACAGGTGTTCTACAGCTGGAAGACCCTTCATATGCATTCTATAGCTAGAAGGCCTTTCACAGGTCTTCTGCAGCTAGAAGACCTTTCACAGGGTTTATGTAGCCAGAAGACCTTTCACAGGTCTTCTATAGCTGGAAGCCCTTTTAGTGGTCTTCTGTAGCTAGAAGACTTTTCACAGGGCTTCTGTATCCAAAAGACTCTTCGCAGGTCTTGTACTGGTAAAATACCTTTAATAGGTCAGCTATAGAAAAGACCCCTCACAGGCCTTTTGTAGATAGAAAACCTTTCAAAAGTCTTTCACAGGTCTTCTACAGCTGGAAGACTTTTCACAGGTCTTCTACAGATAGAAGACCCTTCCCAGGTCTTGTACAGGTAAAATACTTTTAATAGGTCTGCTTCTATAGAGAACACCCCTCACAGGCCTTTTATAAATAGAAGAGTCTTCACAGGTCTTATATAGATAGAAAACCTTTCAAAAGTTTTTCACTGGTCTTCAATAGCTAGACGACTTTTCAAAAGTTTTCTGCAGCTAGAATACCTTTCCTGGGTCTTCTATAGCCAGAAGACCCTTTGTAGGTTTTGTTTTGTAGGTTTTTGTTTTTGTTTTGTCCAGGTAAAAGACCTCCCAAAGTTCTTTTGTAACTAGCAGACCTTTCACAGGTCTTCCATAAATATAACACCCTTATCTAACCCCTTCGACCATTCATCCCCTGATGTTGGAGGGCATTAAAAAACATTTCCGCATTATAAAAATTAAACGGAACGAAGAAAAGGGGACGCAAGTTTATTGTCGAAGAAAATAACAACGAAAATTTAACAAAATTAGGTCAGTAACAACGATGGCGACGATGACGACGACAACAATAAAAAATGTTGGTGGCGGCACATTTCCCTGTTTTATTTTCAAGTTTTTTTTTTTCGATTCAGCAAACGAACAACAACAACAATTGAAAAGGGAGCATTTATGCATTCCTCTGCTTAGAGCTGAAACTAACAAAGGCCAATATCTACACACAAAAAATGCGGCGAATAAGAGCAAGCAAGCACCACAACATTGTGATCTAAGGTTATGTTGTAGAGTTGAGTTGTTGTTGTTGGGGATGTTGTTGTTATTTCTATAAGTGCTGTTGATTACGACGATAAGAGATAAAAAAGGGCATTCCATTCACAATTACAACCAGCGGGAAAGGGTGAGGGGTTGGAGTGGGGGTGGGTGGTCGCCTCATTCGTTGTAGAGAAAGCCACAGATAATCGTAGCATGAAGGGAGCCAAGTAAACAATTTGTAGAGCAATGTGCGTGCTGAGGCCACATACAGTTAGGCAAGAAATGTATTGCAAAAACCAAAATTGTAGAAAATTGCATATTATTTGTTCGTTTATGGCAACAAATTATGTAAAAACTATACGGTTTTTTGTGCAAATCTCTTGCTATAGGTCCTTACAACAATATTCCGTCAAAATATGCAAAGGTTATTTGCGATTTATAACAAATACGGTCAAAAATAAGAATTAACTACTATTTGGGGGTGACAATAAAAGTATTGCAAAAATTACCAAATCGATGGTTTCTTCGAGAATTACCAAAGGTGTGTTCATTAATGAGTTGTGTATCTACTTTGGACATTCATTGGAGCATTAATGAGCTTAGTTAAACCAAAAATTAAGGCTCGGTATGTTCCACTCTAAGGATACTGGTTCCCCAATTTTTAGTAAATCTTGATCCTACGTTGGAGGATGTTTTTGGAGTTTTTTGTTAAATTGGACCCAACAATTTTATGAGGGTTGATATCAGGATGTTGGCCCGATGTATTTAAGAGCTCTGTGTTGTTATATTATATCGGTAATTTACACAAATAAGATTAACATGTCATGATCTGGTGTTTGGAATAGTGGTAGTTGACTTTGTTTGAGCTTTCGGGATCGATTTTTCTGACTTTCAGACTAATGACTATTAAATATTTCTTAATGATGTCAGTGGGGATGCCTTCCCAATCATTATTATATCCGTGAACCCAATTTCGCATACTATTTTCCATGGTAAAGAATATAATACCCAAATATTCGGTATTCCAGCTTCTCCAGCAGCGGTTTAATTTCCATATTTGATGGGTTTTATTGGATTTGGCGCAATTTTTTGGATTTATTATGATAGCAGAGGATAATATCTATCCTCTTAGTAAAAATTAAATCATATCAATACCATTGAGAGACGAAATAGTGCTCTGTCGTAGGTCGTTCCAAAATACTTCACTGGTGTCAATTTTTTCCATATACTTTCCAGAGATATTTCGATGTTCTCAAAGCCAAAATCGGTCAGTTTTGCATTGTTCCATTATCCTACAATACATATTGAGTCAAATATTCATTCTTTGCCTACTTGCCTGTGACCTATACGTCATTGTCTATTGTTAATATGGCCTCATGCGTTTTTTACCTGTCTGAAGACCCTCCAGAACGGCATTTTTTATCACTGAATTTTATTACATTCAATACTGTTAGTCTATTATTAGCCGCAAAAGTCATAAAAATGCATAATGACCGCAAAAATTTGCAAAAAATTTATAGTTTTATAGTACTGATTTTCCCGTTGCAATACTTTTATTGTCACCCCCAAGTAGTAGTTAATTCTTATTTTTTACCGTATTTGTTATAAATCGCAAATAACCTTTACATTTTTGACGGAATATTGTTGTAAGGACCTATAGCAAGAGATTTGCACAAAAAACCGTATAGTTTTTACATAACTTGTTGCGATAAACGAACAATTACTATGAAATTTTCTACAATTTTGGTTTTTGCAATACCTTTCTTGCCTTACTGTATATCTTCTGTCTCTGCTAAATATTGCAAGTTAACAATTAACGACTAACCCAACAACAAAACAAAACTTGCAACAACAATAACCACAATTTACAGAAAAAGACAACAACTTAATCATTGAACCGCTGTAGTTGTCTCCAACAATTCAGTGAATGGCTATGACCTGCATTATTTGGTTAAAACAGGCGAATGAATGGCATCGGCAATGGGTGAAATACATGCAGAGTTAGTTGCCAGTATCATCATCGCTGATATTGTCGTTGTTGCTGTTGCTATTGTTGTCAGCGACATTGTTAAGTATCTATTTAAGTCAACAACATACAAGCAAACACCCAATGATGCATTAGTTCCACTTGGTTAAGCTCCCCCAGTTATGTAGGTACATACGAGTAAACAACATATCTAATGTTAATCTCTCCCTTTGCATAACCAGAGGAAGTAAAAGGGGGATATTTAAAATCGTTTGAACTTTGTTAGGTTACATTGAAGTTTTGTAAAATCGATCAGCTGTTGCGTGCTGCACATTTCATAAATGATGTAATCTCGTAAACTACTCTGCCTACCTAGTCTACCTACCTAGTATATTAAGTAGCTTTAAGAGGACTGACTGAATGACAGATTATATCTTGTTGCCATCTTCGTAAACAAATATAATACTCTGCACAATCAACCCGGAAACTTGGCCGTTGACTGACTTCTGTTATACTTCAAGTTGAAGGTAATGCAATTGAACGCCATTCTTTAAGTAATCTTCTTAGTTAATGGGTGTACCTAGCTTGAGTTGGGTTTTAGTAGAATCTAAGATTAAGGCCACATATAAAATAAGTTATGTTATGTCAGCATAATTATCGGGAGAAGATAAGGAACACTTGGGAGTTTCCCAAGGTGGGGTGATATCTCCGGAACTGTTTACCATCTACCTTTCCTGTATTTCGCCCCTCCTGACGAGATTGAGATTGTAACGTATGCGGACGATTCAGGTACCTTCCCTGCTGACATTTGTGAAAGACTGAACTCCTATTTGACCGACCTTGCCACCTTTTTCCATGTGAAGAATATGCAAATATTAGCCACTAAATCTACGACCACTCTGTTCACTACATGTACGGTTCAGATGAGAAGATAGTTGAATGTCATGGTCGATGGTAGCAGAATTCCAACCACTAACTACCTTAAAATGCTAGGGGTCACATTCAACAGCATTTTCTCGTCGTCCACGCATGCGGCAGCTATCTGCGACAAGCTGAAATGTAGGAACAAGGTCCTCAAGTACCTAGCCAGCAGCACATTGGGTGCAGATAAAGAAACCTTCTTGAACACATATAACCCGATAGGTTGGTCTGTGGTAAGCTATGCGGGGCCAGTTTGGTCCGAGAATCTAAGTGGTAGGCGATGGAAAAATATTCAAACATGTGAGAATGACGCCCTGAGAACAGCAACAGAGTGCCTCCAGTGGACCATCTTCATGAGGAGGGAAAGATTAATCCAATACAGCAACACAATCACATAAGAGAGAGCCACCATATGGTAGATATTGGCCGTTCATTCAGGCAGTTCAAGGAGAATATTCATGATCTAGAATAAGAGGTCCAGAGTTGCAAGAGAGAACCTCCAGATCAACAAGCATATCAAGCGGGTTTGAATAGCATTCATACGGACGCAGTTACAGATGCCATAAGCAGCCATAGTTTGAATGCGGTGCGGCGCAGCTGAGTAGCGTCAGTTGCCATGACAAATTGGTTTTGACTCTCAGGATGGTGCAGGAAACTTACATTATTTGGAATAACACATAAATCATTGTAAAAGGTGGAAACGCTGGTCACGTCTGCATTCCACATAAAAATTGCATCGGAAGGGTATATAGGTATGAAGGGCAACTAACACATGAACGCAATTTCCCCCAATGGAAAGTATTTTCTGATCAAGAACCCCCCCCCCCCCCCCCCCCTCTGGACTAAAACCTCATTTTTTAATACATTTCTAAATGTGGCGCCCAACGTGGGTCCCTAAACATATGACTTATAAAGGACTGCAGTCGTTATCGTTGCTGTCAAGAGTCCAATAAATTTTGTAGCTAAGCTTCTATCTATTGATGACCTTCTTGAAGCACTTCTGTCTGTAGAAAATCCCTTTGAAGATGCTTCTATGTATAGAAGACCCATTGAGAGGCTTCCAACTATAATATATCCTTCATAAAGGTTTTCAACCAGACCCCATCTATCTGTAGATAAAAATAAAAAATATAAAACGCTTAAGAGCCCTTTCAATAGTCTTCTATCTATAGAGGACCCTTTTGAAGGGGTATTCTATATATAGAAGCCCATTCAAAGATATCTTCTACAGATAAAAGATAATTTTAAGGTATATTCTATAGATAGAAGCGTTTCTACATATACGAGGGCAGTTCGGAAACTTCTTAGCCTAGCACAAAAAGAGCGGTATAAATAGAAAAAAGTTAAGTGTTTTGGAAACTTCCATCTCTGTTATGAACACATGTTAAATTTTGTTTCGATCTGACAACTGCTTCATATAGAAACAGGTGTTCAAAAAAGACGCATCCGCAATTTTTTTACAATGGGAAAATTAGAAATGCGTGCTGTCATTAAATATTTACATAACAAGTAAAAAAAGTGTCAGTCGGCTTTGCCGACAGATATATACCCTCAGCCAATGCGGAGTGAAATTTTTACCTACGGACAGATCGAATGTATTTAAGGTCTCTTCAGAATTTTGTGGCCCTTTTTGGTCATTTGAACTTGCCGACAAAAATGTGGAATAGGAACTAGCTGCACTAATGTTGAACTTTTGTGGGAGAGGTACCCTTCAAGAGTTCAAGAGTTATCGTGCTTTCCGACCGCCACATACGGTGACATAGGGGTTTTAACATCTTTCGGGCTGTTTTCCCAAGAAATATGGTACCTGTCCCTGAAAAACTTTTATCGTCGTAATGAAGGTAGCGAATGCAAATCGCTTCAACAAAAATCAAACTGATTCTATAACAGGTCTTAAAGTGAACTTATCCGAAATTTTGTGTGACAGGTACCAGTAGGAGTAGACAAATATAGTCTATATTCGAACCTGGTCTATATCTGGTAGATATATTAGGATGTGCAAAGTATGGATTACATCGGTCACTCCCTTCAAGAGTTATCGTGGGCACACCTTTTCCGAACATTTTTAAGTTTTGTGGGGAGGTACCTGAAGGAGTGCACCGTTATGGCTTATCTTATATCTTTAAACTATGTTTGGACAAAATATTACGAAGGCCAAATTTTTGGACCCAATCGGCAGATGCTTTCGATAGTTATCTCGCGCTCCAACCACTACACACGGTGTCATAGGGGCTTTTTGCATCTTTCAGGCTATTTCTCAGGAAGTATGGACTTGCCCCAGATAAAACTTGTACCGCCGTGTGGGGGGCAGTGAATACTAGTTGCTAAAACAAAAATCAAAGCGATTCGAGATATGGCCCTAAACTGAACTTTTCCGAAATTTTGTGTGGGAGGTACCCGAAGGAGTGGACCTATTGAGACCATATTGAAACCTCATATAACTCTGGTAGAAAGTTTACGCTATACAAAGTATGGACCAATCCGGTCACTCCCTTCAAGAGTTATCGTGCGCACAAACTTTCCGAACATTTTCGAACTTTTGTGGGGGAGGTACCGGAAGGAGTGACAGGACAGACGGACAGACAGACGGACGGACATGGCTAGATCGACTCCAAATTGTCTGAAACACATTTCGTCCAAACATACTTGGGGTCTAAAACCATTATTTCGATGAGGCACATTTTCATCGTATCAAAGTGTATATACCCTCCTTAGCCTAAAGGCTGAGGGTATAAAAAAAGTTTATCGGGACAAGAAATTCATAATGATATGGTGAATGTGTTAGGTGAAAGTGCTCCTTCATATGCAACAGTAAAAAATTGGGTTGCTGAATTTAAACGTGGTCGTACAAGCATTGAAGATGAACCACGTTGTGGACGTCCAAAAACAGCAACAACAACAGAAATTGTAGCCAAAGTGCATGATATGGTATTAAATGATCGACGAATAAAAGTGCGTGAAATTGCTAATATCATGGGCATCTCAAATGATCGAGTCCATTTAATTTTGCATAAAGAACTACAGATGAAAAAGCTTTCTGCAAGATGGGTGCCGCATTTGTTAACAGTCGATCAAAAACGCATAAGAATGAACATTTCTCAAGCGTGTTTGGATCGTTTTAAGCGAAATAAAATGGATTTTAAGCGTCGTTTCACAACTGTTGATGAGACATGGATCCACCACTATACTCCAGAGACAAAAGAACAATCCAAACAATGGACTGAAGCTGGAGGAAGTGCCCCAAAGAAGGCAAAAACAATTCAATCGGCTGGTAAGGTTATGGCAAAGGTTTTTTGGGACTTCAAAGGTATTTTATTGATTGACTATCTGCAAAAGGGTAAAACAATAAATTCAGAGTACTATTGCAACCTTTTGGATCAATTAAATGTACAAATTCGAGAAAAACGTCTTACAACACAAAAAAATAATTTTTCATCAAGACAACGCACCAGCGCACAAGAGTGTTTTAACAATGGCTAAAATCAACGAATTAAAGTACGAGTTGCTTGACCACCCACCTTATTTTCCTGATTTAGCTCCCAGTGACTTACTTGTTCCCAAATCTAAAAAAATTCCTTGCTGGCAAGCGTTTTACCTCAAATGAAGATGCAATTACAGTTGTAAACCACTATTTTGAAGACCTTAAGGAAAACTATTTTAATCAAGGGATAGAATTGCTAGAAAAGCGTTGGACTAAGTGTATTGAAGTTTCAGGAGATTATATTGAAAAATAAAAATATTTTTGAAAAACTAACTATTCTCTTTCATTGATAGGCTAAGAAGTTTCCGAACCGCCCTCGTAGAAGACCCGTTTGAAAGGGCTTCTATTTTTGTATATAGAAGACCCAGCTATAAAAGAGCCCTTTAAATGATCTCCTATTTATGGAGGGCCCTACTGAAGGGGTCTTCTATCCACACAGGGCCTTATATCTGTTGAAGATCCCTTTAAGGGTTTTTGTTTATAGAAGACGCCGTCTTACATCTATAGAAGACTCATTTGAAGGACCCTTTGAAGGAGTTTATATTTATAGAAGACCCTTCTGAAGGGTTCTATCTGCAGAAACCCAATTTTTTAGAGAGGACCCTTTGAGGGGCTTCTATCTATAGAAAGCCCATCTACGCAATGCCCTTTCTATAGAATATCCCTTTGAGTGGGCTTCTGCCAATAGGAGAACCCTTTGACGGATATTTTACCTATAATTTTACCTACTGAAGACTCCTCTGGGGAGACACCCTAAATACAAAGAAGTTCCTCTTTGTATTTAAGAACATCTATACAAGAACACTTGTATAGAAGATTGATTTATAGGCAGCGTACGTAAAAATACTTTATGAAACATTTCCAATGGTTTCGTTTCGTATTTTCCATAGGAACAATACAAAACGAAACATAACCCACGTTGATCGAACTCCCTGTTTTGTTTCGTTTTGTTTACATTCATGAGTGCGAACAAAACGAATCGCAAAAAGTTTTTAATTCCACAACAAGAGATAGAAAACGAATAAGTTCAAAAGACATGAATGATTCATTTGGTGCTTGAAAAAATACAACATTCCGCATCTCGCGAGCAAGCAAAGAGAGCTTCTCTCTCTCCACTCACTAATGATGATGTTAGCTGATAGGGTTGTTATGCAATCAAAGGTGTGTATGTGCCTCAGTGTAGGATCAATGCCATAGCATAGCAAATGTTTGCCAAAAAATTTTTTTGTTTCGGTGGTGCCAAAAATTCTTTTTGTTTCGGCAAAGTATAGCCCAAGTTCATTTCAGTGATCGTACGGTTTTAGTTGCATTGAAAAGTTTGTGATTTATTCTTTGCTATGACCGTGTTGTTGTAATTTATTCTTCTGTGTTTTTATATAAAACAGGCTTTTTTCGGTGGTTTTGTTTTGTTTTGAGAGCGAAACGATTCAGAGAAACTGAAATATTTGTGACTTTGTGTGATTGGTACGGGAATTGTTTTGTTTGTTTGCGCTCTTATCTATTGATGACTCCTATGGGTTTCTATCTACAGAAGACCCCTTGCAATTCGGATACTCAGGCTAATCGGATATTCATTTCATAAATTATTGTGGTCATCAATCTCTTTTAGACATTTCAAGGACCTGCAAAATTTGACATTTGAGAAAAATTTGAAAGGTTTTCTAGTTATAGAAGGCCCCTTTGAAGGGTCTTAAAGGGACCCCATTAAATGAGTTTCTATCTGGTCTTCTATCTACGGAACACCCCTTTCAATGGACTTCTTTCTACAGAACACCCTTTCGAAGGTGTTTCTATCTATAGAAGATTCTTTTAAAAGAACTTCTACTTACTTATTTACTTCTACTTAGAAGGCGTCTTTAAAGCGTCTTCGATCCATTAAAGACACCTTGAAATGGGGGTTAATCTATGGAAAATTTCGTGTAATTCGGATACTCAACCAAATCGGATACTCAATTCACAAATTACTGTGCTCAGCAATCATTTTTAGGCTTGACTTTTGCGACAAAATTGAAAATTGTTTGTGGGGAGTACCCGAAGGAGTAGTCCGTCATCAAACCTGATATATTTTTTGAAATAAATATTAGTGTTTAAATCACGAAAGAAATATTAGTGATGCGTTCAAGAGTTATTGTGTACCAAATTTCATAATAAAATTTGAAAGTTTTGTAGGGAGAGATGGGTGGTGTGAACCAATATTGTCAATTTTCAAACTTGATCCAAGTTTGAACAAAATATTGCGAGTTTTAATGTTTGAACCAAATCGGTTGATCTGTTCGAGAGTTATATTGCCCACCAGCCAACCAGACAGAACGGCAGACGGACAGGACCAAATTGTCTAAAACGGATTTCGGACTTCAAACATATTTGAGGTTCAAGGCATTAGTTCGATGAGGCTAATTTTTGATCGCATCAAAGTGTATATGGTAAATTTCAAATTTCCTTTACAATTACATAGAAAAAAAATTAAAAACTTTTTTGGCGAGCACATCCGCCATATTTGGTACATGGGTTACGAAAAAAATCGTGGTTTCAAATCTGTTCGCGTTCACAAAATTGGATGCTGCACTCAAAAGTTATATGCGGTTTTACTCTCTTGTAAAGAAAAAATATTTAACAATTCCTATTGTGTTGTAATAAGAACATGTATATATGAATCGTTAGCAGCATTTGATATCTATCCGTAGATGCTAAAATAGTTGCTAAATTTATTTTTATTTTCGCGGAAAATCAAAAAATATTGAAGAAATCTTGGAATAAATTTTATTTATTTCAAATCAGAGTCCAAGAAATCTCTAAAAAAATAATTTAAAAATACGTACAAAATCTAGACAACGCGTCTAAAAATGTGAGACCAAAATTATAAAGATCGCGTTTATAACTTGAATATTACAGCAACAACAAAGAACGGAAACTTATTGTTGGAAATTATTTCAAAAATATATTTTTGGTTAAATACGAAAAATTTGAAAAATACATTTTGGGAGTTATTCTATTATTTCGCTAAATTTCGATCCAAATCCTGAAGTATTTTGCTTAAACTTCTACGAGAAAAGTAATTAGTCATCGTGAAAGTATATTTGCTTTCTGTGGTAAGCAATAGAAATAAGAAGTAGAGAGTAATATTGAAATTACAATCAAAGAAAAAACATAGAAATTAAAAACCGTATAATCCGCGAATTGGTCTAAATCGGTTGAGGTGCATGTGCTTTTCGGATACAGGGAGTCCATGTCTATCAATATGCATGGATTTTCCCATGTTTCATTCAGCGGCCAAAGTGTGCCATCAGTTGCATCTTACTATTCAAAAAACCTTCAAGTGGGCAAAAATTACGCGATGTGCATATGATTATAAGGTGCATCCGATTTCAATGGCCCCCTATTAAAAATACGTCAATATAAATTATTTTTGACAGATTCGTCAGGAACTGCGGATGTGCCACCCCATTTTATTTTGGGATAAATAGGGATATTACTCCTGAATCTTTGTAATTTGTGACACACCTTTTTGGCAAATATTATAATCCCGTATAAAGGATTACATTTATGCAAAAATAATCAAAGAAAATCGCGGTTCAATTCGCGGAATTGTCAAAATATATTTTTGCAGATTTTCCTACTTTCAAGGTATCTATATCCGGCGTTTTAGTGGGTGGATTCGACCGCGGAAAAGCTCATAAGATCCGGCACGTAAAAAAACTAAAATCACGCGGGGTTCAGGGGTACCTGTACGACAGTTTCAAATTTTGAAGCCAAAAAATAGTTTTTTTAAGAAAATTTACGCATCAAATTTTCGTCTTTGGACTCCTATTACTAGGAAGCTGTACGGACCACACTCATGAGATATACATCGAACGACGTGGAATCACGAGTTCTACAATCCTATAAACTAGTTTGGATTATTATCTAGTTGCACCCTCTAATTATAAGAAAAATTCGAAAAACCCAGTTTTCAAAACTTCAAAATGTCAGCATCGATGTTAGGGGGATGCAGTGTATATATCGAAAAGTCATACATTAGAACCATGTTGCCCAAGGGGTATTCTTCAATTCTTTCTTTTAGCTTATGTCTGAATTTTCCGTGGTTTGACCAGAAATCAAGAAAGAACACAAAAAAACTTGTAAACTTCAACACATTTTTACCCATTTTTTAATATTACCACCAACGCAGCTTCCACGAAAATTATTTGTTATGGTCCATACTATGAGATCGTGGCTAAAACACTTCAATTAATATAAATATATTCATATTTTATAAAATAAATTAATAGTTCGCGACTTATTAAATGGTGAACCTCAACTTCAACGATTGAAAAACTTTTTTGAATATTACCATATACCCACGTTACCCTAAAAGCTGAGGGTTTTATTACTGTACAAACCCAGATAGCATTTAGAAGACTGTTTTTTCAAAAATCACATTGAGGAGTCTTTTTAGAGTCCTTTTGGTGATCAAAAATTGATTAAGTCGCTTGTGTGATCAGAAAGGGACTCGAAAGTGACTCCCTGTAATGATTAAAAAGAGTTCAATTTAAGATACAACAACAAATGTGTAGCAATCACAAATGAATCATTGAGGTGTTCAAAATGTGACAATTTTTTGTTATTTATTGTCACATTTTGATCATCTGGAAGATTGAAAAATGCTTAATCAAAAAAGGGTCATACAGGTGTTGGAAAAGTGATTATAATTATGTATACTCTGATCATATTTTGAACAGTTAGGTGATTAAAAACTGATTGCTTTGTTTTATTTTTATTTGGTTGTAAATAAAAAAATAAAATTCTCATATACACTTTCTACAAAATTTTGATATAAATGTAACGTATAATATTAAAGGTACAGACAAACACAACACAACAGGTTTTGCCAAGTGAAATGAAGAAGCAGTATACTAACCACCAAGCAACATAAAGGATAATTAAAAGACATAACAAAGCAGAAAAGACTATAAAACGAAGGAAAGAAACAAAGAAGAATAAAAAGAAAATTTTTTTAATTTATTTCGTCTAACAAAAAGACTCATAAATGACTCCCTAAAGACTCATAAATGATTATAAACATGACTCTAAAAAGACTCGAAAAAGGGTCCGAAATTAATCAACAAAACACCAATAAATGATTGAAATACGACTCGAAAAAGACGCATTTGTGATTTGTTTAGAAGAGTCGCCTGAGGTTATGTTTTCCTACCGACAAAGGAGTCATTTATGATCAGAAAATGAGCTCATATTCTAGCTTTTTAATCGTGCAGTCGGATCAAAAAAGACTCGAATTTGATTAAAATTTTCAAAAAATGCTGACTGGGAATACATATGTATGTATGTAAGTAAAGGGTGTTTTTTATAGAGGTATAGAACTTTAAGTTGTCATTACTTTTCAAGATGGCGATAGATAGACTCACACCTGAACAACGCTTGCAAATAGTGAAATTTTATTTTATTTATTGAAAGAGACGTTTGGTGACCGCCTAATTTCATGTTTTGGACCTGTGAATTGGCCGCCAAGATCTTGTGATCTATGTAAAGTCATTGGTCTAAACGGTCTAAGCCACAAACGCTTGACCATTTGGAAGAAAACATTCGCCGTGTTATTGCCGATATACGGCCACACATGTTGGAAAAAGTCTTCGAAAATTGGACGTCCAGATTGGACTATATCCGCGCCAGTCGTGGCGATCATATGCCAGAAATCATATTTAAAATGTAATGCCACAAGATTATCTTTCGGATAAATAAAATTAATGTCGATTGAATAATACATCGTTGTTTTATTGCTACTTAAAATTATATACCTCAATACAAAAACATCCTTTATTTAAGCAATTTTGAGACATAGTTGCATGTCTCGCACCATATTCTTCTGCTTCATCTGCGACAGCACTCTTTTCTACATTATTCTCACTCGAAAGCATCAATGGTTTCCAACAAAATTTGATCGACATCTCCCTTGCATCTTTTGACAGGCTTTCGATTTTAAATATTTTAGCATGAGACAAAACTTCAAATTTCTTCGGTCAAAATATTACTAAGGTTAACTTTTTGGTGCTACCAACTGAAAACTCCTCTTCCGGGTATATTTATAATTTTGCAAAGAGTTTTAAAAATAAATTAGGGGAAGTAATAACAAGGTGCCTGATGGGCACAACAAAGTAATGAATAGAGAAACAGAATACAAAATAAAATCTAAAGAGGGGAAAGCCCCAATGCAGCCACACATATAAGCCACGTGACAAACAAGCCAGGGGGAAACCATGACGAAACATCATGTAAAAGCTCTATTCTACCCTACATCAAAGTGGTATGGCATGTCCTTCTATGCTTGACAGCAGATGTTGACACTTTCTGCTAAAAAACAACAACAAAAATATGCTTTGGATAATATCTTTAAAGAGCGAAGAAACACCTACAGCACCATTCCCCCAAAAAATAAATGGACAATGTGCCAACTCCTCCATCCAACCAGCATCTCCACCCGCTACAGTAATTTATATGTGTATGTATAAAGGAGGGAGGAGACACAGTAACCATAAAATAAGCCTTATTTATTTTATCAATGAATGATGTGACCGAAAAGCAAAAGAATGGAATTATCTTTTGGTGCTAAAGTAAATATGAAGGGGATTCATTTTTGTTACTTTGTTTTCGGGGTCTTTTGTGGAGCTGTGTGCGCTATGACACAAAATGAGGACAATTGTGGATTGAGGAGTCTGTCTCTCGTGAATGATGAGTGGTAGGAGTTTTATTTTTATACACTTCAATTTTGATAATAAGCATCCATTCTCCATGTGACTGACTAGCAGCCTAAATGGATGGCTTATTTTAGAGATTCCCCCCAAAAAGATGAAAAATAATTTGTCTGTGCATCAAAGGCAAGTCAATGGACAGACATAAAACATTTGTGTTTGTGTAGGTCCAACAAAGTGATGTCATCATCATCAGTAGCAGCAGCAGCAGTAGTGGACTCCAATGAACTGGAACGCATTTGCCGAATCTATTGTAATATTTGCTCACAAAGAAGAACTCGCAACCAAATCAACCGAAAACACACAAAAGTGGAGCAATATTTACATTTTTCAATACTTTAGTTTTTCAAATTACAATATTTGGGGTGAATCTGCCAAGGCTATTGGTGATGGAATTGGGTTGATAGGATTCAGTTTGAAATTTTCTTTGTATTATTCTGCAGTGATGAGGTTTGGTAACAATTGTGTTGAAAAGTCATGAGGTCAGTCGTCCATATCTCCGAAAAAATGGAATTCCGCAATAAAAACCCAGTAAAGAAAGGTCAAAGTCGGGCGGGAAAGACGGAAAATTTTCCTCCATATACAGAAGACGACCTTTGACAGAACTTCTCTTGAGTTCTTCTATGGCAAGATAGAAGATCTCTATGGGTTCTTTTATGGACAGAAGACCTCTTGAAGTCTTCTATGGCTAGAAGATCTCGTGAAGTCTTCTACAAACAGAAGATGTCTAGAAGCCTTATAGGACTCCTATGAACTCAATTCCTCTTGATGGACCTCTGTGGGTGGAACACCCCTATAGATATTCTATAAAAAAGAGCTCTTGAGATCATCTAAGGATAGATCTCTTTAGGTCGACTACGGTCACAAAACCTCTTGAGGTATTCCATGGACAGAGTATTTCTTGAGGTATTCTATAAACGGAAGACCCTTGTGGGTCCTGAGCTCTTCTATAGACCGAAGACCTCTTGAGGTCTTTTATGGACAAAAAGGTTCTTGTGGTCTTCTATGGAAAGAAGACCTTTTGTGGGCTTCTATGGAAAGAAGAGGTCTTCTTTGGACCAAAGACCTCTTGAGGTCTTCTATAGACAGAAGACTTCTTGAGGTCTTCTATAGACAGAAGACCTCTTGAGGTCTTCTATAGACAGAAGACCTCTTGAGGTCTTCTATAGACAGAAGACCTCTTGAAGTCTTCTATAGACAGAAGACCTCTTGAGGTCTTCTATAGACAGAAGACCTCTTGAGGTATTCTTAGACAGAAGACCTCTTGAGGTCTTCTATATACAGAAGAACTCTTGAGGTCTTCTATATACAGAAGAACTCTTGAGGTCTTCTATATACAGAAGACCTCTTGAGGTCTTCTATAGACAGAAGACCTCTTGAGGTCTTCTATAGACAGAAGGGCTCTTGAGGTCTTCTATAGACAGAAGACCTCTTGAGGTATTCTATAGACAGAAGGCCTCTTGAGGTATTCTATAGACAGAAGACCTCTTGAGGTATTCTTAGACAGAAGACCTCTTGAGGTCTTCTATATACAGAAGACCTCTTGAGGTCTTCTATATACAGAAGACCTCTTGAGGTCTTCTATAGACAGAAGACCTCTTGAGGTCTTCTATAGACAGAAGACCTCTTGAGGTCTTCTATAGACAGTAGACAGGTCTTCTATAAACAGAAGACCTCTTGAGGTCTTCTATAGACAGAAAACCTCTTGAGGTCTTCTATAGACAGAAGACCTCTTGAGGTCTTCTATAGACAGAAGACCTCTTGAAATCTCCTATAGACAGAAGGCCTCTTGAGATCTTCTATAGACAGAAGACCTCTTGAGGTCTTCTATAGACAGAAGACCTCTTGACTTCTTCTATAGACAGAAGATCTCTTGAGGTCTTCTATAGACAGAAGACCTCTTGAGGTCTTCTATAGACAGAAGACCTCTTGAGGTCTTCTATAGACAGAAGACCTCTTGAGGTCTTCTATAGACAGAAGACCTCTTGAGGTCTTCTATAGACAGAAGACCTCTTGAGGTCTTCTATAGACAGAAGACCTCTTGAGGTCTTCTATAGACAGAAGACCTCTTGAGGTCTTCTATAGACAGAAGACCTCTTGAGGTATTCCATAGACAGAAGACCTCTTGAGGTCTTCTATAGACAGAAGGCCTCTTGAGGTTCTCTATAGACAGAAGGCCTCTTGAGGTCTTCTATAGACAGAAGACCTCTTGAGGTCTTCTATAGACAGAAGGCCTCTTGAGATCTTCTATAGACAGAAGACCTCTTGAGGTCTTCTATAGACAGAAGACCTTTTGAGGTTCTATAGACAGAAGACCTAATGAGGTCTTCTATTGACGAAGACCTCCTGAGGTCTTCTACAGACAGAAGACCACCTAAGGTATTCTATAAACAGAAGACCTATTAAGGTCTTCTATGAACAGATGTCTTCAATCGACAGAAGACCTTTTGAGGTCATTTATAGACAGAAGACTACCTAAGGTCTTCAATAGACATACGACTTCCTGAAGTCTTCTATAGACAGAAGGCCTCTTGAGGTCTTCTATAGACAGATGACCTCTTGAGGTCTTCTATAGACAGAAGGCCTCTTGAGGTCTTCTATAGACAGAAGACCTCTTGAGGCATTCTATAGACAGAAGGCCTCTTGAGGTATTCTATAGACAGAAGGCCTCTTGAGATCTTCTATAGACAGAAGACCTCTTGAGGTCTTCTATAGACAGAAGACCTCTTGAGGTCTTCTATAGACAGAAGACCTCCTGAGGTCTTTTATAGACAGGAAACCTTCTGAGGTATTCTATTGACAGGAGACCACTTGAGGTCTTCTATAGTCAGGATACCTCCTGAGGTCTTCTATAGACAGGAGACCACTTGAGGCCTTCTATAGACAGAAGACCTCTTGAGGTCTTCTATAGACAGAAGACCTCCTGAGGTCTTATATAGACAGAAGACCTCCTGAGGTCTTATATAGACAGAAGACCTCCTATGGACAGAAGACCTCCTGAGGTCTTCTATAAACAGAAGACCTCCTGAGGTCTTCTATAAACAGAAAATCTCCTGAGGTCTTCTATAGACAAAATACCTACTGAGGTCTTCTATAGACAGAAGACCTCTTAAGGTCTTCTATAGACAGGAGACCACTTGAGGTCTTCTATAGACAGGAAACCTCCTGAGGTCTTCTATAGATAGGAGACCACTTGAGGTCTTCTATAGACAGAAGAACTCTTAAGGTCTTCTATAGACAGAATACCTCTTAAGGTTTTCTATAGACATAGGACCTCCTGGGTCTTCTATAGACATAAGACCTCCTGAGGTCTTCTATAGACAGAAGACCTCCTGAGGTCTTCTAAAGACAGAAGACCTCCTGAGGTATTCTATAGACAGAAGACCTCCAGATGTCTTCCATAGACAGAATATCTCTTGTGGTCTTCCATAGACAGAAAACTTCTTGAGGTTTTCATAGACAGAAGACACGTTGAGGTCTTCCATAGACAGAGCACCTCTTGTTGTTTTCTATGGACGGAAGCCCTCTTGAAATGTTTTATAGGCTGAGGTACTTCTAAAGTTAAACTATATACAGAAGACCTCACTAAGTCCTCAATAGATACAAGACTTCGTGAGGTCTTCTATAGACAAAAGACCTCTTGAGGTCTTCTGTATGGAGGAGACATCTTGAGAGAGAAGACCTCTTGAGGTCTTCTTTAGGGAGGTGACCTCTGGAGAGTAGACGTATTAGTTAGACAAAAGGCCTCTTGAGGACGAAAGACCCCTTGCGATTTCTTATAGGTTAAAGACCAATTGAGGTCCTTCCAAAGTGATTCTATACTCGTATACAGAAGACCTCTTGAGGTTTCTTTTATACCTCGTCAGGTCTTTTATAGACAAAGGACTTCTTGAGGCCTTCTATAGATAGAAGAACCCTTGAGGCAATCAATAGATAGACGACCTCTTGAGGTCTTCTTGGGAAGACTAACTTTTAATGGGCTTCTGTGGGAAGCAAACCTTCTTCTATGGGAAAACTGCCCGACTGCCCATAGAAGACCTCAAGGGGTCGACTACCCATAGAAAACCTCAGTAAGGCGTCTGCCCATAGAAGACTTCACGAGATTTTCTTCCTATAAGAGACCGCAAGAGATCTTCTGCCTTTAAGAGACTTCAAAGACCTCTATCTATAAAAGACTTCAAGAGGTCTTTTCTTTATAAAAGACTTTAAGAGGATCTTCAATAAAGAGAAGATCTCAAGAGAATCTTCGATGAACAGAAGACCTCTTGAGGTCTTCTATGAACAGAAGCACTCTTGAGGTCTTCTATAGAGGAAAGACCTCTTAAGGTCTGAAGTCTTTTATAAATAGAAGATCCCACGAGAGTTTCTATAGGCACAAGACTTCGTGAGGTGTTCTATGGACAGATGGCTTCTTGCAACAGAAGACCTCTTGAGCTCTTCTTTAGACGAGATCGTCCGCATATAGATGACCTAAAGAGGTTTTCTCTCCATAGAAGGCCTCTGCCTATTTACCAACTAGAGATGTATTCTCTCGATTGAGGGCCTATGAAGTCTTTTATTCATAGAAGGCTGGCAGAGTTCTTCTGTCTATAGGCGACCTCAAGATGCCTTCTCATGTGGTCCTCTCCTTAAAGAATACGCCAAGAGGTCGACTGCCTCTCTCTATAGAAGACCTCAAGCGGTCTTGAGATCTTCTATATGTCAAATGTCTTCTGCCTATAGAAGCTATCACGAGGTCTTCTGTCTTTTTCTGTCTAATTAATTATCTTTTATGGGAAGAAGAGCTTTTAAATGAAGAGCTTTAAGTGAAGTAGGTCTTCTTTCCTTTCACTGGGAAGAAAACTTCAGAAAGTCTTCCATAGGACGGAAACCTTATAATGGCCTGCAATGGGAAGAAGACTTTAAATCTTCTATACAAAGAAGCCTCTCTAAAGGTCTTCTATGGGAAGGAGCCCTTCTAAATGTCTTCTATGGGAAGCAAACTTTCTTAAGGTCGGCATGGGAAGAAAACAGTCCACTGTTATTCTATGTTTACTCAGGAAAGATGACCTTCTAAAGGTTTTCTGTGGGAAGAGACCTTTTAGTGCTCTTTTATGGGAAGTAGAACTTCGCACGGTCTTCAATGGGAAGAAATGAAAAGAAGACCTTCTCTTCACTCAAATCCCTATAAATAGCCTGAAACGACTTTGTGAATTACCTTTTGGCATTCATTATGTGCAAATACATGACACACATCGAAACCCAATCCGTTTAACCTCAAAAAATGTTTCTTCAAAAACAAAACAAAAATTCACTAATCGAATAACAAAAAATTGCTCACCCAAGAAATAGACCGCAAAATTCCTTAAATGTGATGTGTGCAACATACCTGAAATGAGATGAAAAAAACAACTTAATTATAATAAATAGGCAAATAAAAATAATGAGAAAAATACGTTATTAGTGTCGAATTCCGCAAATTCTTATTAGAGATTATTTCTCACAAATTCGGAATATGAAATCATAATTTCAAACAAAATAAAATTTCAAACAAAATAATAAACAACAGCGAATTGAAATAGTTTATGAATTGAATAAAAAAGCAGACTTGACACATATATAAAATGCAGGAATACGATCAGTCTGTCAGAGTCTGACGTCAATGGTGATGGTGATTGTGATGAAGCGATGAGTTCTATCAAACATTAAAGGAAGGCACAGTGGTTCGAACTGAAAGTCATCTTGATAATAATTTGGAAAATTTTATATGCCAAATGTGGAAGTGGGGGAATGTGACATAGTTTAAAGGAGACTGTCCGATGTAGAAGAGTTCTGACCAGAGTGTTTCCTGCTAAATGCATTGGGTCTGCTTCTAAATTTCTAAAAATTATATTCCAGATTTGACGAGCAGATTACATCTCGTTTTAATGTCTCCTCTATGGCTTAAGACACAAACGTTCCGTTTGGGGCTGTTCTGCATATTTATTTTTATATTATTAGACCACTGTGCCTAGTAATGTATATGAATGAAATAAGAAGAGGCAAGATCTATTGCTGCTGCTGAATGAAACTATTCCAAGAAAATCTTTGTCTTCATTCACTTTTTCACCAAAATAAAATTAAATTATAACTAGATGGAAAGATAGAAGAGGGCCAACCTACAGCAATTCAAGTAGTGGGAGAAGAATTTGCAAAGGATGGTGAAATGTAATGCCAACGAACCCACACAACAGTGGCTGTTGCACATGGCACTAACCCTACTCATCATCATCATCGCATCATATCATCAGAAAAAGATATCATATCTTATTTTTCTTTTACAAATGATAGATTAACTTCTACTGTTGCTGTTGTTGGTTTTGGGATTTCTTTATATTCCACGCGGGTGTTTAGTTTTCAAAACGAAATTCTTTGAAATTTAGAAACTCAGCAAATGATGGCATCAGTTTTTGTTGTTTATGCGAATCTAGCCATCTATCAAAAGATGGAAATCAACGATAACATTTATGTTTCGATCAACAATCTAAAATGAAGATGCAAAGAATTTGTTATTCGACAGGCAGGGGAGAAGAATTCTGTGAGTGAATTGAGACGGGGGAGTTGTGGAGAATCAAACTATAGCTTGTATTCGAGACCACACAGACTATTAGTAATAAAAACCTGGTAAATTGACTTAGAGCCAATCCTAACTAGTTCATCTGTTAATTCGTTTAACATTACATTTCAATGTTTTTAAAACCTTCAACGTTTAACGATATTTATTTATATACCCCGGATTATACCGAGGTAATTAGCTTTAGAAAATTATAATGCACCTCCATCCAAAACTGGTAGGTGGCAATCAGGATATGCAATCAAAAAGTAATGACAGTAATCTTCGACAACCTTCTCCACTTCTCGCCACATGCCACTACCCTGTACTTATTTTCTTAGTAATACCCAATGACCATGACAAGGCCTGGATGCTGTCAGTAAGGCAACATAATGTCTTGCTGACTTGAAAGTCCCTGGCGTCCTATCTGTGATGGAAGATCCACCTCTTCGATTCCATATTCCATAGACAACATAAGTTCTTTTACGGTCTACTGTTGATAACAGAGGACCTACTGACGTCTTCGATAGATAAAGAAGACCTCTTACGGTCTGCCTTAGAAAACAGAAGACCTGTTAAGGTCTACTATAGAGAATGGAAAACCTCTTAAGGTCTTCGATTGAAAACAGAAGACCTTTTGAGATCTTCGTTTGACCTTTAGAGGTATTCTGTAAACAACAGAAGACCTCTTGAGGACAGAAGACTTCTTGAGATCTTATATAGACCACAAGAGTCTTCTAAAGGCACTGTAAAACCTCTTCAATTTCTTAAGGTATTCTATAGACAAGACCTCTTGAGGACAGAAGACTTCTTGAGATCTTATATAGACCACAAAAGTCTTCTAAATACACTGTAAAACCTCTTCAATCTCTTAAGGTATTCTATAGGCAACAGAACCTCTTGAGGTTTTCCACAGACAACAGAAAAACTCACGTGGTCGTATATATACAACAGAACACCTCTGGTGATCTTCTATAGACGACCGAAGACTCAATATCTATTAAGAACTTTTGAGGTCTTCTGTAGACAACAGAAGACCTCCTGATGTCTTAATTAGACAATAGATCACATCAGGAACCCTTCCATAGACAACAGAAGACATCGGAAGGACTTCTATAGAAAACAAAAGAACTTTTGAATTATTCTATGCATAACAGAAGACCTCTAGAAGTCTCCTATAGACAACAGCAGACCTCTGAGGACATTTCGAAGTCGTCTATAGACCTCTATAAAAATAGCAGAAAACCTCTTGAGACCACAAGAGACCCCTTTAAGTATTTTATACACAAGAGGAGACCTTTACAAGTCTTCTATATACAGCAGAAAACCTCCTGAGGTCTTGTATAGATAACCGAAGATTTCTTGAGGCTTTCGATAGACCACAGAAGACCTCTGGACGTCTTCTATGGGCAACAGAAAACCTCTAGAGGTATTCTGTAGACAATAGAAGACCTCTACAGGTTTTATATAGAAAACAGAAGTCCTCTGGAGGTCTTCTATAGAAAACAGAAGACCTGTCAAAGTCTTCCATACACAACAGAAGGTCTTTTGAAGTACTCTATGCAGAAGATCTCTAGAAGTCTTCTATAAACAATAGAAGACCTTCTAGAGTCTTCCATAGACAACAGAAGACCTCTTGAAGTTTTCTATAGATAACAGAAGATCTCTTGAGGCCTTCTATAGACAAAAGGAGATGTCTGGAGGTCTTCTATAAAAACAGAAGACCTCTGTAGGTCCTCCGCAGACAACACAATACCACAGGAGGTCTTCTATAGAAAGTAGAAGGCCTCTGGAGGTCTTCTATAACAGTAGAATATCTCTGGAGGTCTTCTATAGAAAACAGAAGATGTCTGGAGAAAACAGGAGACCTCTGGAGGTTTTCTACAGAAACCGGAAAACCTCTGGATGTCTTCTATAGGCAACAGAAGAAATATGGTGGTCTCCTATAGAAATCGGAAGACCTCTTGGGGTCTTCTATAGAAAATAAAATAAGTTTTGAGGTCTTCTATAGAAAACAGAAGACCGCTGAAGGTCATCTATAGAAAATAGAATAAGTTTTAAGGTCTTCTGTAGACAACAGAAGACCAACCTCTGGAGGTCTTCTATAGAAAATAGAAGACATATTGAGATCATCTATAGGCAACCTAAGACCTCTGTAGATTTTTCATAGACAACGGAAGATTTCCAGAGGTCTTCTTTGTATAGAGAAAAGAAGACCTTTTGAAGTCTTCTTTAAAAAACAGAAAACTTCGTGTGGTCTTCTATAGATAACAGAAGACCTCTGGAGGTCTTCTATAGAAAGTGGAAGACCTCTTGAGATTTTCTAAAGACCACAGAAGACCTTTCGAGGTCTTCTGTAGACAACAGAAGACTTCTGGAAGTCTTCTAGAGACAACAGAAGAGCTCTTGGGGTCTTCTATAGAAAATAAAATAAGTTTTGATGTCTTTTATAGACAACAGAAGACATGCGAAGGTCTTCCATACACAACTGAATACCTCAAGAGGTCTTCTATAGATAGCAAAATATCTCTGGGGGTATTTTATAGAAAACTGAAGACCTCAGGAGGTCCTCTATAGATAGCAAAATACCTCTGTAGGTATTTTATAAAAACAGAAGACCTCTGGACGTCTTCTATACAGAATAAAAGACGTCTTGAGATCTTCTATAGGCAACCTAAGACCTCTGGGGGTCTTTCATAGGCAACTAAAGATATCTTGAGGACTTCAAAAGACGACTGAAGACCTTTAAGGTCTTCTGCAGACAACAGAAGACTTCTGGAAGTCTTCTATAGAGAAAAGAAGACATTTTAAAGTCTTCTTTAAAAAACAGAAGACCTCTAGAGGTCTTCTATAGAAAATAGAAGACCTCTTGAGATTTTCTAAGGACCACAGAAGACCTCGAAATGTCTTCTGGAAGTCTTCTAGAGAAAAAGAAGAACTCTTGGCGTTTTCTATAGAAAATAAAATAAGTTTTGAGGTCTTCTATAACCAACAGAAGACATCTGAAGGTCGTTCATACATAACTGAATACCTCTAGATGTCTTCTATAGAAAACAGAAGACCTCAGGAGATCTTCTATATATAGCAAAATATCTCTGGGGGGATTTTATAGAAAAATGAAGACCTCAGGAGGTCCTCTATAGATAGCAAAATACCTCTGTAGGCATTTTATACAAAACAGAAGACCTCTGGAGCTCTGCTATAGACAACAAAATACCTCTTGAGATCTTCTATAGGCAATCTAAAACCTCTGGGAGCCTTTCATAGGCAACCAAAGATCTCTTGAGGTTTTCTAAAGACCACTGAAGATCTTTGAGGTCTTCAGCAGACAACAGAAGATTTCTGGAAGTGTCCTATAGAGAAAAGAAGACTCATAAAGTCTTCTTTAAAAAACAGAAAACTGCAAATCTTCTATACACAACGGAAAATCTCTTGAGGTCATATATAGACAACAGAATATCTCTTGACGTCTTCTAAAGACCACCGAAGACGTTTCGAGGTCCTCTGCAGACAACAGAAGACTTCTGGAAGTCGTCTATAAAGAAACGAAGACCTCTTAAAGTCTTCTCTAACAAGTAAAAAAGAGTCAGTCGGCTTTGCCGACAGATATATACCCTCAGCCAATGTGAAGTGAAACTTTCACCTACGGACAGATCGAATGTACATATTTAAGGTCTCTTCAGAATTTTGTGACCCATTTTGGACATTTGAACTTGCAGACAAAAATGTGGATTAGGAATTAACTAAGACACAAATGTTGAACCTTTTTGGGGGAGGTACCTTTAGGGAATACCGATATGGGCCATTTTAGAAGTTAAACTATATTTTGACAAAATAATAGGAGATCCAAAGTTTGGACCAAATTGGTTTCCCCATTCAAGTGATATCGTCCTAGCATTTTAGTGACATTTTTTTAAATATTGGGGAGAAGTACCGGAAGTTGTGGACCGGTATTGCCCCATGAAACTAAGTTTGGATATAATATGACGAAGACCAAATGTTGGACCAAATTGGTTGAACAGTTCGAGAGTTATCGTGCTCTCCGACACCCACATATGGTGACATAGGGATTTTTTACACCTTTCGGGCTGTTTTCCTACGAAATATGAATTTGCCCCTGAAAAAACGTTTACCCTCGTAATGGAGGTAGCGAATGCAAATCGCTTCAACAAAAATCAAAGTGATTCGAGAGCAGGTCTTAAAGTGAACTTATCCGAAATTGTGGGTGAGAGGTACCAGAAGGAGTAAACAAATATATTCTATATTCTAACCTGATCTATATCTGGTAGATATATTAGGATGTGCAAAGTAGGGATTACATCGGTCACTCCCTTCAAAAGTTATCGTGCGTACAATTTTTCCGAAAATTTTTGAACTTTTGTGGGGGAGGTACCTGAAGGAGTGGACCGCTTATCTTCGAATTTAAACTATGTTTGGACAAAATATTACGAAGGCCAAATTTTGGAATCGGCAGATCTGTTCGGGAGTTATCTTGCGCTCCATCCACTACACACGGTGTCATAGGGGCGTTTTGCATCTTTCAGGCTATTTTCTCAGGAAGTATGGACTTGCCCCTGATGAAACTTGTACCGTCTTATGGGGGGCAATGAATACAAGTTGTTGCAACAAAAATCAAAGCGATTCGAGAGCAGGTCCTAATCTGAACTTATCCGAAATTTTGTGTGGGAGGTACCCGAAGGAGTGGAATGATTGAGTCCATTTTGGAACCTCATCTAAGTTTAATAGAAATTTCACGATGTGCAAAGTATGGATCAAATCGGTTACTTCCTTTAAGAGTTATCGTGCGCTCAAATTTTCCGAACATTTTCGACCTTTTGTGGGGGAGGTACCGGAAGGAGGGGGCCGATATAGCCCATCTTCGAACTTAAACTAAGTTTGGACAAAATATTACGAAAGCCAAATTTTGGATGGTATCGGTTGATCGGTTCGAGAGTTATCGTGCGCTCCAGCCAAACAGAATACTTCTGAAGGTCTTCAATAGACAACAGAAGACCTTTTGAGGCCTTGTAAAGATCACTTAAGATCGATTGAGGTATTTTATAGATTACATAAAACTCTTGAGGTCTTCTATAGACAACAAGAAGCCTCTTGAAGACTTCTACAGACAACAAAATATATTCTGAGGTCCTCTATAGACAAACGAAGGCCTCTTTAGATCTTCTATTGATAACAGAAGGCTTCCTTAGGTCTTTCATGAAAAACAGAAGACCTCCCGATGTATTCTAAAAACAACACAATACTCCTTGTCGATAGCGAAATGCATGCAAACCGTCTCGCAATAGATGCAATAAAGTCCTAAATCACAATGCCTTCTAATAGAAGACCACTAAGTCTTCCTATAGAATACCTCAAAAACTTCTTGAAGAAGACCGCAAAGGCTTCATATATAAGACTCACAAAGTTTTCTTATAGAACGCCACAGGATTCTTTTATAGAATTCTTATAGAAGTCCACAAAGTCTTCTTATAGAGGACCACAAGATCTTTTTATAGAAGACCAGATGGTCAGGCCAGAAAGCAGAGTGACAGATGGACGAATGAACATAGCTTGATCGTATTCGAGTTGTCTGAAACGCTTGTCGTCTTAAAATATGCTGGATTTGAAATATTATTTTAAAGAGGCACATATTTGATTGTAACCCTCTGTAGTCATAAGGGCAAAAATATAGAGGAAAAAAATATGATTGGGCGTCATATAAAAATGTTTTATAGCCATGCTAATCGTACCACTTTCTAAGATATCACGTATTAGATATGTGAGCTAATTCCCCACTCCTCCCACCAGAAAAAATAAAAGATGACTATAACGCCGCAGTAATTATCCGCCCTAAAAACGTTAAGCTTCTGGCGAGAAAAGCCATTCAAAAAACCAATCCATACAAAAATAAATATTCTCATGCCATAAAAAAATTTCACACTCCCATTGAAAATCTTCAAATATATTGCTCCAATACAATAGCGACAATAATGACAACAACAGTAACAAAACATAATTTCAGATCATTATCATACATAATCATCCAATTAATAACAAAAACACCGATGAAAATAAGTTTCAATTTCCGTTGATTCCTCCTCTTCTTTAATGAATTAATTGATGAGGCTGGTCGGCGATGATGATGAAGACGATGGCGGCGGAGAAGAAGAAAATAACAGATTTTTAAATGAAATCCATAATTCATTTAAATCTAAGAAAAACATTTTTTCCCCACTCCACCACCGAACATAATTCCACAAATTATGGCCGCTTGTTGGTACACCTTGAAAATGTAAATAAACAAACCGAAATAAAGGAAAAAAAGATAAAAAGAAGTAAATAGAAACTGAAAATCCAAATGACAAATGAAAATAGAAATGTGAGAAAACCCAAAACACATCCAGGAGGAAAGCTTACAAAGACTTTGTAGGCATTAGGCAGCCACAGACAAAAAAGCTGACAAATATTTAAACACTTTCAACAATACAATGTCAAACCACAGCACATCACTCTCACTTATTCCCCTGGGTGTGCAACCATGACCATGATTATCGAGAGAGATGTGAATGTGGTGAATGGTGGTGACTGCAGATGCTAAAGATTATGGTGGAGATATGCATCTTTTGCTGATACTTAATTTATTTCCCCTGTGGTCTGTTGAGCCATTGTTTTCTACTTCACTGGAAACCAAACACAAATGGGAAAACGTATCTCCACAGTCTGTGGTTACTTCTTGTGTTACCTGGCTGTGAACTGAGAAGGCAGAGACAAACTTTAAACTCCATTTAAATCCTCTTTAGACTTTGTTTCCGGCTATGCAAACAAAACAAATCATTAACAGTGGTAACAGAATGATATGAGGTTTTTTCCAGTAGCTTAGTTTACTTAAAGCTCTTTTGTGCGGATCATCTTTGAGGTTGAGAAAAAAATGTGGTTTTAATAGGGTTTAACGAGAATAACGAGAATTGTGAAACATATTTGAATAACTTTGAGGTCTTTTATAGACAACAGAAGACTTGTAATGCTCTCCTATGAACAAAAAAACTCTTGAGATCTTCTATAAACAATGGACGGCCTCTGGAGGTCTCCCTTAGACAACAGAAAACCTCTTGAGGTCTAAAGAGATCTCTTGAGGACATCTATAGACAGCAGTAGATCTCTGGAGGTCTTCTACAGACCACATGAGTCCTCTGGAGATGTTTTAAAAACAACAGAAGATCTCTAGAAATCTCCTATAAAGAACAGAAGATCTCTTGAGGTCTAAAATAGACAACATAAGACCTCTTGAGGTCTTCTATAGACCACAGAAGACCTCTTGATGGCCACAGAAGACCTCTTCAGGTCTTTTATATACAACAAAAGACCTCTTGTGGTCTTCTACATACAACAGAAGACCTCTTGAGGTGTTCTATATTCAACAGAAAACCCCTTGAAGTCGTCTATAGACAACAGAAGACCTCTTGAGGTCTTCTATATTCTACAGAAGACCTCTTGAGGTCTTCTATATTCAACAGAAGACCTCTTGAAGTCGTCTCTAGACAACAGAAGACCCCTTGAGGTGTTCTATAGACAACAGAAGACCTCTTGAGGCCTTTTATTTATAACAGAAGACCTCTTCATATATTCTATAGACAGCTGAAGGCCTCCTGAGGTATTTTGTAGAGAACTGAGGACCTCGTGAGGTCTTCTATAGGCCACAGAAGACCTTTTCAGGTATTCTATAGACAACAGAAGACCTCTATAGACAACAGAAGACCTCTTGAGATGTTCTATAGACAACAGAAGACCCCTTGAAGTCGTCTATAGACAACAGAAGACCTCTTGAGGTGTTCTATAGACAACAGAAGACCTCTTGAGATGTTCTATATTCAACAGAAGACGCCTTGAAGTCGTCTACAGACAACAGAAGACCTCTTGAGGTCTTCTACACGCAACAGAAGACCCCTTTAGGTCTTCTATATATAACAGAAGACCTCTTGTGGTCTTCTATATTCTACAAAAGACCACTTGAGGTCTTCTATATTCAACAGAAGACCTCTTGAAGTCGTCTCTAGACAACAGAAGGTCTACAATAGACAACATAAGACCTCTTGAGGTCTTCTATAGACCACAGAAGACCTCTTGATGGCCACAGAAGACCTCTTCAGGTCTTTTATATACAACAAAAGACCTCTTGTGGTCTTCTACAGACAACAGAAGACCTCTTGAGGTCTTCTATACGCAACAGAAGACCCCTTTAGGTCTTCTATAGGCAACAGAAGACCTCTTAAGGTCTTCTATATTCAACAGAAGACCTCTTGAGGTCGCTTATATATAACAGAAGACCTCTTCATATCTTCTATAGACAGCTGAAGGCCTCCTGAGGTATTTTGTAGAGAACTGAAGACCTCGTGAGGTCTTCTATAGGCCACAGAAGACCTCTTCAGGTATTCTATAGACAACAGAAGACCTCTTGAGGTGTTCTATAGACAACAGAAGACCTCTTGAGATGTTCTATATTCAACAGAAGACCCCTTGAAGTCTTCTATAGACAACAGAAGACCTCTAGAGGTGTTCTATAGACAACAGAAGACTTCTTGAGGTCTTCTATACGCAACAGAAGACCCCTTTAGGTCTTCTATATATAACAGAAGACCTCTTGAGGTCTTCTATATTCTACATAAAACCTCTTGAGGTCTCTTATATATAACAGAAGACCTCTTCATATCTTCTATAGACAGCTGAAGGCCTCCTGAGGTATTTTGTAGAGACCTGAAGACCTCGTGAGGTCTTCTATAGGCCACAGAAGACCTCTTCAGGTATTCTATAGACAACAGAAGACCTCTTGAGGTGTTCTATAGACAACAGAAGACCTCTTGAGATGTTCTATATTCAACAGAAGACCCCTTGAAGTCGTCTATAGACAACAGAAGACCTCTTGGGGTGTTCTATAGACAACAGAAGACTTCTTGAGGTCTTCTATATTCAACAGAAGACCTCTTGAGGTATTCTATACGCAACAGAAGACCCCTTTAGGTCTTCTATATATAACAGAAAACCTCTTGAGGTCTTCTATATTCAACAGAAGACCTCTTGAAGTCGTCTCTAGACAACAGAAGACCTCTTGAGGTGTTCTATAGACAACAGAAGACCTCTTGAGGTATTCTATAAACAACAGAAGACCCCTTTAGATCTTCTATATACAACACAAGACCCCTTTAGGCAACTGAAGGCCTCCTGAGGCATTTTTAGAGAACTGAAGACCTCGTGAGGTCTTCTATAGGCCACAGAAGACCTCTTCAGGTATTCTATAGACAACAGAAGACCTCTTGAGGTGTTCTATAGACAACAGAAGACCTCTTGAGATGTTCTATATTCAACAGAAGACCTTTGAAGTCGTCTATAGACAACAGAAGACCTCTTGGGGTGTTCTATAGACAACAGAGGACTTCTTGAGGTCTTCTATATTCAACAGAAGACCTCTTGAGGTATTCTATACGCAACAGAAGACCCCTTTAGGTCTTCTATATATAACAGAAAACCTCTTGAGGTCTTCTATATTCAACAGAAGACCTCTTGAAGTCGTCTCTAGACAACAGAAGACCTCTTGAGGTGTTCTATAGACAACAGAAGACTTCTTGAGGTCTTCTATATTCAACAGAAGACCTCTTAGGGTCTTCTATATACAACAGAAGACCTCTTGAGGTCTTCTAAATACAACGGAAGACCTATTGAGGTCTTCTATATTCAACAGAAGACCTCCTGAGGTCTTCTATATACAACAGAAGACTTCTTGAGGTCTTCTATATACAACACGAGCCCTCTGGAGGTCTTCTATATACAAGAGAAGACCTCTTGATGTCTTCTACAAACAACAGATGACCCCTTGAAGTCTTCTATAAACAACAGAAGACCTCTTAAAGTCTTTTAAAGGCAAAAGAAGACCTCTTGAGGTCTTCTACATACAACAGAAGACCTCCTGAGTTCTTCTCCAGACAACAGAAGACCTTTTGAAGGCAAAAGAAGACCTCTTGAGGTCTTCTACATACAACAAAAGACCTCCTGAGTTCTTCTGCAGACAACAGAAGACCTTTTGAAGTGTTCTGCAGAAGACCTCTTGAGGTCTTCTACTGACAAGTGATGACCTATCGAGGTCTTCTTTATACAACAGAAGACCTCCTGAGGTTTTCTATACAACAGAAGACCTCTGGAGGTATTTTATAGACAACAGAAGACCTCTTGAGGTCTTTTATATACAACAGAAGACCTCTTGAGGTCTTTTATAGACAACAAAAGATCTCTTGGGGTCTTCTATAGACAACAGAAGACCTCCTGAGGTCTACTTCAGACAACAGAAGTCCTCTTTAGGTCTTCTATATACAACATCAGACCTCTTGAGGTATTCTATATTCAACAGAAGACCTCTTGAGGTTTTCTATATACAACAGAAAACCTCTTTGGGTTTTCTATATACAACAGAAGACCTCTTGAGGTCTTCTATATTCAACAGAAGACCTCTTGAGGTCTTCTATATTCAACAGAAGACCTCTTGAGGTCTTTTATATACAACAAAAGATCTCTTGAGGTCTTCTATAGACAACAGAAGACCTCTTGGGGTCTTCTACAGACAGCAGAAGAACTCCTGAGGTCTTCTTCAGACAACAGAAGTCCTCTTTAGGTCTTCTATATACAACAGACGTCTTCTTGAGGTATTCTATATTCAACAGAAGACCTCTTGAGGTTTTCTATACACAACAGAAAACCTCTTTAGGTTTTCTATATACAACAGAAGACCCCTTGAGGTCTTCTATATACAACAGAAGACCACTTGAGGTCTTCTATATTCAACAGAAGACCTCTTGAGGTCTTCTACTGACAAGAGATGACCTATCGAGGTCTTCTTTATACAACAGAAGACCTCTTGAGGTCTTTTATATACAACAGAAGACCTCTTGAGGTCTTTTATAGACAACAAAAGATCTCTTGGGGTATTCTATAGACAACAGAAGACCTCCTGAGGTCTTCTTCAGACAACAGAAGTCCTCTTGAGGTGTTCTATAGACAACAGAAGACTTCTTGAGGTCTTCTATATTCAACAGAAGACCTCTTAGGGTCTTCTATATACAACAGAAGACCTCTTGAGGTCTTCTAAATACAACAGAAGACCTCTTGAGGTCTTCTATATTCAACAGAAGACCTCCTGAGGTCTTCTATATACAACAGAAGACTTCTTGAGGTCTTCTATATACAACAGGAGCTCTCTGGAGGTCTTCTATATACAAGAAAAGACCTCTTGATGTCTTCTACAAACAACAGATGACCCCTTGAAGTCTTCTATAAACAACAAAAGACCTCTTAAAGTCTTTTAAAGGCAAAAGAAGACCTCTTGAGGTCTTCTACTGACAAGAGATGACCTATCGAGGTCTTCTTTATACAACAGAAGACCTCCTGAGGTTTTCTATACAACAGAAGACCTCTGGAGGTATTTTATAGACAACAGAAGACCTCTTGAGGACTTTTATATACAACAGAGGACCTCTTGAGGTCTTTTATAGACAACAAAAGATCTCTTGGGGTCTTCTATAGACAACAGAAGACCTCCTGAGGTCTACTTCAGACAACAGAAGTCCTCTTTAGGTCTTCTATGTACAACAGCAGACCTCTTGAGGTCTTCTATATTCAACAGAAGACCTCCTGAGGTCTTCTATATACAACAGAAGACCTCTTGAGGTCTTTTATAGACAACAAAAGATCTCTTGAGGTCTTCTATAGACAACAGAAGACCTCTTGGGGTCTTCTACAGACAGCAGAAGACCTCCTGAGGTCTTCTTCAGACAACAGAAGATCTCTTGAGGTCTTCTATATTAAACAGAGGACCTCCAGAGGTCTTCTATATACAACAGAAAACCTCTTGAGGTCTTCTATACACAACAGAAGATCACTTGAGGTCTTTTATAGAGAACAAAAGATCTTTTGAGGTCTTCTGTAGACAACAGAAGACCTCTTGAGGTCTTCTACATACAACAGAAGACCCCTTAAAGTCTTCTATAGACAACAGAAGACGTCTTGAGGTCTTCTATAGACAACAGAAGACCTCCTGAGGTCTTCTTCAGACAACAGAAGACCTTTTGATGTCTTCTGTACACAATAGAAGACCTCTTGAGGTCTTCTATAGACATGAGAAGACTTTTAGAGGTTTTCGATATACAACAGAAGACCTCTTGAGGTATTCTATTGACAAAAAGAGACCTCTTGAGGTCCTCTATAGACAACAAAAGACCTATTGAGGTCGTCCATAGACAACAGAAAACTTCTTGAAATTTTTTGTGGTTTTCTATAGACCACAGAAGACCTCTTGGCAGCAGAAAACCTAGTTTTACACAAAACTTAAGTTGCAAAAAACCCACTGAAGCCTTTTAAAGACAGTTAGAGGTCTTCTAGAGACAAGATAATACACTTAAAGTCTTTTAAAAACCACTGAAGACTTTTTGCGGTCTTATATGTATAACATAGGGCCTGCTGTGGTCTTCCATAGACAATAGAAAACTTCTTGTCGTCTCCTATAGACACCATAAGAACTCTTGATGTTTTCCATAGAAAACAGAAGACCTCTTGATGTCTTCTAAACTTTGAATACCTTCTGAGGTTTTCTATAAGCCTACTGAGGTATTCTATAGACAACAAAAAAACTTTTTGAAGTATTCTATGCACAACAAAAGACCTACTGAAGTCTTCTATAGACAAGAGAATACCGCTGATGGTCTTCTATAGACAACCGAATACCTCTTGTCATCTTCTATAGATAACAAAAGAATGAAGGCTTTGCCGATAGCTTTATTTACTTTAAGCTTTGTGAGGATCATCTTTGAGGTTGAGAAAAATGTCATTTTAATGTGGTTTAACGTAAATTAGAATAGCGACACTATTTAAATAATTGTGTAACAACGAGCGTTACAAAATTCGTCACTTCGAACATCGAAAGTAAAATGTAAGTTAATATTATATCCGATCTTGCGGCTATGTGGGAACTCTACTCAAATTTCAAATTTATTTCATTCATAAAATACTTTTAATTCTAAGTCTCCAGCCAAGTCAAACATGTATATCATCAATCGTCTATCTACCTAACAGAAAAAAATGATGAACTACTGCATCACTTCACCATGGCCACTTCAATAACAACAACTAATAATCAAAAAACATTGGTTCTCATGCGTGTTTTTTTCTATGTTGCTGTGGGTTAAATTAATAATTGCTGCCCTGCCTAGTTTGCCACCCAGATCTTCTGTTTCGATGGATGCCAGTTAATAAATCTCCCAATCAACGAAGACCAATGGTTGCCTGATGAATGGTGGCGGCGGCATAGCTTTCTTTTATAGCCGCCAGCCTTTATGTTCTTTATTTCATTCAGAGTTTTAATCAATTAAAAGTTATTTTTTGTAGTTAAAGACAAATTCTAACAACAACAAAGAATATGCTCAACTATCTATTTGCTCTCATCTATAGTTGAAAGCATAACTTCAAAAACTTATGTGGGTTATTTTCTATTGCAAGTCAATAATAGATAGGTTTAACTGAACTTTTTTCTCTCATCACTAGAAGACAGAACATCAAATAATATTGAAACGCCATAGCCGGACCGTTATTTATTAATTGACATCCACTGACTTTGACTTTATGCGTTGGCGTTAGAAAGTTGTGGAAAAAATAATATTCATGTTATGCCTTGAGTGAGTAGAAACGACCAAATATACGGTAAAGGATTATGTCCATGGGGTTTTTAAAGAGCTTCTGTCTATAGGGTGGTTTGACGTTTCTGAGGTGTTTCCTGCCAAAAAAGGTCAACTAAAAGACACATTTATTAAAGACTACTTTTTATAGGTTGTAATGAGTGGTTTTATCTAAGGCTGAGGTAAGCTAAGTCACAAAAATTGTCAGCTCAATGACCCACAAATCGCACGCAATCATCTTCGGGTAGAGATGTTGGCTTGACGAGGACATATAAGAGGGTCTGATGTTGGTAAAGTTGTGTCAGCCCGCTCGACGGTGCTCGGGCGCAGTAGTAGTGGTTGAGTTTGTGATACTCGGCTTTTAGTAGTTGGGTAGAAACGACTCGGCTTGGAGTAGTGGAGATATCAGTCATCTTATTAGAGCCCTTTGGTTAAGTCCGCCTGGAGCGAGATGAGATCGCATGATGCTTGTAGCGAACGAATCACTGAAGCGAGCGGATAACAGGAAGCTAACGAATCGCAGAATCTTGGCCTTGGCTTCGTACTAGCTATTCAGCTAAGAGTCAACGTCGCTAGTAATCGTTGTAACTTCAGCACTTCAAAAATTCCGGGGTTGTAAATCGAAATACTTCTTCGAGGAGCAATATGAAGTTATGCAGAACAATTTCCCCAAACCTTGGGAACAATTTTCATTTATTTACACTGAGGTAAAATATTCATTATTAAAAAAGATATGACATTTGCGATCGTGGTATAAGAATGGTAAGTACAACCGTAAAGAGAACTGTAGTAGAACATTAAGTTGGGGTGGATATTTAACTGATATCACAAACTAAACGGTAGAAAATTCAGTTGAGAGGGACTCTTATTCTGTACTAATCAAGGTTGAGATATGATAGGGAGGGTGGGATAAGAGTAGCGGTCACTTTAGAAGTCAGATGATTTTTTAATTGTTTTCTTTCTTTTTACAGAAAATTATATTAGGGTGTTTTTTTCTATAACATAATTTTCAAAGGTCTTCGGTCTATAGAAAACCGTTCAAAGGTCTTCTGTATATAAAGGGTCGCTTAATTGTCTTCTATCTACGGGGGACCTATCTAGAGGACCTTTCAAAGGATCTCCAAAGGCTTTTAGTATATAAATAATCTTCCAATCGGTCTTCTGTCTAGAGGACAAAAGTCTTCTGTCTATAAACGATCTTTCACAGATCTTTCATCAATGTATCAACCTTTAAAGGCGTCCCTCCTCTACAGGACTCTTCAATAACCTTCCATATCTTCTTTCTAAAGAAGACCTTTCTGCCGTAATTCTATGGGGAACCTTTCAAACCTCCTTTTTTTGGTTTTCGCAGGAGGATCTTTTAAGGTAGTTTTATCTATGGAGACCTATTCAGAGAACTTATGTCTATGGATGGCCTCTCTTAGGCATCCCTCGATGGAAATTATTTCAAATTTGTTCTGCTTACAATCTCTTCTATCTATAGAGGAACTTTCAAAGACCTTTTGTACATAGAGAACGCTTCAAATGTATTCTGTCTAAAGAGGACCTTTCACAACTATGAGGGTCTTCAGCGTATAGAGAACCTTAAAAAATATTCTGTCTATAGAGGACCTTTCAAAGGTTTTCTGTCTATAGAGAACCTGTCAAAGGATTTTTGTGTACAGAACCTTTCAACGATCCTCAGTTCCTAGATGACCTTTAAAGGTATTCTGTCTATAGAGGTCCCTCTAAACCTCCTCTTTCTGTAAATAACCTTTCACGATGACTATGGAGAACAATTGAAAGGTCTTATGTCTATGTATGACCCCTCTAAGGTCTTCCTCGATGAAAACCCTTTCAAATGTAGTCTGCTTAGAAGACATTTCAAAGGTCCTCTGACCTTTCAAGGGTCTTTGTCTATAGATATGCCTTTAAAGATCATCTGTCTATAGAGGACCTTTCAAAGGTCTTCTGTCTGTTGAGGACATTAAACCTTTCAGAGGTTTTCTGTCCATAGAGGACGCTTCAAATGTCTTCTGTCTATAGACGACCTTTCAAAGGTCTTCTTTCTATAGAGGACCTTTCAAAAGTCTTCTATCTATAGAGGACCTTCCAAAGAACTTTTATCCATGGATGACCTTTGAAAGGTCTTCTGTATACAGAGGACTTTTCGAAGGTCTTCTGTCTATAGAGGACCTATCAAAGTCCTTTGCAAAGATCTCCTGTCTATAAAGAACCTTTGAAAGGTCTTCTGTCTATAGAGGACCTTTCGAAGGTCGTCTGTCTATAGAAAGATCAAAGGTCTTCCGTCGTAAGAAGACCTTTCAAATGCCTTGTGTCTAAAGAGGGCCATACATAGACGGCAGCTATAAAGGACCTTTCGCAGAGGAATAGAGGACCTTTCAAAGGTCTTCCCTCTACATAGGACCTTTTGAAAGACTTCTGTCTATAGTCTTCTGTCTATAGAGGATCTTTCTAAGGTCTTCTGTCCAAAGATGACCTTTCCAAGGTTTTCTGTCTATAGAGCACCTTTGAAATGTCATTCAAAAGACTTCTGTCTATAGAGGACATTGCAAACGTCTATCTATAGCTGACTAATATCTATAGTGGACCTTTAAAGGCCTTCTGTCTATAGGGGCATTCAAAGTTCTCCAGTCAATAAAGGACCTTCAAAGGTCCTCTGCCTAGGGAGGACGTGCAAGAGAGAACACATCTAAGGTCTTCTGCATAAAGAAGACTTTACAAAGATCTCCAGTCTATAGAGGACCTTTCAAAGGAATATTGTCTGTAGAGGATATTTCAAATGTCTTCTGTCTTTGGAGGGCCATTCAACTATCTTCTGTGCATAAAGGAGGACCTCTCAAAGGTCTTCTGTCCAAGGTCTTTCGTCTTTCAACGTCTTCAGTTTAAAGATGACATTTCAAAGATATTCTGTCAAACGATCACCTTTTGAAGGTCTTCTGTACATAGAGGAACTTTCAAACGTCTTAAGTCTTTCAAATACATATCTTCGTTCAAGGTCTTACGTTTAAAGGGGACCCTTAAGGTCTTCTGTCTATAGATGATTTGTCAAAAGCCTTCGATCTGTAAAGAAACTTTCAAAGATTTTCTGCCTATAGAGGGCTTTTCAAAGGTCTTCTGTTCATAGATAACCTTTCAAAGGTATTTTTTCCACAGAGGACCTTTTGAAGGTCTTCTGCCCATACACAATCTTTGAAAGGACTTTTGTTCATAGAAGACCTTCTAAGAGTCTTCTGTTCTTAGAGATCGTTTGGAAAGGTTGTCTGTTCATGGGGGACTCTTCAAGGGTCTTCTGTCCATAGAAGATAGCTCAAAGGCCTTCTGTCCACAGAGAGTCTTTCAAACGCCTTCAGTATATAGGGGACCTTTAAAATATCTTCTATAGAGGACCTTTCAAAGTTCTTCTGTCTACATTAGATCTATCAAAGATGTTTAGTCTGCAGAAGACCTTTCAAAGATCTTTTATGTATAGAACTTCCACGGGTCTTCAGTCGTTAGAAAGTCTTTAAAGGGCAATTAAAAATATAATTTTAGAGCTTTCAGTCTATAGTAGAGTAATCAGAAATTTCAGACCATAGAAGATTTTTTTAAGATCTTCTGTATATAGTCCTTTTCTGTCCATAGATGAACTTTCTAAGGCCTTTGATATATAGAAGGCCTTTAATAGGTCTTCTTTCTATAGAAGACCTTTCAAAGCTCTTCAGTCTATAAAAAAACTCTTTGGTCAAAAATTGTTGGTCTTTAGAACCCCTTCTAAAGTCTTCGGACTGTAGAACACCTTTCAAAGGCGTTTCTATGTTCTTTCGTCTTTATACCTACACCACACTGTGGTAAGGGGTATTATGTCTTTGTGAATTTGTGGAAAAGGAAACGAGATAGACCCATAGTTCATTCTAGACATATACATACATACGAGTACAATCAATTCTGAGCCGATTTATGCATGCCTGTCCGTCCGTCCGTTCGCAACGTACAGGCCGCATTTATTATCCGATCCAGATGAAAATTGGGGTGTATGATTTCCATAGCCATAGGAAGAACGCTATTGCTTTTGTTGAAAATCGGTTCAGATTTGGATATGGCTCCCATATATATTTTCGGCCGATTTCAAGTATTTGTTGCACCAAACACCCTATATATGTCCGATTTCGATAACATTTGGAATATGTGACTCAATTCGGTCTGGAAATATATGTGCCAAATTTTATCGAAATCGGTTCAGATTTGGATATAGCTTCCATATATATTTTCGGACGATTTATATATATACGTTCAATTTTGATGAAATTTGACCGAATTCGGTCAAGAAATAAATGTGCCAAATTTTATCGAAATCGGTTAAGATTTGGATATAGCTCCCATATATATTTTCGCCCGATTTCACGTATTTGCTGTACCAAACACGCTATATAGGTCTGATTTTGATGAAATTTGGAATGTGTGACCGAATTCGCTCTAGAAATAAATGTGCCAAATTTTATCGAAATAACCGATTTCGATTTGGATATAGCTTCCATATACATTTTCGGTAGATTTCACTTATATTGATTTTGATGAAATTTGGAATGTGTGACGGAAGAAATAAATGCGCCAAATTATATCGAAATCGGTTCTGATTTGGATATAGCTTCCATATATATTTTTTGTTGTCACGGCGTGTTAGCGTTCAAAGCCAAAACTCATAACTTCAAAGGCAGCGCAAAAAAGCGTTTGTCATGAAGGAATACAATTCAACGGTCAAATATCCGTTATTGTACAAAAACACATTTGCATTTGAAAACCCAAAAGTTCTAGGACAGAGAAGCTATTCCCCAGTCGATATGTCTGAAGAGCTGCCCAACTAACAGCGAAACCGGTCACATAATTTGGTGACTGTGTGGGTTCGAGTCCTTGGCTTTCCTTTTTCACTTGCAAAAAATGTCGATCATCAACGAGATGAGGGAAAAAATAATAAGAAATCAGTTCAGATTTATATACTATATATCTCAAATATATTTTACATATTCACAGTGATGTTGGGTATCATATAGTCGGCCTTTCCTTACTGTTTTTTTTTTTCTACAAAAGACCCTTAAAAGTCCTATCCAAAGCTCTTCTTCTTGTACACAACCAGGTATTCCGCCTATGAATGGTCCATAAAAGGTATTCTGTCAACTGGAGGCATTTACGAGGGCAGTTCGGAAACTTCTTAGCCTAGCACAAAAAGCTGGGTATAAACAGAAAAAAGTTAAGTGTTAAATTTTGTGTCGATCTGGCAACTCCTTCATATAGAAACAGGTGTTCAAAAAAGACGCATCCGTAATTTTTTTACTATGGAAAAATTAGAAATGCGTGCTGTCATTAAATATTTACATAAAAAAGGTTTATCGGGACAAGAAATTCATAATGATATGGTGAATGTGTTAGGTGAAAGTGCTCCTTCATATGCAACAGTAAAAAATTGGGTTGCTGAATTTAAACGTGGTCGTACAAGCATTGAAGATGAACCACGTAGTGGACGTCCAAAAACAGCAACAACAACAGAAATTGTAGCCAAAGTGCATGATATGGTATTAAATGATCGACGAATAAAAGTGCGTGAAATTGCTAATATCATGGACATCTCAAATGATCGAGTCCATTTAATTTTGCATGAAGAACTACAGATGAAAAAGCTTTCTGCAAGATGGGTGCCGCATTTGTTAACAGTCGATCAAAAACGCATAAGAATAAACATTTCTCAAGCTTGTTTGGATCGTTTTAAGCGAAATAAAATGGATTTTAAGCATCGTTTCATAACTGTTGATGAGACATGGATCCACCACTATACTCCAGAGACAAAAGAACAATCCAAACAATGGACTGAAGCTGGAGGAAGTGCCCAAAGAAGGCATAAACAATTCAATCGGCTGGTAGGGTTATGGCAACGGTTTTTTGGGACTTCAAAGGTATTTTATTGATTGACTATCTGCAAAAGGGTAAAGCAATAAATTCAGAGTACTATTGCAACCTTTTGGATCAATTAAATGTACAAATTCGAGAAAAACGTCCTGGCTTACAACACAAAAAATAATTTTTCATCAAGACACCGCACCAGCGCACAAGAGTGTTTTAACAATGGCTAAAATCAACGAATTAAAGTACGAGTTGCTTGACCACCCACCTTATTCTCCTGATTTAGCTCCAAGTGAATTTTACTTGTTCCCAAATCTAAAAAAAATCCTTGCTGGCAAGCGTTTTACCTCAAATGAAGATGCAATTACAGTTGAAAAACACTATTTTGAAGACCTTGAGGAAAACTATTTTAATCAAGGGATAGAATTGCTAGAAAAGCGTTGGACTAAGTGTATTGAAGTTTCAGGTGATTATATTGAAAAATAAAAATATTTTTGAAAAACTAACTATTCTCTTTCATTGATAGGCTAAGAAGTTTCCGAACCGCCCTCGTAAATGGTATTCTGTCTTTATAGGTCTTCTGCCGATATCAGAACATTTGAACGTCTTCTTCATACAGAAGTCTCCTTAAAGATATACAAATAGAACCCCATTTTGTCAATAGCGAAACATGGAAAGTTCTGTCTATAGAGGACCTTTCAAAGACCTTCTATTTGTGGAGAGCCTTTCAAAAGGCTTCTTTCTATAGAGGACCTTTCAAAGGTCTTCTATTTGTGGAGAGATTTTCAAAACAGAGAGAGGACCATTCAAAGAAGACCTTTCAAAAGACTTCTTTCTATAGAGGACCTTTCAAAGGTCTTCTATTTGTAGAGAGCCTTTCAAAAGACTTCTGTCTATAGAGGACCTTTCAAAGGCCTTCTGTTTATAAAATACCTTTGAAAAGTCTTCTGTCTCTAGAGAACCTTTCAATGAGCTTCTGCCTCTAGAGGACCTCACAATGGTCTTCTGTCTACGGAGGACTTTTTCAAAGGTGTTCCGTCTATGGAGGACCTTTAGAAGTTCTAATATCTACGGAGGACTTTTCTTGCGTCTATACAGGACCTTTCAAGGGGTTTTCTGCCTATAGAGGAATTTTCGAAAGTCTATTGTCTATAAAGGACCCTTTAAATATATTCTGTCTATAAAAACCCTTTCAAAGGTCTTCTATCAATAAACCTTTCAAATGTTTTCTGTCTATAGAGGACCTTTTAAAGTTCTTCTGTCTAATGAGGACCTTTAAAAGGTCTTCTGTCTAATGATGACCTTTGAAAGGTGTTTTGTCTATAGGGGACATTTTAAAGATCTTCTGTCTGTAAAAGACCTTTCAATTGTCTCCTGTCCATAGAGAACCTTATAAAGGTCTTCTGTCTAATAAGGACCTTTAAAAGTTCTTCTGTATATAGAGAACCTTTCAAAGGTATTTTGTCTATAGAGGACCTTTCAAAGGTCTTCTGTTTATAGAGGTCCATTTGAAGGTCCTCCGTCTTTATAGGACCTTACAAATATATTCTGTCGGTAGAAGATCATTCAAAGATCTCCTGTCTATGGCGAATTTTGCAAATATCTTCTGCCTTTAGATGATCTATCAAAGATGTTTGGTCTACAGAAGACCTTTCACGAGTTTATGGTCTATTAAAGAAGTTCTTCCTTATATAGTAAATTTGTGGCTATACTTTGTGGCTATACAAATACCCTTAAATGTCTTCTTTCCATAGAAGACATGTTATAAGTATGTTGCTTAATCGAATAAGATGTTCTGTCTGTTCTATAAAAGCTATGTTTGAAGCTATATTGAAGGCATTCTAAAGGTCTTCTGTGAGGCACAATGGATTTTTATGAGTAACTGTTCTAAGCCCTTATTGAGGTTTGTATAATAAAACTTCTCGGAAAACAATTTCAGATAGGGTTATTTCTTTATTATCTTTACAAAGTAGACCAATTTTTTTGATTGAAGAAGCAATTAATTAACAATAGACCCATCTAATAACATGTCTAATTACAACAATAAAACCAAATTATCTACAACAACGGCGGGAGAAGATTATTAAAGAAGGAGAATGAAATAATTGCCTTTGGCTATGGCGTATATTTGGAGTTTTTATTTCCTCTCCTATAAAAAACGAAAACTTGTCACAAAAACCCAATTGTTGGACTTTCAATCAACATCTTTTGTGGCCGGGAAAGAGAGAGAGAGGGGGAATGAAGAATAGTCCAGAGTGCTGGTCATAAAGAAGATATTTTCTACGACTAATGTGTCGTCATCATTGTGCAACAATTAATTTATGAAAATTACTGTCACATGTAAATCATTCTAATTTCCTCTGCACAATGCTTGGTGGCTTGGTGATGACATGGTTGCGGTCGGCATGGATGGCTACATTATGGACCCAAACACAATGGCATGTGTGTAGTCGGAGAGTGCACAGAATTAGAATTTCTTTGATAATGACAAAGCAATGCACCACAGACATATCTATATGGATGGATGGATGGATGAATTGCTTGTCCCAGCCGACCTCCTCACCCCCTTCATCATCATTAGCATTTGTAAGTAACTGGTGTACGGGAGCACAGAACTTTTAATTGTTTAACAACTGAACTGGAGAAAAATGCTGTAGCAGCAGAGAAAAAACAACAAGTAAAGGAGTTCTATTCATTCCCATTTGTTTCTTTTTTTCCAAAAGGCAGACAGACAGACACAAAAGAATACGCAACTTCGAAATGAAAATACCATGAAAACCATGACATGATATGGAAACTGAAAGCCCTTCTTTTTCATTCTTCAGCTTCTTTCGTTCCACTCTTATGCGTGCATTCTTCCATTCATTCCGTCATTCAGCCAGCCATTCTTGCATTTAGAAAAACGATATTGTTTCATTTCAGACAATAGAAATTAGTCTGAAGTTGATGAGGATGATTGTGATGTGATGGGATGGATGAGAGACGTGTAGAAAAAGGTTTGTGGTTATGTTTGCCTTGGTTTGTTGGTTTTCTTTTGGTCGTTGTTGTTGGCTTACTCTTTAACAAGCAACCATTTTACGCATAATGACCCGAGGGAACTGTTTACAATGCAGTGCTGGATATAAAAACTGAAACATGAATGACGTCGACAAGAAATCGTAAAAGAGTTGTGTTTTTTATTGAAACACAGAGGAAGCGTAATACAGAAGCTCTGGAGCAAAAGTAGAAGAAGCAGTTCAGAGACATTATAACAGCATAAAGGGTACTTTGAAGAGATTACTTCAAAGTATTGTAACATATACCTACATATGTACATTTACATATGTATATACTTTAAAGAAGCAACCAAAAATAATCTGTTATAAAGAAAATAATGCCTTTTAAAGTCCCCCACAGAGATAAGACCTTAGAAAGGTGATCCATAAACAAATGAGCTTTGAAAGGGTTAATATTCAGTTAAAGCTCCTCCTTTATCGACAGAAAACATGGAAATATCCTCTATAGCAGGTATTGGCACTAATACAAACGCATTATTTGCGGTCTCACGCATACGACTCTCTCTCTCGCTCTCTCCACAAACAACGATTGTGTTAATACATTGCTAAAATTAAAAAATCATTGAAACAAGCGACAATAGAACCTTCTTAATTGACTTCTGAACGAAGACTGAGTGGTGGTTATTCTGTTGTTATTCTCATCAAGGGCACGTGTGCCCCTTTTTGCCGGATGTTGCTCTATAAACTGAAAAACTTTGAAGATCCTCTGGGTTCACTTATAGCAGCATCAGGCAACCCATACCAACGCACATTGGGTTGTTTGCATTGGTATTGGAGACATAACACGCTCAATAGACCGAGAGTTATTCGCTAAGTGGACGCATACACAAAAAACAAAACAAGCGACACACAACCTTCTTCATTGACTGCTCAGCTGAGACTAAATTGTTTTGTTCCCTCCACATGTTGTATACGTGAATAAATGTAAGCTCCCAAAGAGCGTGCGTGCACCCATTGCCTAACGCTGACTTAAAGACACGACCTCTGAGGGTCCTCTATAGACAGAAAAACCCTTGAAATGCTCCCTAAAGACACAAAACTTTTGAAAGACCTTCTTAAAAAAAAGACATGTAAAAGGTCATCTATAAACAGAAGACATTTCCTGTATAATAAAATTAGTGACTCTACAGAAAGAAGAACTTTGAAAAGTCCTCTGAAGACAGAAGACCTTTGAAAGATCATCTATAGAAAGAAGGCGCTTAAAAATGTACCTGCAGACAAAATAACTTCGAAGGGGTTTGTGTATAAATTATACCCTTAAAAGGTTATATATAGACCAGAGACCTTTTTTCTCTACCTACAGAAGAACTTAGAAAGATCTTCTATAGACAGAAGCCCTTGGAAGATCCCCTATAGACAGAAGACATTTGAAATGACAGAAAACTTTGAAAGTCCTCTATAGATAGACGATATTGGAAAGGTCCTCTATAGACTCTATAGAAGACCGTTGAAAGGTCCTCTATAGACAGAAGACCTTTGAAAAGTTCTCCACAGATAGAAGTCCTTGTTAGGTTCTCTTTAGACAGAAGACCTTTGAAAGGTCCCCCGTATACATGAGAACTGTGAAAGGCCTTCTGCAAGCAACAGAAATATGAAAGGCGCTCTATACACAGAATACTTTTGAAAGGTCGTCTATGGACTGAAAACAGTTGAAAAATCCTCTATAGGCTGAAGAACTTTGAAAGGTTCTATATACACTAAAGACTTTTTAAAGGTCCTCTATAGACAAAAGATCTTTGAAATTTCTTCTACAGACAGCAGACCGTTGAAAGGTCCTCTATAGACAAAAACCTCTGAAAGCTCCACCATGGACAAAAGAGCTTTGAAAGGTCCTCTATAGACAGAATATATTTGAAATGTCCTCTATAGACAGAATATATTTGAAAGGTCCTCTATAGAGACTCTTGAAAGGTCATAAAGGTCATAGACATAAAACCTTTGAAAGGTCCTTTACAGATAGAAGACCTTTGATAGGTCCTCCTTTATAGAAAGAAAACCACTGAAAGAAGACCTTGGAAAGACAAAATAAGTTTGTAGGTGCTCTATAGACAGAAGATCTTTGAAAGGTTCTATATACATAAAAGACCTTTTAAACGTTCTATATACATAAAAGACCTTTGTAAGGACCTCTATAGACAAAAGATCTTTGAAATGTCTTCTATAGACAACAGGCCGTTGAAAGGTACTCTATAGACAAAATCAATCTGAAGGGCCCCCCATGGACAAAATAGCTTTGAAAGGTCCTCTATAGAAGATGATATTTGAAAGGTCCTCTACAGACTGAAGACCTTGAAAGGCCCTCTATGGACGGAAAACCATTAAAAGATCGTCTGTAGACAGAATACCTTCAAAAAGTCCTGTATAGGCAGACCTTTGAAAGGTCTACTGCAGAGAAAATACCTTAAAAAGGTTGAAGGGTTCTCTATAGACAAAGTACCTTTAAAATATCCTCTTTGGATATAAAAATTTTGATAGGTCCTGTATAGACAGAAGACCTTCGATATGTCCTCTAGAAAAAGAAAGCCTTTGAATGGTCCCAGTTCTATAGGCACGAGAAATGTGCAAGGTCCTCTATAGACGAAGGGTCCTCTATAGACAAAATACCTTTGAAAGATTCGGAGTACCTTTGAAATGTTCTCCATACACAGAAGAGCTGTGAAAGGTTTTCTATAAACCGAAGACCTCTCAAAGGGAGGGTCCTTTGTAATCAGAGGACCTCTGCAGAGAAAATACTTTAAAAAGGTCGCCTGAGACAGAAGACCTTTAAAAAGTCCTTTATAAACAGAAGATCTTTCAAAGGTCGTCTATGGACAGAAGACCTTTGAAAGGTTCTCTATAGACAGAAGACCATTGAAGTGTACTCTATAGCCAAATTACCTTTAAAACAACCTGTTTGGATAGAAAACCTTTGATTGGTCCTGTATAGACAGAAGACCTTCGATATGTCCTCTAGAAAAAGAAAGACTTTGAATGGTCCCAGTTCTATAGGCACGAGAAATGTGCAAGGTCCTCTATAGACGAAGGGTCCTCTATAGACAAAATACCTTCGAAAGATTCTCTATAGATAGAGTACTTTTGAAATGTTCTCCATACACAGAAGAGCTGTGAAAGGTTTTCTATAAACCGAAGGCCTCTCTAAGGGATGGTCCTTTGTAATCAGAGGACCTCTGCAGAGAAAATACCTTAAAAAGGTAGCCTGAGACAGGAGTCCTTTATAGACAGAAGATCTTTAAAAGGTCGTCTATGGACAGAAGACCTTTGAAAGGTTATCTATAGACAGAAGACATTTGAAGGGTCCTTTATAGCCAAATTACCTTTAAAAGATCCTCTTTGGATAGAAAACCTTTGATTGGTCCTGTATAGACAGAAGACCTTCGATATGTCCTCTAGGAAAAGAAAGCCCACTTATGTATACACGGGAAATGTGCAAGGTCCTCCATAGACAAACGGTCCTCTTGTAACGACAAGTTCCCTCCGGTTGCTGGGATAGCTCGCGGGGGTCCAGAGTCTGCCACAGAAATTTGTAAGTGGAAAGACCGAGAGAGGGATAACACGGATTTCTTGTTGGGTTTTAATCAACGCTGTGTTTTATTATTTCGTTTTTCTTTTAAGGAGTACACAAGTGTAAATTATTAAGCATATACAAAGGTAGAGTTCCGGCCGCTCGTTCGGGGTGACCTGGATCAGTTCACCTCTCCGCTCGTCGCCGACAGTTCAGTCTCGACGGGGAAATGGGGAAGATTCTGGATATGGGCAGTGTGGGAGATGTGGATAAGTTCTCCGTCTATACCGGCCTGTTAGGTGACCTGGATAAGTTCGCCCTCGGTCCGGGTTCTCCTCAAGATAAGTTACCGTGGAAAGGTCGGCTAAACGGTAGACCTGAACAAGGTTTCCGTAGGCGTCGCGAGAGATCTGGATAAGTTTCCCGAACTGATTGGCTAACTGGACGAGTGTACGCGAAAGAGAGGACTCAGGAGTTGCAGATACCTCAAGAAATTCATGGAATCTGAAAAGGTTACGCGACCCAAGAGTTGCAGACACTTAAAGGCGTCTTTACAGGGGTACGTGGATGATTGCCAAGAGCAACGAGCGCTTCGAGGAATCTGCCAAGGTTACGCGAAGACCCAATAGTTGCGGACACTTCAAGGTGTCTGGTCAAAAATACGCGAGGGAGTTCCAAGAGTTGCGAACACTTCAAGGAATCTAGCCAAGAGTACGCGAAGGAGTTCCAAGAGTTGCGAACACTTCACGGAATCTGGGCAAGAATACGCGAGGGGGTTCCAAGAGTTGTGAACACTTCAAGGAATGTGGCCAAGGTTACCCGAAGACCCAAGAGATTGCGGACACTTCAAGGAGTCTGGGCAAGAATACGCGAGGGAGTTCCAAGAGTTGCGAACACTTCACGGAATCTGGGCAAGAATACGCGAGGGAGTTCCAAGAGTTGCGAACACTTCAAGGAATCTGGCCAAGAATACGCGAGGGAGTTCCAAGATTTGCGAACACTTCAAGGAAACTGGGCAAGAGTACGCGAAAGAGTTCCAAGAGTTGCGAACACTTCAAGCAATCTGGGCAAGAGTACGCGAAGGAGTTCCAAGAGTTTCGAACACTTCAAGGAATCTGGGGAAGAGTACGCGAGGGGGTTCCAAGAGTTTCGAACACTTCAAGGAATCTGGGGAAGAGTACGCGAGGGGGTTCCAAGAGTTACGAACACTTCAAGGAATCTGGGCAAGAGTCGCGAAGGAGTTCCAAGAGTTGCGAACACTTCAAGGAATCTGGGAAGAATACGCGAGGGAGTTCCAAGAGTTGCGAACACTTCAAGGAATCTGGGCAAGAATACGCGAGGGGGTTCCAAGAGTTGCGAACACTTTAAGGAATCTGGGGAAGAATACGCGATGGGGTTCCAAGAGTTGCGAACACTTCAAGGAATCTGGGGAAGAATACGCGAGGGAGTTCCAAGAGTAGCGAACACTTCAAGGAATCTGGGCAAGAATACGCGAGGGGGTTCCAAGAGTTGCGAACACTTCAAGGAATCTGGGGAAGAATACGCGAGGGGGTTCCAAGAGTTGCGAACACTTCAAGGAAACTGGGCAACAGTACGCGAAAGAGTTCCAAGAGTTGCGAACACTTCAAGGAAACTGGGCAACAGTACGCGAACGAGTTTCAAGAGTTGCGAACACTTCAAGGAATCTGGGCAAGAGTACGCGAGGGAGTTCCATGAGTTGCGAACACTTCAAGGAATCTGGGCAAGAGTACGCGAAGGAGTTCCAAGAGTTACGAACACTTCAAGGAATCTGGGCAAGAGTACGCGAAGGATTGCGAACACTTCAAGGAATCCGTGTATTCCGCCGTGTACTCACCCATATCATCGACATCGTCGTCAGCCATGTCGGTAATGGCCTCTTCGCTAGACCTCGGAGGAGATGAGCGAATGGATACGTGTGGAACCGCGGAGAAAACATTGGAGGAGGTGGCGGGACAATTGTTCAGCTGTCCAGTACCACTGCCGGAGGATGTGAAGCGGCAGTTGGAGCACCATGTTGCGGAGGAGCTAAAGGCGTGGAAGCCGGGCAAGCGGACCAAGGCGCTAGTTTTGGTAGCGGACCAATGGTTCCGCATCTTAATTTCTCGGGGCGGATCAACCACCTCGGTGAAGGAGGGGTAGTGTGAGGACGAAAATCGTCCCTTATTTTCGGCCACACAAAATGCCTGTGTTGAAATGGGATGCCTTGTAGAGTCCATTATTTGTTTTTCCAAATTATTATTTTGTTTTGAATTATTTTTTTTTCCTTTTCGTCATTAAACAGTGTGGGGGAATCTGCAGGTACAGTTGATCCCAAAACACATAGCTTGGGGTCGACCGATTGTTTTCATTGCCAACCAGCTCCACAAACAAGGTCCCGTTATCCGAGGGGCCACGTTGTGGAAGTAGTGGCAGAGAGGCAGCGTAGGGAAGGCTGTAGAAAAGAAACCTGGAAGTGAGAAATCAAAGTGTACCACCCACCAGTGAACGAAGTACTACCAGTCGCGACACCAGCGAAGTTAAAAATAAACAGGAGGTGAGTTGACCTAGTGAAACGTTGTGAAAGTGCGAATAGTGTTTAACATATCAAAATTTGTTAAATTTTCCAGCGAGTCTTTGAGTCGACGTGACCATAGACTATAACATCTCAAACTTTGTTAAATTTTACCGCCAGTCTTTGAGTCGACGTGGCCAAAGGCTATAACATATCAAAATTTGTTAACTTTTCCCGCGAGTCTTTGAGTCGACGTGGCCATTGACCTTAACACATAAAAATTTGTTAAATTTCCCCGCGAGTCTTTGAGTCGACGTGGCCATTGACTTTAACATATCAAAATTTGTAAAATCTTTCCGCGAGTCTTTGAGTCGACGGAGCCATCGACCATAATATATAGAATTCGTCGCAACGCAAAACCAACATAGGCCGGAAATTTCCAAGCTCATCGGAACGCGAGACAACGAAGTGCCCCGTGGACACCGACGAAACTCCAGCCCTTCTGAGACAGCGCCGACAGTCGGACATTTCCGGCCAACGCCCAACAACGAGAGCCGAGGTACAACAAGCCTTTGTGCAGTCGTATTGTCAGAGCAAAACGCAGAAGAAACACCACAATTTATATTACAAATTCAATTAATGTTTATTTCACAAAAGTTAACAAGAGAATGAGAAAAATATTTAATGTTGACAAAATAGAAATGTAGAGTACATTATTTCAAATCAAAGCTTACTATGTTACAGAAAAATAATATTAAACAAAAAGTTCAATTTCAAATTAAGTTAAACAAGTAGTTTTCATTACATATTTCCAACACCTTCCCTTAATGGAAACTGCTCAATACCAAGCATGTTTGTTAATTTCTTATGTGAAAATGGCTTTAAACATTTGGTTAAAATATCAGCCACATTTTCGGTAGACGGAGTGAAAGTCAATTTTACTAGACCCTTTTCATATAGTTCACGAACATAATGAAAACGTGTATCGATGTGTTTACTTCTTGCGTGGTACACTGGATTTCGTACCAACTGTTGAGCACTCAAATTGTCTCCATATATTTCCGTTCCATTGCGAATTATATTATCAAATCCAAGTTCTGTGAGTAAGTTTCTCAAATATATTGCTTCCTTTGAAGCCGCAGATATAGCCATGTATTCTGCTTCCGTGCTACTTAATGCCACTGTCTGTTGTTTCTTCGACTCGTACGAAATTGCCGCACCCGCTAGAATAAATGTGTATCCCGTATACGATCTTCTGTTATCGGAGCTACTTGCCCAATCAGCATCTGCAAATCCATATAATAATTTCCCATTCGATTTAAAACAAATTTCGTAGTCAATAGTGTTTGCCAAGTAACGAAGTATATGTTTTGCGCCTTTAAGATGTTAGACATGTGGGTTTTTATTAAACTGGGATAGCTTATTGACTGCATGAACAATGTCAGGACGCGAGCAAATTCCTATATACATCAAGGAACCTATAAGCGATTGATACTTTGTCACGTCTACTTTACTACAATTGGAACAATCTTGACAATTTTTATATTTTGATCCAGGATCTAAAGGTGTACTACATATTCTGGTATTTTCCATATTTTGTTCTTCCAATAACTCTCTTATTATTTTCTTCTGGGATAAGCTTATGCTGCCAGTTGATTCTTTTCTTTCAATCTCCATCCCCAAGAAAAAAATAACTGGACCTTTGTCAATAATGTCAAACTCTGCTTTAAGAGCTGACTTAATAGAATTCATTGTTCTCATATTAGAGCATGCCAACATTATATCGTCTACATATACGACAATTATATTATATTGGCCTTCTTTATTCATCACGTATGCACATCTCTCAACCGTACAGCGAATAAAACCAACCTTTTTCAATACTGCATCAAGTTTTTCGTTCCACATACGACCGGATTGCTTTAATCCATATATAGATTTCTTAAGTTTGCAAACCATATCAGGATTATCGGGATCTTCGAATCCTTTTGGTTGTTCCATAAAAATATCTTCATCCATTGTGCCATTCAGATATGCGGTAGTGACATCCAGTTGATGAACAAATAGTTTGTATTCCACTGCCAAAGCCAAAACAGTCCTTACCGTTGCATATCTCGTTACTGGGGAAAACGTTTCAGTATAGTTTATTCCATATATTTGGCCACATCCCCTTGCTACGAGCCTTGCCTTACATCTATCAAAATTCCCCTCCTTATCTTGCTTAACTGTGTATACCCACTTATTTTTCAGAACTCGTTCATTTTCTGGTTTTCTGACTAACTCCCACGTATCTTTGGACATTAATGCTTGAAATTCATTTTCCATTGCTTTAATCCATTTGTCACTTTCAGGAACCGCTACCGCTTCTGCAAAATCTTTTGGACATATAACATTATTCTCCTTGGATAGTACATTATTTAAACGTATTCTCTTTCCAGATCTAAGCACTCTGTAGTTGACGTCGTCTTCTGGTTCATTTTCGCCTTCCGCTTCATTTATTTCTCGTGGATCTAAATCAATATTATTTTCAGAACTTTCACTAATCGGCAAGACAATGTGTTGATGGTTAGGTTCTTTTCGTATTTCTTTTGTTGATAATTCTGAAAAACTATCTTCACTCAACCAGACTTTAGGGAAAATATCATATTCGGAGCTGTTTTCAACCGAATCTTCCAAAAACTTGACATCTCTGCTTTTATACAGCTTTCCTGTTTTAATATCCAACAATCTATATGCTTTTGATTCTGCAGAATAACCTGTCATAATACACTCAATACCTTTGGATGCAAAATTTGATTTCCCTGGCCTTTTATTAAGCATAATGGCTCGGCATCCGAATATCTTTAAATGCGATACGGTAGGCTTAATCCCGCTCCACATTTCAACTGGAGTTTTGTCACATAGAGATTTGTTAGGACATCTATTTCTTATATATACAGCTGTATCTACAGCCTCGGAACTAAGATACTCCTTGCCATTGTCGCTACGTAAAGCTTTTAATTTCTTTGAAGTCTGCCTTTCAGCCATTGAAATGAAATTGGTGAAAGCTCTGTAAACATCACTTTTTTTCTTTAGAAAATAGACAAACATCATGCGGGAATAATCGTCAATAAAGAGGACAAAATATCTGGATCCTCCAGCCGAATTAACTCTCATTGGACCACAAACGTCCGTATGAACTAATTCTAGTGGTTCTTTAGCTCTAAATGTTGCCTCTTTTGGGAATGGTTTAACACATATTTTCGCTTTTAAGCACGATTTACATTCAAAATTCTTTGGCATTTGCACCGCATTCATTCCTTGAACCATCCCCTTTTTTGATAAATCAGTTATATCTCTAACATTTAAGCGCCCAAACCGTTTGTGCCATTTTATGAAATTTGATTCTGAATACATACCATGTACCATATTTGCTTTTGTTTCACAAACATACAGATTACCGTTTCTATGTCCATTCAAAACGACACGTTCTTGAATATCTCTAACTTTAACATATGTGTCATCAAAAGTCGCAAATTGTTTGTTCTCGGCCAACTTTGCAATGCTTATGAAATTGAATTTTAAATCCGGTACGAATAGCACATCCTTAAGATCAATTGTTTCTCCATTATTTGTCTCCAGTTTTATATGGCATATTCCCTCTGAAAATATATGATAACCTCCGGCCAATTCAATGCGCTCCTTGTGATTTCGAAATGTAACTTCATTTTTCCGTGTACAACACATGTGACACGTTGCTCCGCTATCCAGCACCCAGGTTTCACTTGACAAATTATATGAATTTGATCCGTGTAACATTGCATTTGATTTAGAACTTTTACTAAAGCAATCCCTTGCTATATGCCCGGCTTTTCCGCATTTGAAACATTTGATTCTCTTTGATATCTTACCATCTTCGTTTATTTTCAAACTTTTTTGCACGTTTCTTGACAAAAACACTTCTTGGCTATCTTCCAATCTGATTCTTGAGGTTCTTCTTTCAAATTCTTCAAGTAACTTATTATTGAGTACTGCTATAGATGGTAAGGAGTCTCTGGATTCCATGGCAACCACGAAACTTTCATAGTCTTCAGGTAAACTGCTCAACAATATTATAACTAAAATTTCATCGGGAATGTTGACATCAATTTCATGTAGTTTATTTGTTGTTTCATTAAAAATCTTCAGATGTTCATTCATTGTTTGGCCTACATTCATTTTTGTTGATAAGATCCTTCTAAACAGCAAAACCTTTGTTGATGGTCCTCGAGGTTGGAATTTTTCTTCAAGTTTTACCCATGCTTCTCGAGATGTCACACAATTTTTGACTAAACTAAGTTGGTCACTTTTCATGCACAGGAATATTGAAGAAAGCGCTTTTTGATCCTTCCGATTCCATTCAATTTGCCCCACACCATCTTCAGGTTTCACAATTTCTCCGCAAACATAACCCCAAAGATCTGAATGTATCAGGAGACTTTTCATATGAATCCGCCATCCATCATAATTGCTTTCTTCCAATTTCTCGATATTGAATGTTGACCTTTGAAAGGTTCTCCATAGACAGAAGAGCTGTGAAAGGTTTTTTATAAACCGAAGACCTCTCAACGGAATGGTCCTTTGTAATCAGAGAGCCCTTAAAAAAGTTTTTATAGACCGTTTACCTTTGAAAGGTCCTCTACAGACCTTTGAAATGTCCTCTGTAGATAGAAGATCTTTGAAAGTTTCTACATAGACTAAAGACCTTCGAAACTTCTTACTTAATCAGGAGATCTTTGAAAGGTCATCTATAGACAGAAGACCTTTGAAAGGTTCTCAACAGTCAGAAGACGTTCGAAAATTCCTCCACAGATAGGAGACCGTTCAAAGGTCCTCTGTATACGGAAGACCTTTGAAAGTTTCTCTATAGACAGAAGACCTATATAGACTGAAAACCTTTGAAAGGTAATCTAAGGACAGAAGGCCTTAATAAGACCTCTATTGATAGAAGGCCTTTGAAAGACGCTTTTTACATAGAAGACCTTTGACAGTTCCTGAAAGTTCTTCTTTAGACAGAAACCATTTAAAATTTTCTCTGTAGACAGAAACCTCTGAAAATTCCTTCGTAGACATTAGAACCTTTGAAAGGTCCTCTATAGATAGAAGAATATTGAAAGGTCTTCTATAGACAGAAGATATTTAAAAGGTTATCAATAGACAGAGGGCCTTTGAAATGTCCTCTATAGACAAAAGACCTTGAAAGTCTCTATAAACAGATGACACTTAAAAGGCCCTATGTAGAAAAAAGAAGTTTCGTAGGTCCTCTATAGACAGAAGACCTTTTAAGGCTGATATATGGGCACTAAACCATTGAAAGGTCCTCCATAGACTGAAGACCTTTGAAATGTCCTCTATGCACAGTTATCTATAGACAAAAAAACGTTTGAAATGTTCTAGCTAGACGTTTTTCGAAAGGTAGTCTTTAGACAGAAGATCTTTCAAACGCCCGCAGTAAAAGGAAGGCCTTTTATATCGACGCCTCCAAACAATAGTATGCTAAGTCGACATAGCATGTTTCCAAGTTCTTTACATTTTTAAGGACGTTAAATCCTTTAACTTAAATTCTGTCAAATTTTGGTAATGATCGGACAATCCGAACAGAAGTTATAAACAAATATTTACTTAGCATAGTACTGAAGGTCAAAAAAATTTCCAAACTTTTAGAGCTTGTCCTGCAAGACTCGCTTTTCAGAATTAGCAAACTATTATTTGGAGGTGTCGAACGTCCTTTAACTTAAATTCTGTCTAATTTTGGTAATGATCGGTCAATCCGAACAGAAGTTATAAACAAATATTGACTTAGCATAGTACTGAAGTTCAAAAAAATGTCCAAACTTTGAAAGCTTCTCCTGCAAAACTCACTTTTTAGACTTAGCATACTATTATTTGGAGGTGCCGATATACAGATCATCTTTTTAACGTTTTCCATAGACAGAAGACCTTTGAAAGGTCTTGTAAAGATCGACCTTGAAAAGGTCTTCATAGAAAGGTCATTCAAAGACCAATGAAACGTCCGCTGTTGACAGTAGACCCCCATATAATCTTTCATGAACATAAGACCCATAAAAAGTTGTCACTCTATTGCCTTAAAATCCAATTATGAAATCAAAAAATGACATTGCACTCTCTTGTCATGGGTGGTCAGGTAGAATAAACTTCCACTTTCGTATTTGTTTGTGTCTTTCGCATTGACGTAATATGAAACGATTTCCATGAAGCATGGGCAGCCATCATTGTGTCCAACGAAAACAATATTTGACAATCATTTTAAAAATCGACCACCTCTCTTCACAACACCAATTTGCTTGACATCTCCATTCATTGAAAGAATGGCATTTATCTCACAATGTCTGTTCATATTCCAAGAAGTGAAAACAACAACGAAAATGAAAACAAACAAAGTGAGAAAAACTGGTTGTGGTCTTCAATTCTGTCATTTGTCTCCACAGATAAAGTAGAGACAGAAGATATGTTTTACACTTTCTTTTGGCATTGTTTCATTGAAAATGAAAGACAGACAACAATACAATTCTCAGATTTTTGCATTAAAGAAGAACTTGTCAATTTGCGTTGCGTTGACAGGTTTTTTTTTTGTGCTGTGGCTCTTGCATTGAATGCCATTAAAGATGTCATAATATGCATTAGATATGATTGCTTTCGGATGGAATGGGATGGGAGACTAATGGTGTCATTAGTTTAAGGGAAAAGAATGTAATTTTGTGAAAATTCTGGGGTATCCTTCTTCTTCGTAGAAGTTTGAATTTTTAAACGGAGGTTCTTTTTTCAATTTTCTTTTTTTTTTTCAAATTCGCCAGTAATTTTATTTGCTTTCCATCCCTTCCCTAAAGTCCCGTGTAGCTTAAATAACAAATTTCCCTTATTAGGCAAAAGTGATTAGGGGTGGCCCGAGGCGATTAAATTTCTTCCATTAATACGCATTTCACTCGGAAGTTATTGGCCATAAAATATGATTTTAACATTTTAATGACTTCCAAAGAAATTAACACATTATTTTTATGATTTACAACCAAACCAACCACAACAACAACAAATTCATTTAAACTAAACCGCCCGCCACACATTCACAAATAAACGTTAAACTTTTTTTTTAATAAATATTTACTAAAAAAATACTAAACATTAATAAATTTGTCAGTGCATGCCAACGATAAGAAACCACAATTGTTCGGCCGCCTTAAGACAGCAAACAAATATTTGTTAATGGTGGTTGTGGTGGCTGGCGCATGCGTAGCCAGTCTCGTAGCTACCAACCCCAACAAAAGAATGTCCACAATGCATTTCACAAAAAAAATAAAAATATTTTAAATGTCATAAATGTGTGACTGATTTACGACTTTTGTGCAATTGAAATAGTCAAACGAAATGAAAAAAAAAACCTATTAAAGATAATTACGAAAATAATTGAAAGGTGAATTTCAAATGTACCCTACACTCGACCGCCGGGGGTGAATGGTATTCAAAATATTAAGATTTAAATAACTGTTCAAACAACTAAAATCTAAGAAAATTCTTCATATAAACCAATTGATCTCTGAAATAAATAAATAATTCTTGTCCTTAAATACCATATCAAACTTACCCCATGTACTTCTTGTAAACGAAGTTCAACCCGCTGCAATTGTTTTAAAATATTTAACAAAAGTAATAACACTCCGCTAAATTCACGCACCGGCAATTTCCATTAAATCAGTTAAAATTGCATATAAAACGGATTTCACCATACAATTAAATTTCTGCTGTATTTTTTTTTTTTCACAACGAAACTATCTGTCGTGGTATGGCAGAGAAAAAAAACAAGTGGCGGAATGCAATTCTGAGCGGTTGGTTGGTGACTTATAAAAAATTCAAAACTCATACTTGCTGCACAGTTGCACTGAAAATTTTACTATTCACAATATGTAAGGCTGTGTGCGCGGTTATTTCAGTTAAGCAGTTAACCAACAGAATTGTGGTCAGTTGGACAGATGTTTGCATTTTATTTTTGTTTTTGTAAATATGGTACAGAACACAAACATTTGTTTTTTCTTCTGTTAAATCAGTAAACTTTATGAAATACATGGAAACATTTTTTTAAACCTGTATTAACTCAGCATAAAACCAGTAAGGAAAAGATCAAAGTCGGGTGGGGCCGACTATTATGTATATCAGGAAAAAAGTCTAAAATTGTCTTTTTCATTTCAAAAAAATCAAAAAAAAATTTTTATACTACATCAATGATTTTTGGCACATAGATTAAGAAAAAAATCAGCATTCCAAATCTGTTTTCGTTACTAACTTTGATCGTTGCGCGCAAAAGATATGACTGTTTTAATTATGATAATTAGAAAAAATTCTAAAAAAAATCGCGGCTTAATATTGTTAGCTGTTATATCCTATTATCGTGAACTGAATTCGTAACCTTTGCGATGATGCAAAAAAATAATCGCAAAGTCTCAATGGATTCGCGAAAAATCAAATTTGTTAAATAATTTCACGTATTTACAAACATATTTTTGAAACAATATCGCTCATACTTACGAAAAATATAAAAAAAAATTATAACAGCATCCAGACATTTTGAGGAGTAAAATGAAACCTAAGTTGTGAAGGTTGGAGCTATAGTATTCAAGTTATTTGCAAAAAATACGAAGAAAATATTACGAAAAAATTAAAATCATATTATTCTACTTTTATTTTTTTATGGTTTTCTAGGAATAGTTGGAGAAATGATGTTTGAGTTCTTCGGCATTTTCGTCAAAATTTCACGCAATAATGATGATATTTCGTTGTAACAAATTTTTCGCTTATAGTTTTCCTATTGGATAATATTATTAGAATCTTATATCAAATCACAAGGAATTCCAATTGGGGCATAACATTAAAATAATGTTATATTGAATATTACAACATTTGAGATGCATATAAACCGCGCAATTGTGAAAATGACATGATGCGCATCCGATTTTCCAACACAGCGAATCAATCCCTCTTATTTGATGTACAGTTTGTCAAATTCTATTTGGCGACCACGATGTAGCATCTGCTGCATATTAGGGTGCAAAACACAGTAAAATGGTCATAATTTCCGCGAAGTTCATTTACATTTTATGCGCATCCGATTTCAATAATCACCATTAAAAAATACATCATTCTATGCCGTTTCAATGCGATCCATCAAGAACCGTAGATGTAGCATCGCACTCAATTTTTAGATAAAATCTATTATATCTCTGGATTTACGAGAGTTTTTAAATATCTGTTTTCGCGCAGTTTAAACACGCGTATCGATCTATTTATTTGAGTAGAACTGACACATCCAAAACGCGTTTTAATATGCGATATTTTCAAAATAATTTTTTGCAAATTTTCAAAATTTGAGGGGTATCATATCCGCCTATCTAGTGGGTGGATTTTTACGCGTCGTGGCTTTTTAGATTCAGAACGCAAAAAAACTAAATTTACGCGGGTTTCCACGGAAATCGATTGACGTTTGTAAATTTTAAACAAAAAAAATAGGTTTTTGAGAAAAATTTACGCACAAAAATTTCGTGTTTGGGCGCAGATTACTGTGATCCTGTGAGGGCTACACCCTCATGTTATACATTAAAAAATGCGAAATCGTGAGTACTGTAATCAAATAATAAGCTTTTAGTGAAATCCAGCTGCGCGTCCCGATTAGAACAACAATTCAAAAAACCCCATTTTTCTGGTTTCAAAATGTCAGCATCCGTTTGAGGTAGATACAGTGGATATATTGAAAAATCATACTTTAGAAACTTCAACTCTGAAGTGTACTCTTTAACTTCTCCTTTGAGCTTTAAGCTCTACATTGTGTTGTAAAACCACTAATTGGAAAATAACATAATGAAACTCGTTTTTTTCAACGATTTTTTCCGATTTTTTTACATTAGTACGACCACAGCTTCCGCTCAAAATATTATTTTAAGAAACCCCTCGGTGAATCGGGCTAAAACAGTTTATTTTACCGAAATGCGGTCAAAAGTTATGGTATAGTAAAACTGATCGCGAGTTACAATACCTCATACCTCAGTTTCAACATAAGTCAATTTTCTACAAAAAGCTTGATATATCACTGTATAAAAATATGGAATAATTAGTTTCCCATTAGTAATGGAATTACTAAGCTCCACCGTCATGTCAAGGCATATTCTTTGAAGAAGTAAAACACTGGAAGGGTATAATGCTACTCAGATGAAAAGAAGGATCCATTATCTGAAAGAAAGGGTGCTTCTAAAGACCATTTTTGAAAAAGGGTGCTTCTTAATACCATTTCTCAAAGAAAGAGTGCTTCTATAGACCCTTTCTGAAAAAATGGTGTTCCTATAGACCCATTCTGAAATAAAAGTTGCTTCTACAGACCCTTTCTTAAAGAAGGGTGCTTCTATAGACCCATTCTGAAAGAAAAGGTGTTTCTACAGATCCTTTCTCAAAGAAAGGGTTCTTCTGAAGACCCTTTCTCAAAGAAAGGGTGCTTCTATAGACCCATTCTGAAAGAAAAGGTGTTTCTATAGACCCATTCTGAAATAAAAGTTGTTTCTGCAGACCCTTTCTTAACGAAGGGTGTTTTTATAGACCCATTCTGAAAGAAAGGGTGCTTCTATAGACCCTTTCTGAAAAAATGGTGTTCCTATAGACCCATTCTGAAATAAAAGTTGCTGCTACAGACCCTTTCTTAAAGAAGGGTGCTTCTATAGACCCATTCTGAAAGAAAAGGCGTTTCTATAGATCCATTCTGAAATAAAAGTTGCTTCTACAGACCCTTTCTAAAAAGGGGTGTCTCTATAGAACCTTCCTGAAAGAAAGGGTGCTTCTATCGACCACTTCTGAAAGAAAGGGTGCTTCTATAGACCCTTTCTCAAAGAAAGGGTGCTTCTATAGACCCTTTTTCAAAGAAAGGGTGCTTCTAAAGACCCTTTTTCAAAGAAAGGGTGCTTCTAAAGACCCTTTTTCAAAGAAAGGGTGCTTCTTTAAAACAATTCTGAAAGACAAGATGCTTCTATAGACCCTTTCTCAAAGAAAGGGTGCTTCTATAGACCCTTTCTCAAAGAAAGGGTGCTTCTAAAGACCCTTTCTCAATGAAAGGGTAGAAGCCCTTTCTCAAAGAAAGGGTGCTTCTAAAGACCCTTTCTGAAAAGGTGCTTCTAAAGACCCTTTCTGAAATGGGTGTTTCTAAAGACCCTTTTTGAAAGAAAGAGTGTTTCTATAGACCATTTCTGAAAGAAAGGGTGCTTCCATAGACCCTTTCTGAAAGGAAAGGTGCTTCTATAGAGACTTTCTGAAAGAAATGGTGCTTCTATAGACCCTTTCTGAAATTAAAGGTGCTTCTAAAGACCCTTTCTGAAAGAAAAGGTGCTTCTAAAGACCCTTTTTAAAAGGAAGGGTTCTTCTATAGACCCCTTTCTAAAAGATAGGGTACTTCCATATAACCTTTCTAAAGATAGGGTGCTTCCATATAACCTTTCTAAAGATAGGGTGCTTCTATAGACCCTTTCTCAAAGAAAGGCTGCTTCTATAGACCCTTTCTCAAAGAAAGGGTGCTTCTAAAGACCCTTTCTCAAAGAAAGGGTGCTTCTAAAGACCCTTTCTCAAAGATAGGGTGCTTCTAAAGACCTTTTCTCAAAGAAAGGGTGCTTCTAAAGACCCTTTCTCAAAGAAAGGGTGCTTCTAAAGACCCTTTCTCAAAGAAAGGGTGCTTCTATAGACCCCTTCTGAAAGAAAGGGTGCTTCTATAGACCCCTTCTGAAAGAAAGGGTGATTCTATAGACCCCTTCTGAAAGAAAGGGTGATTCTATAGACCCCTTCTGAAAGAAAGGGTGATTCTATAGACCCCTTCTGAAAGAAAGGGTGCTTCTATAGACCCCTTCTGAAAGAAAGGGTGATTCTATAGACCCCTTCTGAAAGAAAGGGTGATTCTATAGACCCCTTCTGAAAGAAAGGGTGATTCTATAGACCCCTTCTGAAAGAAAGGGTGATTCTATAGACCCCTTCTGAAAGAAAGGGTGATTCTATAGACCCCTTCTGAAAGAAAGGGTGATTCTATAGAAATTTTCTAAAAGAAAGGGTGCTTCTAAAGACCCTTTCTCTAAGAAATGGTGCTTCTATAGACCCTTTCTCAAAGAAAGGGTGCTTCTAAAGACCCTTTCTCAAAGAAAGGGTGCTTCTAAAGACCCTTTCTCAAAGATAGGGTGCTTCTAAAGACCTTTTCTCAAAGAAAGGGTGCTTCTAAAGACCCTTTCTCAAAGAAAGGGTGCTTCTAAAGACCCTTTCTCAAAGAAAGGGTGCTTCTAAAGACCCTTTCTCAAAGAAAGGGTGCTTCTATAGACCCCTTCTGAAAGAAAGGGTGATTCTATAGACCCCTTCTGAAAGAAAGGGTGATTCTATAGACCCCTTCTGAAAGAAAGGGTGATTCTATAGACCCCTTCTGAAAGAAAGGGTGATTCTATAGACCCCTTCTGAAAGAAAGGGTGATTCTATAGACCCCTTCTGAAAGAAAGGGTGATTCTATAGACCCCTTCTGAAAGAAAGGGTGATTCTATAGACCCCTTCTGAAAGAAAGGGTGCTTCTATAGACCCCTTCTGAAAGAAAGGGTGATTCTATAGACCCCTTCTGAAAGAAAGGGTGATTCTATAGACCCCTTCTGAAAGAAAGGGTGATTCTATAGAAATTTTCTAAAAGAAAGGGTGCTTCTAAAGACCCTTTCTCTAAGAAATGGTGCTTGTATAGACCCCTTCTGAAAGAAAGGGTGCTTCTATAGACCCTTCTGAAAGAAAGGGTGCTTCTATAGACCCCTTCTGAAAGAAAGGGTGCTTCTATAGACCCCTTCTGAAAGAAAGGGTGCTTCTATAGACCCCTTCTGAAAGAAAGGGTGCTTCTATAGACCCCTTCTGAAAGAAAGGGTGCTTCTATAGACCCCTTCTGAAAGAAAGGGTGCTTCTATAGACCCTTTCTCTAAGAAATGGTGCTTGTATAGACCCCTTCTGAAAGAAAGGGTGCTTCTATAGACCCCTTCTGAAAGAAAGGGTGCTTCTATAGACCCCTTCTGAAAGAAAGGGTGCTTCTAAAGACCCTTTCTCTAAGAAATGGTGCTTGTATAGACCCCTTCTGAAAGAAAGGGTGCTTCTATAGACCCCTTCTGAAAGAAAGGGTGCTTCTATAGGCCTTTTCTAAAAGAAAGGGTGCTTCTAAAGACCCTTTCTCTAAGAAAGGGTGCTTCTAAAGACCTTTTCTCAAAGAAAGGGTGCTTCTAAAGACCCTTTCTCAAAGAAAGGGTGCTTCTAAAGACCCTTTCTCAAAGAAAGGGTGCTTCTATAGACCCCTTCTGAAAGAAAGGGTGATTCTATAGACCCCTTCTGAAAGAAAGGGTGATTCTATAGACCCCTTCTGAAAGAAAGGGTGTTTCTGTAGACCCATTCTGAAAGAAAATGTGCTTCTGTAGACCCTTTCTAAAAGAAAGGGGGGCTTCTATAGAACCTTCCTGAAAGAAAGGGTGCTTCTATAGACCCCTTTTGAAAGAAAGGGTGCTTCTATAGACCCCTTCTGAAAGAAAGGGTGCTTCTATAGACCCCTTCTGAAAGAAAGGGTGCTTCTATAGACCCCTTCTGAAAGAAAGGGTGCTTCTATAGACCCCTTCTGAAAGAAAGGGTGCTTCTATAGACCCCTTCTGAAAGAAAGGGTGCTTCTATAGACCCCTTCTGAAAGAAAGGGTGATTCTATAGACCCCTTCTGAAAGAAAGGGTGATTCTATAGACCCCTTCTGAAAGAAAGGGTGTTTCTGTAGACCCATTCTGAAAGAAAATGTGCTTCTGTAGACCCTTTCTAAAAGAAAGGGGGGCTTCTATAGAACCTTCCTGAAAGAAAGGGTGCTTCTATAGACCCCTTTTGAAAGAAAGGGTGCTTCTATAGACCCCTTCTGAAAGAAAGGGTGCTTCTATAGACCCCTTCTGAAAGAAAGGGTGCTTCTATAGACCCCTTCTGAAAGAAAGGGTGCTTCTATAGACCCCTTCTGAAAGAAAGGGTGCTTCTATAGACCCCTTCTGAAAGAAAGGGTGCTTCTATAGACCCCTTCTGAAAGAAAGGGTGCTTCTATAGACCCCTTCTGAAAGAAAGGGTGCTTCTATAGACCCCTTCTGAAAGAAAGGGTGCTTCTATAGACCCCTTCTGAAAGAAAGGGTGCTTCTATAGACCCCTTCTGAAAGAAAGGGTGCTTCTATAGACCCCTTCTGAAAGAAAGGGTGCTTCTATAGACCCCTTCTGAAAGAAAGGGTGCTTCTATAGACCCCTTCTGAAAGAAAGGGTGCTTCTATAGACCCCTTCTGAAAGAAAGGGTGCTTATATAGACCCCTTCTGAAAGAAAGGGTGCTTCTATAGACCCCTTCTGAAAGAAAGGGTGCTTCTATAGACCCCTTCTGAAAGAAAGGGTGCTTATATAGACCCCTTCTGAAAGAAAGGGTGCTTCTATAGACCCCTTCTGAAAGAAAGGGTGCTTCTATAGACCCCTTCTGAAAGAAAGGGTGCTTCTATAGATCCCTTCTGAAAGAAAGGGTGCTTCTATAGACCCCTTCTGAAAGAAAGGGTGCTTCTATAGACCCCTTCTGAAAGAAAGGGTGCTTCTATAGACCCCTTCTGAAAGAAAGGGTGCTTCTATAGACCCCTTCTGAAAGAAAGGGTGCTTCTATAGACCCCTTCTGAAAGAAAGGGTGCTTCTATAGACCCCTTCTGAAAGAAAGGGTGCTTCTATAGACCCCTTCTGAAAGAAAGGGTGCTTCTATAGACCCCTTCTGAAGGAAAGGGTGCTTCTATAGACCCCTTCTGAAAGAAAGGGTGCTTCTATAGACCCCTTCTGAAAGAAAGGGTGCTTCTATAGACCCCTTCTGAAAGAAAGGGTGCTTCTATAGACCCCTTCTGAAAGAAAGGGTGCTTCTATAGACCCCTTCTGAAAGAAAGGGTGCTTCTATAGACCCCTTCTGAAAGAAAGGGTGCTTCTATAGACCCCTTCTGAAAGAAAGGGTGCTTCTATAGACCCCTTCTGAAAGAAAGGGTGCTTCTATAGACCCCTTCTGAAGGAAAGGGTGCTTCTATAGACCCCTTCTGAAAGAAAGGGAGCTTCTATAGACCCCTTCTGAAAGAAAGGGTGCTTCTATAGACCCCTTCTGAAAGAAAGGGTGCTTCTATAGACCCCTTCTGAAAGAAAGGGTGCTTCTATAGACCCCTTCTGAAAGAAAGGGTGCTTCTATAGACCCCTTCTGAAAGAAAGGGTGCTTCTATAGAACCTTTCTGAAAGAAAGGGTGCTTCTATAGAACCTTTCTGAAAGAAAGGGTGCTTCTATAGAACCTTTCTGAAAGAAAGGGTGCTTCTATAGAACCTTTCTGAAAGAAAGGGTGCTTCTATAGAACCTTTCTGAAAGAAAGGGTGCTTCTATAGAACCTTTCTGAAAGAAAGGGTGCTTCTATAGAACCTTTCTGAAAGAAAGGGTGCTTCTATAGACCCTTTCTTAAAGAAAGGGTGCTTCTATAGACCCTTTCTTAAAGAAAGGGTGCTTCTATAGACCCTTTCTTAAAGAAAGGGTGCTTCTATAGACCCTTTCTTAAAGAAAGGGTGCTTCTATAGACCCTTTCTTAAAGAAAGGGTGCTTCTATAGACCCTTTCTTAAAGAAAGGGTGTTTCTATAGACCCTTTCTTAAAGAAAATGTGCTTCTATAGACCCTTTCTTAAAGAAAATGTGCTTCTATAGACCCTTTCTTAAAGAAAGGATGCTTCTATAGACCCTTTCTTAAAGAAAATGTGCTTCTATAGACCCTTTCTTAAAGAAAATGTGCTTCTATAGACCCTTTCTTAAAGAAAGGATGCTTCTATAGACCCTTTCTTAAAGAAAATGTGCTTCTATAGACCCTTTCTTAAAGAAAATGTGCTTCTATAGACCCTTTCTTAAAGAAAATGTGCTTCTATAGACCCTTTCTTAAAGAAGGGGTGTTTCCATAGACACTTTCTAAAGGAAAGGGTGCTTCTATAGACCCATTCTGAAAGAAGGGGTGCTTCTATAGGCCCATTCTGAAAGAAAGGGTGCTTCTATAGACCCATTCTGAAAGAAAGGGTGCTTCTATAGACCCATTCTGAAAGAAAGGGTGCTTCTATAGACCCATTCTGAAAGAAAGGGTGCTTCTATAGACCCATTCTAAAAGAAAGGGTGCTTCTACAGACCCATTCTGAAAGAAACGGTGTTTCCATAGACACTTTCTAAAAGAAAGGGTGCTTCTATAGACCCATTCTGAAAGAAAGGGTGCTTCTATAGACCCATTCTGAAAGAAAGGGTGCTTCTATAGACCCATTCTGAAAGAAAGTGTGCTTCTATAGACCCATTCTGAAAGAAAGGGTGCTTCTATAGACCCATTTTGAAAGAAAGGGTGCTTCTATAGACCCATTCTGAAAAAGGGTGCTTCTATAGACCCTTTCTAAAGGAAAGGGTGCTTCTATATACCATTTCTGAAAGAAAGGGTGCTTCTATAGACCCTTTTCTTAAAGAAAGGGTGCTTCCATAGACCTTTTCTGAAAGAAAGGGTGCTTCTATAGACCCCTTTCTTAAAGAAAGGGTGCTTCTATAGACCTTTTCTGACAGAAAGGGTGCTTCTATATACCCTTTCTGAAAGAATGGAAGCTTCTATAGACCATTTTCTTAAAGAAAGGGTGCTTCTATAGACCCTTTCTAAACGAAAGGGTGCTTCTATATACCTTTTCTCAATGAAAGGGTGCTTCTATATACCTTTTCTCAATGAAAGGGTGCTTCTATATACCTTTTCTCAATGAAAGGGTGCTTCTATATACCTTTTCTCAATGAAAGGGTGCTTCTATATACCTTTTCTCAATGAAAGGTTGCTTCTATATACCTTTTCTCAATGAAAGGGTGCTTCTATATACCTTTTCTCAATGAAAGGTTGCTTCTATATACCTTTTCTCAATGAAAGGGTGCTTCTATATACCTTTTCTCAATGAAAGGGTGCTTCTATATACCTTTTCTCAATGAAAGGGTGCTTTTCTCAATGAAAGGTTGCTTCTATATACCTTTTCTCAATAAAAGGGTGCTTCTATATACCTTTTCTCCTATATACCTTTTCTCAATGAAAGGTTGCTTCGATATACCTTTTCTCAATGAAAGGGTGCTTCTATATACCTTTTCTCAATGAAAGGTTGCTTCTATATACCTTTTCTCAATGAAAGGGTGCTTCTATATACCTTTTCTCAATGAAAGGGTGCTTCTATATACCTTTTCTCAATGAAAGGGTGCTTCTATATACCTTTTCTCAATGAAAGGGTGCTTCTATAGAACCCTTTCTTAAAGAAAATGTACTTCTATAGAACCTTTTCTTAAAGATAATGTACTTCTATAGAACCTTTCTGAAAGAAAGGGTGCTTCTATAGACCCTTTCTAAAAGAAAGGGTGCTTCTATATACCATTTCTAAAATAAAGGGTGCTTCTATATACCATTTCTAAAAGAAAGGATGCTTCTATAGACCCTTTCTGAAAGAAATGGCGCTTCTATATACCTTTTCTCAATGAAAGAGTGCTTCTATAGAACCTTTCTAAAAGAAAGTGTGCATCTATAGAACCTTTCTAAAAGAAGTGGCGCTTCTGTAGACCCTTTCTAAAAGAAAGGGTGCTTCTATATACCATTTCTAAAAGAAAGGGTGCTTCTATAGACCTTTCTAAAAAAAGGGTGCTTCTATAGACCCTTTCTAAAAAAAGGGTGCTTCTATAGCAAAGAAAAGGTGCTCCTATAGATCCATTCTGAAAGAAAGGGTGTTTCTATAGACCCTTTCTAAAAGAAAGGGTGCTTCTATAGACCGTTTCTGAAAGAAAGGGTGTTTCTATAGATCCTTTCTAAAAGAAAGGATGCTTCTATAGAACCTTTCTTAAAGAAAGGGTGCTTCTATAGACCCTTTCTGAAAGAAAGGCCCTGTCTGAAAGAAAGTTATTTTTTTTTCTTCTTAGGTGATGTCAAACACTCTTGTAGAGAATTATAGTACAGTTTTATTTCAGTTACGTTTTTTATGAACATCATTATTGATATTATGCGTTAAATAGGTAGGTGGTGGGCTGTAAAATTCGCATGCGTGTTTTTCAATTCCAGAAAACTGAATACTTTTTAATAATGTAAATATTTTTTTTTCATACCTTCCCAAATGATGAAAAACCCAACCTATTGAAGCTTTTAGTTTTAAAATGCAATTTGATATTGATTGTTTAGACAAAAACTCCGAATCCACGAGATTGACTGAACGCATTGATGTGTTGGTTTTTAATTAAATCTATGGCGGGTGCAGCACTTATGACCTGGGTTGGCAATTTCGTTGGATTTCCAAGTGAATAGCGTTTGTTATTGTCTTCCAAAGAGTCAATAACCTATTGTTTTGGTGAAGTATTTTTGGTTTACTCAAAAAAAAACCAAAAAAAGTAATATTTCCCCCAAACAAACGATTCCCAATGCCTGAAAGTTCAACTGCAATTTGGTGGAATGGTTATTGACCTGTTTCACAAAAATTTCACAATTACACTTTTTTCGGTGAATTATTTGTATACGATTTGCAGGGGCGTCGTTTTAGGGAGTGATTTTTTGGCAGAGGTAGGAGCAACAATAAAGTTTACATCTTTTACTTACAAAACATATTTCTTTTTTTTAATGTGTTTATATTGTGTCCACCCTCCTAAGTAATAGGCTTTTGTACGTCACTGACAATTGTTTTTTTACAATGTTTATGTATTAAATTTCAAATGTGTCTCATATTTTATTCATCATTTCAAATGCATTGTGGTGCATTGTGAGCTTTGTCATATTTTCTTGACTAGACTATGACGAAGTTTGGTAAACGAAACTAAACGACAAACAACTCCATCAATAATTGCAGCGCAGTGGAATGTTTCACTTTTAGAGTTTCACATTTATTTGTCGTCTACCTCTGTGACAAAATGTAGCCATTCTTCGAAGTAACTTTTTTCGCTTTTGAAGCGCTGTCATTGAATGAAAAGGTTGATTGTTTCTTTTCGCTTTGAACTCGTATGTCATCAATTGTTATTTTAGACCACAAAAAAAATGTTTGTATGATTACTTCATGATGTCATCTTAGATGAAACCTTTTTTTCCGTTTTAACGCAGTTCGTGTAAGGCGGCCATGTACATTGAAAGTAAATTCGTCAGGGAGTAAAGATTTCAGAAATTCCAAGTGTAGATTTGCAGATCAGCCTTCTTCAAACGTTTGCAAGGGACATCAATACTTACTTACTTCTTAGTTGGCCCATTACAGAACATTTGTTCCATAGACCGAACTAAGAAAAGATCTACATTCCTCTCTGTTTTTCGCTTGACTTTTTGGAATACCGCGCCTTTTCATTTCTTCATCCACTTGTATGCTCCATCGAAGCTTAGGCCTGCCGATTCTGCGTGCACCGCCATGTGGCATGTATTCATACGCCTTTTTAGCGGGTTCGTCATCGCTCATTCTCATGATATGGCCTAGCCAACGCAATCGTTGCATCTCGATACGTTTAACTATATGCATGTCTTTGTATAGCTTATATAGCTCGTGGTTCATACGACGTCGATATTCACCGTCAACGCAAATCGGCCCGTAGATCTTTCGAAGAATTTTCCTCTCAAACACACCAAGCACTGCCTTATCTGCTTGCGCAAGTACCCATGCTTCGGAGCCATACATTAGCACGGGTAGTATCAGCGTTTTGTATAGTGTTATTTTTGTTTGACGAGATGTGGCTTTGTTTTTAAATTGCTTACTTAGACCATAGTAGCATCTGTTGGCCAATACAATTCTTCTTCTTATTTCACAACTGATGTTGTTTGTTGTGTTTATGGCAGTGCCGAGGTAGACGAAGTCTTTAACTACCTCAAAATTGAAGGTACCAACTTCCACAGTTGGTCCGAGCTCTATGGAGTCTTTGCGCGTCGACACCATCAATTTGGTCTTTTCGCCGTTTACCGCCAGACCCACTTTCGCAGATTCTGCTTCGACCTTCCTAAAGGTATCAGTTTCTTCCTTTACTGATCGTCCCATGATGTCTATGTCATCAGCATAGGCAAGTAACATGTGGCTATGGTGTAAATTGTGTCATTTCTTTTTACATTTGCATCTCGTATTACCTTGTCCAGCAAAATGTTGAATAGGTCACACGAAAGGCTGTCTCCTTGTCTGAAACCTCTTTTGGTACAAAATTCTTCGGAGAGGTTCTTTCCAATTTTAACTGAGGACCTAGTATCAGTTAAAGTCATCTTACAAAGCCGGATGAGCTTTCCGGGGATACCAAATTCAGACATGGCTTGGAAAACCTTTGAACGCAGCGGGCTGTCGAAGGCTGCTTTATAATCGACAAAAAGGTGGTAGGTGTCGATCTGCATCTCTTGGGTCTTCTCCAGGATTTGCCGCAGGGTAAATATCTGGTCAATGGTGGACTTGCCAGGTCTTAAGCCGCATTGGTATGGTCCAATTATCTCGTTGACCATAGGCTTTAGTCGTTCGCACAATATCCCTGACACGATCTTGTAGGCAATAGGGAGTAAAAGTATGCCCCTATAGTTAGAGCATACTGTCTTATCTTCCTTCTTGTGGACGGGGCACAGGATACTCAGGTTCCAATCGTGGGGTACTCGTTCTTCCTGCCAGATGGAGCTAACTAGCTGATGAATACACTTTATCAGCGTGTCGCCTCCGGTTTTGAACAGTTTGGCTGCTAAGACATCGGCTCCTGCTGCCTTATTATTCTTCAGCCGATTTGTTGCTGTCTTTACCTCACCATGGCTGCTATTTGATACCAACAGTTTTGAAAAATGTTCTTTCCATATCCTGAGTACACTATCTGTATCAGTTACCAAATTACCTTGCAGGTCTCTACAGGAGGATGTGCCTGTACCGAAGCCATCAGTTTGATGCTTGACTCTTTGGTAGGATTTTCGGACTTCATTCTGGCTCCTGTACATCTCGATTTTTCACACTCCCGCTTTTCCATCTCTCTCTTTATACTGCGGAAAAAACGTTTCTGCTCTCTCCTTTTCTCCCTGTTTCTCTCTCGTGCGCTACGCGTTGCTACGGATTGTAAAGTAGCCTTATATGCCGCATTTTTCCCTTCGGTGGCAGCACGACACTCCTCATCATACCATGGATTCCTTGGTGGAGGTCTCTGGAATCCAAGTATGGATTTTGCGGCTGTTTGCATGGTGTGGGCAATATTTTGCCATTGTGTTGTTATGTTATCGGGACTAGGAGTGGTCGCGTTAAGCAATTGGGCTAGTTGATTGGAATATGCGGTGGCTATCTGTTGTTTTTGCAGCCTATCGATGTCCAACTTCCGCGTTGTGTCTGTTCGTGCTTTATTTGCAACGTTTAGACGGGTACGTACCTTTGCTGCAACAAGGTAGTGGTCCGAATCAATGTTTGCGCCTCGGAACGATCGTACATCCAACACGCTGGATGAATGTCTTCCATCTATCACAACATTATCAATTTGATTACTTGTTCTTTGATCTGGAGACAGCCAGGTGCCCTTATGAATATCGAGATGATTAAATCTGGTACTGCTAACTACCATTTTTTTTTGCAGCTGCAAAGTCTATCAGCCTCATACCATTGTCAGATGTTTCACTGTGGAGACTGAATTTCCCGACTGTTGGCCCAAAGATATTCTCCTTTCCAATTTTGGCATTAAAATCGCCTAGAATGATTTTAATGTCATGGGCAGGGCAACGGTCATATGTTTCTTCTAAGCGCTCGTAAAATATGTCTTTGGTCTGTTCGTCCTTTTCTTCAGTGGGAGCATGAGCGCAAATAAAGCTGATGTTGAAGAATTTAGCTTTTATTCGAATTGCAGCAAGTCTTTCATTCACTGGGGTGAAGCTGGATACCAGATGTTTTAGTCTCCGACTAACTACGAATCCGCAACCAAACTCATGATTTACGTCATGGCAGCTATAATACAGTGCGTCACCTTTAGGTGTTGTTGTGACGCCTTTCCCAATCCATCGTATTTCCTGTATGGCAGTAATATCGGCCTTGTACTTTTCAAGTACATCTGCCGATGCGTAAACTGCACCTTCTCTATAAAGAGTGCGAACATTCCAGGTGCAGATTTTCAGATCATGGTCCTTAAAACGTTTGCGGGGTTCGTCAACTTTAGAGGGCTTTGTTTTTTTTTTTCTTTCGTTTTTTCATAGTAGGATGTTTTTTCTAGGGGAGGGTTACTACCTGACGCCCAAACCCAAGTTTTTAACGTTCTTATGGGTGAACGCGCGGCACATGTTAGCTCACTACCTTTAACGGGTGTTAAAGGCAGTTCCCATCAATATTATGTTTATTTTAGATTTTTTTATAATGATTTGTTTTTCATAGGATGGATTACTAACCAAACTATGACCTTACCGCTCTCATAGCCTTCTATAGAACCTTCTATTTATATACAAATACTTTTTAAATTATGTTTCAAGATATTATCAAATAATTACAAATCACTTATTGTCATCTTTCTTTATTCTCCAAAAAAAATTAATAAAGTTGTTTGAGGTTTGAAACGAAACAAAAATCCAATATTAATCACTTGAAGCTTTCCTGCCACAGAATCAACGTGGATCAGCAAGGGAAAAACAACTTTATTTACTTACTTATCTCTCTTGATTCTATAGTTACTTCTTTTATGTTTCATTTTCTTTTGTTGTTTAAACAAATCGCATCCAATAAAGAAATCTTGAATGAAAAATCTTTTTGATTTTTTTTTTTTGGATGGAAAGAAGACAGAAAACATTTCCGTCATTTGTTGTATCATATGTACGGGGGAATCGAAAAGCCAACAACGAAATATGGTGGGCAACATCATCAGCAGGAGCAGCAGCAGCAACAACACTAACATTCATATGAAGAACTCATACAAGATGTCAAACAAACAGATTCGCCTGACTGCCTGCTTGTCAGACAAACGAATAGCAGCAAACAGAGAAGAATAAATACATAAAAATCTCCGTTTTTTGTTGAGATAAATCTACTTTAATAATTTTGTTTTAACATTAAAAGAGAGATTTACACATGTTTTTGGATGTATATTGGTATAGTGTTTGTCTGTCGGTGTGTGTGTGGGGGTTATTTGCTTCATAATCGCGCTTGAAATCAGACAATAAAGGAAATTAATATGGCATAGCGAGTTCATATCTGTATTTTCATAAGAGGCTTAATGAGCTCTTTAAATGGCAAAATGCGTGTTGTTCAATTTCGTTAATTATTATTTATCGATAATAATGTTGGCATATGTTGCCACCACGCCCACCATTACGACATAACGATATGTAGTGGTATACCACAACGAAGGGTGAACAAAAATTAGTAACAAACCTCGAGTCCAACTTTTTATAATCTCCAGAAAGCTGCTGCTACTCTTTGGAGAAACGTAGTTGATACAGGACTTCTATAGACATAAGACTCTTTTACATGTTTTCTATAGACAGAACACCCTTCACTGGTCTTCTACAGAAAGAAGGCCTTCTAAAGTCGTCTATAGACAGAAGACCTTTTACAGGTCTTCCATGAACAGAAGGCCTATTACAAGTCTTCTTTAGACAAAAGTCTTTGTAAAGGACTTATATAGAATATTTTATATTCTATATTTAAATAATATATTTTCTACAAGGTGGCGCAAAAGTAATTAAAAAAAATGAAAAACTTTGATTTTTCTTGTGGATTATTTTTATTTGGTCATTTAATTTTTATGGCATTTTACATCACTTTGGCCAAAACTTTCGGCGATAGGTCCTAACATTCTTGGTGGATATTGTCTGTAAGAGCTGAAAGATTCTGAGCAAGGCGAATTTAACAAGGTGATCCAATAGTTGACGTTAGGTTGTAGTCTTCATTTGCTGTCAATTTTTTTTGCGCGAAATATCCACAAAAGTTAGAAGAAAACGTTAAAATATTATTTGCGAAGCTTAAACAAAGATGCTGTACACAGATATTTTTTATAGAAGCGAAATATTTGTTATTTATTTTTGATTGAAAATATGTTTTGACAGCAAATGAAGACATAGGTTGCTATTATTGTATCACCTTCTTTCTTACACCATGATTCTGAGGCTTGTTGACATAAACCCGCGACTTCAAAAAGCCCCACAAAAAGAAGTCTGGAGCCCCTCATCACTCATGATTATTTTTGATGAAAAATCTTCTTTCTCTTGGTGGTGATTAAGGATTGGTTGATCGTATGTTAGACGCGATTGGCGGTCAGCGTTTAACAGCTGATGCACCGTCTGGACTTTGTACGGAAACATCTTCACATATCGTACCAAAATTCGCTGTAAAGACCGTCAACTGATAACCATTTGCGTGGCACGTCGTTTGGTCTATGTCGAAGGCGTTCATCCTCGGCTTCAGCAGCAATACTCCGGGGTCTGCCATGCCTGGCAGTATCTCGTATTGTGCCAGTCTCTTCGAAGCGAGCGGCTAAACTTCTGCGACGATATTCACGTTGTGCCAAAGTCACCGACCGATTATTGGTCAAATAAATAGTCACCTATATTCCGCGTTTTGGAGCAGTGTAGCGTAACATTGATTATCAAGGTGTATTTCGCATGTGTTTACTACACAAATGTCAAAACAGAACTGACATTAGGGGCCAATCGCAAAAATTATAGCATTTTCTGATAGGAGGATTACTTTTGCGCAACCTTGTATTTCATATTTTATATATTTATTATTATATATTTTTTATTATATATTTTATATACATACTACATTTTATATTTGGGTGACGTAGGGGATGGAAGATACCAAGGAACGGTCCTGACCGGTTTTAACATGGCAAAGCCCAGGATTTATCTTGGTCCCTCTTTCACCTCAAGTGGACAGTGACCTCCCCGTGGTGTCACCTGGGGAACTGCCTTTAACACCAGTTAAAGGAAGTGAGCTAAAATGTGCCGCGCGTTCACCCATAAGAACGTTGAAAACTTGGGTTTGGGCGTCGGGCTAGTAACCCTCCCCTAGAAAAAAACAGCCTGCTATGAAAAAAACGAAAGAAAAGAAAAACAAGCCCCTCTAAAGTTGACGAACCCTGCAAACGTTTTAAGGACCATGATCTGCGAATCTGCACCTTTAATGTTCGCACTCTTTATAGAGAAGGTGCAGTCTTCGCATTGGCAGATGTACTTGAAAAGTACACGGCCGATATTACTGCCATACAGGAAACACGATGGATTGGGAAAGGCGTCACAACAACGCCTAAAGGTACGAGAGAGATATCGGGAGAAAAGGAGAGAAGAGAAACGTCTTGTCCGCAAGAAAAAAAGAAAAATGGAAAAGCGGTAGTGTGAAAAAATCGAGATGTACAGGAGCCAGAATGAAGTCCGAAAATTCTACCAAAGAGTGAAACATCAAACAGATGACTTTGGTAAGGCACATGCTCCTGTAGAGACCAGCAAGGTAATCTGATAACAGATCTGCTGTTATCCAATAGTAGCGAAGACGATGATACCACAGATCCAATCCCAGAAGATGGTATTGAATGTATACCGCCCAGCCAAGATGAGGTAAAAACAGCAATCAACCGGCTGAAGAATAATAAAGCAGCAGGAGCCGATGGCGTACCAGACGAGCTGTTTAAAACCGGAGGCGACGCTCTGATACGGTGTATGCATCAGCTAGTTAGCACCATCTGGCAGGAAGAACGCGTACATGACGATTGGAACCTGAGCATCCTATGTCCCGTCCACAAGAAAGGAGATAAGACTGTATGCTCCAACTATAGGGGCATAAGTCTTCTTCCTATTGCCTATAAGATAGTGTCAGGGATATTGTGCGAACGACTAAAGCCAATGGTCAACGAAATAATTGGCCCATACCAATGTGGCTTTAGACCTGGCAAGTACACCATTGACCAGATATTTACCCTGCGGCAAATCTTAGAGAAGACCCAAGAGATGCAGATCGACACATATCACCTTTTTGTAGATTATAAAGCAGCATTCGACAGTTTGGTACCCCCGCAAATCTCATCCGGCTTTGTAAGATGACTTTAACTGATACTAGGTCCTCAGTTAAAATTGGAAAGAACCTCTCCGAAGAATTTTGTACCAAAAGAGGTTTCAGACAAGGAGACAGCCTTTCGTGTGACCTATTCAACATTTTGCTGGAAAAGGTAATACGAGATGCAAATGTAAAAAGAAATGACACAATTTACACCATAGCCACATGTTACTTGCCTATGCTGATGACATAGACATCATGGGACGATCAGTAAAGGAAGTAACTGATACCTTTAGGAAGGTCGAAGCAGAATCTGCGAAAGTGGGTCTGGCGGTAAACGGCGAAAAGACCAAATTGATGGTGTCGACGCGCAAAGCGACCATAGAGCTCGGACCAACTGTAGAAGTTGGTACCTACAATTTTGAGGTAGTGAAAGACATAGTCTACCTCGGCACTGCCATAAACACAACAAACAACATCAGTTGTGAAATAAAAAGAGGAATTGTATTGGCCAACAGATGCTACTATGGTTTAAATAAGCAATTTAAAAACAAAGCCACATCTCGTCAAACAAAAATAACACTATACAAAACGCTGATACTACCCGTGCTAATGTATGGCTCCGAAGCATGGGTACTTGCGCAAGCAGATAAGGCAGTGCTTGGTGTGTTTGAGAGAAAAATTCTTCGAAAGATCTACGGACCAATCTGCGTTGACGGTGAATATCAACTTCGCATGAACCACGAGCTGTATCTGCTATACAACGACATCAATATTGTTAAACGTATCGAGATGCAACGATTACGTTGGCTAGGCCATATCATAAGAATTAGCGATGATGAACCCGCTAAAAAGGCGTATGAACACATGCCACATGGTGGTGCACGCAGAATCGGCAGGCCTAAGCTTCGATGGAGCATACAAGTGGATGAAGAAATGAAAAGGCGCGGTATTACCGAAAGTGAAGCGAAAAACAGAGAGAATTGGAGATCTTTTCTTAGTAGTAAGTAGTTTATATATTATATTTTATTATATGTTGTATTTTATATTTTGTATTTTATACTTTATATTTTTTGTATATTTTTTATATTTCCTTTCTATGGAAGACCTTCAAAAGCGTATTTGTTATAGAATGCATGCACTATAGACAAATATGCTTTTGAAGGTCTTCCATAGAAAGAAGACCTTTTGCAGGCCTTTCATTGGCAGAAGATCCTTCTACAGACACAAGACGTATTACAGGTCTTCTATCGATAGAAGATATAAATGTCTCCTATAGACTGAAGATATCTCTTGTTTTTTTTTTAATTTAGAGAAGAGCAGAACAAGTATAGACTACTGCAAAATATTATTAACATTCGCCATGAACCAAAAAGGGATGGGAGTAAAAAAACACATTTACCCAAAATTACTACCAACTGTCGAGATAAAAGAAGAAGATGGCAAGGCAGCATTAGATCACCGTCCAAAGTCAACCAGCAATCACTGTGACAACCACCAACGTTCATTCAACGAGGCAACATAGGCAGCGCCGAAAAAAATATCGCAAAATACAGAAACAAATGTTGCAATCTTTATGTTGGTCGTTGGTGGTTGTTGTAGCATTGATGATGCAAATAAAGAACATTTAGCCCAACCTAAATCAGCATGTCACAGCAACAAGAAAACTAACAACGACAAAATCTTCATCTTCAGCAATAATGCCTCCCAGCATTTGACGAAAAACAGCAGGGAAATGTTTCATCATTATATGAGGATCGAAGGTACATACATATGTATATAAGTGAAACGAAATAGAAAGGTTATGTATGTCCGTACATAATAATACATATATGTACAAGCATATACAGCATATGTATGGATGGATGGTATCAATACAATTGCACAAACATTGTTTACTTTGTACAATAAAGCATATATAACGAAGTTAGAATACACGAAAGAGCTTTAGGTTTATATACATACATATATGTCGCAATGACATGAAACATGAACCATATGCTCGAGATGAGAAGAAGTCGCCAGCATTCAGTGTTGTCTGGAAATATCATAAATTGTGTAATAGGATACAAGGATATCCATAATAGCTGTTTGCAAACAATACCATGACTGACATTTGTTTTAAATTGTGACAATCAAAAACGTAACAAATATGTTTTCGTCATGCCCTGGGGAAATATTAGGCATAATTGGGGGAGCACTAATTTCTTGACAACAACATCCACGAAAAACCTGTCCTTACTCTTTTACCCATTTTTATATTATCATTTTACTCACTCTAATAAAATCCACATTAAATAGGTAACAAAATTAAATGTGCCCTAGAACTCTTAATCTAAATTTTATGTTATACGCAAAAGTAATAGCCCTCTAGACTGAGTGTTTATGATGCCATAAGAAATCCATTCCATCCATCCTTCGTCGCTAAGATAATTCCTTAATTTTATGTCGATATAAATGTAGTTTTATGAAATGTTCATTCGGGATTATCGAACACAAAGTGAAATAATAGTCGACAGCAAAAGAAACACAAGAACGCAGAAGGAAGAATGAACAAGAAAACTTAACACTAAAAGCTGCCACTTCTTATGGCCATAAAACTCTTGGCAATGTCCTACAATATCCTCATTTTTCTGGCCATAAAATAGTCAAGTCAGTTAACGAGACACACAAACACACACACACAGGCATCTTACTACACGCTACGCTTTCATAAATTGACTGGTTAAATACTTTGGTTCTTTACTTCTTCTTCCTCACCACACAGCACTAAAGCAGTTGAGTATTTACGAATAAAAAGGGGAGAAAATATTCACCCAGAAAATGTCAAAAAATTATTTTAAAATTTACAACAAAGTGTGAAGGACAAAGGGCAGAAATTAAGGAACTCTGTTGGCCAGAACCTAAAAGAAAACTTTTTAACTCACTTAAGGCCGTGAGTAGGGCTGACGATATATGGGCGGAAATAGCCGTTCCGTGTAATAGTTGTGTTTTTATTATCATTAAGAGTGGTCGGTACACGCAGAAGAATATATGTTAGTGTTTTCAATTGACATGTATCCAAACAAATATAATTCCACTTGCAAAAACAATAGTGGGTTTTTTTTCGGATTCTAAATGCTAAATGCGGAATCAATTCCACTTTCGATCTGAATTCGTTTCTGTGACATGCCTGATAAATTACAGGGATACGCGAGTGATATACTTAAAATAGAATGTGAATTTTTGTTGGGTGATACTGAAATCGGATGCGCATCAAAATCGTATGTGCCTTGCGCGACTTTACCCTCATTAAGTTTTTATACCCTCAGCATTTATGTTAACTAGGGTATATACATACACTTTCATATGGGCAAAATCTGCCTCATCCAAAATAATGGTTTTAGACCCCAAGTATGTTTGGACGAAATGTGTTTAAGACAATTTGGAGTCGATTTATCGATGTCCGTCCGTCCGCCTGTCTGTCTGGCTGGTCCAAAACTTGGCATTCGCAATATTTTGTCCAAATTTAGTTTAAGTTCGAAAATGGGTTATATCGGTTCACTCCTTCCGGTACCTCCCCCACAAAAGTTCGAAAATGTTCGGAAAATTTGTGTGCACGATAACTCTTGAAGGGAGAAACCGATTTGGTCCATACTTTGTACATCGTGAAAATTCTACCAGACTTAGATGGACTCAATCGGTCCACTCCTTCTTCTACCTCCAACACAAAATTTCGGAAAAGTTCAGTTTAGGGCTGCTCTCGAGTTTTGATTTTTGTTGTAACAACATGTATTCACGGCGGTACAAGTTTTATCAGGGGCAAAACCATACTTCCTGAGAAAATAGCCTGAAAGTTTAAAAACCCCTGTGACACCGTGTGTAGTGGTTGGAGCGCAAGACAACTCTCGATTCGATCCAACATTTGGACTTCATAATATTTTGTCCAAACTTAGTTTAAGTTCGAAGATAAGCCATATCGGTTCACTCCTTCAGGTACCTCCCCCACAAAAGTTCAAAAATGTTCGGAAAGCTCTTGAAGGGAAGGACCGATTTGGTCCATACCTTACGCATGCTAATATATCTACCAGATATAGATCAGGTTTGAATATGGACTATATTTGCCCATTCCTTCGGGTACGTAACACACAAAATTTCGGAAAAGTTCAATTTAAAATCTGTTCTAGACTAACTTTGATTTGTTGAAGCAACCTGCAATCGCTGTTTCAATTACAACGGTAAAAGTTTTTTCAGTGGCGAGTCCATACTTCTTGGAAAATAGCCCGAAAGTTGTAAAGAACCCCTATGGCCCATATCGGTCTCCTCCTTAGGATACCTACCCACATAAGTTCAACATTTGTGTCCAAGTGCAGTTTAGTATCTGTTCGGAGATCCTTTGGAAATTTATACCGATGATGTTCTTTGTGATCCTGTTTACAGCCATATTATGTTTTCCGTGGACAAGTCCACGCTTCCTGGCATACTTGTCCAACACGTGTACGATGATAGCCCACTGAAATGACTAGTGGGCGCGATATCTATCGAAAAGATATGGCTCTGAAAATAAGATCCACATTTTTGTCGGCAAGTTCAAATGTAAAAAAAGTGCCACAAAATTCTGAAAAGACCCTACAAACATTCGATCTGTCCGTAGATGAAAGTTTCAACTCACATAGACTGAGGGTAATCTCCGTCGGCAAAGCCGAATGATACATTTTTATACCCTCAGCCTTTAGGCTATGAAGGGTATATACACTTTCATACGGGCAAAATGTGCCTCATCGAAATAATGGTTTTAGACCCCAAGTATGTTTGGACGAAATGTGTTTCAGACAATTTGGAGTCGATTGAGCAATGTCCGTCCGTCTGTCTGTCTGTCTGGCTGGCTGGAGCGCACGATAACTCTCGAACGGATGAACCGATTCGGTTCAAATTTTGGCTTTCGTAATATTTTGTCCAAACTTAGTTTAAGTTCGAAGATGAGCTATATCGGTCCACTCCTTCCGGTACCTCCCCCACAAAAGTTCGAAAATGTTCGGAAAATTTGTGCGCACGATAACTCTTGAAGGGAGTAACCGATTTGGTCCATACTTTGCCCATCGTGGAGCGTGTACCAGACTTAGATCAGGTTTTAATATGGACTCAATCGGTCCACTCCGTCGGGTACCTCCCACACAAAATTTTGGAAAAGTTCAGTTTAGGAACATCTCTCGAATCGCTTTGATTTTTGCTTTAGCAACTTGTATTCACTGCCCTCCATACGACGGTATAAGTTTCATCAGGGGCAAGTCCATACTTCCTGAGAAAATAGCCTGAAAGTTGCAAAAAACCCCTATGACACCGTGTGAGGAGGTTGGAGGGCAAAATAACTCTCAAACAGGTCTGCCGATTCGGTCCAAAGTTTGGCCTTAGTAATATTTTGTCCAAACATAGTGTAATATGTAATATCGGTCCACTCCTTCAGGTACCTCCCCCACAAAAGTTCAAAAATGTTCGGAAAATTGTGCGTACGATAACTCTTGAAGAGAGTGGCCGAATTGGTCCATACTTTACACATCCTAATATATCTACCAGATATAGATCAGGTTCAAATATGGACTATATTTGTCCACTCCATCCGGTACCTCCCACTCAAAATTTCGGATACATGTTCACTTTAAGACCTGCTTTCGAGTCACTTTGATTTTTGTTGAAGCAACTTGCATTGTTGCCTCAATTGCGATGGTAAAAGTTGTTTCAGGGGCAAGTTCATACTTCTTGAGCAAATATCCCTGGAGTTCTAAAAAATCCCTATGGTACCATATGTAGTGGCTGGAGGTCCATTCTTTTTAGTATCTCCTCCGCAAAACTTTTGATATTAAATCCTAATCAACATTTTTGTTAGTTCAAACGCCCAAAATTTTTAAAACTCCCCAAAATACATGCGTTTTTTGGAAAAAAAATTGTTTCAATATACACAGGCTGAGGGTATATCTCTGTCGGCAAAGCCGACTGATACTTTTTTACTTGTTACTTGTTCTTTTTGCATTGTGTGATGCAACTGACGGCACACTTTGTCCGCTGAGTAAAACATCGAAATATGCATGGTATTGAAAGAGATTGATTTGCTGTATCCAAAATCGGATGAGCATCAACTGCTTTTAACTAATTCGCGAATAACAGGCTTCTTACTTTTCATATTTTGTGTATGATTGTAATTTCAATAATACTCTCAATTTCCTATCCTTATAAGGTGCCACTGTAAGCAATTAAGCCTTCGTGATTGTAAACCATATTTATTGATGAGGTGGTAGCAGAATACATTTATTATTGTATGGTATTTCAGCAAAATAGTTTGAGAACTTTCAAATATTTTTTCCAGTTTTTCTGATCAAAGCAAAAAATATATTTGGAACAATGCGCAGAGGCCAATTTTCCAAAAAACCTGTCCAAAACTTCAAAAATGAATGGATTTAGACATAGCCTTAGATTCTTATGTGTTTCGGGTCGCTGTTTTCATTTTTCGTATTTTTTAACCCTTAGACGGTCATTAAAGGGGTCTTTGTTCGCCATCAATTTCTACTATAGTTCCTAGAATACACCAAAACTCTATATCTTACCTAAACTCCAGAAATATGCAAAACTATAAATACATTTTAGGGTTAAGGTCGTACTTCATGTGGGTTGGTCATACAAAGCAACTGTCATACAAAGCATCATTTTAGAAGAACGGCGTCAAAGACAATAATGTTCTCAGCTAAATTTCACTATAAGTCACCAAAGAAATGAAATCTCTATTTGTAGTACATACCAAGGATATATCGGTATCAATTTTGCCAAAAAAAGAAGAAACTAAAATAGGGGTGCAAGCTTCCACCATTTCTACATTTTTGGAAATATTTGAGTTAAGATCACTTGGAATCCTTGCACTTTATGTGTATAATGTCTTTGGCAACTTTACTGACAAGAATGCGAGGAATATTTTTCTTAAAAAATTAACCCTCGTGCGAGTCATAAAAGTGGTCTTTTTGGTCCCTTTTTCCACAAATCTTTAAAATCTCCTATAAAAAGTGGTCGGATCAGACCAAAATATTCTAGAAATTTGTTCGCCATAAAACTTTACTATAGGTCTTAGAATATATCAAAACTCTAAATTATACACAAACGCCAGAAATTGACCCTATACTATATTCTGACATTCTGAATAAAAGAAAATCTGTATATACCTGCAAGACAAAATATCATATAAAAACGAAAAGTGCAAATATGTGCAGGATGTTTCGATGGAAATTGGTAAAAAAAACTCTTCCCTTTTTATGAAATGATAAGTCACACAGCCCAACTCGATCTTACTTATAACTATTTTCATCGCTTTTTGTGAAAATTGTTCTTAAACAGGTAAAAAAGTGTAAGTCGGCTTTGCCGATATATACCCTCAGCAAATGTGAAGTGAAACTTTCATCTACGGACAGATCGAAGGTATTTAAGGACTCTTCAGAATTATGTGGCCCTTTTTTGGACATTTGAACTTGCCGACAAAAATGTGGATTAGGAATTAACTGCACTAAGACACAAATGTTGAACTTTTGTGGGGGAGGTACCCTTAGGGAGGACCGATATGGGCCATTTTAGAAGTTAAACTAAATTTGGACAAAATATTAGAAGATCCAAAGTTTGGACCAAGTTGGTTGCCCATTCAAGTCATATCGTCCTAGCATTTTAGTGACATATTTTAAATATTGGGGAGAAGTACCGGAAGTTGTGGGCTTTTATTGCCCCATGAAACTAAGTTTGGACAAAATGTGAAGAAGGCCACATTTTGGACCAAATCGGTTGATCAGTTCGAGAGTTATCGTGCTCTCCAGCCACTACATATCGTGCCATAGGGGTTTTTTACACATTTCGGGCTGTTTTCCAAGAAATATGGACTTGCCCCTAAAAAAACTTTTACCATCGTAATGGAGGTTGCGAATGCAAATTGCTCCAACAAAAATCAAAGTGATTCGAAAGCAGGTCTTAAAGTGAACTTATCCGAAATTTTGTGTGAGATATACCAGAAGGAGTAGACAAATATAGTCCATATTCGATCCTGATCTATATCAGGTAGATATATTAGGATATGTAAAGTATGGACCAAATCGTAATATTTCTTCGAATATTTTATGAAATTCGAAGAAGGTGTCTATAGGTACACTCCTTCCGGTACCTCCCCCACAAAAGTTCGAAAATATTCCATAAAAGGCAATACAGTAGAATCTCGATAATTCGTAATCCAAGTGACCGGTCATTTTATACGAATTATCAAGGTTTTCGATTTAACGAGGTTAAAATGCGAAGGAAATGGCTTCAAGGGACCGACAGCTTATACGAATTATCTAGAATTTCGATTTATCGAGGTACGAATTATCGCGATTCTACTGTGTCTCATAAACAGAGCAACGAGAATTGGCCCAAACTTTTGATATCGAAATATTTGTGTCCAAACTTAGTTTATGTTCAAAAGTAGGGTCCATTTTTATCGAAAGTACTCCTAGTGACCCTGTTTACAGCGAAATTATGTTTTTCGTCGGCAAGTCTATATTTCCTGATATAATAATTCAAAAGTTCTAAATTATAAGGTGACCAACTGAAATGACGGGTGGGCGCGATATCTATCGCCAGGAATGACTCCCAAAATAAGACCCACTTCTAAAATGGACTATGTCTGTCCATTCCTTTAGGTACCTTCCCCGCAAAATTTTAAGGATTAATCCAAATCCATATTTTTGTCGAAAAAAATCGTACGCCCAAAGTTCTGAAAACCCTCTAAATACACATTATTTTTTATGGAAAAAAGTGTTTCAATTCACACAGGCTGAGGATATACTTCTGTCGGCAAAGCTTACCAATAACACTGTGCAACATTTCTAAGGTGATTTTGTGCAAACAATTCGAACTGAGGATTTTTTGAAAGTACAGACCCAAACGACAAGAAACCCTAGTTGGGGTTTGTTGTGTCAGATCCAGCTCGGATTTTATGGCCCCATCTAAACATGGTTAAATATTGAGTTTTTAAAGAAATTCGGGCTATATCTCTGAAACCAATGCGAATCTTCTTCTGACCTCTGAAGCAAATTTGTAGGTTAGGACAAGAATAAAATATTTGGAGAACTAATGAACTCGAAAAACTACATTTATTGTCTCAAATTTCAAAATATATGCAAAAATGCCACAATTTTTATATATTTCGCATCGTATCTCCAAAACCGTTAATTTCTTCTGAAAATTTTCTTTTGGTAAAATATTTCTTGGAATGTAATACACAACTCTTCAGAACATGTCATTGATGTAAACTGCCTTTATCCCGTTGTTTTCAGTACTTTTTCAATAATGTAGTGAAATCCGAAATGCGAGAATAAACTTTTGGTGTGAACTGTGTTGGAAATACGTGTTGTAAAAGATATGATGCAAAATACCGCTGAAACAACATGAAGTAAGCATTTTAGAGTTTTAGAATGTTCTAAAGAATTGTTGAGAACTTTATTTGGAAGGTTTTTGCAAAAGTTTACTTGGTTCAACTCCCAATAGTTTAGCCGATAGTGACCAGAATTTCAGCAATTATGTAAAATGTTCTATATTTTGTAGATTTTGATGCCCTAGATGGAGTTTTTCTTATGGGGTTGTTTCAAAAGATAAGTTCTGCTAGTTTAGGGCTACAATATTGCTAAAGACAGCAAGGCCAAATTCCTAATCGTTTCTGGGATAAAGGCCTGATAAATGCAAAAAAGTATAGATTTAGCCCGGTTTAGATGAGGCCATAAAATCCGAACTGGATCTGACAGGACAAAATTCTACTAGGGTTTTTATAGTCTAAATATGTACTTTCAAAAAATGCATACTAGAAGTTGTTTGCATTTTCAGTGTTGCATAGTGTAATCCTACCACAAATGAAAAACACACCTACTGTTAAGAGAAGAATCACTTAAACACTCCACACCACAGCTGTGTTGCAAATTACAAAAACAAAAAATCGTCAAAGATGCAGAAAATATTATGTTCAAAGCCGGAAAAAATATAACAACCTTAAAAGTTAAAAAGTAAAAAAAAATCAGCCCAGTGAAAACCACTTTTTAGTAAAAAAAAAGTTCATAACATAAAAAATTGGCAAACAGAAAATTATCAAAAGACAAAGAGCGGGAGCAGCAGCAATAACAGCAACAACAGCAGGAAAAAGTTTTACGTCCCTTCGTTACGACGAGTACGAGTCCAAAATGAGATTTGTTATTTAACTTTTTCTGTCCCTTTTTTAATGTTTCTACGCCATGCCAAAAAGTCACCAGACGACGACTTTTGGAAAATGTTCTGGCCCATAAAAATGGAAAATTTTGCTCAGCCGAAAAATAGAAGTGATTTTGTTATGACTGGCTATGACGAAGAGTGCTGCCAAAAATTAGTGACCAAACACGCCATTATTTTGATGGGACCCCCACACTAAAAGAAGAGAAAAAAACAGGAAGAAAAAACACCAAATGATGCTATTTTTAAATGATTTCGCCAGCCAACCAAAAGAAAGTGAGTGGTAGCAGTAAGACGTGAAAGGCCGCAAGGAATACAAAAAAACATGTTTCAAAAGAAAACCTGAAATAAGAAAAGGGAAATTTCAGACAGACCAAAGTCGAAAAAGTACACAAGAGTGAATGTATTTGAACATGAAATAAAAAAAAACTTGGTTGCTGAACTTCTTGCTTTTACAAGTATAGGACTATAGAATTCGCAAAGTTTTGGCACTTCGATTGATGATTTATTTTTGTAGAAAAGTTTTGAATACATAAATGTTTTATGGAAATATAATAAACTAAAATCAACTATACTTGGAATTATCTTTGCTTTAGTGTTTTATTGGCAGAGAAATACCATTGAATTAATATTTCCTATCCATTTACATATCATTATTTGAAGAAGGATACGGTGATCACAAAATTTATTACGAAGATTTCAATGGTTATTAGTGTACATAAATATATAATAGTCGGAGCCATCGTAGACGATAGGTTAATATGGCCGCCTTAAACACTCCCAGAAGGCCATGGTGAGCAGGATTTGGACCATTGCACATTAAAATATTTTGTCTCACAGTATGGAATGTCCATCAGTCTACTTCTTCGTATACTTCCTTTGAATACTTAATATTGTATGTTCAAATCCATTCTAAAGACAATTTGGGTTCAATATAGCCGTGTCAGTCTGTCGGTATGTCTGACAGTTGCGTACGATAACTCCCTAATGGATCACAACCAATTTAGTCCGAACTTTGCACGTCATAATATTTTGTCCAAATTTAGATCACGATCCAAGATGGGTAATATTGGGGCACTCTCACGGATACCTTCCCAACAAAGGCTGAAAGGGAGTAACCTATTTGGTACAAACTTTAATACGATAATATTTCTTCCAGACATATATTAGGTTCACATATGGACTATTTCGGTGCATTCCTTAAGGTACCTCCCACACAAAATGCAGCAGATTGTCTTCGTGGCCCCTATTACGACTGCACATTTTTTTTGGGAGCAAGCCAATAAATTTTTCGGGGAATAATGATCTAATGGGTGCCACCGTGGTGCAATGGTATGCACGCCCGCCTTACACGCAGAAGGTCGGTGGTTCGATTCCCCGGCCAGGCAACATCAAACATTTTTCAACGGTGGCAAAATACCTCTCAGTAATGTTGGCGACATTTCCTGAGTATTTCAGCCTTGAAAAACTTCTCCACAAGTGGTGTCTTATGACACGCCGTTCGGACTCGGCGATAAACAGTAGGTCCCATATGATTGAGCTAAATATGAATCGGGGTGCACTCATTGATATGATATGAGAGAAGTCTCCCTTGTCCCGTATGGGATGTTGTGGAACAATGTTTTTTTTTTTAATGATCTAAAGCTTCAAAAAATACCTAGCCGCCACAAATTAAAATGACTGATGATCCCACGGCGGAGCGTCCTTCGATACCACATCCGGATCCCCCAGTGAGTCCACGTCGAGACTCCCCCGCAGTCACATGCCATTGCCATCGTGTAACCTCTGACTAATGACGTCTCCCCATAAATGTCATCAACAGACTGCCCGATTGCATCACCTCTGAACGATGCACTTTCACCGATTATGTAAGATCTTCCTACGGAGCCTTTCTATACAATAGAAGCCTCCTATGGAGCCCTTTTATACAATAGGAGCCCTTCTACGGAACCCTTCTACACAATCACAAGGAGCCATTCTATACAACAGATCCTCCTATGTAGCCCTTCTATACAATAGAAGCCTCCTACGGTGATCTTCTATATAATAGAAGCTTCCTACGGCCTCTTCTGTACAATAAAAGACACCAATGGAGCCCTTCTATACAATATAATCCTACTACGGGGCCCTTATATACAATAGAAGCCTCCTAGGGAGCCCTTCTATACAATAGAAACCTCCTACGGAGCCCTTCTATACAATAGAAGCCTACTACCGCGCCCATCTAAAAATAGAAGCCTCATACGGAGCCCTTCTTGACAATACAAACCCCCTACGGAGTCCTTCTATACAATAGAAATCTCCTACGGAGGCCTTCTATACAATAGAGCCTCCTACGGAGTCATCTATACAATAGAATCCTGCTACGGAGCCCTTCTATACAATAGAAGCATCATACGGTGCCCTTCTATACAATAGAAACCTCCTACGGAGCCCATCTATATAATAGAAACCTCCTACGGAGCCCTTCTATTCAATAGAAGCCTCTTACGGCGCCCTCCTATACAATAGAAACCTCTTACGGAGCCCTTCTACACAATAGAAGCCTCTTACGGTACCCTACTGTACAATAAAATTCTCCTACGGAGCCCTTCTATATAATAGAAACCGCCTACGGAGCCCTTCTATAAACTAGAGCCTCCTACGGAGCCCTTCTATACAATAGAATCCTCTTACGGTTATCTTCTATTCAATAGAAGCATCCAACGGTGCCCTTCTATACAATAGAAGCCTCCTACGGCCCCTTATGTACAATAAAAGACACCAATGGAGTCCTTCTATACAATAGAAGCCTCCTACGGATGTTGCGAATGTCATCAGGAACGCTAAATCATCCAGAGCTTTGAGCCCTGGCGGAATCTCCATGGTAATGCTGAAACAGCTGGAAGAGCCGCGAGTTAAGTATCTTAACACTGATCTCAACCTGTATGAAAATGGGCAAGATGGACCCACTACTAATGCCAGGTAAGGATACCAGCAAAGGTGAATCTTACAGGCCGATTTCGCTTTTGTCGCCCGTAGTAAAGACCCTTGAGGATTTACTCGTCGATCTTCAGCATGGATTCCGTGAGCCGCACAGCACGACAACAGCGATGCACTCCATCTTCACACATATTAGTCGAGGGCTTAACCAGAGCAAGCAGTGTAATAAAACAGTGATGGTAACAAAAGCCTCTGATACTGTTAAGCACTCCACACTGTTCGAGGACCTTGAGCAGACTACCCTCCGGTCAAGGCCAGTCGTACGTGAAATGCAGGAACAAGAAGTCCAAAGTACATAGAGTGAAACAGAAAGTTCTCCATGGTGGGGTGATATATCTGGAACTGTTTAACCTTTACCTCTTCTGTATTTCTCCCCCTCCAGACGACATTGAGATCGTAACGTATGCGGATAGGTCTATCTGCGATAAGCTATGCGACGCCAGTGTGAACCGAGAATAAAAGTGCAATGCGATGGAAAAATATTAAAATGTGTCACAATGCCACCCTGAGAACTGCAATAGTGTCTTCACATGTTTGTAGTGGACAAGACGCCTCCTATAAAATAGAAGCATCCTAGGGAGCCCTTCTATACAATAGAAACCTCCTACGGAGACCTTCTATACAATAGAAGCATCCTACGGCGCTTTTCTGTACAATAAAAGACAGCAACGGAGCCCTTCTATACAATAGAAGCCTCCTACGATGTCCTTCTATACAATAAAACCCTGCTACGGAGCCCTTCTATACAATAGAAGCATCCTACGGTGCCCTTCTATACAATAGAAGCTTCATATGGTGTCCTTCTATACTGTAGAAGCATTCTACGGCGCCCTTCTATGCAATAGAAGCCTCCTACGGTGTCCTTCTATACAATAGAACCCTGTTACGGAGCCCTTCTATGCAATAGAATTTCCTTCTATACCGTAGAAGCATTCAACGGCGCCCTTCTATGCAATAGAAGCCTCCTACGGAGCCCTTCTATACAATAGAAGCATCCTACGGTGCCCTTCTATACAATAGAAGCGTCTTGCGAAGCCCTTCGATACAATAGAATACTCATACTGTGCCTTTCTATACAATAGAAGCCTCCTGCGGAACCATTCTATACAATAGATGCCTCATACGAAGCCCTTCCATACAATAGAAGCATCCTACGGTGCCCATCTATACAATAGAAGCCCCCTACGGCGCTCTTCTGTACAATAAAAGACAGCAACGGAGCCTTTCTATACAATAGAACCTCCTACGGTGTCCTTCTATACAATAGAACCCTGCTACGGAGCCCTTGTATACAATAGAAGCATCCTACGGTGCCCTTCTATACAATAGAAGCCTCATATGGTGTCCTTCTACTGTAGAAGCATTCTACGGCGCCCTTCTATGCAATAGAAGCCTTCTACGGCGCCCTTTTATACAATAGAAACCTCCTACGGAGCCCATCTATATAATAGAAACCTCCTACGGAGCCCATCTATATAATAGAAACCACCTACGGCGCTCTTCTGTACAATAAAAGACAGCAACGGAGCCCTTCTATACAATAGAAGCCTCCTACAATAGAAGCATCCTACGGTGCCCTTCTATACAATAGAAGCCTCATATGGTGTCCTTCTATACTGTAGAAGCATTCTACGGCGCCCTTCTATGCAATAGAAGCCTCCTACGGTGCCCTTCTATACAATAGAAACCTCCTGCGGAGCCCATATAAATAATAGAAGCCTCCTACGGAGCCCTTCTACTCAATAGAAGCCTCTTACTGTGTCCTTCTATACAATAGAACCCTGTTACGGAGCCCTTCTATACAATAGAAGCCTCATATGGTGTCCTTCTATACCGTAGAAGCATTCTACGGCGCCCTTCTATGCAATAGAAGCCTCCTACGGAGCCCTTCTATACAATAGAAGCATCCTACGGTGCCCTTCTATACAATAGAAGCGTCCTGCGAAGCCCTTCGATACAATAGAATCCTCCTACTGTGCCCTTCTATACAATAGAAGCCTCCTACGGTGTCATTTTATACAATAGAACCCTGCTACGGAGCCCTTCTATACAATAGAAGCATCCTACGGTGCCCTTCTATACAATAGAAGCCTCCTACGGCGCCATCTATACGATAGAAGCCTCCTACGGTACCCTTCTATACAATAGAAACCTCCTAGGGAGCCCATCTATATAATAGAAGCCTCCTACGGAGCCCTTCTATATAATAGAAGCCCTTACGGAGCCCTGCTATACAATAAAAGCATCATACGGTGCCCTTCTATACAATAGAAGCGTCCTGCGAAGCCCTTCTATACAATACAAGCTTCCTACGGTTCTCTTCTATACAGTAGAAGCATCCTACGATAGAAACCGCCTATGGAGCCCTTCTTTACAATAGAAGCCTCCTACGCAGCCCTTCTATCCAATAGAAGCCTCCTACGGAGCCCTTCTACACAACAAAAACCTCCTACGGTGGCCTTCTACACAATAGAAACCTTCTACGGCATCCTATTCAATAGAAGCATTCTACGGTGCCCTTCTATACAATAGAAATCTCCTACGGAGCCATTCTATACAATAGAAGCATCCTACGGTGTCCTGTTCAATAGAAGCCTCCTGCGGAGCCCTTCTATACAATAGAAGCCTCTTACGGAGCCCTTTTACACAATAGGAGCCTCCTACGGAGCCCATCTATATAATAGAAACCTCCTACGGAGACCTTCTATACAATAGAAGCCTCTTACGGAGCCCTTCTATACAATAAAAGCCTCCTACGGAGCCCTTTTACACAATAGAAGCCTCCTACGGAGCCCATCTATATAATAGAAACCTCCTACGGAGCCCTTCTATACAATAGAAGCCTCTTACGGAGCCCTTCTATACAATACAAAGCTCCTACGGAGCCCTTCTATACAATAGAATCCTCCCACGGAGCCCTTCAATACAATAGAAACCTCCTACGGAACCCATCTATATAATAGAAACCTCCTACGGAGCCCTTTTACACAATAGAAACCGCCTACGGAGCCCTTCTACACAATAGAAACCTCCTACTGAGCCCTTCTGCACAATAAAAGCCTCCTACGGAGCCCTTCTATATAATAGAAGCATCCTACAGAACCCTTCTATACAATAGAAACCGCCTATGGAGGCCTTCAGTACAATAGAAGCCCCCTACGGAGCCCTTTTACGCAATAGAAGCCTCCTACGGAACCCATCTATATAATAGAAGCCTCTTACGGAGCCCATCTATACAATAGAAGCCTCCTACGGAACCCTTCTCTAAAATAGAGCCTCCTATGGAGCCCTTCTATACAATAGAAACCTCCTACGGAGCCCTTCTATACAATAAAAGCCTCTTAAGGAGCCCTTTTATACAATAGAAGCCTCTTATGGAGCCCTTCTATACAATAAAATCCTCATACGGAGCCCTTCTACACAAAAGAAGCCTCCTACGGAGCCCATCTATATAATAGAAACCTCCTACGGAGCCCTTCTATACAATAGAAGCCTCTTACGGAGCCCTTCTATACAATAAAAGCCTCCTACGGAGCCCTTTAACACAATAGAAGCCTCCTACGGAGCCCATCTATATAATAGAAACCTCCTACGGAGCCCTTCTATACAATAGAAGCCTCTTACGGAGCCCTTCTATACAATAAAAGCCTCATACGGAGCCCTTCTATACAATAGAAGCCTCCTACGGAGCCCATCTATATAATAGAAACCTCCTACGGAGCCCTTCTATACAATTGAAGCCTCTTACGGAGCCCTTCTATACAATAAAAGCCTCCTACGGAGCCCTTTAACACAATAGAAGCCTCCTACGGAGCCCATCTATATAATAGAAACCTCCTACGGAGCCCTTCTATACAATAGAAGCCTCTTACGGAGCCCTTATATACAATAAAAGCCTCCTACGGAGCCCTTTTACACAATAGAAGCCTCCTACGGAGCCCATCTATATAATAGAAACCTCCTACGGAGCCCTTCTATACAATAGAAGCCTCTTACGGAGCCCTTATATACAATAAAAGCCTCCTACGGAGCCCTTTTACACAATAGAAGCCTCCTACGGAGCCCATCTATATAATAGAAACCTCCTACGGAGCCCTTCTATACAATAGAAGCCTCTTACGGAGCCCTTCTATACAATAAAAGCCTCCTACGGAGCCCTTTAACACAATAGAAGCCTCCTACGGAGCCCATCTATATAATAGACGCCTCCTACGGAGCCCTTTTACACAATAGAAACCGCCTACGGAGCCCTTCTACACAATAGAAACCTCCTACGGAGCCCTTCTGCAGAATAGAAGCCTCCTACGGAGCCCTTCTATATAATAGAAGCATCCTACAGAACCCTTCTATACAATAGAAACCGCCTATGGAAGCCTTCAATACAATAGAAGCCCCCTACGGAGCCCTTTTACACAATAGAAGCCTCTTATGGAGCCCTTCTATACAATAAAATCCTCATACGGAGCCCTTCTACACAATAGAAGCCTCCTACGGAGCCCTTATATAAAATAGAGCCTCCTACGAAGCCTTTTCATACAATAGAAACCTCCTACGGAGCCCTTCTATACAATAGAAGCCTCTTACGGAGCCCTTTTATACAATAGAAGCCTTTTATGGAGCACTTCTATACCAAAAAATCCTCCTATGGAGCCCTTCTACACAATAGAAGCCTCTTATGGAGCCATTCTGTACAATAGAAGAGTCCTACGGAGCCCATCTATATAATAGAAGCTTCCCAAGGAGCCCTTCTGCACAGTAGAAACCTCCTATGGAACCCTTCTATACAATACAAACCTCCTATGGTGTCCTTCTATACAATAGAAACCTCCTACGGAGCCCTTTTATACAATAGAAGCATCTTATAGGGCTCCATATACAATAAAATCCTCCTACGGAGCCCTTCTACACAATAGAAACCTCCTACGGAGCCCTTTTATACAATAGAAGCCTCTTATGGAGCCCTTCTATACAATAAAATCCTCCTACTGAGCCCTTCTACACAATAGAAGCCTCTTACGGAGCGCTTCTATACAATAGAAGCATCCTACGGAGCCCTTCTATACAATAGAAACATCCTACGGAGCCCTTCTATACAATAGAAGCCTCTTACGGAGCCCTTCTATACAATAAAAGCCTCCTAAGGAGCCCTTCTATACAATAGAAGAAACCTCCCACGGAGCCCTTCTATACAATATAAACTTCCTACGGAACCCTTCTATACAATAGAAGCCTCCTACTAAGCCGATGCTACATCGCGGATAACATGTTTCTTCGAGTCTATAATCTCGCTGACTTTGTTGTGGAAACCGCTGCTATTGAAATTGCAGGATTGAGTCATTTCGGGGCGTTAAGTTATTTCATCGCGTTTTTTTAAGATCTGGCACTGGGGATGATTGTGTTGAACGTTTTTCATTATTTACACCAGTCTGTCGCATCCGATAGCATTCATCTGTCTGTGTCCTCCTGATGGTTCGTTATTATTCGAAAATTTCTGATTTAATGTTCAAAAGAGTGGAAAAGAATTTCAAACCTCCTGCTTTATAATAAAAATATCCGGAAATTCAAAATACCACAAATTGATTATAATCCATGGAAATATTAAGCCGATAAATTCCCCTTTGGTATCAACTTCCCGATGAAAATGAATATTTAAACGATTTCTTAAGGTGTCAACGTTCGCAGTCATTGCGCTGTCATAAATAAAGCGGCAGAAGAAGAACAAGAAATAAAAACAAATATAAATGACAATTTAATTTCGGCTGTTTGTGAACATTTGTGTATTTTCATTTCTTTCTCCTTATAACAACAACAGCAACAGACAACAATTTTAGCTACAGAGTCAACATGTGAGACAAAGTTCTTTCATTTTGCAGCAGCCAATTTCGAAGTGTTTATTATATGTTTTTGTCATTTTCAATTTTAACTGAGCCGTTCGTTTTTTATATCCCACACATTTTTTCATTCTGCTGCTGCTGCAGTTCTTTTTCTTGTTTTTGTTGTCTTTGTAGTTTATGTGATTCCATTATTTATGATTTTTTCTTCATACCATTGCTCCTCGCGCTGGCTTTTGAATAGTTGTTCACTTCTTTTTTTACTTTTTTGTGTTATTTTTTCTTTAAAATTTAAATATAAATGTTTTTTTTTTTTTTATTCTGCTGTAAAGCTTGTGTATGGTATGGGTTGGTTGGAAGCATGATTGGTGTGATGATGTTCATGCAGCAACACATTTGTGCATGTTTTGCTTTATAATAACCCAAATGCCTCAATTTAAACACGTATACACATCTTGGGAGCTTCGGAACGAGCGATCGATGGTTTATTGCCATTTTTCCAATGTCCTCCTTTTTCGCCTTTCAACAAAACAAAACAAAATCTCTTCCCTTTTCACACACCCAATGCTAAGGGAGCAACATTGGTGGTGTTATAGTTCCTGTTTTATTTGAGTTATGTACGTAGTACACACATGTAGGAGCTTTGGGAACAAATCCGACTAGCGACAGGAGTTGCCACATTGTCACATACATAAGTATATTTGATTAAGTTTGTGGGACTTGCTTAAGTTTTCTTTTTGGCTTCAAGCAGAAATGGCGCCCAACGTTGAACTGTCGAATTTTGTTTACTTTGATAGATCAAGAAGTAAAAAAGTATCAGCGGCTTTGCTGACAGAGATATACCCTCAGCCTGTGTGAATCGAAACACCCCTTTCCCAAAAAAACATATGTATTTAGGGGGTCTTCAGAATTTTGGTGTATGAACTTGCCGACAAAGATGTAGATTAGTATAAAATCTCAAAAGTTTTGCGGGGGAGGTACCTAAAGGAATAGACCGACATCGTCGATTTTGAAATTGTGTCTTATTTTGGGAGTCATTGACTTGGCCACGAAAAACACTATGTCGCTGTATAGAGGGCTACTTGGAGTACCTTCGGTAAAAATTTCCAAAGGATTCCCGCACAGACCCTTTACCGCACAAACAAAAATGTTGATCATTTGTGTCGGAGAGATCAAAAGATCCAATGTTTGGAAAAATCGGTTGCTTCGTTTATGAAATATTGCGCTTACCATTTTATTGAATATTTTTGAACTTTTTTGGGGGAGGTACCGAATGGAGTGGACCTATAAGCACCATCTTCGAATTTCATATAATGTTCGAAGAAATATTACGATATGCAAAGTGTGGACCAACGCAGTATTCGGTTCGGGAGTTGTCGTGCTCATCAACACCTACACAATGCTGGCTGTAGGGTTTTTTTTACAGTTTTCGGGTCATTTTCTTAAGAAGAATGAATTTGCCTCTCAAAAAACTTGTACCATCGTAATTCAGGTCTTGAGTGCAACCTATTGCAAGACAAATCAAAACGATTCGAGAGGAAGATCTAACCTGCACTTTTCCGAATTTGGTGAGAGATGTATCCGAAGGAGTTGACATACATATATAGTCCATATTCTAATCTATCTTTGTCTCGTAGAAATAGTACGATGTCCAAAGTATGGGCCAAATGGGTTACTGCCTTCGAGAGTTAACGTGTGCACCGTTTTAGAAAAAAGTTTTGAACTTTTCTGGGGGAGGTACCCTGTGGACCGATATGGCTCATCTTGAACTTGATTTAACTTTAAATTTAATATTACGATTGCCAATTTTTGGATCGAATCGGTTTATCCGTTCGAGAGTTAGGGCGCGCTTTGCTCTTCGGATAACATCTGCAACATCATCCATCGTAAATTGTGACGGTTCTTCATAGACTGGAAGACATGACAGATGCCCGATCATCCCTCCTACCAGGGTTGGATAGCGCTTTAACCGTTGCCCACAATTTACTGCAACCGGCTCCAATGTTGCAGCACTTCAGATGTGCTAGCCACTTTTTCCGCTTGTGTTCACCGACTAATCTATTGACTTCCACTGTCAGTTCTCTGACACTGGGGTCATTAGGGTTTGTGCGGAGAAGCGTTGGTTAGTGAACTTTCTGAAACCTTACCAATTAACTTTCATATGGTTAATGGAAGTACGGCGTTCAGAGGTTATGAAGTCCGGTGGTCTATTGATGGAGATGAGGATTGGGAGATGGTCCGACCCAAGAGAAATGACGGATTGTCATGTGACGTCATTTGTCAGACCGGGTGACACGATGGATATGTCAGGCGAACTATGGCAGTCTCCTCTAATCCCGGTGCTCAACTCGATTTGTGCCTCTCTGGTCATTCCCTAGGACTTCAGCAACTACTAGTTCGTGTTGGTCTTTATTTTTATTTTGGGAGCGGCATGTCCCGTAATGCCTGCTCCGGATTCTTTTGATCCGTGCCGGGATAGAAAGAAACCCCGGATCATGGGTTTGCACCGTTTGTCAGAGTCTCATCGACCATAGGTCGGTGTCGTGAATGTGACATTCCTGCAGTTTAACCGTCTTCTTGGCAAGATCAGTGAGATCGTGAATTGTATGAGATGGTGGGAGTGGTTGCATCTAATGGTTTGTTCAAGACTCACCCATGCGAGGGACTACGACGGGGACTATGTAGCTGCATAGTGCGTGGACACAGAAGTGAGTCGTCGCAGCACACGCAGTAATTAACACCAGCCGTTGCTGTTCCAAATCCGAGGTAAGATCGAGGAAATAGTGGATTTCATGAGTCGGGAAAATATCAAGGTCGCGGCGGTGCAGGAAACCAAGCTCAACAACAAATGCACCTTACAGTGTTGTGATTGTTACAACGTACGACGGAAGGAACACATCAGAAATGGAGGTGGGGGATTGCACCAGTCTGTTCAATGCACCCCTATTTCGCTTGAGCCAGGCTCTAATGATCCGTACATGGATTGTATGATGCGTGTAGGAATCAGGTGTGAAACTGCCAAGGTGGAGTTGCTGAACGTATGCATCCCGCCGTTAAATATATAGCTGTACTTCAGGTTATGGGCCAACATTAGGTAGGTCATAACTGTCTGGTCGTGAGGAACTTTAATGCTCCTTATGAGTTGCGACATTTGCTCCCCGGAAACGAACTGGTACAGTGCTGGCTGAGCAGATGAATAGCTCTACGTTTTGCACGGTCAATGAGGACACTCCTACCAGCGGAGAGTGTCACAGCTAACCAGACGTAAACATCGTATCACCTGGTCTGACAAATGACGGCATCTGGCAACGCGTCAGCAGACCATCCGATTCCACCACCTTTGAAAGCTGCACTTTCATCAATCATGTGAATGTTAATTGGCGGAGAGTTCACTAATCAACGCTTTAGAGATCTACCCAACCCTACTGATGTTCGTGTAGCAGAAAGGACGTTCCGAGACATTGTCACTACTGCAGCCACTCAACATATAGCTGCCGATGGAACACCCGAAGTGAGAAAAAACATCCCTACAGAGGCGAAAGGATTAGCATTTGAGCGTGAGTAGCTTCGTCGTTCCAACCTCAGTAACCCCAAAGCCTGGAGCTGACACTGGAAGTTAACAGGTTGGTCGCTAAGCACAAGCACACTAAGCACACTTGCTCCGCGGTTAAATAATCGAAGAGCTGCAAAATTGGAGCCGCAATAAGTGAATTGTGGTCTACGGTTAAGTTACTTTCAAATACTAGAAAGAAGGAAGATATAACCCCTGTCACGACATTACGCTTACTGATTCGAGGAGTTGAGCAAGTTATTTTAATCGACAGTTGGTCGAGCACCGCGGTCCTGACGGCTCGCATTAGATATCTTCCTGCCGATGATAACCCACCACACTTACTAGGTATGATGTTGCGAATGTCATCAGGAACGCTAAAGCTGAAAACACATCCAACGTTTGACTAAAGTTTTGTGTCATTTCTTTAAGAAGAATAAAGAAAAAATGAACTTGGCAGTACTTTGCTTTTATTCTTCTACCAAGAATGACACAAAATTTTACTCAAACGTTGGATGTGTTTTCAGCTTAAATCATCCAAAGCGTTGGGCTCTGATGGAATCTCCATGGTAATGCTGAAAAAGGTGGATGTGCCGGGAGTCGGGTATCTCACTTGTAACGCCCAAAAGTCACATAGTTCGTTTTTGGGGTTCATTATTTAATCTTCATCATATTTTACACTGTTTACATAGAATTATCATGAATCTTAAATTGTTATGTTCGCGTATGTAAATTAATTTAAGTTATTCATATTATAAAATTATTTATTTAAATCTAACGGTCAGCACAAACCCCCCTAGTGGGAACGATATAAATTAAATATGGATGTAAATTAAGCAGAGCCCCTAGCGGTACATAGTGGTACTGGAGTGATGTTTGCATGTTCCTGTCATGTGGTGACAGTTCAGGTGATCGTCGTCGATTGACAGTTGACCTGGCGAAATCGTATAAAAGGAGGTGCCTTTCACATACTCGGGGCAGTCGTCTGTTGACGATTGTCGAGGTAAGGTGGTTGGTTAGAAGAAACGGCGCGCAACCTTGGTTGAATTGAGTCGAAGTATTCTAAACAATATTCCTTGGCTCATAGTTGGGACTGAACCACTGCGACGGGTGGATGTGTAGAAATGCACACTATTCTCTAGCTTGTGGCACGTTAACACCTTACACTTTGTGAAAAGATAACAAGTAAAGAAAATTTGAAAAAAAAAAATATTGTTCGTTTGAAATATAAAAAAATTGAGCTTTCAAAACTTTTAATAGAAATTGTTATTAATTCGGAAAATTATATCGAAAATATTAGAAGCTAAATTTAAAAGTTATTTTTTTTTTTTAAATTAAACATTTTTTGTGAACGCCATCGAAGATTAACATCAATTATCCAATTGAAGATAACAAAATTTAGCAATTGACCGAATAAGAAATCGCACATCCATTGTTCTTCCTCATCATAAATCTGCTGAAATAAAAGTGTCCTGCGCGTATTCCTATAAGCATATGGGAAAGAATTTTAATTTAAAGAGATTGTCGGAGCATATTCTGCTGTAAACCTATCAAATTTTACTCCTACCAATGGACCAATATCCCTTGAATTTGTAAATCTCTGAAACTAGCAATTTGTAACAATATTCGATTTTTGAGCCATCTGGTATTTAATTAAGCGTATGGAAACATTTCATTGTCATCATTGAGCCGAAATATTCTGGAAACTTTAATCACCAGCGATGTTGGTGATATGACCTGAAGATTAAATTTTTATATGCAATTATTGTATTTATTGAAGAAACATTTTGTACAACGCCAATTCGTTGTTAGAATTAGAACTCAGCAAATCCTAGTTTCAAGAAAACACGAAGTCCTTATCACACAAAATCACTTATGTTACTATATTAATCAATATTTTACTCTGATATCTACGATGCAGCGATCGCTTCATGGCAGAAGAAAATACGTAAGTTAATCTCATATCTAATAACCTACTTAAATACAACTATTTTTATATTATACACTAAAATAACAAACATTTCCATATATCCTTAATCTTAAAAATACATTAATTCTAAAGACCACCATCTGTGGCATCGAAATATTCATAATCATATCCATATTGTCATGTTTATTGTTTTGTGCATACTCATAGAATTAATTTGTTTTTGATAATAACAAATATGTTAATGTTAATGATGAATTTTAAATAAATACCGCATTATTATTGACGAAATATAAGGTAATCTGGGTAAACATGATCACTTAATATCTCGACGTCCTTACGCTCCTACTTTCTTTGACTTCCTCTAACTAAATTATCTATCTTCTTTAAAATAAGTTATGTAACTGGCAGTCCGAAAAACCCTCCCATTTTCCCTGAGCAAGGCCGGAACGGAGTTTAGGACAGCGGTTTCGTTACAAGCTGTGCGACGCGACTGAACCACGGCGACGGGTGGGTGTATGGCAATATACACTATTCTCTAGCTGTGTTGACGCTACGGTACTACGGCGACGGGTGGGTGTGTAGCAATACACACTATTCTCTAGCTGTGCGACGCGACTGAACCACGGCGACGGGTGGGTGTGTAGCAATACACACTATTCTCTAGCTGTGCGACGCGACTGAACCACGGCGACGGGTGGGTGTATAGCAATATACACTATTCTCTAGCTGTGTTGACGCTACTGTACTACGGCGACGGGTGGGTGTGTAGAAATACACACTATTCTCTAACTGTGCGGACGAAATACTACACTGGACGTGGATACTCAACCGGGCGCCGTCTGGTCAAGCCGCTGCCACATTATTCGTCGATATTCATCGGGCTGCCGCATTGCCAAGCCGCTGCCACATCCTTCGTCGATCTTCATCGAGCCGCCGCATTTTCAAGCCGCTGCCACATCATTCGTCGATATTCATCGGGCCGCGGAATTGTCAAGCCGCTGCCACCATTATTCGTCAATATTCTTCGAGCCGTCGCATTGTCAAGCCGCTGCCACCATACTTCGTCGATATTCATTGGGCTGCCGCATTGTCAAGCAGCTGCCACCATCATTCGTCGATATTCATCGGGCCGCCGCATTTTCAAGCCGCTGCCACATCATTCGTCGATATTCATCGGGCCGCCGCATTGTCAAGCCGCTGCCACCATATTCGTCGATATTCTTCGAGGCGCAGCATTGTCAAACCGTCACCGCTACGAGTTATTCACCGTTCACCAACCACATCTACGTTCGTCGATTACCCCATAAATCATATATCATCATCCCTCATCGATCTTCCTGCTCTCATCATTCTAATACAACGGTCACACAAAACTTCGTCATAGATTAATATAATGAGGATTGGATTATGTGTTATGTGTAGTGTAGTGTTAAGTGTTTTTATTAAATAAACTGTTTATAACGTTTTAAGGAAAACAGTGTGCTTCTCTCTCCTTGTTGTTCCCAAATCAAAAATAAATTCTTGTGACGACCCTGGCCCCCGCTGAACCTACCCCAGCTTCAAAGTGAAAACACGTCGTCACACACTGAGTAAAGTTCTCAACCCGTCGTTAGCCACCCACATCGTTCCCGAAATCAGGCAAGGATGCCAGCAAAGGTAAATCTACCTAAATCTAAAGACCTTGAGGCATTAGTCCTCCCCAGCATCAGAAATAACTATCCAGTTGCCGATCATCAGAATGGGTTCCGTAAGCACGGCAACAGCGCTGCACTTCATCTCTACACATATTAGTATTCAACCAGAGCAAATCGTTTTATACGAGGGCAGTTCGGAAACTTCTTAGCCTAGCACAAAAAGCGCGGTATAAACAGAAAAAAGTTAAGTGGTTTGGAAACTTCCATCTCTGTTATGAACACATGTTAAATTTTGTTTCGATCTGGCAACTCCTTCATATAGAAACAGGTGTTCAAAATAGACGCATCCGCAGTTTTTTACAATGGAAAATTAGAAATGCGTGCTGTCATTAAATATTTACATAAAAAATGTTTATCGGGACAAGAAATTCATAATGATATGGTGAATGTGTTAGGTGAAAGTGCTCCTTCATATGCAACAGTAAAAAATTGGGTTGCTGAATTTAAACGTGGTCGTACAAGCATTGAAGATGAACCACGTAGTGGACGTCCAAAAACAGCAACAACAACAGAAATTGTAGCCAAAGTGCATGATATGGTATTAAATGATCGACGAATAAAAGTGCGTGAAATTGCTAATATCATGGCCATCTCAAATGATTGAGTCCATTTAATTTTGCATGAAGAACTACAGATGAAAAAGCTTTCTGCAAGATGGGTGCCGCATTTGTTAACAGTCGATCAAAAACGCATAAGAATGAACATTTCTCAAGCTTGTTTGGATCGTTTTAAGGGAAATAAAATGGATTTTAAGCGTCGTTTCATAACTGTTGATGAGACATGGATCCACCACTATACTCCTGAGACAAAAGAACAATCCAAACAATGGACTGAAGCTGGAGGAAGTGCCCCAAAGAAGGCAAAAACAATTAAATCGGCTGGTAAGGTTATGGCAACGGTTTTTTGGAACTTCAAAGGTATTTTATTGATTGACTATCTGCAAAAGGGTAAAACAATAAATTCAGAGTACTATTGCAACCTTTTGGATCAATTAAATGTACAAATTCGAGAAAAATGTCCTGGCTTACAACACAAAAAAATAATTTTTCATCAAGACAACGCACCAGCGCACAAGAGTGTTTTAACAATGGCTAAAATCAACGAATTAAAGTACGAGTTGCTTGACCACCCACCTTATTCTCCTGATTTAGCTCCCAGTGACTTTTACTTGTTCCCAAATCTAAAAAATTCCTTGCTGGCAAGCGTTTTACCTCAAATGAAGATGCAATTACAGTTGTAAACCACTATTTTGAAGACCTTGAGGAAAACTATTTTAATCAAGGTATAGAATTGCTAGAAAAGCGTTGGACTAAGTGTATTGAAGTTTCAGGAGATTATAATGAAAAATAAAAATATTTTTGAAAAACTAACTATTCTCTTTCATTGATAGGCTAAGAAGTTTCCGAACCGACCTCGTAGAATAGTAATGGTGGCGCTTAGCTTAGAATGAAACAGGGAGTTCTCCAAAGTGGGGTGATATTTCCGGAACTGTTTATCTTCTACCTCTCCTGAATTCCGCAGAATTCCGACCACAAACTACCCCAAAATTCTAGGGGTCGCATTCGACAGCATGTTTTCGTCGTCCGCGCATGCCTCAACAATCTGCGTCAAGCTGAGAAGTAGGAACAAGACCTTCAAGTTCCTGCCTGGTAGCACTTGGGGTACAGGTAAAACAACTGGTGGACATGATAACTATCTAAAGGAGTGACTCTAACACTTAGGTTAAGCTTCATGATGGACTATTTACCCATTTCTTTAGGTACCGCATCCACAGATAACTATCTATAACTATCTATAATAGTGACTCTAACACTTATGTTAAGCTTCATGATGGACTTTGCACCCATTCCTTCAAATACCGCCTCCACATAAGTTCCACACCTTTGTGTTTGATACAAGATTAAGGCTCCTTCTCTAATAGTGTATGCATTTTAGTAGCGGGTATGCCCTGTGATCACGACTACAGCATTGTATTTGTTGGGGGAAAGCAAAAACTTACCGATATTTGGGTCCCAAAATACCATAACTAATCCCACTTCGTTAGGGCTACTCTTTCATAGGCCTCCCGCACAATAGTGTAGTTAAATCCAGGATTTTGCGTACTCGAATTCGGCTTTACTTCCAATAACAATTTCTGAAATGACTCCACCTGAATACGATTTACTCCATAATGAAGCAGAAGTTAAGTGAGTTGATTTTGCAGAGCAGTTGAACAGGTGCAGCGTAAGATGCAGACCGTTATTGCATCCTGGACAGATTTTCCCAGTAAAAATTGAGGCGGCTACACGAACCTGATCTTAGTTGATCCAAAACAACACTCGCTTTTGTCTAGGCAACTGGCAGTGTTATCTCCGAGGACGGTTAATCATATGATAAACACGTATAGTCTCCGCGACTGCATCAGTATAAATACCAGTGAAAACCTGCTCGGTATGTCATTGCATATATTTAGATGGTCTTGCCCATGGAGCCACATCTAATATATTCAATGCGAACAACTTATCGCATGTTATGTGGTTAAAAAGGTTTTTTATCTGCTCCCCAAAAGCTGACGGCAAGGTACTTGAGGATCTCGTTCTTACTTCTCATCGCAGATAGATGAGGTCGGTGGTAAACACGTCTGTTTAGCACTCAAAAGGCCTGCGGTTCAATCCCTGACCAGAACATCAAACTTGTCGGCGGTGGCAAATTCCCTCAGTGTAATGCTGGCTTACATTTCTCTATAAACTTTTTCATTGTATGGTCTTTGTTAAGACCTGTGTCCTCTATAATGGCCTGTGGCGTCCATAAAGAATTTCAATCGGATATGGCAACACCTCATTCGCTACTTTTATGACTGGCTGACTTGCTGTTGCACATTTTGTACTTTACATGTCTTTGACGTTATAGTTGTTGTCATTTTCAGCAGCAACAGCATCATCATCATCGCCATCACCATCCAAACAGCAATGCAAATGCTGCTGCACCACTGATGGGGTCAGGGTATTTTATAAATCTATATCGGATACAGAACACACACTGCTTTGCTGTTGTTTCGAGTAAACATAATAAATTGCCATTAGGGATTTATGCTGTTCATATCACTGTTCGTTCTGTTACACAGCTTTAGTTATTCTTCCCGGCAGCTAGCTAGCTGCCAGCGAGGCAGCCAACCAGCCAGCCACCCGGCTTTAGCAATTGTTTATTTTCTTTTTGGATTTGTTGTGTTCAGAAATTCTTGTCTATTTTAATAATTCCCGAGTTCCGTTGCCATTGGCTGGCTGACTGGCTGGCACAAATGCTGCTGTAGTCCCGTGGATGACGTGTTCGGGTAAAAATGTTCTCATTTTTTTATACAACATCAGGGAATTTGTCTATTGTTTTGTAATGAAACGTTCTTACGTTTGTTTGTAATGCAAGCGGGTGATGGCGTCTTGTTCCAAGTGAGGAAGTGAAAGTTACGGCAAGAGATTAAATTATAGCCTCAATCTGTCATAAATCTATGTGACGTAAGAAATATTTAAATATCCTGAGGATCTCGCTAGTCCTGTAGACTAACACACATCCCGAAGCTACGAATCTAATAGTTTTTTTCGTTTAATTATATTATAATATAAATGCGATTAAGATTTTAAAGCTTACCCAGAGATAATATAAATGGAGAGGAATGAAAAGAGAGCATTAATATGCCAGTACGTACCTGCAAATAGATAAACAATATAGGACATTAGAAAAACAAAACGTAAAAAAAAACATTCGTCAATTGTACAATCTCAATATCATAACGACAATCTACTTAAAAAATTTGGAACGTCCGACACATCTTCTAAAAGTATGATATTTTAACATTAGAGAAGATACAAGTCCATGGGTCATTATAGAGACCACAAGTCTAATATAATAATTGTTCCACAAACATCTCAGGCAATGAGTGCATCCCGATTCATATTAGCTCAATGATATGGAACCTACAGTTTATCGCCGAATCCGAACGGCGTGTCCTAAGACACCACTTGTACATGGCTGAAAAATCAGGAAATGTCGCCAACATTACTGAGGACACCCATAAAGTCTTTATAGAGACCACAAGTCTTTATAAAGGGGACCACATGTGTTTATAGAGACCGCAGATCTTAATAGAGACCACAGATCCTTATAGAGACCGCAGGTCTTTCAAGAGACCACTGGTCTTTTTGAAACCTCAGGTCTTTATAGACCCCTTAGGTCTTTATAGAGACCTCAGGTCCCCATAGAGAACTCAGGTCTTTATGGACACCTATGGTCCCTGTAGAGACCTCAGGTCTTTAAAGAGGCCTCATTCCTTATAGACCTCATCCTTTATAGAGACCTCCAGTCTTTATAGAGACCTCAGGTCTTTAGAGACCGCTGGACTTTATAGAGACCTCAGGTCTTTATAGAGACCTCCGGTCTTTATATAGCCCTCTGGACTTTATAGAGACCTCCGGTCTTTATGGAGATTTAAGGTCTTTATAGAGACCTCAGATCTTTATAGAGATCTCAGGTCATTATAGAGACCTCAGGTATTTATAGAGACCTCTGCACTTTATAGAGCTCTCTGGACTTTATAGAGACCTCCGGTCTTTATGGAGATTTAAGGTCTTTGTAGAGACCTCAGGTCCCTATAGCGACCTCAGGTCTTTATGGAGACCTCAGGTCTTTATATAGGCCTCATTCTTTATAGAGACCCCATCCTTTTTGGAGACCTCATCCTTTATAGAAACCTCCGGTCTTTATGAAGACCTCAGGTCTTTATAGAGACCTCAGGTCCCTATAGAGACCTCAGTTCTTTATAGAGGCCTCATTATTTATAGAGACCTCAGGTCTTTATGGAGACCTCAGGTCCCTATAGAAACCTCAGGTCTTTATAGAGGCCTCATTCTTTATACAGACCTCAGGTCTTTATGGAGACCTCAGGTCCCTATAGAGACCTCATTCTTTATAGAGAACTCAGGTCTTTATGGAGACCTCAGGTCCCTATAGAGACCTCTGGACTTTATAGAGTCATCAGGTCTTTATAGAGACCTCTGGTCTTTATAGAGTCCTCTGGTCTTTAAAGAGACCTCAGGTCACTATAGAAAACTCAGGTCTTTGTGGATACGTCATGTCTTTAAAGAGGCCTCATTCCTTATAGAGACCTCATTCTTTATAGAGACCTCAGGTCTTTATAGATACCTCAGGTCTTTAGAGACCGCTGGACTTTATAGAGACCTCAGGTCATTATAGAGACCCGAGGTCTTTATTGAGACCCGAGGTCTTTACAGAGAACACGGGTCTTTGTAGAGAACACGGGTATTTATAGAGAGCACAGGTCTTTATAGAGACCACAGGTCTTTATAGAGAGAAAACGGGTCTTTATATATACCACAGGTCTTTATAGAGAACACCGGTCTTTATAGAGTCCACAGGTCTTTATAGAGATCACATATCTTTATAGAGACCGCAGGTCTTTATAGAGACCGCAGGTCTTTATAGAGACCACAGGTCTTTATAGAGACCTCAGGTCTTTATAGAGACCTCAGGTCTTTATAGAGACCTCAGGTCTTTATGGAGACCTCAGGTCTTTATAGAGACCTCAGGTCTTTATAGAGACCTCAGGTCTTTATAGAGACCTCAGGTCTTTATAGAGACCTCAGGTCTTTATAGAGACCTCAGGTCTTTATAGAGACCTCAGGTCTTTATAGAGACCTCAGGTCTTTATAGAGACCTCAGGTCTTTATAGAGACCGCAGGACTTTATAGAGACCGCAGGACTTTATAGAGACCCGAGGTCTTTATAGAGAACACGGATCTTTATAGAGACCACGGGACTTTATAGAGACCTCAGGTCTTTATATAGACCACGGGACTTTATAGAGACCTCAGGTCTTTATATAGACCACAGGTCTTTATAGAGACAGCAGGGTTTTATAGAGACCGCAGGACTTTATAGAGACCCGAGGTCTTTATAGAGAACACGGATCTTTATAGAGACCACGGGACTTTATAGAGACCTCAGGTCTTTATAGAGACCACGGGACTTTATAGAGACCTCAGGTCTTTATAGAGACCACAGGTCTTTATAGAGACCACAGGTCTTTATAGAGACAGCAGGGTTTTATAGAGACCGTAGGTCTTTATAGAGACCGCAGGTCTTTATAGAGACCGCAGGTCCTTACAGAGGCCATAGATGATATATATGACACCACAGGTCTTTTTTTTAGACTGATAGTCTTATAGAGGTCACAAGTCTTAATAGAGACGACAGGTCTTTATGAAGGCCCGAGGTCTTTATAGATACCACAGGCCTTTATAGAGACCACAGGTCTTTATAGAGACCGTAAATCTTTATAGAGGCCACAGGTATTTATATACGTCTTTACAGAGACCACAGGTCTTTATAGAGAACACGGGTCTTTATAAAGACCGCAGGTCATTATAGAGACCGCATGTCTTTATAGAGACCGCATGTCTTTATAGAGACCGCAGGTCTTTATGGAGACCGCAGGTGTTTATAGAGACCACAGATCTTTATAGAGACCACAGATCTTTATAGAGACCGCAGGTCTTTATAGAGACCCGAGGTCTTTATAGAGACCCGAGGTCAAAGACCTGAGGTCTCTATAAACACCTGAGGTCTCTATATAGACCTTTGATCTATATAAATACCTTTGGTCTCTATAAAAACCTGTGGTTTCTATAAAGATCCGTGGTCTCTATAAAGACCTGTGACCTCTATGAAGACTATCGGTCTCAAAAAAGACATGTGGTGTGATCTATAGAAACGTGTGGTCTCTATAAAGAGCTGTAGTCTCTATAAATAACTGTGGTCTCAATAAACACCTGTGGTGTCCATAAAGACCTGAGGTCTCTATTAAGTCCCGTGGTGTCTATAAAGACCCGTGGTCTCTATAAAGACCCGTGGTCTCTATAAAGACCCGTGGTCTCTATAAAGACCCGTGGTCTTTATAAAGACCGGTGGTCTCTATAAAGACCCGTGGTCTCTATAAAGACCCGTGGTCTCTATAAAGACCCGTGGTTTCGAGACCTCAGGTCTTTATAAAGACCTCAGGTGTTTATAGAGACCTCAGGTCTTTATAGAGACCACGGGTCTTTATAGAGACCTAAGGCTTTATAGAGACCTCAGGTTTTTATACCCTCAGGTCTTTATAGACCCTCAGGTCTTTATAGAGACCTCAGGTTTTTATAGAGACCACGGGTCTTTATAGAGACCTCAGGTCTTTATAGAGACCTCAGGTCTTTATAGAGACCTCAGGTCTTTATAGACCCTCAGGTCTTTATAGAGACCTCAGGTTTTTATAGAGACCACGGGTCTTTATAGAGACCTCAGGTCTTTATAGAGACCTCAGGTTTTTATAGAGACCTCAGGTCTTTATAGAGACCTCAGGTATTTATCGAGACCTCAGGTCTTTATAGAGACCTCAGGTCTTTGTAGAGATCTCAGGTCATTATAGAGACCTCAGGTCTTTATAGAGACCTCAGGTCTTTATAGGGACCAGACACCTTTATTGAGACCAGAGGTCTTTATAGAGACCGTAGGTCTTTATAGACACAACAGGCACTTATAGAGTCTGGAGGTCTTTATAGACACCACAGGTCTTTATAGGGACTAGACACCTTTATAGCGACAGCAGGTGTTTATATAGACCACAGGCCTTTATAGAGTCCATAGGTCTTTATAGAGACCACAGACCTTTATAGAGACTGCAGGTCTTTATAGAGACCGCAGTTCTTTATAGAGACCACAGATCTTTATAGAGACCCGAAGCCTTTATAGAGACCAGGGGTCTTTATAGAGACCACAGATCTTTATAGAGACCGCAGGTCTTTATAGAGACCCCAGTTCTTTATAGAGACCGCGGGTCTTTAAAGAGACCACAGGACTTTATAGACACCACAGGTCTTTATAGAGATCACCTGTGGTCTATATGAAAACCTGTCGCCTTTATAAAAACCATTGGTCTTTATAGAGACCACAAGTCTTTATATAAACCGCAGATCTTTATATTGACCATAGACCTCAGGCCTTTATAGAGAGACCACAGGTCTTTATAGAGAGACCTCAGGCCTTCATAGAGACCTCAGGACTTTATAGACACCTCAGATCTTTACACACTACAAGTCTTTAGAGAGACCACAGGTCCTTTTAGAGACCGCAGGTCTTTATGTAGACCTCAATTCTTTATGGAGATGGCTACCGTTAAGTTATTGTGGTCAATACATACACACAGGGACTTCGGTTTGTTGTTCCACGGCGTTCTCCATTTTATATGTAGAAACCAGTAGAGCATGGTGGAGACTGGATCGTTAACCCAGCATCACAGTTGCCGATCATCTACACCCGAAACCGACCATCTACACCAGAATGCCGAATGCATCGTCTTCCTAAACACCCGAAGGCCGAATACATAATGGTTGTGAACGTCATCAACGAATCATGTTTGTTCCTGATTGTCTACAAATCATCAACAATCACATAATTTACTGAGCTCAAGCATAGCTACCGACAAATAGTCTACACCAGAACCCACCGACTCTGAACGAATTCCACAGCTGCCAAAATTCGATTTTCTTGATCTGCCTTTTACACCAACGGTCGATACGAAGCTATATTATTCCAAACTATAATTAACAAAAACAAACACCCGATTTAAACACCTGGACAGAGAGAATACTAGTGGTTTTATGAAGACGGCTATAATTACTCATTGCACTTCCCGCAATTTGATGTAGGTTTGGAAAAGATTTTACAAAGTGCAAATTTTCGTCCAAATTGGTGCTCACTTCGTAAGCCGGCACCAACTAAATAGCTGAAGGACATTTTTCACACGCGACAGGGTGTTTTAGGGATTTTGTGTCAATATCCAAGGAAGAGTACGCACTTGCAACCAACAAAAAGTACCGTCACAATAGGGACCATGAGGATAACCTGCTACAAAGAAATCGGAACGATTTGATTTATGGCATCATACTTCACTTTTGACAAAATGTTTGCAAAGTTTGGACCAAATCGATAACGACCTTTGAGAGTTAACGATTTAAAATTATTTAACTTTGGTAATGGGGGGTACCGGCAGGATTGAACCGATATGGCCCTTCTTCGAACTATGTGTTGACAAAGTATTGCTAAGTACGAAGTTTGTACCAAATCGGTTGATCCTTTCGGGATAACCCGAGATAATATACCGAAGTAATGGCCTATATCGATCCCACTATTTCGATGAGGTAACTTGTTGATGGTTTCAAACAGTATGTACAAAACCTCTTTAGGGTGAGGGTTAAAAAATAGACGAGTACAAACCATAGGCTTTTAATGGCAAAATCGGCTAATACTTCCTTACTTTCCTTGTTGAGGTTTTCGAATTATCGATGTTAGAAAAATGACAAAAAACCAACAATAAACATATTTTTTCACACGGTGCCTATTATGTATAATATTGGTCGCTCCGCTCCCTCTCTCTCTCTCTCTGCCTCGTTACATACTATAATATCTCTATTAGATAACCAAAGTTAAATAATGTGGCCAACAACAACACCACAACTTCAGAACATGCTTTTGGAATTACATTTACATACATCTGCGCACATAAATAAACACACAAAAAGATACTTTTGTAAATAAAATTAAACAAAAACTTGTTATGGAAGTTATGAAATGTGATTATTTTTCCATTTTCTGTTTAGTTTAGTGAGTGGGCCTGGAAGAACTTGTAAATATCTACTAGGCAAACTTTGTTTCGACCATGAAAATAATATTTCGGATACCTACATACATACTTACCATATAATATTTGTGTGGTGATGATTACTAAATGAATTATCGTGTTAATTAGTGTCGTCATTAAAAATATGATTACTTGTAATATGGAGGGTCTTTAGAATACGATAATGCTTTATTTGACTAATTCTTGGAATTTTGTGGTTATTAAAATGCGAAAAATTATTACTAAAAATAATATAACTTACATCGCAAAAACACGGTGCGCCTGTAATAACATTAAATGAAAAGCGCTTACACCTGGGAAGTTTTTGCGGAAAAATTAAAAAACAAAAATAAATAGCCGGAGGGCTTTATAAATAAACCGCTGTTAAAGTGCACATTTTTAGGGGTTTTTTAGGTTTTGCGATTGAAACCGCAAGTACTATCGAAATGGGATTAGAAAAAATCTTGTAGCTGTGAAAATTCTCTACTTTATGACTTTTTCCTACGTTTTGCCATTTTTGATATATAGAAGTTAAAATTGGGACAATACACTGACTGTATCGCTTCCTCATGAAACAATGTAATGTACAGTGTGCCTTAACTATCTTTAAAGTGCAGTTTCCAAGCAAAATCCTGAAAACCTAAAAAAATCTTAAAAATGTGTTTTTTGGCCGCGATTTATTTGAAAATCCCTTTGGCGATATTAAGTTTGTTTTTCCGTTTGTAACGCACTGAAATACTCATTTGCGACCCTATAAGGTATATATATTAGGGTGGGGCGATTTGAACACCACCACGGGCGCCTGTATTTTCTGATTATTTGGATTGTACTGAGCAAAAAAGTCCACTAGACCATATGTCCACGGTGAAAATCGAGCCCCCGGATTTTGACTTGAAGTTTCTTTTCAAGGTTTTTTGGATATTTTGGCATATATGTAACTGACAAACCACTAAGATTTTCGATCCAACACAAAGACAAAAATTATAGCCAAGACAATAATTAAGAACTCTCTAGTACATCGCAAAAGCATTGGAACGCTCCTTCAGGCAGTTATGGCCCCGAGAAAGTGCACATTTTTCGGAAACTATCGATAAATTACACTGTGCTACAAAATTTGACTCAAAGTCAGTGGGTGGAAATTTCCTTTTGGAGATGAAAGCTCTTGGTGAGTGTACTAAGAACGCAAAAGGAAATTTTCAGTATAGGTCAAGTTTCTGAGATATGATTTGGCCAAAATATCCTTGAAAAAAAATTCAAGTCAAAATCCGGGGGCTCGATTTTCACCGTAGACATATGGTCTAGTAGACTTTTTTGCTCAGTACAATCCCAAGAATCAGAAACTCCAGGCGCCCACTATCACTTTTTTCCTTCCATACAAATCGCCCCGGCCTAATATATATTCCTGATCAGGGTAAAATTCCGAGTCGATCTACGCTTGTCCGTCTGTGGTACTCACTCTAGCATCCACAAAAATTGAGATAAGACGCTGAAATTTTGGGAAAATGCGTCTTTTTGTTTGCAGGCAGGTCAAGTTCGATGATTGGCTATATCGATCCACGTTTTGGTATAGCCCCCATATAACGATTACCCCGATTTCCAGTATTTTGAAGTTATTAGCTACATTTTCAGGACGAATTAGGTTTTATTTGGCATTAAGGGTTCTTAAGTGTCAAGAAACTTATATAACAAAACTTGTGGACATAGGTCCATGTTTTGGAATAGCCCCCATACAACGGTACAGCCCGATTTCCGATATTTTATCGTTTTTAGTCACAATTTTAGACCGAAGTAGCTATAATTTGACATTTAGGGTTCCTAGTGACCACAAAACTTATATTCAAAAAATTATGGACATAGCTCCATGTTTGGATGTAGCCCCCATATAATGGTACCTTCCGATTTTCAGTAATTTGAAGATTTTAGCTACAATTTTTAACCGAACTAGCAGTAATTTGACATTTGACGTTTTTGGTGGTCAGCACACCTCTCCATGTCAATGTAGGTTCATGTTTGGATATAGTCACCATATAACGGTACCTCCAGATTTTGGGTATTTTGAGAATTTTACACACAATTTTTAACCGAACTAGCAGTAATTTGACATTTGAAGTTCTTAGTGGTCGCCACACCTCTCCATCAAAAATTATCTACATAGGTCCATGCTTGGATATAGCCCCCACACAACGGTACCTCCCGATTTTCGGTATTTTAAGGATTTTACACACAATTTTTAACCTAACTCGCAGTAATTTGACATTTGAAGTTCTTAGTGGTCGCCACACCTATCCACCAAAAATTTTCAACATAGGTCCGTGTTTGGGTATAGCCCCCATATAACGGTACCTCCCGATTTTCGGTATTTTGAGGATTCTACCCACAATTTTTAACCAAACTAGCTGTAATTTGACATTTTAAAGTTTTTAGTGGTCAACACACCTATCCACCAAAAATTTTCAACATAGGCCCATGTTTGGATATAGCCCCCATATAACGGTACCTCCCGATTTTGGGTATTTTGAGGATTTCAGCTACAAGTTTCAACCGCACTAGCTGTAATTTGACACTTGAAGTTCTTAGTGGTCGCCACACCTCTCCACCAAAACTTTTCAACATAGGTGGTCTACGTTTGGATATAGCCCCATATAACGGTACCTATCTATATTAGGTATTTTGAGGGTTTTGGTATTTTTAGGATTTAAGCTAAATTTGTTTTTCTGAACTACCCGTAATTTAGGTCCAAGGTCCATGTTTTGGTATAGCCCGCACTAAACTGTACCTCCCGATTTTCGGTATGTTAAAGATTTTACGTTCCCGTTAAGGTTCCCTTTAAGATTCCCTGCAGTCACGAAGCTTCTCTACCAAAAATTGTCCACATAGGACCATATATCGGTAAAAAATTGTCAACATAGGTCCATGTTTCTGTATAGTCCCCATGAAACGGTAACTCCTTATTTTCTGTATTTTGAGAATTGTATCTACATTTTTACCTAAATAGCGGTAATTTGATATTCCCAGTGTTCGTAAAACTTTGAGAGCTAACAAAAATTCTACAACAAAAATTTGTTTATTAAAGTCCATAGTTTCGTATAGCCCTCATAAAGCGGTACCTACCGATTTTCGGTATTGTGAGTATTCTAGCCACAATCTTTAACCGAACTAGCAGTTATTTGACATTTGATCCCATTGATCATAATCCACTAGAAATATTTAACGTAGGTCAAAGTTTTGGTATAGCCTCCATATAACTTTACGTACCGATTTTCGGTATTTTGAGGATTTTAGCTAAAATATTTAACCGAAATTTGAGTTATTTGACATATTTGATTCCCAGTATTCGCAAAACTTCTCCACTACAAATTGTCAACATATGTAGGTCGTGTTTTGGTATAGCCCTCATATAACGGTACCTCTCGAGTTTCGGTATTTTGAGGACTTTAGCTACAATTTTTAACCGAACTAGCTACAAATTGTCCTACGTTTTTTAACCAAACTACCAGTAATTTGACATTTCCAGTAGTCGCAAAACTTCTCCATCAAAAACTGTCAACATAGGTCCCTGTTTTATTATGACCCCTATATAACGGCACCTCTCGATTTTTGGTGTTTTGAGGGTTTTACCCACATGTAATGTAATTTCCCAGTTGTCACAAAGCTCCGCCACTAAAAATTGTCAACATACATAGGCACCATATCGACGCCTCCAAACAATAGTATGTTAAGTCGACTTAGCATGTTTTCAAGTTCTTTACATTTTTATATTTAACGTCCTTTAACTTAAATTCTGTCAAATTTTGGTAATGATCGGTCAATCCGAACAGAAGTTATAAACAAATATTGACTTAGCATAGTACTGAAGTTCAAAAAAAATGTCCACACTTTGAGAGCTTCTCCTGCAAAACTCACTTTTTAGACTTAGCATACTATTATTTGGAGGTGTCGAAAGTGCCGCCCGAAAGAAGACATTTTATTTACATTATCTGACATTTTTAGGTACCTATTTAAAGTTGTAGACAGGAATGAAAACTAATTATTTTATTTTAGTTCATAATATTTTATGGTGGAGGGTATGAAAATTTCGGCCCGGCCGAACTTAACGCTTTTTACTTGTTTTTTTTTTTTTCTCCTCTGTGAACATGACGTAAGCTCCTTTCATTTAAAGTAAGTTCAGGCGCACCGTGAAGCTTTTGTGCAGTTTAAGGGCTATTCGAAGACCATTTTGTCGTTTTACCAACGTTCAAGTTTTTACAACGGTCCAACATTTGGCCTTTGTAATATTTTGTTCATACTTAGTTTGAATTTGAAGATAAGCCATATCGGTTCACTACTTCAGGTACCTCCTCCACAAAAGTTCAAAAACTTTCGGAAAAATTGTGCGCACGATACATACGTCTTGTAGGGAGTGACCGATTTGGTTCACACTTTACACATTCTAATATATCTACCAGATATATGTAGATCAGGTTCGAATATGGACTATATTTGTTCACTCCTTCGGGTACCTCCCACACAAAATTTTGGATAAATTTACTTTAAGGCCCGCTCTTGTATCACTTTGATTTCTGTTGAAGCAACTTGCATACGCTGCCTTCTTTACGTTGGCAAGAGTTTCTTCAGGGCCAGGTCCATACTTCTTGAGAAAATAGCCTGAAAGGTGCATAAAACACCTGTGACACCGTGTGGAGTGGTTGAAGCGCAAGATAACTCTCGAACGGATCAACCGATTTGGCCAAAAATTTGGTCTTCGTCATATTTTGTCTAAACTTAGTTTCAGTACGAAGATCAGCAACATCGGTATTTCCCCCAATATTTAAAATAAGTCACTAAAATGGTATGCACGATATATCTTGAACGGGACAACCAAACTTTTGATCTCTTAATATTTTGTCCAAATTTAGTTTAATTTCTAAAATGGTCCATATCGGTTTTCTCCTTAGGGTACCTCCCCCACAAAAGTTCAACGTTTGTGTCTAAGTGCAGTTTAAGGTCTGTTCGAAGATCCTTGGAAAATGTATACCGATGCTGTTCGCTGTGGTCCCGTTTACAGCGAAATTATTTTTTCCGTGGACAAGTCTATGCTTCCTGGCATACTGATCCAAAAGTTATACTATAACCCACTAAAGTGCCTAGTGGGCGCTATACCAATCGAAAAGATATAACTCCCAATATAAGATCAACTTCCATAATGGACTATGTCGGTCCATTCCTTCTAGTGCCTCCTCCGCAACATTTTGAACATTAATCCTAATCCACATTTTTGTCGGCAAGTTCAAATGTCCAAAAAGAGCCACAAAATTCTGTACGTAGATGAAAGTTTCGATTCATATAGGCTGAGGGTATACCTCTGTCGGCAAAGCCGACTGATACTTTTTTACGTGTTTTATTTCTCATTTGCTTCCAAAATAATATAAAAATACTTTTGAAATGATCACGATCAAGCAATGGGCATATCTGGATTAATAAGGCCAAGATCATTCTTGTATGTCATTACGGAACTCTGCAAGCAATACCGACTACTGCAGGCTATTTTAAGATGAGTAGAAGATAGAGACCATTGAGTAGCTAATATATAGAGAGCGGAATCCTATGCAAAAGCATATATAGTTAGGATGGTCGTAGAAAAAATCTGATTAGACAGAAACTAGTTTTATCACAAAACAAAACGAATTAGGCCCCGAATTTTTTGCATATTTTGACATATTTTTACGTATTGAGCATATGGAAAAACATATGCAAGGATTTGTGGCCTGAATATCTTACCGAAATAGATGAAATTTGGTATTAAGTCTTCGTTGAGGGTATAGAACCCTCGACCTGAAATTTGTCCGCATAGGTCCACGTCTTCATACAGCCCCCATAGAACGGTTCCTTCGGATTTCTGGTATTTTTAATGTTATGGCCTCAATATCCCTCCGAGATAGCTGAAATTTAGTATTAAGTCTTCCTTGGGGGTATACAACTTTCCACCTGAAATTTTTCGGTATAGGTCCACATTTTCATATAGCCCCCTATTTTAACTGAAGATCTTGTGTCCGTTAGAGTCATTTTACAAAGCCGAATGAGCTTTGCGGGGAAACCAAATTCAGACATGGCTTGAAATACCTTTGAACGTAGCGGGCTGTCGAAGGCTGCTTTATAATCGACAAAAAAGTGGTAGGTGTCGATCTGCATCTCTTGGGTCTTCTCCAGGATTTGCCGCAGGGTAAATATCTGGTCAATGGTGGACTTGTCAGGTCTAAAGCCGCATTGGTATGGTCCAATTATTTTGTTGACCATTGGCTTTAGTCGTTCGCACAATATCCCTGACACTATCTTGTAGGCGATAGGGATAAAATCTTATCTCCTTTCTTATGGAAGGGACACAGGATGCTTAGGTTCTTCCTGCCAGATGAAGCTAACTAGCTGATGAATACACCTTATCAGCGTGTCGCCGCGGTTTTAAACAGCTCGGGTGGTAGGCCATCAGCTCCCGCTGCCTTATTATTCTTCAGCCGGTTTATTGCTGTCTTTACCTCACCTTGGCCGGGTGATATACATTCAATACCATCTTCTGGGATTGGATCTGTGGTATCTTCGTCGACTTCTCTACTATTATATACCAACAGTTTGGAAAAATGCTCTTTCCATATCCTTAGCACACTATCTGTATCAGTTACCAGATTACCTTGCTGGTCTCTACAGGAGGATGTGCCAGTTCCAAAGCCATCAGTTTCATGCTTGACTTTTTGGTAGAATTTTCGGACTTCATTCTGGCTCCTGTACATCTCGATTTTTTCACACTCCCGCTTTTCCATTTCTCTCCTTTTCTTGCGAAAAAGACGTTTCTCTTCTCTCCTTTTGTCCCGATACCTCTCTCGTGCGCTACGCGTTGCTACTGATTGTAAAGTAGTCCTATATGCCGCATTTTTCTCTTCGGTGGCAGCACGACACTCCTGGTCATACCATGAATCTTTTGTGGAGGTCTCCGGTATCCAAGTATGGATTTTGTGGCTGTTTGCATGGAGTGGGCATTATTTTGCCATTGTGTTGTTATGTTATCGGGACAAGGAGTGCTCTCATTAAGCAATTGGGCTAGTTGAGTGGAATATGCTGTGGCTATCTGTTGTGATTGCAGCTTACCGATGTCTAACTTTCGTGTTGTGTCTGTTCATACTTTGTTTGCTACGTTTAAGCGGGTGCGTACCTTTGCTGCAACAAGGTAGTGGTCCGAATCAATGTTTGCGCCTCGGAACGATCGTACATCCAACACCCTCGATGAATGTCTTCCATCTATCACAACATGATCAATTTGGTTTCTTGTTTTCTGATCTGGAGACAGCCAGGTGCCCTTATGAATATCGAGATGATTAAATTTACCATGTTTTTTGCAGCTGCAAAGTCTATCAGCCTCATACCATTGTCAGACGTTTCACTGTGGAGGCTGAATTTCCCGACTGTTGGGCCAAAGATATTCTCCTTTCCAATTTTGGCATTAAAATCGCCTAGAATGATTTTAATGTCATGGACAGGGCAACGGTCATATGTTTCTTCTAAGCGCTCGTAAAATATATCTTTGGTCTGTTCGTTCTTTTCTTCAGTGGGAGCATGAGCGCAAATAAATCTGATGTTGAAGAATTTAGCTTTTATTCGAATTGCAGCAAGTCTTTCATTCACTGAAGTGAAGCTGGATACCAGATGTTTTAGTCTCCGACTAACTACAAATCCGCAACCAAACTCATGCTTTACGTCATGGCAGCTATAATACAGTGCGTCACCTTTAGGTGTTGTTGTGACGCCTTTCCCAATCCATCGTATTTCCTGTATGGCAGTAATATCGGCCTTGTACTTTTTAAGTACGTCTGCCAATGCGAAGACTGCACCTTCTCTATAAAGCGTGCGAACATTCCAGGTGCAGATTCGCAGATCATGGTCCTTAAAACGTTTGCGGGGTTCGTCAACTTTAGAGGGGTTTGTTTTTCTTTTTTTTCGTTTTTTCATAGTAGGCTGTTTTTTCTAGGGGAGGGTTACTAACCCGACGCCCAAACCCAAGTTTTTTAACGTTCTAATGGGTGAACGCGCGGCACATGTTAGCTCACTACCTTTATCGGGTGTTAAAGGCAGTTCCCCAGGTGACACCACGGGGAGGTCAGTGTCCACTTGGGATGAAAGAGGGACCAAGATAAATCCTGGGCTTTGCCGTGTTAAAACCGGTCAGGACCGTTGCTTGCAATCTTCCATCCCCTACGTCACCCTGTGGCCACCACTAAGAACGCCAAATGTCAAATTACAGCTGTTCTGATTAAAAATTGTAGCAAAAATTCTCAAATTACTGAAAACGGGAGGTACCTTTATATGGGGCTATATCTAAACATGGACCTATGTCATTTTTGGTGTATAGGTGGATAGGTGTGGCGACCACTAAGAACTTCAAATGTCAAATTACTGCTAGTTCGGTTAAAATTGTGTGTAAAATCCTCAAAATGCCTAATATCGGTAGGAACCGTTATATGGGGCTATATCCAAACGTAGACCACCTATGTTGACAAATTTTGGTGGAGAGGTGTGGTGACCACTAAGAACTTCAAGTGTCAAATTACGGCTAGTGTGGTTGAAACTTGTAGCTGAAATCCTCAAAATACCTAAAATCGGGAGGTACCGTTATGTGGAGGTTATATCCAATCATGGGCCTATGTTGACATTTTTTAGTGGATAGGTGTGGCGACCACTAAGAACTTCAAATGTCAAATTACTGCTAGTTCGGTTAAATTTTGTGTACAAAATCCTCAAAATACCGAAAATCGGGAGGTATCGTTATATGGGGGCTATAACCAAACACGGATCTATGTTGACAATTATGCCCTCAGCATTTATGCTAACGAGGGTATATACACTTTCATACGGGTAAAATGTGCCTCATCAAAATAATGGTTTTAGACCCCAAATATGTTTGGACGAAATTCGTTTCAGACAATTTGGAGTTGATTTAGCCATGTCCGTCCGTCTGTCTGGCTGGAGCGCACGATAACTCTCGAACGGATCAACCGATTCGGTCCAAAATTTGGCTTTCGTAATATATTGTCCAAACTTAGTTTAAGTTTGAAGATGGGTTATATAGGTCCACTCCTTCCGGTACCTCCCCCACAAAAGTTCGAAACTGTTCGGAAAATTTGTGCGCGCGATAACTCGTAAAGGGAGTAACGATTTGGTCCATACCTCCCTCGGAAAAGTTTAGTTTAAGACCTGCTCTCGAATCGCTTTGATTTTGGTTGTAACAAATTGTATTCACTGCCCCCCATACGAAAGCACAAGTTTCATCAGGGGCAAGTGCGTACTTCCAGAGAATATAGCCTGAAAGGTACAACCACGTGTGTAGTGATAGGAGCACCAGAAAACTCTCAAACGGATCTGCCGATTCGGTCCAAAATTTGGCCTTTGTAATATTTTGTTCACACTTAGTTTGAATTTGAAGATAAGCCATATCACTCCTTCAGGTACCTCGGACCTCCACAAAAGTTCAAAAATGTTCGGAAAAATTGTGCGCACAATACGTCTTGTAGGGAGTGACCGATTTGGTTCACACTTTACACATCTTAATATATCTACTAGATATAGATCAGGTTCGAATATGGACCATATTTGTTCACTCCTTCGGGTACCTCCCACACAAAATTTCGGATAAATTCGCTTTAAGGCCCGCTATGCAAGTTGCTTCAACAGAAATCAAAGTGATTCGAGCACTTTGATTTCTGTTGAAGCAACTTGCATACGCTGCCTCCTTTACGTCGGCAAGAGTTTGTTTAGAGGCAAGTCCGTACTTCTTGAGAAAATAGCCTGAAAGGTGCAGAAAACCCCTATGACACCGTGTGTAGTGGTTGGAGCGCAAGATAACTCTCAAACGGATCAACCGATTTGGCCCAAAATTTGGTTTTCGTCATATTTTGTCCAAACTTAGTTTCAGTTTGAAGATGGTCAATATCGGTACTTCCCCCAATATTTAAACAATGTCACTAACATGGTATGCACGATATATCTTGAACGGGGCAACCAAACTTTTGAACTTTTGATCTCCTAATATATTGTCCAAATTTAGTTGAACTTCTAAAATGGTCCGTATCGATCTTCTCCTTAGAGTACCTCCCCCATAGAACAGTACCTCCCGATTTTCGGTATTTTGTAAGTTCTGGCTTCAATATCCCACCGAAATTACTGCAATTTGGTATTAAGTCTTTATTGGGGGTATGAAACTACACCTCAAATTTGTTCGCACAGGTCCAGGTCTGTATACAGCCCCTACAGAACGGTACCTCCCGATTTTCGGTATTTTGAAAGTTGTTGCCTCAATATCCCACCGAAGTTACTGCAATTTGGTATTAAGTCTTTATTGAGGGTATGGCACTTTACACCTGAAATTTGTCCACATAGGTCCACGTCTTCATATAGCCCCCATAGAACGGTAACTCCGAATTTCTGGTATTTTGAAGGTTATGGCCTCAATATCCCTCCGAAATGGCTGAAATTTAGTATTAAGTCTTCCTTGGGGGTAAACAACTTTCCACCTAAAATTTGTCGGTATAGGTCCACGTCTTCATATAGCCCCCATAGAACGGTACCTCCCGATTTCCGATATTTTGAAGGTTGTGGCATTAATATCCCCAAAAATGACAGAAATTTGGTATTAAGACTTCCTAGGGGGTAAAAAACTTTCCAACTAAAATTTGTCGGTTTGGGTGCAGGCCTTCATATACCCCCCATAGAACGATATAATGGATGTATTTCATTACGTAGGGTACGCCTTATCGGTTTTGCTGCTTTCAATTCTATGGAAGACTCATTGGGAAGCAGAACATGCTGAAACTTAGTGTCAGTTTGAATGGTGTTGAAGATACAAGCTCTTAGAAGTCTATTCTGAGCTCAAATTGGGGTTTTAAGATTTAGGGTCAAATTCAAAATCAAATACGAATATATCAAAACCTCTAATTGTAATATTACAATATTTGTTGTTGTTTTAATAATTACTCTAATTTCCTCCCGATAATAAAGAACAAGAAAACTACTTATGTCTGTTTCAGGAAGTAAAAAAGAAGGGTCTTACAGAGTAGAAACTTGGATAACAAAGTGTGGCTAGAAGAAAAAAACAACAACTACACCATCCAACAAGTACTTCTCCTCACTTAAGTGCTGAACTTAAGTATTTGTTTTTTCGTAGAAATTTGGGTTGTTATTATTATTTTTGTTGCTGCTGATGATGTTATTGTGGCTGCTAATGAGTTTAAAGACACATCTCGAGACAATGACAACCAAACCACCAACCAACATCATCAGCATCATTGTCATCAGTATCTTCAACAGCCTGCAAATGCAAACAAACAATGTGCCATCAAAGAAGAAGGAGACGACGATGCTACAACAACTGGGGCAAGCAACAACTGCATGCCTCAAACTCACTCACTCGACGACGACCATTGCACTGAGACAAAAATAGAGAGATGACAAAACAACATGGAAGCAGAAGCAAAGAAGAAAGCGAAAGAACACAACTAAAGAAGTACAATTAAAAATTATCGTCATACTCATTATTCAAACAAAACCGACAAAAGGACGGACGGACGGACAGACAGACACCAACACTAACTCGCCTAAACAACTCTCGTGCCACTTGACTTTCTTTCTATGAACGGTCCCGCCGCCGTGATGGCATCTTGCCACACGCTTGCCCAATGGATTCTTCTTAGCCGAGCCAGCCCGCCTAGCTGGCTGTTAAAATAGAATTTCTATTTTTTTCCTTCAGTTTCACTTCTTTTCGTTTTGTTACTTAAAGTAAAGTAAACATCGCAACATTGGAAATGTTCTTCTAAGTGAATTAGTAGTACGCCACTTAACTCCTCCCGGATGGATGAATACCTTTGCAATTGCATTGAGGAGAAGTAGAAAAACTGTAATCAACGGCGGCATGTCGTTGAAGTGAGTTTTAGGAGAAGAGTCGATGACAAACAGTGCAACGCAATGCAATGATGCACCACGGCATATAAACTTTTTTGTTCAAGCACCACTACCACCAACAATGCTCTGACATCAGTTCATAAATTATAATTCTTTTCTAATCGAGAAAAACTACATCTACTTGTTTAGAGGTTCCTCTTGCTGCTCTTCTTGTTCACATTTTTGTCCGTTACGCTTAGTAAAGTGGTATCGCTTGGTGGTACGTGTTTAATTTTTAAAATGAGTATTGCAATCAAATGGGAAGATATATTATGGCAATAACAACAATAACATGTACAACAACATCAATAGCTCTTCAGTTCAGTAAACATTAACCCGAGAGAAGATTTTAATCACAACCCACACAATTCTCAGGAAGTTCTGTGAAGTTACAGTGGGGTGATTTGATGAAGGAAAAAACAATTTTGTCCTCTATCATGAATTTGAAAATGCAGCGAATCGAATGAAACCTTTACATGAAGGCCGAACAAATGTCGTATAGAAAGGTCGTTTGTTTCGGCTATCCCGCATTTTTTATGTCCCTGTACCATGAGAAAAGATTGTGTAAAATAAAATTATATGGGGGCTATATTTAACGTGACCTAGATTGACAATTTTCTGCATTTGGAATGAGGCTAGTACCTGCGATATACCTAAAATTAGGTACTATTGTGTTAGTCGCCTTTGTCAATAGAGATATAGCCTCAGCCTGTGTCATAAAGAAAGGAAGCAAATCTAAATCTTTTGGTCCTAATGTCTATAAAATATACTGATTTTTTGTAGTCGGGGAAGATTTCGGAAGGTACGGACCGATATAGTATATTTTGTTGTAAGTTTGGAAGAGCATTTAGGAGATGCAAAGTTTGGACCTATTAGTTACTTCCTTTGAGAGTTATCTTGCGCCCTAGCTACTTTAGTTGGTGGCCTTAGGTTTTTAAAGGTCTATGGTAATAAGATCAGGAAGTATGGACTTGCCCCAAAAACAAGTTTCCGTCGTAATAGGGGATGCGAGGATTTCTGGCTATAAATATCTCAAAACTTTCTGAGATCGGACCCAAGGCGGCCATTTTGCGATTTTTATTCCCTCAGCATTTATGCTAACGAGAGTATATACACTTTCATACGGGCAAAATGTGCCTCATCGAAATAATGGTTTTAGACCCCATGTATCATTGGACGAAATCCGTTTCAGACAATTTGGAGTTTATTTAGCCATGTCCGTCCGTCTGTCTGTCTGTCTGGCTGGAGAGCACGACAATTCCCGAATGGATCAACTGATTCGGCCCATACATTGGATTTTATTTTGTCTAAACTTAGTTTAGGTTCAAAGATGGGTTATATCGGTCCACTCCTTCCCGTACCTCCCCCATAAAAGTTCGGAAAAATTTTGCGCACGATAACTCTTAAACGGAGTAACCATATTTGGTCCATATTTTGCACATCGTAAAATTTCCACAATACTTACATGAGATTCCAATATGATTTATTCGGTCCACTCCTTCGTGTACCTCCCACACAAAATTTCGGAAAAGTTCAGTTTAGGACCTGCTCTCGAATCGCTTTGATTTTTGCTGTAGCAACTTGTATTCTGACCTCCATACGACGGTACCAGTTTCATCACACGCAGAAAAATTTATGTTAGAAATATGTTTGGATCCAAACAAATATATGTATGGGACCGGTTACAAACAAATATATGTTTGCAAAATTCTGTAACATATCTCAATTTGATATGTTTAAGTAAAACACCTTTTTTATGTTAGAACATCTTTTTCATGGGTGGAGAGAGGATGTTTGTCAACAAGAGTAAAAACAGTGCTCTCGCGGCTGTGGAATGCTGTTTTATAATAAAGAGTTGTGTGTATTGTATAATAGAAGACGTAGAAGCGAAGAAGGGGCCTTTGGCGGCGTGTATGCCTCAAACTCGTGTGTTTCTTGTTTTGTTGTTGTTAGCAGGCGAAGAAGAAAAGAAGAAATGATATGAATTATATTTTGTTTTCTTTCTTCAGTGTTTTAGTTGCCTTTGTAGAGTCAAGACGGTAAAGTGAGTGAATAAATCAGTGTTTTGTGTTTTCTTAAAGAAATTGTGCTTTTTAGTAAATTAAATGCCCAATACATTTTATAATTGAATCGGAAAGTTGAATGGAATTATTTTATTGGACAAGGAAGCAATCGCATTTAATATTGGTAATTACATATCCATATTTATTTATTACATTACATAATCATTTGATTCCAGATGCCGATTCCCCGCTGATGATTTCAACTATGAGGAAAATTTGTTTTATTTCACAACTAAGGAGAAGCGTTCAACTACGTTTCTATATTAGTATATTTCCTTTTTAAAAGTGTGACTATAGTCACCCAGCTAACATTTCTTTCCGATTTTTTTCCGAATTCGGAACGAAACTCTGCACAAGTATCCGATTCTGATGCCGAATTCGTTCAGAAATCGGAACAAAATTGTGTGAAGGTGCCCACGAATTCGGAAAGTTTTATCGGAAAAAAATCGGAAGGAATATTAGAGTTTCTTTCCGAATTCTGAAAGAATTCGTAAAAAAACTCTAACGAAAAAAGGAAATTTTAAGGGAATTTTCGATTATCTGCACAAATTCGGAAAAAAAATCTGAAGGAATATACGAAAATCGGATTATTATCGGATGTTTGATTCGATCTTCGGAAAAAAATCGGTATATTTTCGAAATATTTATCCGAAAATTGGAAAAAATTCGGAAAAATATCGGATGTTTCATCAGAAGCTCGGACAAAAATCGGAAAAATATCGGATGTTTAATCCGAAGCTCGGACAAAAATCGGAAAAATATCGGATGTTTCATCCGAAGCTCGGAAAAAATTCGGAAAAATATCGGTTGTTTCATCCGAAGCTCGGAAAAAATTTGGAAATATATCGGTTGTTTCATTCGAAGCTCGGACAAAAATCGGAAAAATATCGGATGTTTCATCCGAAGCTCGGAAAAAATTCGGAAAAATATCGGTTGTTTCATCCGAAGCTCGGAAAAAAATCGGAAAAATATCGGATGTTTCATCCGAAGCTCGGACAAAAATCGGAAAAATATCGGATGTTTCATCCGAAGTTCGGAAAAAAATCGGCAAAATATCGGAGGTTTCATCCGAGGTTTGGAAAAAAATCGGAAAATTGTCGAATGTTTGATGCGAACTTCTCAATAATTATCTTCTTTATTTGTTGAACTTTACAAATTGAATAATATTATACATATATACTATTCCTTGCTGCTGATCGCTGATAACACTGTGCAACATTTTTAAGGCGATCTTGTGCAAACAATTCGAACTGAGGATTTTTTGAAAGTACAGACCCAAACGACAGGAAACTCTAGTTGGGTTTTGTTGTGTCAGATCCAGCTCGGATTTTATGGCCCCATCTAAACATGGTTAAATATTGAGTTTTTAAAGAAATTCAAGGCTATATCTCTGAAACCAATGCGAATCTTCTTCTGACTTCTGAAGCAAATTTGTAGATAAGGACAAGAATAAAATATTTGGAGAAATAATGAACTCAAAAAACTACATTTATTGCCTCAAATTTCAAAACATATGCAAAAATTCCACAAATTTTATACATTTCGCACCGTATCTCCAAAACCGTTAATTTCTTCTGAATATTTTCTTTTGGAAAAATATTCCCTGGAATATAATACACAACTCTTCAGAGCATGTCATTGTTGTAAAATGCCTCTGTGCCGTTGTTTTTAGCACATTTTTCAACAACGATTTAATAAAATTGTCAATAATGTAGTGAAATTCGAAATGCGGTGATAAACTGTTGGTGTGAACTGTGTTTGAAATACGTGTTGTAAAAGATATGATGCAAAATACCGCTGAAACAACACGAAGTAAGCATTTTAGAGTTTCAGATTGTTCTAAAGAATTGTTGAGAACTTTATTTAGAAGATTTTTGCAAAAGGTTACTTTGTTCAACTCCCAATAGTTTAGCCGATACTGACCAGGTTTTCAGCAATTATGTAAAATTGTCTATATTTTATAGATTTTGATGACCTAGGTGGAGTTTTTCTTATATGGTCTGTTCAAAAGATAAGTTCTACTAGTTTAGGGCTACAATATTGCCGAAGACAGCAAGGCCAAATTCTTATTCGTTTCTGAGATAAAGGCCTGATTAATGCAAAAAAGTGTAGATTTAGCCCGGTTTAGATGAGGCCATAAAATCCGAACTGGATCTGACAGGACAAAACCCTACTAGGGTTTTCGTAGTCTAAATATGTACTTTCAAAAAATGCATATTAGAAGTTGTTTGCATTTTCAGTGTTGCATAGTGTAATTTAAAACAAAACCTTTCCTATGAAAGTTTTCATATGTCATCACACGGTTGTTTTTATCTAAAATAGAATTACCAATTTTAATGATTAAAAAACACGTTTTAGAAAATGTGTATATAAACTTCCCATTTTTATTTATTTGTTCCGCTACGTCTTACTCACTTAACATCTGCCAAATAACTAAAAAACAAGCTACAGCATGCAAAATAAACAGAAAAATTTCCCTTTTCTTTGAATTTCTTATACTCTCAGCAAAAGTTCGGGAATTTTGCTCGCGAGAAAAAGAAACTAACCATTTTTTCCGAGTATGTGCAGAGTACTCGGAAAGTTTTCGGAAGAAAGGGTAGAGAAATAGAGAAGCACGCATAAGTAAATTCCCTTCAGAGAATGTGCAGAGTACTCGGAAACTAATCGGAAAAAATAGTTACGAGATCTCGGAAAAAAATCTGATATCAGAGCCCTCGGCAAAAATTGCTAGCTGGGTATTTACAAATTATTTCAATCAGTGTTTCTTTTATTAAAGTGTGTTATGTATTTCTTTGGAATTTTGTATGTACCTATGTGTTTGTTGTTCTTTTGCCTTTCAATAAACAACCACAACATGTGTGTGTATACTATAGAGCAGTGTTAATCACCACTGGGCTCGCGAGCCGTGTCTGTGTGAACACACACAATCTCAATTGTGGTGAGTTTGAACATTGCTCTCACCACCGATCATCTTCTTTGTTTTCGAAGGCCGATTTGGTCCTAAATTTGTTCCTAGTAATATTTCTGCCAGATATTGATTAGGTTCAATAAGGTTTATATCGTTTGGGTAACTCCCATACAAAACTGCAAAAAAAAAAGAATTTTCAACAAATGCAGCTTAACTTCAGAGATTCACCCACTCCCGACATCTATTACATCTCACCGAAGTCAGATTGTGGTGGATGCGAAGTGACAAACCTAGCACATCGAAATTGGTCCAGGGTTTTCCCGTCCCGACACGGACCAAAAGGAATCCGACATTCTGGCTTCCCCCATCATAGAAAAACAATACAAATACAAAGGTACCATTTGCAATAAGGTGACATTTTTTGGAAAATTGTTGCAGTTTTGTGTGGGAGGTGGTACCCGACCAATATTAATATCTGGCACAAATATTACTATGAACAAAGTTAGGACCAAATAGGAGGGAAGAAGTGGACCGATATGGCCCAGCTTCGACTTTGATCTATGTTTGAATGAGACATATTTTTGATCGTATCAAATTGTATATAAACTGACGGTATATTAGGCATCCGTTCGTAGGACATTTAGGCTCACCATTACTGTTATTGTGTATGGCCATTGGGCTAATATCACCTTGATACCACCCTTTATCGAAATAATGGTTTCGTACCCTAAGTATGTTTGTACAAAATTCGCTTCTGATTATTTTGAGTCGATTTAGCACTGTGTGTCTATCTGGCTGATTGGTGCGCCTATCGATCGGAATCAACCGATACTTTGCGTCTCATTATATTATTGTCCAAACTTATATCAAGTTCGGTCCTCTCCTTCGGATACCTGCCCCACAAAACTTCAAAATTTTTCGAAAACTGTCGAGGAGGGTATCCGAATTTGTCCAAACTTGGCACCTGTAATATTTCTTTGAAACATAGTTCAGGTCCAAATATAGACTGTATCATCCAATTCTTCTAGTATGTCACACACAAAATTTAAAAAATTTTCCGCTTGAGGCCATTTCTTGGTAGGTTTTGAAATACGAGTATTTACAGCTGGTAGGCCTCGCGTCCCCTATTACGACGGTATATTGTTTTTGGGGCAAGTCCATATTTCCAGACATTATTATCTGCGGCCACCAACTAAAACAGCTAGTGTGCAAGATAACTCTAGAAGGGTGTAACCGATTTGGTCCAAACTTACAACAAATTAGAATATGTTCTATATCGATCCGCCTCGTCCGATACCTCCCTCGCTTACGGACTACCTGAAATTAAGGAGGCAGATGTTTTGTACGGCGTCATCGATTGATTGATCCTATAGGAATTCAGACGGCTGCACCATCCCGAGCTTAGTGCAGTCAAAACTACTCTGGTTCGTCGTGAAAGCTGACGCTCCTCAGTTGCGATAGATAGGGGATGTTCTCCGAGGACCGAATTCAGACGATAATTGTTTTTGGTATCTGCGACTGCATCCGCGTGAATGCTATTTAAACCTGCATGATAGGCTTGTTGATCTAGCGGTTCTCTCTTGCAACGAAGTTTGTCGATTGATGGTGTTGTAATGACATCGGGATCGCTAAATCATCCAAAGCGTTAGGCCCTGATGATTTCTCCATGATAATGCTAAAACCGCTGAATAAGCCGGGAGTTGAGTATCTTACGACAGATCTCAACTTGTCGCTAGCCCGAAGTCTAAAAAACTGTCGTACAGACAGATTTCACTTTAGACTTTCGTAGCATACACTCATGAGGGTTTATTCCTCCCCAGCATCAGAAATAGCTATTCATTTCTTTCATAAGCAACACATCTCTGTAACAGCTCTGTACGCCATCTTCACACATATTAGTCGAGGACTCAGCCAGGACTAGCCGTGCAATAGGACAGTGTTGGTGGCGCTCGACTTATCAAATCGATTTAATACTACCAAGGCCCTGGTCTATGGTATCAAAATTCCGAGCACTAACTACCCTAAGATCCTGGGGATAACATTCGACAGCATGTTCACATCGTCTGCACTGTTATCGCTAGCCGGCAGCACTTGGGGTGCTGACAAAGAAATCTTGTTGACCACATTTAACGCGATAGGTCGGTCCGCGTGCAATGCGATGGAACAGTATTCAAACCTGTCAAAACGGCGTCATGAGAACTAGAAAAGTTTGTGGCCTAATAATGAAAACGTAAATATTTACCATCAAAAACTGTTTTATTGTTTTCTTAAGTAGTCTCGAGCATGATTTATACACTATTTCACGCACTCAAACCAGTTGTTGAAGCACTTTTTTCAACTCCGAATGAGACACCTCCAAAACAGCATCTTCTGGTGACGAAAATCGTGGGCCACGCATTTTTGCTGACTTTCAAACCTTCTAAAACTTCAAATGACGCCTAGCAACACAAGATGTGGCCAAGGCCAGAAAGTATTCGTGCAGCCCTCGTAAGTTTCGATTCTCGATTTTTTCACCCTCCTGTTTTTCCATTTCTCTGTTATTCCTGTAGAAAATATTCTTTTTTCTCTCTTTTTCTCCCGATGCCACTCTCGCATGCCGCATTTTTTTTTCTTCGGTAGTAGAACGGTATCCAAGTATGGATTTTGGGGCTGTTTGCATGTAGTGGCAGTGCTTTGCTACTGTGCTGATATGTTATAGGGACGAGAAGTGCTTTCATTAAGCAATTCGGCTAGTTGAGTGGAATATGCTGTGGCTACATGTTGTGATTGCAGCTTACCGATGTCCAACTTCCGTGTTGTATCTGTTCGTGCTTAATTTGTAACGTTTAGACGGGTACGTACTTTTGCTGCAACAAGGTGGTGGTCCGAGTCTATCTTTGCTCCTCGGAACGAACAACTATCACAATGTGATCAATTTGATTTCTTGTTTTCTGATCCGAAAACAGCCAGGTGCCCTTATGAATGTCGAGATGCTTAAATCTGGTGCTATTTTTCATCCCGTTGTCAGATGTTTCACTGTGGAGACTGAATTCCCGGACTGTTGGCCCAAAGATATACTCCTTTCTAATTTTGGCATTATAATCGCCTAGATGAATTTTCATATTATGGGTAAGACAATGGTCCATATGTTTCTTCTAAGCGCTTGTAAAATATATCTTTGGTCTGTTCGTCCTGGTCTTCAGTGGGAGCATGAGCGGCAAATAAAGCGGATGTTAAAGATTTCTGCTTTTATCCGTATTGTAGCAAATTCGTCATTCACCGGGGTGAAGCTGGAGACCAGTTGTTTTAAACTCCGACCAACTACAAACGCATTGTTTGAGTCATGGCACCTATAACGCAGTGCACCAACATTAGGTGTTGTTGTGGCGGCTTTTTCAATCCATCGTATGTCCTGTATGACAAAATAATATCGGCCTAGTTTTTTTTTTTTTTCAAGTTTATCTGCCAATGCATAAACTACACATTCTCTACATAGAGTGCTAAAATTCCAGGTGCAGATTCGTAGATCATGGTCCCTGAAACGTTTGCGGGGGTCTTTAACTTCAGAGGGATTTATTTTTCTTTCCAGGTTTAGATTCGCAAATAATGGTCCTTAAAACGTTTGCGGGGTAGTCAATTTTAGGGAGGTTTGTTTTCTCTTTTTTCTTTTTTGGGGGGTTGGGTTGCTAGTCCAACGCCTAAGCCAAGTTTTTAACGTTCTTATGGGTGAACGCGCGGCACATGTTAGCTTACTACCTTTGACGGGTGTTAAAGGCAGCAGTGACATTACGCGGAGGTCAGTATCCACTTAAGATGAAAGGGGGACCAAGATTAGTCCTGGGCTTTTCCATGTTAAAACAGCCAGGTTCGTTGCGTGATATCAATACCATTCCTGTTTCGCAACATTACAAAGTGATTTTGGCTGCACGAATAAAATCTAGTTTTTTTTACAAAAATCACACCATTTCTCAGGAAGTATGAGCTTCCTCAAGAAACAAAAATATAACATTGTAATCAGGACACAAATGCTATGCGCTGTTGTAAAAATTGCAGCAGGATCTAAGAAGTTACATTATAGGGGATTTAATCGCGAAGATTTTCAGGTAGCTCGAAGACATCCTAGTTTTAAAGAAATATTGCCACTGACATCGTTCATAGTACTACACGGAGAGAAAAAAATATGATTGATCCAACAATATTCGAAGAGCAAAATATGTATTGTAAAGATATTGTTAAATTCCAAATGTAGTATTGTGATTCCAACAATTGGGATTTGTTAAATCCAAAAATAGTTTTTGTCAACTGGACAATAGTTCTCTCTTTTCTTCGACAGTTTTTTCTCTTCTCTCGCTATTCGATGCCGTGTTGAAAAAAACAATTATGGTGAGTTTTGTTTGTATGACAGGATGCCTTTATCTTTGTTTTTGTGTGTATGTATACCAACAATGAGACTCTTGTTTTTATTTGTTTCTGTTTTGTTTCATTCTTCTATCTTCATTGTGCTTTGAGTTTTGGTGTTATACCGGAGTTTGTTATGGTGTTTAATTATTCCTTATGTTGTGGTGGGTGCTTGTGGCTTTTTGTTTGTCTTTGTTGTCAGCCAGTGCAGCAAACCATGCATTGTGTTCATCAATGATTGCAATATTATACTCGACATTTATATCCAAGTTATTTGAAAAGTGTATATGAGAAGTATATACACTTAAATCAAACATTTCTGAGCTGGTTTTCTGGGTTGACAATACTTTTTGTAAACAAAATTAGATTATGATAGTTCCTACAATCGGTATTGTTAACGATTATTACAATATTGCGGAAATTCGAAAGTTGTTTTTGTTTTCTATGTTTGGAACAAAAGATGGTATTTTTGGATTTGGATTACAATGTTTGAACAAAACAAATACATTTTCGGAACCAAAACAGATATTTTTGTTCCAACAAAAGCGAAAAATTTTTTTTCTCTGCGTGTAGTTTCGGGAGTTATCTATTTTCGGGAGTAGTCTACAATTATAAGGCATCACAATGAATACCGGAAAACAGATCAGGTTAAGCACTTACGCGAAATTTTGTGAATCTTCAAACTTAATTTAGGCTCGGGAGAGTTTGGGCCAAATCGGAAACTGCCTTCTTGAGTTGTGCTACCAAACATGTCTGAAATAGATTTTGTCTTAACAAATATGGTGTCTAGAACCATTATTTCGATCGGCATATTGCTATACCCTCAGCATTTATGCTAACGAGGGCATATACACTAGACTGACCAAAAAAAAAAACAACAATAATTAATTGGATTTCCTGCACCCTATTTTTTCCATTTGACCAAAAACCTTATATATGAAATTTTATAACAATCGGCTAACTATAACCCGTGCCAGTCGAGCCATATTTGCTCCATAGTAAGTTGTATGGGGCCTGAGGTGCATATTCTGAAGGCCGCAGTTCTGGTCCAATCGATGAAAAAACTGTATCAGTTCATTATTGGGACTAAGAAACGATTTGTACAAAAATTGATGACGATCGATTAGCGATATCCCGTGCCCTCTGACCGATCGTTATTTCCATAGTACTTTGTATGGGGGGCCAAAGTCGAATTTTTCCGAAAATCGCTCAACAGGTCATAAATAATTTCCAGTCAATGAAAATTTTACCAGTTCATTGGTGTTCATTGTAAAAAACAAATCCAACAAAAATTTAAGAAAATTGGTTCAAATTGTTGCACTTTGTGGGCCATATCGGTCCAATAATTCGGGTACCCCTACAAATTCGTGTACCCCTACAAAAGTTCAACATTGTTCTGTAAAATGGTTTGAACAATAACTCTCGAAGGTAGTAGTTGATTTGGTCCAAACTTTGCACATCGTATTACTCCTTCCATATCGGTCCCACACAAAATTCAGGAAAAGTGAAGTTTAAGAGCTCCTCTCGCATCGTTTTGAATTTTTTTTCAGCCGTTTGTCCTTGCGACTGTACAATTGTTGTCGGGGGTAAGTCCATCATGAGAAAGGGCAAATCCGAATGATAATTCTCGCAGGGAGTTTCTGATTGGGCCAAACTTTGCACATCGTATTATTTGATTCCGTCATGTATCAAGTTAAAATATAGACTATATCGGTCCCGTCCTTCGGGTACCTCCTACACAACATTTGGAAAAAGTGTAGTTTGATAACTCGTCTCGAATCTATTTTAAATGTATTACAAGAGTACAATTTCTTTCCGGTGTAAATCAATATTTCTTGAGATAATGGACCAAAAGCTCCAAAAAATCCTGCCGGCATATACTAGGGTGCAAGATAACTCTCAAACTCTTTCAAAAATTTCTTCCAAACTTAGTTTAACGTAATTCAATATTTCGAGTTCCCTGTAAATCAGAAGTTTGCTTACTAAACATTTATATGGTGTATGTATGTCAATGAATGATTTGGTACAGCCCCACATTACGGTACCTACAGATTCCACGTGTTTTGAACCAAACTCGTGGTACAAAATCAATATATTTTATATACGGCACAATTATTGTGTTTGGTTCTTTTTTGGTTAGAGGCTGAGGGTATATCTCCGTCAGCACAGCTGACTGGTACTTTCATACTTGTTTGTTATACCAAAATGTATATACTCTAAATTGATCGAAGCCGTTTAGCAGGCTCTTTGCTTCGATCTTTATCTCACACTTTCATTCTTTCTTTTTTGGGTGACAGCGTGTTGCAATGGTAAGCAGATCAACAACCCAGCGGGAAAATGGAAGCAATGGTAAACGAGAAGGTAATGCAGAAACACTATGGTTTATTGATTCCAGAATACATTATTGTTAACACGGAACATGTCCTAGGGAAATAATGCATTCTTTTCTTGAGTCCAGAAGAAATGAATGTGTAATCTACGAATTGTCTGTGTACTGATTCCATTACCATTGGATTTGGGAATATAGTGGGTAATCAATGTGCAATTTTTTGGTCATTTGCATTCCTTTCTCGATTACAAATGTAATACATTCCCCATTTTCCCACTGGGAAACGTCGGTTCCCAGGCCAGCAAACGTTGGCAAATAATACCTTTCAGCGTAATGTAGCCGATTCAGCCATGGCGTATTTTAGCCATGTGAAACTTCTGTACAAGTGGTGTCTTCTTTGGACTGTGAATATGCACTTGTTATTATGCGAGAAGTCTCCTTACCATTCTTTAGCATACTTGCTAATGAAATTCCATCTATAGTTGCCCAAATTTGGCATCCCATTAGCCGAGATTATAATTCGATGTTGTGTTCTCACCAAAAAACATCTGTTCAATTTCTTCCAAATTAGCCAATAACTTATAGGTCAATAGCACAGCGGGTACTTATTTGCATAAACATCGCGCCAAGCCCAAATTCCATATGATGACGTTTTTTTTTTGGTAACCATTTCCTGGCCTTGAATTCATTCATTCATGAGAATTTATGGTGACTGAGACCACTGTCATCAAACGTTCGAAATAAAAAAATACACAACTAAAAATTTCAAATAAAATAAATCGTAAAATGACGTTCGATTGATAGACAGAAGAAGAAATAAAAGCAAACGCAACGGAATCATGATTAGAATGAGTCATGGGGGCACAGCAAAACAAAGCAATAAAAAACAAGAGAAGATCTCAAAACCGCAAAGTTTTCATCTTCTTCCTATGAAAAGATGCTTCAATGTTATGGCCATTTGTTTTGGAGTTTTCTTGGGCAAACCACTGCCACGCACCTTGGTAAACAATACCAAAAAAGTACACAACAACAGCAGCAACAACATGAAACTAAAGTCGCGTGAGTCAACGATGATGCCGGTTTCCTTACCGGGCTAAATTACTTTGGTGGTTTATGGTTACAATTTGTTGTCGTTGTTTTTTTTTTAATTTTATTTTGGGTTTTTTGTTCCATGGAAATAAACTAATGTGCCTTAACTTTTCTCATCTGTTAGATTTAGGCTCAAGTTTAAAGTTTAAGTTTAAAGTTTATAATGTGTTTTGTTTGTGTTTTTCGTAATTTACTTGAAATGTTTAGGGAAGGAGTTTTATTGCTATTTTTTGTAGCTTCCATTAACGTTTGTAGGGTATAAAGAGTTGCTGTTGACCCGGAATGTATGTACATTGTAGCTAAGGTAAGGAACAGGCCAAAGACTAATGCAAAGTCAGAAAGGAAGTTGAAGTCTACACCTTAAACCAATACTTAGTTCCAAACAATTCTCTAAGTCTCCACATACGAATTGATTAATAAGTTCTGATGTTGTTGCACTAAAAAATGGTCTTCGATTTTTTAGGCATTCTATCTTCCCATTCATAGTTCCCACCAACCCATAACTGGCATGAATTGCCAGCCATGAATGACTGCCAACATACCTTATGTCTGTCTTAAAAAGTCTTAATTACCGCTTATCACCTGACTGATGATGTTGGGTAGGTGGGGAGTGATTAATTTGTTGATAGCAGCAGCTTTTCAATAGATTTTTGTTTTGTTGTTGTTTTTCAACAACCACTCACAACATTTGGTCAACAAACAAAAGTGGTCACCACCATTGCACAAAAACAAAACCTAATCGGAGACTATTTAGGCAAAGAACCCACGCATTCATTCATCAATGAAACTGTCTACAAAAAAAATTGTTGGCATTTGTCTACCATTTAACCATAAACAACAACAACGTTGTCGTCATAAATAAATTGACCCGCGTAACCGTTTTTTTTTTTTCTTTCGTAGGGAACACGAAGTTGTGTTTATTAATTTATTGATGAGATTAGATATGTTCGAACAAATTAGGCTGAGAGGGAGACATTTCCCATACTCCAAGGGCAATTGGGGAAAATTGAAAAAAAAAAAACAAAAGAACGTGACCACCCGTTTGTAGTTTTGAGGTTTTCAATTTTTCTTTTAGAATACATTACAATTTCCAAACACGTTCTTGATATCAAATTTCTAAAGGGAGAAATTGATTTCAGAGAAGAGATTTTTGGTTTTCTATAAGAATACCACTTGGTCTTCTACAAGAAGCCATCAAGGCCTTCTATAAGAATACAAATTGGTTTTCTATAAGGGAACAACTTGATCAGACAACTTGGTCTTCTATAAAAAGACAACGTCGTCTTCTATAAGAAGACAACATGATATTCAATAAAGAGACAACTTGGTCTTCTATAAATAGACAACTTGGTATTCTATAAGAAGACAAATTGGTCTTCTATAAGAAGATAACTTCTATAGGAAGACAACTTGGACTTCTATAACAACTTGGTCTTCCATAAGGGGACAACTTGGTCTTCTATAAATAGACAACTTGGTCTTCTATAAGAAGACAACTTGGTCTTCTATAAGAAGACAACTTGGTCTTCTATAAGAAGACAACTTGGTCTTCTATAAGAAGACAACTTGGTCTTCCATAAGGCTCAATTTGGTCTTCTATAAGTAGACAACTTGGTCTTCTATAAGAACACAACTTGGTCTTCTATAAGGCGACAACTTGGTCTTTTATAAGAAGACAACCTGGTCTACTATAAGAAGGCAACTTGGTCTTCTATAAGAAGATATCTTGATCTTCTATAAGAAGACAACTTGGTCTTCTATAGGAAGACAACTTGGTCTTCTATAAGAAGACAACTTGGTCTTCGATAAGAAAACAACTTGATATTCTATAAAAAGACAACTTCTATAGGAATACAACTTGGTCTTCTATAAGGAGTCAACTTAGTCTTCCATAAGAAGACAACCTCGTCTTCTTATATGGAGACAACTTGTTTTTTTTTATAAGAATACAACTTGGGCTTCTATAAGGAGAGAACTTGGTCTTCTATAAGAAGACAACTGCTTCTTCTATAAGAAGACATATTGGTCTTTTATAAGAAGCTATCAGGGCTTTCTGTAGAAAGACAACTTGGTCTTCTATAAGGAGAAAACTTGGTCTTCTATAAGAAGACAACTTGGTCTTCCATAAGGCTCAATTTGGTCTTCTATAAGAACACAACTTGGTCTTCTATAAGGCGACAACTTGGTCTTTTATAAGAAGACAACCTGGTCTACTATAAGAAGGCAACTTGGTCTTTATAAGAAGATATCTTGATCTTCTATAAGAAGACAACTTGGTCTTCTATAGGAAGACAACTTGGTCTTCTATAAGAAGACAACATGGTCTTCGATAAAAAAACAACTTGATATTCTATAAGAAGACAACTTCTATAGGAAGACAACTTGGTCTTCTATAAGGAGTCAACTTAGTCTTCCATAAGAAGAGAACCTCGTCTTCTTATATGGAGACAACTTGTTTTTTTATAAGAATACAACTTGGGCTTCTATAAGGAGAGAACTTGGTCTTCTATAAGAAGACAACTGCTTCTTCTATAAGAAGACATATTGGTCTTTTATAAGAAGCTATCAGGGCTTTCTGTAAGAAGACAACTTGGTATTCTATAAGGAGAAAACTTGGTCTTCTATAAGAAGACAACTTGGTCTTCTATAAGAAGACAACTTGGTCTTCTCCAAGGAGACAACTTGGCCTTCTATAAGAAGAAAACTTGGTCTTCTATAAGAAGTCATCAGGGTCTTTTATAAGGAGACAACTTGGTCTTCTATAAGGAGACAACTTGGTCTTCTATAAGAAAACGACTTCGTCTTGTATAAGAAGACAACATGATCTTCAGTAAGGAGACAACTTGGTCTTCTATAAGAAGCCATCAGGGCCTCCTATAAGAAGACAAATTGGTCTTCTATAAGAAGACAACTTAGTCTTCTCTAAGGAGACAACTTGGTCTTCTCTAAGGAGACAACTTGGTTTCCTGTAATGAGAAGACAACTTGATCTTCTATAAGAAGACAACTTGGTCTTCTATAAGAAGACAACTTGGTCTTCTATAAGAAGATAACTTGGTCTTCTATAAGAAGACAACTTGATCTTCTATAAGAAGACAACTTGGTCTTCTATAAGAAGATAACTTGGTCTTCTATAAGAAGATAACTTGGTCTTCTATAAGAAGACAACTTGATCTTCTATAAGAAGACAACTTGGTCTTCTATAAGAAGACAACTTGGTCTTCTATAAGAAGATAACTTGGTCTTCTGTAAGGAGACAACTTGGTCTTCTATAAGAAGACAACTTGGTCTTCTATAAGAAGATAACTTGGTATTCCATAAGAAGACAACTTGGTCTTCTGTAAGGAGACAACTTGGTCTTCTATAAGAAGACAACTTGGTCTTCTGTAAGGAGACAACTTGGTCTTCTATAAGAAGACAACTTGGTCTTCTATAAGAAGACAACTTGGTCTTCTATAAGAGGACAACTTGGTCTTCTATAAGCAGACAACTTGGTCTTCTAGAAGAAGACAACTTGGTCTTCTATAGGAAGACAACTTGGTCTTCTATAAGAAGACAACTTGGTCTTCTATAAGAAGACAACATGGTCTTCTGTAAGGAGACAAATTGGTCTTCTATAAGAAGACAACTTGGTCTTCTGTAAGGAGACAACTTGGTCTTCTATAAGAAGACAACTTGGTCTTCTATAAGAAGACAACTTGGTCTTCTAAAGGAAGACAACTTGGTGTTCGGTAAGAAGGCGTCTTCTATAGGAAGACAACTTGGTCTTCTATAGGAAGACAACTTGGTCTTCTATAGGAAGACAAATTGGTCTTCTATAAGAAGTCAACTTGGTCTTCTATAAGAAGACAACTTGGTCTTCTATAAGAAGACAACTTTGTCTTCTATAGGAAGACAACTTGGTCTTCTACAGGAAGACAACTTGGTCTTTTATGGGAAGACAACTTGGTCTTCTATAGGAAGACAACTTGGTGTTCGGTAAGAAGGCACCTTCTATATGAAGACAACTTGGTCTTCTATAGGAAGACAACTTGGTCTTCTATAAGAAGTCAACTTGGTCTTCTATAAGAAGACAACCTGGTCTTCTGTAAGAAGACAACTTGGTCTTCTATAGGAAGACAAATTGGTCTTCTATAAGAAGTCAACTTGGTCTTCGATAAGAAGACAACTTGGTCTTCTATAGGAAGACCACTTGGTCTTCTATAGGAAGACAACTTGGTATTCTATAGGAAGACAAATTGGTCTTCTATAAGAAGTCAACTTGGTCTTCTATAAGAAGACAACCTGGTCTTCTATAAGAAGACAACCTGGTCTTTCATAAGGGGACAACTTGGTCTTCTATAAGAAGACAACTTGGTCTTCTATAGGAAGACAACTTGGTGTTCGGTAAGAAGGCACCTTCTATAGGAAGACAACTTGGTCTTCTATAAGAAGTCAACTTGGTCTTCTATAAGAAGACAACCTGGTCTTCTGTAAGAAGACAACTTGGTCTTTCATAAGGGGACAACTTGGTCTTCTATAAGAAGACAACTTGGTCTTCTATAGGAAGACAACTTGGTGTTCGGTAAGAAGGCACCTTCTATAGGAAGACAATTTGGTCTTCTATAGGAAGACAACTTGGTCTTCTATAAGAAGTCAACTTGGTCTTCTATAAGAAGACAACCTGGTCTTCTATAAGAAGACAACCTGGTCTTTCATAAGGGGACAACTTGGTCTTCTATAAGAAGACAACTTGGTCTTCTATAGGAAGACAACTTGGTGTTCGGTAAGAAGGCACCTTCTATAGGAAGACAACTTGGTCTTCTATAGGAAGACAACTTGGTCTTCTATAAGAAGTCAACTTGGTCTTCTATAAGAAGACAACCTGGTCTTCTGTAAGAAGACAACTTGGTCTTTCATAAGGGGACAAATTGGTCTTCTATAAGAAGACAACTTGGTCTTCTATGGGAATACAACTTGGTCTTCTATAGGAAGACAACTTGGTGTTCGGTAAGAAGGCACCTTCTATAGGAAGACAACTTGGTCTTCTATAGGAAGACAACTTGGTCTTCTATAAGAAGTCAACTTGGTCTTCTATAAGAAGACAACCTGGTCTTCTATAGGAAGACAAATTGGTCTTCTATAAGAAGTCAACTTGGTCTTCTATAAGAAGACAACTTGGTCTTCTATAAGAAGACACCTTGGTCTTCTATAGGAAGACAACTTGGTCTTCTATAGGAAGACAACTTGGTCTTCTATAGGAAGACAAATTGGTCTCCTATAAGAAGTCAACTCGGTCTTCTATTAGAAGACAACCTGGTCTTCTATAAGAAGACAACCTGGTATTTCATAAGGGGACAACTTGGTCTTCTATAAGAAGACAACTTGGTCTTCTATAGGAAGACAACTTGGTCTTCTATAGGAAGACAACTTGGTGTTCGGTAAGAAGGCACCTTCTATAGGAAGACAACTTGGTCTTCTATAGGAAGACAACTTGGTCTTCTATAGGAAGACAACTTGGTCTTCTATAGGAAGACAACTTGGTCTTCTATAAGAAGTCAACTTGGTCTTCTATAAGAAGACAACCTGGTCTTCTGTAAGAAGACAACTTGGTCTTTCATAAGGGGACAAATTGGTCTTCTATAAGAAGACAACTTGGTCTTCTATGGGAAGACAACTTGGTCTTCTATAGGAAGACAACTTGGCCTTCGATAAGAAGACAACATCTATAGGAAGACAACTTGGTCTTCTATAGGAAGACAACTTGGTCTTCTATAGGAAGACAAATTGGTCTTCTATAAGAAGTCAACTCGGTCTTCTATAAGAAGACAACCTGGTCTTCTATAAGAAGACAACCTGGTCTTTCATAAGGGGACAACTTGGTCTTCTATAGAAGGAATACTTGGTCTTCTATAAGGAGACAACTTGGTCTTCTATAAGAAGACAACTTGGTCTTCTATTAGAAGACAACTTGGTGTACTAAAATAAGACAACTTGGTCTTCTATAAGAAGACAAATTTGTCTTCTATAAGAAGACAACATGGTCTTCTGTAAGAAAACAGCTTGGCCTTCTATAAGAAGCCATCAGTGACTTCTATAAGAAGCCATCAGTGCCTTCTATAAAAAGACAGCTTGGTCTTCTATAAGAAGACAACTTGGTCTTCTGTAAGGAGACAACTTTGTCTTCTATAAGAAGACAACTTGGTTTTCTATAAGGAGACAACATGACCTTCTATAAGGAGACAACTTGGTCTTCTATAAGTAGCCATCAGGGTCTTCTATAAGAAGACAACTTGGTCTTCTATAAGAAGACAACTTGGTCTCCTATAAGAAGACAGCTTGGTCTTCTATAAGAACACAACATGGCCTTCTGTATGGAGACAACTTGGTCTTCTATAAGAAGACAACTTGGTTTTTTATAAGGAGACAACTTGGTCTTCTATTAGAAGACAACTTGATCTTCATGAGAACACAACTTGGTCTTCTATAAGAAGACAATATGGTCTTCTATAAGAAGACAAGTTGGTCTTCTATAAGAACACAACTTGGTCTTCTATTAGAAGACAAGTTGGTCTTCTATAAGAAGACAACTTGATTTCCTATAAGAAGACAACTTGTTCTTCTATAAGAAGCAATCAGCGCCTTCTATAAGGAGGCAACTTGGTCTTCTATAAGTAGACAACTTAGTATTCTATAAGAAGACAATTTGGTTTTCTATAAGCAGACAACTTGGTCTTCCATAAGAAGACAACTTGGTCTTCTATAAGAAGCCATCAGGGCCTTCTATAAGAAGACAACTTGGCCTTCTATAAGGAGACAACTTGGTCTTCTGTAAGGGGACAACATAGTCTTCTGTAAGAAGACAACTTAGTCTTCTGTAAGAAGACAACTTAGTCTTCTGTAAGAAGACAACTTAGCCTTCTGTAAGAAGACAACTTTGTCTTCTGTAAGGAGACAACTTTGTCTTCTGTAAAGAGACAATTTGGTCTTCCATAAGAAGACAACTTGTCCTTCTATAAGAAGCCATCATGGCCTTCTATAAGAATACACCTCGGCCATCTATAAGAAGCCATCAAGGACTCATATAAGAAGACAACTAAGTCTTCTATAAAGAGACAACGTGGTCTTCTATAAATAGACAACATGGTCTTCGATAAGAAGTCACCAGGGCCTTCTATAAGAAGACAATTTGGTCTTCTATAAGGGGCAACTTGGTCTTCAATAAGAACACATCTTGGTCTTCTATACGGAGACCTTTTGGTCTTCTGTCAGAAGATATTTTGGTCTTCTATAAGAAGATTTTTGGCGGTTCTATCAGAAGACACTTTGGTCCACCTTGTCCTTCCTTTATTCCTTATTGTCATTGAAACATTTCTTTGTTAGTAAAAAAAAACAAAAATTTTCCATTTAAATCAGATTTAAAATATTAAATTAAATTTTCTTTTACATTCTCACATGTCTTCTCCCTCCCATCTGCTTGGCCTTCTAAATAAAACAATTAAATCGTTTGAAGTGTCTTAAATAAATTAAAAAAGACAAAGTGGTTGCAACACAACAAAAAATAAAAAAAAAGAAAAACAAAACAATCTCAACACAAATCTTGTCTAGTGAAGTGAATTTGATTGCATTATCTGGAAATTTAGAAAGAACAACATAAACACATACCAACATACATATAACTACACAGACACATACCACACAAGTACACACTGAATGACCTTAAGACCTCTTCTTAGTGAAATAAAATGTACTTCTCAAAACATAACAAGAGCAATTATTACAAAAATCTACAAATACTATACAAACAAGCGTATGTATATGTGTATACATATGTACATACATATGTGTGCATATCTGGTCATGTATGTTATAAATTACATTATATAAACAAACATTGAAATTTATGCAAAGAAACACAAACACATGTAATGAATGTATTATGCAGTTTGTATGTTGATGCATTTATTTGTTTGCGTGCGGGTGTGTGTTTGTGTGTAGCACTGTCTATGTGCAAATATATTTTTCTTCCATTTGTTTAATCAAATTGTTTGCTTGTAAAATAATAATCTGTCAAATACTGCAGTTAGTTAGAATTATTATCAATATTTATAGTAATAATAATTGCTGTGTTCTTTTTTAGTCATCTTCGAAGAAGTATGGGGAAGCAGACATTCAGTTTTAATCGGTCAAGATTAAATAGCATCCGCTCAACCTTATCTGTTGGCTGTTGCATAGTAATAGGTGATAAGAAGCTCGACTAGAGCATTTATAATTCAATAGTTACTTCACATTGCGAAATGTTTTCCATTGCTGGAAATCCCCATGTGTCATGACAATCAGCATAGCAATAGGCTTTTTTCTATATGAAGTCCTACTGGTCTTCTATTACAACTACTCATTGAAGACCAGTAGGACCTCTTATAGTATACCAGTAAGTCTTCTCATAGAAGAACACCGTTTAGAAGACTAGTAAATCTTCTTATGGAAAGACATTTATATTTTTTATGGAAGAGGAGTAGTTCTTCTTATAGAAGAAGGCCAGAAGCTCTTCTTATAGAAGAAGACCAGAATGTTTTCCAATAGAAAACCAGTATGACTACCACTAAGTCTTTTTATAGGACACCAGTTGGTATTCCTATAGAAGATCAGTAAATTTTCTTATATAAGACCAGTAGAATTTCTTCCAGAAAAGGTCAGAAGGTCCTCTTACAGAAGAAGACCAGATGATCTTCTTATAGAAGACCAGTACGTCTTCCTATAGAGGACTTCCCATAGAGAACCAGCAGTATAGAAAAACAGTAGGGTCTCTTATAGAAGACCAGTAAATCTTTTTATAGAAGACCAGTAGTAGTAGTATTTGTTGGCTCTGGGTATATCTCCAGTTGTGTAACCACATATCTACTGGAATTAATTGAGTAGGTTTGGCAAGGCAGTAGAGAAGGTGTAGTGTATCGTGCGAACCTGGGCCCCATGCTGGCCACATCTTTGCACGGTGTCATAGATCCTTGCCTTATACGAATACAGACGGCTGCCCCACCCCGAGCGTAGTTGAGTCAAAACTACTTTGGTAGTTCTGTAGATGGGGGGGGGGAGTGTTCTCCGAGGACCCCATTCACACGGTAGCTGTTTATAGCTTCAGCGGCTGCACCAGTTTGAAAGCTTTTTAAACCTGCTTAATAGGCTGTTGATCTAGAAGTTCCCTCTTGTAACGTTGGACCTCCTTTTCTAGATCATGAAAATCTCTCCTCAAATGCCTGGCTGGGGAGGGGGGTCCTATCCACCATATAATGATTAGGATGGCTCCCACGTTAACACCCTGTCAAGTACTGCAACGACAACAGGCCGTTGTGTTGCTGCACTGGAAGAATCTTTGTCTCTTCATGTAGATGGTCCACTGAAGACATGAGCAGGCACCCTGTTGCAGTTCACAGGACGGCATTCTTACAGGTTTTAATATTTTTCCATCGTGAAGGAATATTATTCCATTGCGCTCCTATCCGCGGACCAAACTGCCGCCGCATAGCTTACCACAAACCAACCTATCGTGTTATATATGATCAACAAGGTTTCTTTGTCTGTACCCCAAGGTCTGCCGGATATGGATTTGAGATCGTTGTTTCTACATCTCAGTTTGTCGCAGATAGCTGTGGCTTGCGTGGACGACATGAGCATGCTGTCGAATGTGACCTCTAGAATTTTGGCGTTGTTTGTGGTCGGAATTCTGCTACCATCGACCATGGCATTCGACTCTATTGTTGTTGTTGTAGCATCATAGAAACCTACCTAGAAGCTTAGGTTTGATGCTGGGTAGGCAGCCGCTGACCGAAACACTATGGCGGAATACAGGCGGAATACAGGAGAAGCAGAGGTTGAACAGTTCCGGAGTAATAACCCCACCTTGTGGAACTCCCTGTTTTACTTTAGGGGTCTAATTGTTCTTGAATTCCACATACGCCAGTCAAACCTATAACTGATTATCCAACGTTTCAAACTTGGCTGGAGGATAGTGTGCTCAATGTCCTCAAATAGCGTGGAATGCTTGACAGTATTAACAGCTTTTGATAAGTGAAGCGCCACCATCACTGTTCTATCACACAGATTGCTCTGGTTGAGAACTAGACTAATATGTGTGGAGATGGCGTGCAGTGCTTTTGTCGTTATGTGCCACTTACGGAACCCATGCTAATGATCGGCAACTGGTTAACTATTTCTGACGATGGGGTGGACTAAAGCCTCAAGGCTCTCTGCTATGGGCGAAATCAGTCGGCACGATTTATCTTTGCTGCTATCCTTGCCTGGCTTCAGTAGCAGAACCACCCTGCCCATTTTCCAGAGAACTTGCTCTCCACGACTATTTGTGTGGAGATGGCGTGCAGCGCTGTGTGGTCCTGCTGCGCTGCTGATGGAACCAATGCAGATGAGCGGCAACTGGATAACTATTTCTGACGATGGGGAAGCCTAAACGGTCTTTGTTAGGGTGACAAAAGCGAAATCGGTCGGCCCAATTGCCTAGCTTCAGTAGCGGAAGCATATTGCCCATTTTCAGGCTTCGGAGCCGATATACGTGGCTAGTGACAGGTTGAGAGCATTAGTGAGATACTCAGCATTACTATGGAGATTCCACCAGGGCCCAACGCTTCGGATGATTTAGCGTTCCTGATGACATTTACAACATTATCCACCGTAAATTGTGATGGTTCCCCTTCTCAAGGAAGAGGTCTAGACAAACTGTCGATTAAAATAACTTGCTCACCACTTCGGATCAATCAGCGTCACGAAACCAGTCTCGTTTGACTACGGTCCTATCTTCCTTCTTTCCAGGGTTCGAGAGTGACTTAACCGTTGCCCACAATTCACTTATTTCGGCTCCAATGTTGCAATTCTTCAGATGATTTAACAAACTGTTCCCCTTATACTCACCGACCAACCTGTTGAATTTCAGGGTCAGCTCCCTGAATCTGGGGTCACTGGGTTTGGTACGACGTAGCTGATCACACTGGAATGATAGATCTTACTTCGGGTATTCGGTATATGGCGAGCGGTTGCAGAAGTGGTAATGTGTCGGAACATTTTTTCTTTTACCAGAACATCAGCAGGGTAGAGCAGATGTCTGAAGCGGTGATTAGTGAACTGTTTGAAACTCCAATTATCTTTGCCATGATTTATGAAAGTGCGGCGTTCAGAGGAGATGAAGTTGGACGGTCTGGTGTTGGAGAAAATTATGGGGAGATGGGCTGACCGAAGCGAAACGCCTACATTTGGCCAATAAATGTGTCTAAAAATTTCTTCAATCTGTTGGTACCTTTATATGGGGGATATACCAAAACATGGACCTATGTAGACGATTTTTGGTAGAAGTGTTTCGGGACCTCTGAAAACCTAAAATGCCAAAATGTAGACGATTTTTGTTGGAGAAATTTCTGGATCACTGAGAACCTCAAATGTCAAATTACAGCATGTTCGGTTAAAATCTGTAGCTAAAATCCTCAAAATGCTGAAAAATGCGAGGTACCGTTCTACCAAAAAATGGACCTATGTGGACGATTTTTGTTGGAGAAGTTTCGGGACCTCTGAAAACCTCAAATGCCAAATTACAGCTAGTTCGGTTAAAAATACTCAAAATACCGAAAATTGCGAGGTACCGTTCCTATAGGGGCTATATCAAAAATGTACCTGTGTGCACGATTTTTGGTGGTGAAGATTCTGGACCACTGAGAAACTCAAATGTCAAAATTCAGCTCGGTTCGGTTAAAAATTCTGGCTAAGATCCTCAAAATACCGAAAATCGGGGGAACCGTTATATGAGGCCTATACTAAAATGTGGACCTATCTCCACCATTTTTCGTGCAGAAGTTTTCTGATCTCTTGAAACTCCATGTGCCAAATTAGAGTCAATTTGGGCGGAAAATGTAGCTAAAATCCTCACAATACCTTAAATCGGGAGGTACCGTTATTTGGGGGCTATACCAAACCGTAGACCTATATAGTCCATCTTCGAACTTGACCTGCCTATGGCAAAAAGACAGTCGGGTGCAAAATTTTAGTGTTATATTTCAATTATTGCGGACGCTAGAATGATTACAGTAGACGGACAGATGCACAGACGGACGGACATGGCTAGATAATATTATAATTTTATCCTGATCAAGAATATATATATTTTATAGGTTCGCAAATGATTTGTTACAAACAGAAAAATAAACTAAATACAATCTCCATACTATGGTGGAGGGTATAAAAACAGTAAGACTTCTTTAGAAGACCTGTAAGACTTCTTATAGAAGCAGACCAGGAGAAGGCGAAAAGGTGTTCTTTTAGAAGACCAGTAGATCTTCTTATAAAAGACCAATAGGTCTTCTTATAGTAGACCAATAGGTATTCTACTAGAAAAAAATATGTCTTCTTATAGAAGAGCGGTGAGTCTTCCAATTCTTTTTAAGCAAAGATTATTTATAAAGCAAAAGTATCTGCCTTAGCGAAAAGTAAATAAATATTTAAAACCAACTGCCTCAGCCATGATATGAAATGGAGCAATCTCATTTCCATACCCATTACATTAAGCCAAACCAAAAATTTATGGAATTTTTATGTACAAAAAAAGTCTTTTCCTCGCACCGCATGACACGCATATGAAAGAAGGAAGGACACACATTACTTTGTGCATAAATTTCACGTTTGACATTCATTCAAGTGCGAAATTTACAACAACAACAGCAGCAACAATAACAACAAATTGTATGCAAAAATAATGAGAAGTGATGCAAATATATTTTTTTATTGAGAGATTTTAAGGTTGGTTGCCAAAATGAATGCTGTCGAATGTTGCCGCTATGGACTGCGCGGCGTAAGCATTAAATGCGATTTACAATAATATGGAATATTTATACATACATACATATGTATGTATGTATGTATGTTTACATACAGTATGTATGTTTACATACAGTACATATGGTTGTGATATGTAAATAGGAAGAATATATGCCACATACATATGTAATAACCAAATAAACAGAATTCACATTTCAAAAGTTCAAATAAAATATTGAATTTCAAGTAGGATGCTGCGAATCATGAAAAAATTGGAGTTTTATGCTCTATTTGAGCGAAATGAATATCAGATGAATACACATACATACACATCGGTACAGAATAATGTAATTCAATTAAATTGAATGTGCTTCTGATGCTGTTGGTCTTATTTTATTTATTGAATATTAAATTGCATTTTTTGTGCTAATTGGGGAACAAATATTCCAATTACTTTTGATTATAACGTATTCTGTTACCATTTTTTAATTTTCTGTTAAAAATCGGTAGAAATTAAATTATTAAATTAAATGGTAAAACAATGAATTAAATGTGATCGGTAAGTCTTAATGATAGGTTTAGTTTGGTCGCGAACTTATAGAAAATATGAAGTTAATAACAAATGTTATGGACACATACAAATTTCTACATAACAACGATTGTCGGTAATTTTCTGGTTGACTAGTTACGGAATCGCACTACTGTTTTGGAGTGGGACATTGTTATCGACTTTAGTAAAAATCGCCTAACAGTATGCTACACGCTTTCTTATAGAAACTCATTAAACGTGTGGCCATCAGTGATTGATTCGTTTGGTCATTTTCGACCAAAAATACTCAAAATTCCAAATTTCCTATCCACGTACAGTGTCGGACAAAACTAAAGCACCCCCTCGACACATTTTTTAATGAAAAATTTTAAAGAAAACAAAGTTATAAATTTTTTTTTTTCATATTTCTTTTTAATTATTTATATCTTTATTATTAAAGAACACAAACCTAAGGAATTCAAAATTTAATAGAAAAAGTTAAACTTCAAAAAAAACACTAAGTCGCAAATATAAATGGACAAAACTAAAGCAGCCCCCATTTTAAATAACGAAATCAATATTTCGTTGCGAGTCTTTTATTCCGGATGACGCGCACATCTTGTATGCATAGAGGATATTAAATTACACTGTGAACACAAATTTTGGGGACAGAGATAATTCCTTTTGGAGATGAAAGCCCTTGGTGAGTATATTAAGAATCCCAAAGGACCGATCCGCTGTGAGTCGAACTTCCGCGTTATGGCGTGATGAAGTTTTTGCTAGGGACCCTGTAAGACATCAGGAATTAGCGTTATATCTTTGTTCACTGTTGTTTTAGCTCATTTTTGAGATGACATGTCTGCAGTCAAATCGAATGAGGATTATTTTCGTAGAGCACTTCGACCTTCTAACTCGCTTCCTTCAATATCCTTTTCGTCCTTTATTTTAAGAGCCGCTATAAAAGTACCACAAGATGACTTTTTCAGCTTTGAAATGTTCTGCAAAAATGTCGCTCAGAAAATTTTAGGTACGGCTTTCATTGAGAACTAATCGATTTTGTCGTTCACAATTTTTGGTGCAAAAGTTTTGTGACCACTAGGAACCCTAAGTACCAAATGACAGCTAATTTAGTAGTAAAATGTGGCCTAAATCCTCAAAATGCCGAAAATCGGAGAGGTACCGCTAATAGGGGTGCTATACCAACAAATTACCTCATGTTGTTCATATTCATCCAAAAATCATGCTACATCATCTTCTGGTCAAATACAAAGTCGTTAGATTTAAAAATTAGCACAATAACGATTTACAGAAGAGCTTTAGAGGTCGGCTTATTTTGCAAAAAAAAAACAGAAACATTCATATGGACCAAAAATGAAAACGCCAGGCTTGAACTCGCCAAGACTCATCTGAACTGTAGTGTCCAAAACTGGGCCACCAGTCCCGGCTCCGTTTGGGGACCAACTGGTAGTAGCCTTCATGGGTACGAGGTCGTACCAGAGACTTAATTCTGGAACCACGGGTACCGGCAAGCCCCCTGGTCCTTGTAGCACTTTCCTTCGGGAATGCAGTCTCGGACTGGGGCCGGTAGTTGGTGCGGCCCTTCGCGGAGTATCGTGGTGGCTGTGGTTGCCCAAAATCGCGGGAAGAGTTCGTAGAACTCGAATGGGGTAGCATTCTCTACCGGCTGTCTGCGCCATAAAAAGACAGGAGTTTTAGATGGTGCTCCGCGCCAAACCCACCACCAGGGCCAAACACCTGAACGCAATTGGTACCTCACTACGGTGCAAGGGGCGCTGATTGGTCGCTTATAACCAGTCCAGTGTTGTGAGGACACCGTGGGGTTAGGCTGAAAGGCAGGGACCCACGTTAATCACACCACGTTCTGTAGTGTCCAAAAATGGAGGACTGTGCTGTGTTCTGATGAATCTAAGTTTAACTTAAAGGATTCAGATGGCAAAAGCGTGGACCAAATAGGCAACGATTAAATCCTAAATATTGCAAAGGCCCTGTAAAACATGGATTTTTTCGGGGCTAGAGTGTTTGGTCCAATGGTCTGGGATTTTTTTCTCGAGGCAAGGTATTGGTCCAGTTCATACAATTAATGGAATTATGGATCGTTTCAAGTATGGAAACATATCCAAGAAGATAACGAGGCAAAATATGTACCGAAAGTAGTTAAGGAGTGATTCCAAAGCAATTCGACTGATTGGCTTCTCCAATCCCCTGATTAGCTATCGATTGGGACTTGTGGGAGATCGTTAACTCAAAAATCAACCGAAAAAAATTAACAAACAAAGAAAATTTATTTGAAACCGCAAAAGTAGTCTGGGAAGCAATATCGACTGTAATAAGTTATAATTTAATATCGTATGTGCACACAAGATATGCGTGTATCATCCAGAATAAAGGATACACAACGAAATATTGATTTCACTAGTTTCTTTTTTGTTCCTTTAATTGGGGCTGCTTTAGTTTTGTCCACTTATATTTACAACTTCAAATGTTTTTTTTTGAATTTTATCTGTTCTTTTATTCAATTCAGAATTCCTTAAGTTTGTGTATTTTTTCAATAATGAAGATATAAATAAAAAGAAAAATAAAAAACAAATTTATAACCTTGTTTTCTTAAAAAAATATCATTAAAAAAATGTAACTAGGGGTGCAGCAATAGTTTTGACCGACCCTGTACAACATGGATTGACTGAACTCGAATTTCTCAGATGAATATTGCAATGAGATGTAACTTTTTCGCACGAACATCCCATTCAGGGCTACTAGAAAAGTTTCTGGCCTAATAATGAAAACGAGAATATTTATCATCAAACCTATTGTTGAAGCACTATTTCCACTCCGAATAAGATACCCTCAAAACTTGGTTTTTGAACGCATCAACAACATCGTCTGGCGACGAAAATCGTTGAACACGCGGTTTGTTGATGTGCTGGAATAAAGTGTAATCATTGGTTGCCAAGTCAGGGCTGTACGGCGGGTGACCCATTAATTCCACGTTTTGTCCGGTCAAAAAGGAAATGGTTTGAATCGAAGTGTTAGAACTCAAATTTTCATGGTGCACAATGATTCGCTTTTTATACCCTCAGCATTTATGCTAACGAGGGTATATACACTTTCATAGGGGCAAAATGTACCTCATCGAAATAATGGTTTTAGACCCCAAGTATGTTTGGACGAAATGTGTTTCAGACAATTTGGAGTCGATTTAGCAATGTCCGTCCGTCTGTCTGTCTGGCTGGAGCGCATGATGACTCTTGAACGGATCAACCGATTCTTTCCAAAATTTGGCTTTCGTAATATTTTGTCTAAACCTAGTTTAAGTTCGAAGATGGGTCATATCGGTACACTCCTTCCGGTACCTCCCCCACAATAGTTCGGAAATGTTCGGAAAATTTGTGCGCACGATAACTCTTGAATGAAGTAGCTGATTTGGTCCATACCTTGCACATCGTGAAATTTCTACCATACTTAGATGAGGTTCCAATATGGACTCAATCGGTCCACTCATTCGGGTAGCTCCCACACAAAATTTCGGAAAAGTTCAGTTTAGGACCTGCTCTCGAATCACTTTGATTTTTGTTGCAACAACTTGTATTCACTGCCCCCCATACGACGGTACAAGTTTCATTAGGGGCAAGTCCATATTTCCTGAGAAAATAGCCTGAAAGATGCAAAAAGCCCCTATGACACCGTGCGTAGTGGTTGGAGTGCAAGATAACTCTCGAACGGATTTGCCGATTCGGTCAAAAATTGGCCTTAGTAATATTTTGTCCAAACATAGTTTAAGTTCGAAGATAGGGTATATTGGTCCACTCCTTCCGGTACCTCCCCCACAAGAGTTCGAAAATGTTCGGACAATTTGTGCGCACGATAACTCTTGAAGGAAGTGACCGATGTAATCCATACTTTGCACATCCTTATATATCTACCAGATATAGATCAGGTTCGAATATGGACTATATTTGTCTACTCCTTCTGGTACCTCTCACACAAAATTTCGGATAAGTTCACTTTAAGAACTTCTGTCGAATCACTTTGATTTTTGTTGAAGCGATTTGCATCCGCTACCTCCATTACGACGGTAAAAGTTTTTGCAGGGGCAAGTCCATATTTCTTGGGAAAAAGCCGGAAGGATGTAAAAAACCCCTAGTCACCATATGTGGTGGTCGGAGAGCACTTAACCCTCGAACTGTTCAACCGATTTGGTCCAACATTTTGTCTTCGTCATATTATATCCAAACTTAGTTTCATGGGCAATACCGGTCCACAACTTCCGGTACTTCTCCCCAATATTTAAAAAATGTCACTAAAATGCTAGGACGATATCACTTCAATGGGGCAACCAACTTAGTCCAAACTTTGGATCTCCTAATATTTTGTCAAAATTTGGTTTAACATCTAAAATGGCCGATATCGGTCCTCCCTAAGGGTACCTCCCTCACAAAAGTTCAACATTTGTGTCTTAGTGCAGTTAATTCCACATTGTCCGCAAGTTCAAATGTCCAAAAAGGACCACAAAATTCTGAAGAGACCTTAAATGCATTCGATCTGTCCATAGGTGAAATTTTAACTTCACATTGGCTGAGGGTAAATATCTGTCGGCAAAGCCGACTGACTCTTTTTTACTTGTTGTTGAAGCGATTTGCATTCACTACCTCCATTACGAAGGTGTAAAAACCCTATGTCACCATATGTGGCTGTCGGAGAGCACGATAACTCTCGAACTGTTCAACCGATTTGGTCCAACATTTAGGGGTCGATTATTGATAGTAACTCAACTGTAGTTGCGTTGACAGAAGAGAAAATCATGCAATTAAAATGAGTAAAAAGACGGAAATGTTTGTCAAATTTAATCAATATCAGCGTTTTGAATCTTCAGCCATTAATTTAAATGTAAAAAAGTATAAATTTTAATGCGGAAATAGATAATTCTATAACTAAATTTGCTGTGGGCAACGCAACTGGAGTTAGGTTGATATCCATAATCGACCCCTTAGTCTTCGTCATATTATATTCAAACTTAGTTTCATGGGCAATACCGGTCCACAACTTCCGTTACTTCTCCCCAATATTTAAAAAATGTCACTAAAATGCTAGGACGATATCACTTCAATGGGGCAACCAATTTGGTCCAAACTTTGGATCTCCTAATATTTTGTCAAAATTTGGTTTAACATCTAAAATGGCCGATATCGGTCCTCCCTAAGGGTACCTCCCTCACAAAAGTTCAACATTTGTTTCTTAGTGCAGTTAATTCCACATTGTCGGCAAGTTCAAATGTCCAAAAGGGCCACAAAATTCTGAAGAGATCTTAAATACATTCTATCTGTCCGTAGGTGAACGTTTCACTTCACATTGGCTGAGGGTATATATCTGTCGGCAAAGCCGACTGACACTTTTTTGCTTGTTCTAGTTCGTTTTTCGAATTTATCCGAAGACAATCAAATTGTGGTGAACCACTCAGAATTGACCATCCTACGTTGCTCAACATGTTTCGATCGCTGACTTACAACGTACCCGTTTCGAAGTACCAATGGAAAACTAAATATCTGTCCCCCTTACACACGAAACTCTCACCCAGATATTCACTATATTTATGAAAAGAGACCTGTAGGGGATTCCGGTAAATCATTTGTTGGTTATCGACAAAAATCGGTGAAATCGATTATGATCCGTAGGGTATTAGTTGCCAGACGCAGAAATGCCTGCATTTAAAATCAACTTGTTGCGAATTTTTTAACGATTCGTTCCAGCAGTATTTTCACTATGAAAAACTGGTTTTATGAATTCAATAGTGGCCAACACTTGCCAAAAACGAAAGTCGTGGGGGTCGTCCAAAAACGGCCGTTGTGCCAGAAAAAATAGAGGCATTCCGTGAGATAGAGGCATGAAAAAGTTCATAAATCATGCTGGAGACTACTTAAGAAAACAATAAAACTATTTTTGATGGTAAATATTCCGGTTTTCATTGCTAGGCCAGATAGTTATCGTTCAGCCCTCGTATAAAGAATTTTAAATAATCTTCTGACGGCTATAATTCTGTTCGAAAAGAAGTTTCTCATAACTCAAAAAGTTGATTCATCTACAGTGAATCTAAGCGAATGTCGTACACCTAATGAAATTTACTTATTTGTCTTATATCTCCGACACAAAAAGGGATATGAAGAAAATATTTACGCAGATCTTGAGTCCATTCGGACGACAATTTAAAAACACGAAATAAAAGATAAAATATAAAATATGTTGCCGCTTGTTCTGAAAAGCTCTCCTATAAAGATGTTTGGCAGAAAAAACAATGCTTACCTTGACCAATAATTCATTCGCCAGGTATTAAAAACTCCATTAAACTGTGAAATCGCATAGTTCGATTCCCAATGACTTCAAAAACCACAAAACAAAGATTCATATCTTAAAAATAAGCCCCACAACCTCATTGATACACTGATACCTTATGTTTTATTATTCGTGCATTAGACAAGAAGCATTAAGCTGGGCTCTTTCGCTATATAAGGTCTGGATCCGCACAGAACTTGTTGCATCTATAAAATTACACTCTTCTAATAAATGTTATGCCTTCGTTGGTAATGTTTTGATATTCTATTGGAAAAAATTAATATATAGCTTTTTTAAACATTATTTATCGCTAATTGACAATTTATTTATAAGGTGTAAACTTGACTGGTTATTGGAAAAATACGCTTGCAAATATTTTTCTCAATCGAGTACAGTGTCGGAAAACTTATTTTAAAATTCGTGTATTAAACTATTTGCAAGAAAATATTTTTCATTTAATTTTCGAATTGCATTTTTTAAATATTTAATATGTTTTTTTCTTTTTAACACGCACCCATTGTATAATGCACACATCAAAGTAATGGAGGATAGTGTTGTAGTTTTAATTTTCGGTATCTGCTAAATCGAAAAAAAATGTTTTTGTAAAGTTGAGTTAATTACTTTGTAATTTTGTTTCTAAAAATATTTTTTTACATGGAAGCGTAAAAAAATTCAATCTGATTTAAGTTTCTAGAATTGACCGTATCGATTGCAAAGAAGTAATGATGTTACGTTAAACCAATCGTAGGATTTAATAAGAAATAAAAACATTTACTAGGATTAATTATATTAACAAATACTTTGTCTTTATAATAGCTGTACGACTTTCGGTTGGTACTGAAATTCTTAGTATTTAAGATAATATAATTTTTTAACAATGTAAACCGGGTTGATTATTTTTTTATTTCGTGTTTTGAAATTGTCGACTAAATGGACTAAATAAAAATTAAATAAATTTCATTAGGTGTATGACTTTCGCTTGGGTCCACTGTATGTTCCTTTTTCAATTCCGACCAAATTTAAAACTTAGATACCTCAGATCATTTTAATATAAAATGACGAAGAGCAGCACTTATCGTCAATCACGAGAGAGAGAAAACAGTTTTATCGACATACATATAATATTACATTTCATCGCCTTAAATACTAACACCTAAAAGTATGCTTTAAAATGTGCAAACTATTTCTATCCCCACCCAAAGGTACTGTACACAATGTTATGTAATTAATATTCTATCAAGATGTGCGCAATTGAGAACCGCAATTTACCAAAATGTGGCAAATATTCTACGCATAAAAATGTTCCCTTAAAGGCAGACATTAAAAAAGAGATTTCATCTCAAAATGGCTTTTTGCACCATTTAAAACGTTGCCAAAAAGGGGTGATTGTTTCTCTGTTACAAATACAAGCAAACCAATGCGAGTGTGTGTGTTAACGTATAAATACAGCGTTTGTCCTTGTGTTTATTTAACTCTTGTAGGCCGTAAACTTTAATATAAGCAAATTTGTAATCTCTTGGCCATAAAACATTGATACGAACGATATGCGACGCATCCCATGGCCTTTAACACAAACACACTCACACACACAAAAGAAGAAAACGACAAACAACATTGGTGGAAGTAATGAACATAAAGTACAAATTCATCGGGCAAACAAACGACGGACATACAAACACTACACTATGAAACTCAAAACCCAATACCAAAACCATGGGGGGAAAAGTATCTGCAAGCCAACCACACTTCCAAGGGGAAATTGCTATATGAAAAAAATCCCCACACTTTTAGAGAAATTATCATTTCCAAACTGGAAAAATAAATGCGTGGAAAGATTCTAAACAATTCGAACGCCACCATTATCATCTGCAAAGTAATTATGCCACCATCATCAGGGATATTGATGAAATCATTCTCTCTTTTGCCAGCCAACCAACCATAAACACTGGAGCGCCATAAAAAAGGACACTTTGGAAAACTTTAAACACACAAAACACTTTAATTGCCATGGTTGGATGCATTTTGTTTGACTGGTTGTCGGTCGGTTTTCATGGTGTTTCGAAGGACATTGCCAATATTGTACTCGTCGTTGTTGTTTTGACACTGACAGTTATAATAAGCAAACAACAGAAACCAATTAAGATTTAAATGCAAAGTGTCCTGTGTCCTGGTTCATTCGTTCATCACCATCACAACCATGGCAAATCAAAAACATTACCCAAATCAAAACGACAACAACAAAACTAGAAAGGACCGAAAACGAAAACATCAACCAGACAGACAGACACAACAGTTGCACGTAACAAGGACTAACGATCGAATGTCCGCATAGGCTTAGTTCATGATGATGCTACGACGGAAAAGGAAGTTATGCAACAATGCGGACCACATGACAACTACTTGTGCGGCTTTCAAATGGAAATTCATAAAATCCACTCCACATATATTCTCAAAGAGACCAACAGCAGTTTGGAATGTGATTTGCAGACCAGAGACTACAGTGGCGAATGTCATAGAAAGCAGAAATTTATTGGGAAATAGTATTTCAAAAGGGAGTGCCAACATTTGGTGATTGCTTTGCTGTTAAGCTGTAGCAAACGGCAAAAAAGAACAACTTTTAGATGAAATGTGGGAAAAGGAACCATGAACAGAAAAAACTCCCACAGGTCTTCCATGGAATAACGAATCATTAAAGCCTTCTACAGACGGAGGACACCCCAGGACCAATATATTTGTGCTCGGTTTTCCACATCCGCATCTTCACCCATATTCGAACTGCGGTGAGATGCAATAGATGTCAGGAGTGGGTGAATCTAAGGGGGACTGGGACTATGTTGCTGCATGCTGTGCAAACACAGCCCCCAGTGAGTCGTCGTCAGATTACGAAACTCCCCCGCAGTCCCCTCAACAGCAATCGCACGCGCTCAACGACAACCACAGCTTAGAGCGTTGTGATAGTTCCAACGTATTAACCCAGCAAACCAAATGTCTGATGTCCGACACGTCTGAACAATTTCGAAGGCAAAGTCGTTCAGATTTCGTTAGGATTTCTAAACGATTTTTCGGAGAGGAAATAGTTCAGATTTTGTACCGATTTCGGAACGAATGTCGGAAAGAAATTTCCTTTCCGAATTTCCCAAGGATTTTCTTCAGATTTCGTTACGAAATCGGACCCAAATCGATCCGATGTCGCTCCAACATTTCGTTCCGAAATTATGTCAACCACTTCCCAGCAAACCAAATGTCGCATGTCCGACATATCGGAACAATTTCGGAAGCAAAATCGTTCAGATTTCGTATCGATTTCTATACGATTTTTCGTAAGGGAATTCGTTCAGATTTCGTTCCGATTTCGGAGAAAATGTCGGAAGTAAATTTCCTTTCGAATATGCTAACGTTTTTCTTCCGATTTCGTTACGAATTCGGATCGATATGTCGGAAACAAATTTCCCTTCGCACAACAACCACCTTTTGTATATATCTAACAAGCAACATTTTAGTTTGTTGTCGAAAAACAGAATGGTTGGTTATAAAATTCGCATATACATTTTTTTAATATTTTAAATATAAATGCAACATATAATAATTCAAGCTAATGCTGATAGACTCAACATATTCGTACACAAAGTTTACATTGTTCTACTATACAAAATGATAACAACAGTGAAAATCATTAGATATCTTTGAAATTATAATCTTCCAATAAAAAACACAACAAAGAAAATTTATCGATAATAAAAAAGAGGCACCAGAGAAAAATTTTTTTCCTTCGATAATCATACCAAATTATTCCAAAATCGTTCAGAAATCTTTACGAAAGTTCGGAAGGTACGCCAGATTTTCATACGACATTATTCCGAAATCGTTCAGAAATCTGTACGAAAATTCGGAGGAAAAAATTCGCATTCCGAATTTCCCAAGGATTTTCTTCCGATTTCGTTACGAATTCTGACCGAAATCGATTCGATTTCGCTCCGACATTTCGTTCCGAAATTATGTCAACCACTTCATACAACTTTCGTTAAGATATCGTTACGATTTCGGATCAGATATCGGACGTAACGTCCGAATTTTGTTCCGATTTCGTTACGATATCGGTACGACTGGTTTGCTGGGTTCATACAACTTTCGTTAAGATATCGTTACGATATCGGATCAGATATCGGACGTATTGTCCGAATTTTGTTCCGATTTCGTTACGATGTCGGTACGATTGGTTTGCTGGGAAGGAAGGATCGCACCAGAAGTGGAGGTGGGGGATTAGCTTTCCTTTTGCACCAGTCTGTTCAATACAGACCTATCTCGCTTGAGCCTGACGCTAATGACCCGTATATGAAATTTATGGGAGTAGCAGTCAGGTGTGAAACTGCCGAGATAGAGTTGCTGAACGTATACAGAAATAGCTGTATCTCAAATTACAAGCCTAACATTAGCAAACTTTTGGAAGGTCATAATCGTCTGGTCTTGGGGGACTTTAATGCGCATCATCGGAAACGACCAGATGGGTACAGCGCTGGTTGAGCAGATTGATAGCTCTACGTTTTGCACGGTCAATGAGGACGCTCCTACCAGAATTAGAGGTGAGTGTCACAGTTCGCCAGACATAACCATCGTGTCACCGGGCCTGGCAAATGACGTTACCTGGCAGCCCATCATTTCTCTTGGATCAGACCATCTCCCCCTAATTATGTCCATAATCAGACCACCCGATTTTATCACCTCTGAAGGCCGCACATTCGCCAATCATAAAAAAGCTGATTGGCCAGGTTTCAGAGAGTTCACCAATCACTGCCCAATCCTTCTTATGTTCGGTTAGCGGAAAGGATGTTTCGAGACGTCATCACTGCTGCAGCCGCCCGCCACATACCTGCTGGTCGAATACCCGAAGTAAGACCAAACTTCCCAGCAGAGGCGACGGGATTATGAGCGTGATGAGCTTCGTCGAACCAACCCCGACGACCCCAGAGTCAGGAAGCTGACACTGGAAGTTAATAGGCTGGTCGGCGAACATAAGCGGAACAAATGGTTAAATCATCCGAAGAGTTGCAACATTGGTGTCGGTTTAAGTGAATTGTTGGCAACGGTTATGTCACTTTCGAACCCCGGAAGGAGGGAAGATTGGACCTTAGTCACGTTTGGCGACATTACGTTGAGTGACCCGAAGAGGTGCGCAAGTAATTTCAATCGACAATTTGTCCAGCACCCTGGGAGTGACTGGGCGAAGAGAAGAGTACTACGTCGCATCAGATCTCTTCCTGCCGATGATGAACCACCACAGTTTACAATGGATGATGTTGCGACGAATGCCATCCGGAACGCTAAATCATCCAAAGCGTTGGGCCCTGATGGAATCTTCATGGTAATGCTGAAACAGCTGGATGAGCGGGGCGTGGAGTATCTCACTAAAGTTCTCAAACTGTCGCTAGCCAACCTCTTTGTTCCCGAAGTCTGGAAAATGGGCAGGGTTGGCCCGCTACTGAAGCCAGGCAAGGATGCCAGGAAGAGTGAATCGTACAGGCCGATTTCGCTTTTGTCGCCTGTAGCAAAAACTCTGAAGGCCTTAGTCCTCCCCAGCGTCAGAGATAGCTATCTAGTTGACGATCATCAGCATGAATTCCGTAGGCAGCACAGCACGACAACAGCGCTGCACGTCATCTCCACATATATTTGTCGAGGACTCAACCAGGAAAGACCGTGTGATAGAACGGTGATGGTGGCGCTTATCTTATCAAAAGCCTTTGATACTGTCAGGCACTCCACGCTGTTTGAGGACATTGGGCAGACAACCCTCCGGCTAAGTCTGAAACTTTGGATAATCAATTATGTGTGTGGACGTCAGTCGTACGTGGAATTCAGGAACAAGAAGTCCAAACCCCGTAGAGTGAAACAGGGAGTTCCTCAAGGTGGGGTGATATCTCCGGAACTATTTAACCTCTAACTTTCCTGTATTTCGCCCCCCTCCAGACGGCATTGAGATCGTAACGTATGCGTATGATTGTACGATCCTGGCGTCAGGTACCTACCCCGATGACATCTGTGGGAGACTGAACCCCTATTTAGCCGATCTTACCACATTTTTCCACGCGAGGAATATGCAGATATCCGCCACTAAATTAACGGCCACTCTTTTCACCACATGGACGGCGTAGTATAGAAGAGAGTTGAATGTCGTGGTCGATGGTAGGCCGGAATTCGACCTTCTAGAGTTCTTCTGTAGATAGAAGACCGTCTAAAGGTAGAGTTTAAAGACCTCTTAAATGAAATGTAACTGGAAGACCTACCAAAGTTTTTCCGTACATGGTAGACCTGTTTACGGTTTTCTAGATATAGAAGACCTCATAAAGGTATTCTAGAGATAAAAGACTTCCTCCAGGTCTTCTGTAGATAGAAGACCTAATAAAGGTATTCTGTAGATTGATATCGTAACGTATGCGGATGTTTGTACGATCCTGGCATCAGGTACCTACCCTGATGACATCTGTGAGAGACTGAAATCATATTTAGCCGATCCTAAGACCTTTTTTCACGCGAGGAATATGCATATATCCGCAACTAAATCGACGGCCACTCTGTTCCCCACATGGCAGAGTTAGAAGAGAGTTAAGTGTCGTGGTCGACGGTAGGTCGGAATTCGACCTTCTAGAGTTCTTCTGTAGATAGAAGACCATCTAAAGGTTCTCTAGAGTTTAAAGTCCTCTTAAATGAAATGTATCTAAAAGACCTACTAAAGGTCTTTCCGTACATAGAAGACCTGTTAACGGTTTTCTAGATATAGAAGACCTTATAAAGGTTTTTTAGAGATAAAAGACTTCCTCTAGGCCTTCTGTAGATAGAACACCTAATAAAGGTATTACGCAGATAGAAGACCTCCTAATGGTCTTTTGTAGCTAGAAGACCTCCTAAAGAGGTTGTAGCTAGAAGACCTCCTAAAGGTCTTCTTTAGGCAGAAGAAGTCCTTCTAAATGTCTTCTGTAGATAGAAGACCACCTAACGGTCTTATGTAGATGGAAGACTTTCTTAAGTTCTCCTATAGCTAAAAAACCATCTAAAGGTCTTCTTTAGATAAAATACCACACCTAAAGATCTTTTGGAAATAGAAGACATCCGAAAGGTTTTCTAGAGATAGAATACCGCGTAAAAGTCCTCTCGAAATAGAAAAACCGCTCAAAGGTCTTCGGCAGGTTGGAGACCTCCTGGTCATTTAGGTAAAGAAGAGTGCCTATAGGGCTTCTAGAGATAGAATACCGCCTAAGGGTCTTCTAGAGGTAGATAGAAGACCTACTAAGGGTCTTCCGTTGATAGAAGACCTGCTAGAGGTCTTCTGTAGATAGAGGACAAGCTTACGGTCTTCTGTAGATAGAAGACATCCGAAAGGTTTTCTAGAGATAGAAAATCTCCCAAATGTCGTCTAGAAGTAGGAGACCTCCTAAAGATATTCTAGGGACTGAAGGCCGGGTAAAGGGCATCTAGAGATAGAAGGCCGTCTGCAGGTCATATAGAGATAAAAGGATTAAATTAAAAGGATTAAAAGTATTCTGTAGATAGAGGACCGCCTAAAGGTTCTTTGGAGTTAGAAGATCTTCTGTAGATGGAAGACCTCCAAAATGTCCTCTATAGCTAGAAAACCACTTAAGATCTTCTTGATAAACGACCTTCTAGAGGTCTTCTTAGATTAGATAGAAGACCTCCTAAAGGTCTTCTGTAGATAGAGGACAAGCTTACGGTCTTCTGTAGATAGAAGACCTCCGAAAGGTTTTCTAGAGATAGAAAATCTCCTAAAGGCCGTCTAGGGGTAGAAGACCTCCTAAAGATCTTGTAGAGATTGAAGGCCGCGTAAAGGTCATCTAGAGATAGAAGGCCGTCTACAGGTCATATAGAGATAGAAGACGGCTTAAAAGTATTCTGTAGATAGAGGACCGCCTAAAGGTTCTTTAGAGTTAGAAGATCTTCTGTTGATGGAAGACCTTCTAAATGTCCTCTATAGCTAGAAAACCACCTACAGATCTTCTACAGAAGATCTTCTTGAGATGGGAGACCTCCTATAGGACTTTTGATTGAAGACCTCCTAAAGGTATCTATAGTAAATGGCTTCCTTATGATCTTCCATAGAGAGAATACTCCTAAAGGTATTTTTGAGGTATTCTAAAGACTTACTAAACGTCATTTTTAGGTCTTCTAAAGGCTTACTAAAGGTCTTCTAAAGGCTTCTAAAGTTCTTCTAGAGATACACGCTTACATAAATGTCTTTTAGAGATAGATGAACTCCTTAAGATATTTTAAGTACCAAAGATGATTAGAATAGCATTTGAGGACCTTGATTTTTTCAATTTTATTTTCGTTTCGATTTTCCTACAGTGAGATGTTTAGGGCAATGTATTTTCGGATAATAGAGACAAACAGCTTTCCAACGATACCTTCCATGAAGGGACACCCTTCTTAAATCCTTAGCAGGAGGTCAAAATATAATTACACCTTGAGTATTCTATTTTCCAAACCCGATTTTTTTTCAAATTTTCTACATTTTTGGAATGTTCTATCCAAGGTTCCTTCAACATTTACAAAAATATAATCTACTATACCACACATACTGTGTCTCGGCTAAGTGATGCCTTCGATTTCATCTTTCCGCACGTGCGTGTCCTTAGGGTCTTCTGTTACACCTCCTAAAAGTTTGGCTTGACCTTTTAAAGATCTTCTGTGGGTGGAGGACCTCATAAAGGTCTTCTGTGAACAGAAAACCTTCTATAAGTTCTTCTTATGGTCCCTTATCATCGTTTAATTTAATTTTCCTTCCAAACCCTTAAAGGATATGACAAATTTTCTTGGCATTGAAATACTATCACTGGAATGCTAAGAAAGAGAAGCCGGTAATAATGTTTCTGTTATAAGGGTAAAATATTCCAAAAAGGAATGCTGCAGGGTATCCATCCGTTATGTACAAAATTCATAGAAAAATAGCATGAGGCTACGAGTGCGTTACTGAGTATATAAACGCACTCTTTGGCAAACATTTGGAAAACACAATCCTTGTTAACGCCACCTGCTACGCTTTATCCATTGAAGCATTCCATCCCTTTGCTGGAAAGGACAAGCAAACAAAAAAAGGGAAACCAGACATTAAAGAATGCAGGTATATAAAAAATATGTCATTTTTTGCGTAAATGTTAGGCTATGGGTGCAGCATGGGTATGAGGATCCACCACATACAACAAATGAGGGTTGCAAAACTTGCGAAGAATATTTTTCCACAAAGGGTCTATTTACATTTCATCTATGGTAAATATTTTAAATTCTTGGGATTTATTTTTTATTAGAATTTAAAGATGAGAAATTGCAAGGAAATATTTTACGCCCAAAGGCAAGGTTTTTCAGTTGGTTTCTAACATATGAAGGAGGGGGAGAGTGAATAGGCGACTTTGGTAAGGAGACATAGGATGGTCTATATTAAGGAGTTACAACATATTTCAAGAAAGTGACAAAGTGACTAGCTTTGCAGCTAGTGCCCAGAAAATTACATAACAAGTTATGCCCTTTGTGGACGCCGAGGTAAAAATATGGTTGATCTGACAATATTTGAATATATTGTCAGATTAAGTATGTAATATTGTCCATATAACAATAGTTTAGTATTGTCATAATAGTGTATTATAACTTCGACAATTTAAAGCTTTAGACCTACATGGTTGGCCTTTGTCGTTTTAGAAAAATGTATGATCACCTTGACTATACAAAGTGTTGAGCCAATAATGTCTTCGGTGGCAATAACAATATATATGTTAGCATCAATAATGTATATTCACATTGGGAGATCGCTTACACAATTCGGGAGCTTTGGAAAATGGACTTGGTTATTCCGATTCTCAAGACTAATAAATCCACTACTAATTTATGGTAAATATTTTAAATTCTTGGGATTTACTTTAAAGTTGTAAGTTTGTGATGAAATATTTTAGGCCCAAAGGCAACATTTTTCAATCGCTTCTTACATATAAGGGAGGGGGAGAGTGAATAGGCGACTTAGATAAGGAGTAATAGCATAGTCTATATTAAGGAGTTACAACATATTTCAAGGAAGTGTCCAAAAAAACCAGCTTTGAACCTAGTGCCAAGAAAATTACATAACAAAGGAAGGAAAAATATGTTTGATCTGACAATATTTGAATAGCAAAATGTTTAGTCGTAAAGATATTGTCAGATTAAGTATGTAATCTTGTCCCTATAATAATAGTTTATATTTTCATAATAGTGTATTGTAACTTCGGCGATTTAAAGCTTTATACCAACCATGTAATTTGTCGCTTTAGGAATATGTATGATCACCATGACTATACAAATTGTTGGGCCAATAATGTCTCTGGTGGCTATAACAATATATATGATACCATTAATAATGTCAATTCACATTGGGAGATCTTTGAGGGATCGCTTTCAGAGTTATAAATTACGCATTTCCGGAGATTTGGGAAATGGCCCGCGTTATTCCGACTTTGAAGACCGATAAATCCACTACCAATTCTACTGTACTATTTCTCTACTTTTACCCGTAGCAAAAGGGCTGAAAGAGCCATTCCCTCTTGCCACGCACAGCAACATGGTGTTAGGGAAGGGTATAGCAGAACAACATCTTTCCAGGAAATTACGAACTAATTTTCTAAATCAGTGACAGCCACCAGAACGGATCACTATAGTAGTTCTTGATCTGTTCAAGGCATTTGATACGTTCGATCCTTCAATGCTGATTTATGACATCATGAAATCCATCCTGTCATGTCACGCTTTTACTTGCTAATTAACTTAATGGTTGGCAAACCTTCCAATGCCAAATACCCATATATGGCAAGAACAAATAGGAGTGCCACAGGTCGGAGTCTTTTCGCTCATTGTGTTTAATCTTTATCAGGCGAAACCTCCCAAATATCTCGATGGTGTCACACGCAGATGACTGTTTCTATATCGCAACAGGCATTAATATCCATGGCACAATTGCTAAGATTTCCGACTACCTAGCCATTACCAAAAATTTCTTCCAAGATCGTAATCTTTCATTATCCTCAAGGTCTTCCCTTGACAGAATACTTCCTAACGGTCTTCTGTAGAAAGAAGACATTCTAAATGTCTTCTGTAGCCAGAAATCCTCCTAAAGGTCTTCTTTAGCTAGAAGACGCCCCAAATGTCTTCTGTAGCTAGAAGAACTCCTAAAGGCCTTCTGTAGATGGAAGACCTCCTCTAGAGATAAAAGGTCTTCTGTAGATAGAATACTTCCGAATGGACGTCTGTAGATAGAAAACCTACTACATGTCTTCTATAGATAGAAAACCCCCTAAAAGTCTTTTTAGCTAGATGATGTAGCTAGAAGACCTCACACAGGTCTACTAGAGATAAAAGTCTTTCTCCAGACCATATGTAGATAGAAGACATCCTAAAGCTCTTCTGTAGCTAGAAGATCTCCTAAAGGTCTTCTGTAGATAGAATACTTCCGAAAGGTATTCTGTAGATAGAAAACCTCCTTAATGTCTTCTGTAACTAGAAAACCTCCTAAAGATCACCTGTAGCTAGAAGACCCCCTTTAGTTTTTCGGTAGATAGACGACCTCCTTTAGTTAGAAGTCTAAAGTCTTCTGTAGACAGAAGACCTAATAAAGATTTTCTAAAGATAAAAGACTTCTTCAGACCTTCTGTAGATAGAAGACATCCTAAAGAAGACCTAAAGGTCTTTTGTAAATAGAATACTTCCGAATGGTCTTCTGTAGAAAACATCCTTAATGTCTTCTGTAGCTAGAAAGCCTCCTAAAGGTCGTCTTTAGCTAGAAGACGTCTCAAATGTATTCTGTAGCTAGAAGACCTCCTAAAGGTCTTCCGTAGTTAGGAGACCTCATAAATGTCTAGTAGAGATAAAAGACTTCCTCCAGACCTTTTGTAGCTAGAAGACTTCCTAGAGGTCTTCTGTAGCTAGAAGAACTCCCAATGGTCTTCTTTAGCTAGAAGACCTAATAAAGGCCTTCTTTACCTACAATATGCCCTAAAGGTATTCTGTAGCTTTAAAGACCTCTTATAGGTTTTTCTGAGATAAAAGAACTTCTTATGATCTTCTAGAGATAAAAAAACTTCCTCCATATCCCCCAGAGATGGAGGATGTTATAAATGTTCTCTAGAATTAGACGACCTCTTAAAGATCTCCTATAAATGGAAGACCTCCCAAAGGTCCTATGTAGCTAGAAGACCTCTTAATGATCTTCTGTAGCTAAAAGATCTCCTAAAGGTCTTCGGTAAATAGAAGATCTCTTATTGGTCTTCGGTAGATAGAAGACCTCATAAAGATCTTCTAGAGATAAGACCTGGAGGAAGGTCTTCTGTAAATGGAAGACATCCTAAAGGTATTCTGCAACAACAATTTCGTCTAAGATCGCAATCTTTCAGTAATCCCCTACAAAGTCATTCGTGTCACTTTCCACTTCCTGGAAAAGTGTATTCTAACGTTTATGTCGTGTTTAGCGTGGATACCGACCTTTTCGGTCTACCCCACGGTGTTCATGAATCACTGACCTGATTATAAGCGACCAACAAACGCTTCTTTACACAGCAGCGAGGTACCAATTGTGTTCAAGTGTTTGGATCTGTTCGCAACCTTGGTTTGGTGCGGAACACCATCCAAAACTCCTGTATTCCTGTATGGCTTAGACAGCCAGTAAATGCAAGGCAACTGCACATTCAAACCGAAGACCGTCGCCCTAAGGACGCTGACAGCAACTACCAGCGAATCCTACGACAGCGAGTTCTTTCGTACCGGATTGACCCGAAACCATAGTGTTTTAGCCAGCGGCTGTCAACCCAGCATCAAACCTATGCTTCTACGTAGGTATCTATGCTGCTACAACAACCACAACCGACCTAAGCCAAAACCCACGGCAGCGGATTGTTCAATAGCGGATTGTTCAATAGCGGATTGTTCAATAGCGGATTGTTCAATACCGGAACCACACAATCCCCGTGCTGAGGCGAGCGGCTGCCATCTCAGTGTACACATGTTTGTATTCGTATCGTTTATCTGTGTTGGGAGCAGCATATCCTGGTATGCCTGCTCCGGATTATTTCGGTCCTTGCGGGGACGGAGGAAAACCCAGGACCAATTTGGTTGTGCTCAGTTTGACACATCCGCATCCACTACACTCAAATTTCGATGAGATGAAATAGATGCCGGGAGTGGAAAAATTCATTATTTTTACAATTAAATTTCGGCGCCGGAAACCAAGCTTAACCACAACTGCAGCTTAGGACCAGAAGTGCAGGTGGAGGACTAGCTTTCCCTTTTCACAAGTCCGTTCAATACAGACCTATCTCGATTGAGCCTGGATCTAATGATCCGTACATGGAACATTTTGGGGCCAGCAGTCGGGTGTAGAACTGTCGAGGTAAATTTGCTAAACGCCGATAAATAGCTGTACTGCAGGCTATAGGCCCAACATTAGCCAGCTTTTGGAAGGTCACAACAATCTGGTCGTGAGGGATGTTAGTGCCTATAATAAGTTCGATTCTCGGCATGACCAGAAGCGAAAGCTCTAGGTTTTACACGGTCAATGAGGGCGCCCCGAATAGAATTAGCGGAGAGTGTCACAGTTGACAACCCATCGTTTCTCTTGCGTCAGATCATCTCCTCATAATTGTCCCCATCAGCAGACCGCCCGATTGCATCACCTCTGAACGCCGTACTTTCATCGAACACGGGGAAGCTAATTGGCGTAGTTTCAGAGAGTCCAGAAAGAACGTTCCGAGACATCATCACTACTGCTGTTAGCTATATATGTATGTACCTGCTGGTCGAATACGCGAAGTGAAACCAAACTTCCCAGCAAATGAGCGTCGTCGTTTGTCTTGCCAACCCCAGTGACCGTAGTCAGGAAGCTGACACTGGAAGTTAACAAGTTCGTCCGTGAGCATAAGCGGAACAAGTGGTTAAATAATGTGAAGAGTTGCAACACAAGAGCCGGAATATGTGGGCAACGCTTAACACATTCTCGAATCCTAGAAAGAAGGAAGATAAGCGACTTTACGCTGACTGATCTGAAGAGGTGCGCAAGTTATTTTAATGGACAGTCCGTTTGCCTGCCTGGAAGAACCACCACAATTTACAATGGATGATGTTGCTGTTGTCATCAGGAATACTAAATCACCGAGGTAATGCTGATACAGCTCGATATGCCGGGAGTCGCGTATCTCACTAAAGTTCTCAACGTGTCGATAGCCACCCACATCGTTTTCGAGGTTAGGAAAATGGGAAGGATGATACCGCTACTGAAGCCTGTCAAGGATGTCAGCAAAGAGAATTTCGCTTTTGTCGCCCGTAGCAAAGACTACGGCTAGCTATCCATTTGCCGTTCATCAGCATGGGTTCCGTAAGCAGCACAACACGACAACAGCGCTGCACGCCATCTTCACACATATTAGTCGAGGACTCAACTAGAGCAAGTCGTGCGATATAATAGTGATGGTGGCGCTTGACTTATCAAAAGCCTTTGATACTATCAAGCACTCCACGCTGTTTGAGGACATTGAGCGGACTAAACTCCGATGTTGAAACGATGGATAAACAATTACAGTCGAAATCGTTTATAACGTCGGTCAAGGGACCGACGGAATTTGTCGCTATAACCGATATGTCGTTATAAGCGATAGGGCTATAATGGGCGCCAGAGATTTGGGACTTTTGGATATGGTCGTTATAACCGATATGACGTTATAAACGACGACGTTATAAGCGATTTTGACTGTATATGTGTGCACCCTAGTCGTACGTGGAGTTGAGAATCAAGAAGTCCATGCCCCGAAAAGTGAAACAGGGAGTTCCCCAAAGGTGGGGTGATATCTCCGTAACTGTTTAACTTCTACCTCTCATGTATTCCGATGTTGAATGTCATGGTCGATGGTAGCAGAGTTCCGACCCCAAACTACCCCAAAATTCGAGCGGTCATATTCGACAGCATGTTTTTATCGTCCAATTTAGAAAATAATTATTGAGAAGTTCGCATCAAACATCCGAAAATTTTTCGATTTTGTTATAAATCACCGGAATTTGTTCCGATTTTTGGATAAAACTTTCGAAAATATTCAGGTTTTTTCACGAATATCTGATCAAACGTCCGATAATTTTATGAATATCGGATCCAACATCCGATAATTTTCCGAATTTCAGATCAAACATCAGAATTCTTTTCGAAATTCTGAAAAAGTATCAGAAAGTCCTCCGATTTTCTGCCCATTTTCGAATGTCCTTTTAGAGTTTTGTCCGAAATTGTGTAGAATATCGAAAATTCCCTCAAAATTTCACATTTTTATTATTTACACTTTCATACGGGCAAAATGTGCCTCATCGAAATAATGGTTTTAGACCCCAAGTATGTTTGGACGAATTGTGTTTCAGACAATTTGGAGTCGATTGAGCAATGTCCGTCCGTCTGTCTGTCTGGCTGGCTGGAGCGCACGATAACTCTCGAAAGGATAAACCGATTCGGTTCAAATTTTGGCTTTCGTAATATTTTACCCAAACTTAGTTTAAGTTCGAAGATGGGCTATATCGGTCCACTCCTACCGGTACCTCCCCCACAAAAGTTCGAAAATGTTCGGAAAATTTGTACGCACGATAACTCTTGAAGGGAGTAACCGATTTGGTCCATACTTTGCCCATCGTGAAATGTGTACAAGACTTACATAAGGTTTCACTATGGACTCAAAATTTCGGAAAAGTTCAGTTTAGGGCCAGCTCTCGAATCGCTTTGATTTTTGTTTTAGCAACTTTGATTCACTGCCCTCCATACGACGGTACAAGTTTCTGCAGGGGCAAGTCCATACTTCCCGAGAGAATAGCCTGAAAGTTGCAAAACCCCCTATGACACCGTGTGAGGTGGTTGGAGCGCAAGATAACTGTCGAACGGAACTGCCGATTCGGTCCAAAATTTGTCCTTAGTAATATTTTGTCCAAACATAGTTTAAGTTTGAAGATAAGCCATATCGGTCCACTCTTTCAGGTACCTCCCCCACAAAAGTTCAAAAATGTTCGGAAAAATTGTTCGTACGGTAACTCTTGAACGGAGTTGCCAAATTGGTCTATACTTTACACATCCTAATATATCTACCAGATATAGATCAGGTTCAAATATGGACTATATTTGTCCACTCCATCTGGTACCACACACACAAAATTTCGGATAAGTTCACTTTAAGACCTGATATCGAATCACTTTTATTTTTGTTGAGACAACTTGCATTCGTTGCCTCAATTACGACGGTAAAAGTTTTTTTAGGGGCAAGTCCATACTTCTTGAGCAAACAGCCTGAAGAGTGTAAAAACATCCTGTGGCACCATATGTTGTGGCTGGAGATCCACTTCCATAACGGTCAATGTCGATCCATTCCTTTTAGTATCTCCTCCGCAAAACTTTTGATCTTTAATCCTAATCAACATTGTTGTCGGTTCAAACGTCCAAAAATTTTAAAACCCCCTTAATACATAAGTATTTTTTCAATATACAAAGGGCTGAGGGTATATTTCTGTCGGCAAAGCCGACTGATACTTTTTTACTTGTTTCATTCTAGTTTTTAAACTATTTCGTTTAGAATTCGGAAAGAAACTCGAATGTTGCTTCCGATTTTTTTCCGACAAAACTTTCCGAATTCGTGGGCACTTTCACACAATTTTGTTCCGATTTCGGAACGAATTCGGCATCAGAATCGGAAACTTGTGCAGAGTTTCGTTCCGAATTCGGAAAAAAATTGGAACAATTGTTAGCTGGGTTCACTCACAAAATTCATCAAATTGAAAATAGAATACACTCACACAATGACATCCCGTAAAGTATGCAATTTGTTTGCCTATCATTGCTCTAAGGTTTTGCGAGAGCAATGCCCTTCCGCAATAAAAACCTGTAAGGAAAGTATCAAAGTCTGGCGGGCCAGACTTTACGATACCCTACACCACTCCAAATATGGGCCGATTTTCACCAAAAGCAATAGCGTTCTTCTTATGGCTAAAAAAATGGCATTCCCCAATTTTCAGCTGAATTGGACAATAAATGCGACCTATACGTTGCGAAGGGACGGACGGACATGCATAAATCGACTCAGAAAGTGATTCTATGTATATCCCCAAAGGGAACTATGGGTCTATCTCATTTCCTTATGCATCTTATATACAACTACACAAAAACAAAATACACCTTACCGCAGTGTGGTGTAGGGTATACAAATCGTGAGCTCCTAAAAGTATGTTTCGTTTGTCGTACCTCGCATTAAACCGAGTCCACACACAAATAAAATTTATTTCAAATTTGGTCCTTCGACATCAATACCCAACAGAAAAAATAACTTGAGAATTGTTGGTGGCATTCTCCACCAATTCACCCTTAAAGTCCCCAAGTTAATGAATGTCAAATCTATTTAATCTGAATTCTATGTAGCAACAGGACAGAGATTTTGCAACTTCATAAAACTAAAATACCATAAATTAGCAACAGACAACATATTGACTATTATACCAAGTAACAGTGAATTTATGTAACTATAAGGAACTAACACACACACACACTCGGCCGCATCAGGAGCACAACCCCATACAGAAATCCATTTATGTAATTATATACATAAGGTCATACATAGTATGTATATAGATAGCAGCATATCCTCTCATGTACTAAAATATAAAGCCTTATAATTTCATATATAAACAAATACATACATACATCAACATACATATGGTACATATTTACTCTACGTATTTGACTAGGAATATGAGTTTGGCTTGAAATTTCATGACGAGCTGGCTGACGACTACTACGACTAACTGACTGACTGCCTTGCCTTTTAGGTTGATATGAATGTTCACATTCATCTTAACATCATTCGGAATGGGATGCGCTCTTTGATAGAATTATTTCGACATTTTGCAAAGTAGACACACCGACAGACAGACAGCCAGGCAAACAAACAGCACCCAACTCCTTTCGCCACTACCTTTTTGTGTTTGCCGTTTTACGTTAAAAGCTTTAACAATTGTTTGCCGCATTCAATGTACGTAGTACGAGTTCTGATATAGCATACACACATACATACACACATTCATTTGTATGTGCAATGGAATACATTTGTTCCAATGAATGATGGTATTACAAATGAAAGGACTCCTGAGCTAACAAAACGCAACGAGTTTTCTGGGCTTTCAATGTTTTAAATCCAAATTCAATTTGATTAAAATGTGTTTGTTCTGTTGAAGAGAGAGAGAAAGGGCGGAGTAAAAAGTGAAAACAAGCAAATCTAAAGATAGTGAAAACTATCATTATAAAAAATTGATAGTTTTGAAAACGTTTGATATGTTTGCTCGCTCGGAAATGGCTTTAAGGTGACCAGACTATTTAAAGTCACAGGAAGGAGTTGTGTTAAAGAATGGATGCACAAAAACAGCGCGATTGTTGCAAAAGCCACAAAAATTCATGTTTAGAAAGTTAATACTTGTTATACCCTCAGCATTTATGCTAACGAGGGTATATCACGAATATTGTCAATTATTTCATATTCCATTTCAGAAGAAAGGATAAATTTTTTTGCGCTACATCAACGATTTTTGATATGTAGGTCAAGAAAAAAATTCCCAGTAGGAATCTGGTCGCGAGCCTATTTTTGGTTGTTACGGACAAATGTTATGGCGCTTTTATTTCGCTTTTTAAGAAAGAAAATATTATCAAAACGTTAATTATTTTAATGAGCACAATTGTTACAAAAAAGTTCTCTCGAAGTGATTTCAGCGAGTAGATTGTATAATACCTGCAAAATGTTACACAGAATTCGCGGAATGTACATAAAATTGATAAATTATTGAAAATACGTCAACTTTTTTCAAAATTAAGGCCCATTTAATGGTCATAAAATTATCAAAACTTCACGGGGAATCAAATGAGGCTACAATCATACAGATTGGTATTATAGTTTCGACGTTATAGCCAAAATACGCACATATTTTGGTCCAAAAAAATAATTTTTTGTTTGAAAAAATATTTTTTTACATGCATTATGTAGTAGAAAATATTGTAAAAATCTATATGAATACTTCCTTCATTTTGCTTAAATCTCCCAATAAAATAGACGGATTTTGCTTTATTGACATTCATATTAAAGCTTTCCCATTAGGGAAGGTAATTGGGTTGATGAGGATATATCTCAAAGCTTCTGAAACGGAAATAGAGGTCAAATAACCCATTTTAATTAAAATATAATTTGGACTCTGAGATGTAGCATCGGCTGCATCTTAGCATTAAAAAACCTATAAAATATCGTTAATTTGCGCAAAGTGCATACAATTTTTGTCCGCATCCGATTTCAGTGTTCACCATTAAAATCTACATCGATATACGTATGTATATCTACACGCAGAGAAAAAATATTTTTCGGTTTTGTTGGAACAAAAATATCTATTTTGGTTCCAAAAATGTGTTTGCTTTGTACAAACATTGTAATCCAAATTCAAAAATACCATCTTTTGTTCCGAACATAGAAAACAAAAACAACTTTTGAATTTCCGCAATATTGTAAAAATCGTTAACAATACCGATTGTAGGAACAATCATAATCTAAATTTTTTACAAAACATATTGTCAGCCCTGAAAACCAGATACTAAATTTTTTGATTTGAGTGTATATACTTCTCATATACTCTTTCCACACAACTTTGATATAAATATCGCGTATAATATTACGAGCATTGATGAACGCAGTACATGGTTTGCTACTTTAGCTGACAACAAAGACAAACAAAAAGCCACAAACAGCCACCACAACATAAGGAATAATTAAACACAATAACAAACATGAAAAGGAAAGAAGAATGAAACAAAACAGAAACAAATAAAAACAAGAGTCTCATTGTTGGTATACATACACACAAAAACAAAGATAAAGGCAGCATGTCATACAAACACCACAACCAAAATTGTTTTTTCAACACAGCATCGAATAGCGAGAGAAGAGAAAAAAATTTCGAAGAAAAGAGAGAAATATTGTTCAGTTGACACAAACTATTTTTGATTTAACAAAAACGATTGTTGGATTCACAATACTACATAAGGAATCCAACAATATGTTAACAATACATATTTTGCTCTTGGAATATTGTTGGATCAAACATATTTATTTCTCTGCGTGTATTTGAAGGCGATAAATCAAGAACCGTGGATGTAGCATCACACACTATTTTTTGGGATAAAATGAATGTAGCTTCCTTATCAGTGAAGTTTTCAAATCTCTGGTTTCGCTGAATCGAAGATGCTGCACTAGTTTTTTCATTGCAGTGGAAACGATCCGCAGAAAACGCGATAAAATACGCGATATTTTCAAAAACAATTTTAGGTGATATTTCTACTTTGGAATTTCTCGTAACTCGCGTTTTAGTAAATGGATTTTCACGAGGAATGATTTATTGAATCCGGAAAGTAAAAAACTAAAATGTGCAATGGAGTACGAGGTATTCTAGAGACAATTGCAAATATTAGACCCGAAAAATATGATTTTTAGAAAAATGTTCGCTCAAATTTTCCGCATTTGGATGCAGATTTCTATGAATCTGTGCAGTCTACATTCACAATATACGTATCAAATAACTCAGAATCGCAAGTACTACATTCCTATATATGATTTTTTTGAAAAATCTGTTTGCGGAATGAAATTAGAAGAAAATTTCAAAAAACACTGTAAATCTGGCTTCAAAATGTCAGCATCATTTAATGGTAGAAGCAGTTCAAATTTTGAAAAGTAATACATTAGTGAGATGATCCTTATTTAGTTTGCTTCTAATTTTACTTTGACAGGAAAAATGAGAGAAGTGTGGTTTACTCACAAATCGAGAGAAAACAAAAAAATACATGGTGGCTTCAACCCATTTTTACCCATTTTTTAACATAAATATAGCCACAGCTTCCACGCAAATTATCTTTTAAGGCCAATATTTGTTGCCACGTCCAAAAAATTTCATTTTATCCAAAAATATTTAATTTGTATAATATACAATCACCAGTCGGGTGTTCTAAAAAGGTAAACCTTGGCTTCAGCTATGTTAAATTTTCAAAAATATTGGTGATATACACTTTCATACGGGCAAAATGTGCCTCATCGAAATAATGGTTTTAGACCCCAAGTATGTTTGGACGAAATGTGTTTCAGACAATTTGGAGTCGATTGAGCAATGTCCGTCCGTCTGTGTGGCTGGCTGGAGCGCACGATAACTCTCGAACGGATGAACCGATTCGGTTCAAATTTTGGCTTTCGTAATATTTTGCCCAAGCTTAGTTTAAGTTCGAAGATGGGCTATATCGGTCCACTCCTTCCGGTACCTCCCCCACAAAAGTTCGAAAATGTTCCGAAAATTTTTGCGCACGATAACTCTTGAAGGGAGTAACGGATTTGGTCAATACTTTGCTCATCGTAAAATGTGTACCAATATAGACTCAATCGGCTCACTCCTTCGGGTACCTCCCACACAAAATTTCGGAAAAGTTCAGTTTAAGGCCATCTCTCGAATCGCTCTGATTTTTGTTTTAGCAACTTGTATTCACTGCCCTCCATACGACGGTATAAGTTTCATTAGGGGCAAGTCCATACTTCCTGAGAAAATAGCCTGAAAGTTGCAAAAAAACCCTATGACACCGTGTGAGGTGGTTGAAGGGCAAGATAACTCTAGAACGGATCTGCCTATTCGGTTCAAAATTTGGCCTTAGTAATATTTTATCCAAACATAGTTTACGTTTGAAGATAAGCCATATCGGTCCATTCCTTCAGGTACCCCCCCCCACAAAAGTTCAAAAATGTTCGGAAAATTTGTTCATACGGTAACTCTTGAAGGGAGTGGCCGAATTGGTCCATACTTTGCACATCCTAATATATCTACTAGATATAGATCAGGTTCAAATATGGACTATATTTGTCTACCCCATCCGGTACCTCCCACACAAAATTTCGGATATGTTCACTTTAAGACTTGCGATCGAATCACTTTGATTTTTGTTTAAGCAACTTGCATTCGCTGCCTCAATTACGATGGTAAACGTTGTTTTAGGGGCAAGCCCATACTTCTTGAGCAAAGATCCCGAAGGGTGTAAAAACCCCCTATGGCACCATATGTAGTGGCTGGAGATCCACTTCCATAATGGTCAATGTAGACCCATTCCTTTTAGTATCTCCTCCGCAAAACTTTTGATCTCTAATCGTAATGAACATTTTTGTCGGTTCAAATTCCCTAAAATTTTAAAAACCCCTAAATTCATACGTTTTTTGGGAACAAGTTGTTTCAATATATACAGGCTGAGGGTATATCTCTGTCGGCAAAGCCGACTGATACTTTTTTATATGTTTTTAATTCATATAACAAATAGTTCGTACATATTAGTCCATATTTATATTAGGCAATTTTCCATGCGGCTATTGTCAGTTTGATGGAGAGAGAGAGGTGAGGCATATGGTAACCCTTTGCCTCTCCACACCCTCTCTCATCTACAAACTGACAATTGCCGCAAGGAAAATTGTCTAATGTAAGTATGAACTTATGAACAATGTTCTCAAATTGTTGCCAATGTTCGTTCATATGCATGCATATTATGAACGCTGTTCCTAAAGCGAAGAAAACACTGCACAGTGGTTCCTCCCGTGGACAAAAATCGAAAAATTTATGACGACAAATTTTATTGTGATTGAAATAAATATTCTCTAAATATATCAACATCCAGCATTATTTTTTGTAAATTTACAGCATTTATATGCCAAGTTAAGTCGAAGATGTTGTGATTTGTATGTGTGGCCTTAAAAACGAAGAATTCATCGGCAAAGCATTCGTAGGTTATGAGTAAAATTATAAAAAAAATGGAGAGGTAAATGTGCAATTTTCAAAATTCATCTTATAGGTGATTGCATTAACAATGTATTAACGAAAAAACAAATTCATAATTCGTTTTGAACTTCATTAAAAATAATTTCTTTATAAATGACTTTTTCTGCTATTTTTAATAAAATTACTATTCATTTACGTTGAGTTTTACTAACGTTATGAGCATTTGTGAGTCTCGAAATTGTTTTTAAATGCTGGAGATAGTCTCTATTTTACGATTAAAAAAGTCCAGCTGCCCCCATCTGCCATCCGCTAAGTTATTCCTCTTATACCACGCCTGTAAAATTGTCAAAAATCCGAAAATCGGGAGGTACGTTTATATGGGAGCTATACCTAAACTTGCAAGGAGGTATTTTGCTCACTCAGAACTCAAAATGCAAAATTACAACCAAATCGGTTGGAAAATTTGGGTAAAATCGTCAAAATTTGGAAAATCGTGAGGTACGTTTATATGGGGGCTACACCTAAACGTAGACCGATATTGACCATTTTTTGCATGGAGGTATTTGGTTTCCCCAGAACTCATAATGCCAAATTACAGCCAAATAAAATTGTCAAAATACCGAAAATCTGAGGGTACATTTATATGTGGGCTATACCTAAACGTGGACCTATATGGAATATTTTTTGCAAGGAGGTAGTTTATTCACTCAGAACTCAAAATGCAAAATAACATCCACATCGGTTGGTAAATTTGGCCAAAATCGTCAAAATACCAAAAATCGGGGGTACCTTTCTATGGGAGCTATACCCAAATATAGACCTACATCCACTAAAAATGGTTTTCTATCTTATTGGCTTGTTCTAAACCTACGTTTTAAATTTGGAGGCGGTAGCTCCAAATAATGCCAAATTACAGCCAAATCAGTTGGAAATTTTCGCTAAAGTTGTCAAAATACCAAAAATCTGAGGGTACATTTATATGTGGGCTATACCTAAACGTGGACCTATATGGAATATTTTTTGCAAGGAGGTAGTTTATTCACTCAGAACTCAAAATGCAAAATAATATCCAAATCGGTTGGTAAATTTTGCCAAAATCGTCAAAATACCAAAAATCGGGGGGTACCTACCTTTCTATGGGAGCTATACCCAAATATGGACCTACATCCACTAAAAATGGTTTTCTATCTTATTGGCTTGTTCTAAACCTACGTTTAAAATTTGGAGGCGGTAGCTCGATTAGAACTATTTTTGGCACTCTTTTCCATACAAGTGGGACCACTGTGCACTGGTTTCTTCTGAGAAAGAGATTGATCAGAGACAAATATGTTTTGCTATGCCTTTTTAGAGAGAAATGGATTTTTAATGGATTCCGAGGTTACTTGCTTACTTAGCTGGCCCATTACAGAACATTTGTTCCATAAGCCGAATAAAGAAAATATCTCCATTTACACATCTCTGTTTGTTGCTTCGCTTTTTGGAATACCGCGTTTTTCGATCTCGGTTTCCACACGCAGAAAAATATATGTTAGAAATATGTTTGGATCCAAAGAAATATTTGTTTGGGACTGATTGCAAACAAATATATGTTTGAATCCAAACATAATTTGTTTGTATCCAAATTTGTTTGTATCTCTGCGACTGCGGAATGCTGTTTTATAATAAAGAGGTGTGTTTATGGTGTGACAGAAGACGCTGAAGCGAAGACAGGAGGGTAAAAAAGTTTGGTTTTTGGTAGTGTGTATGCGTTCAAACATGTGTGCTTCGTGATTTGTTGTTGTTAACCAACGTAGCAAGCGAAGAGGAAAAGAAAAAAATGGTATTAATTATGTTGTTCTTTTCCTTTAGTGTTCTAAATACAATCGTTGAGTAAAGACGGTAAAGTGGGTGAATAAATCAGTGTAGTAAATTAAATGCCGAATACATTTTATAATTGCAAATTTATAATTGAATCAAAAAGGTGAATGAAAATATTTTATTTGACAAGGAAGAAATCGCATTTAATATTGGTAATTACATCAATACATTTTTCATATACATACATATGTATATATGAAATATGGATGTGCCTATTTATTACATTATATAATCATTTGATTCCAGATGCCGATTTCCTGCTGATGATTTCAACTATGAGGAAAATGTGTTTTATTTCACAACTAAGGAGAAGCGTTCAACGATGTTTCTATATAATTTCTTCTGTTTAAAAGTGCGACTTTTTATAAATTATTTCATTCAATTTTTCTTTTATTAAGGTCTGTTATGTATTTCTTTGGAATTTGTTATGTATGTGTCTGTTGTTGATTTTGCTTTTTTCTATGCCTTTTAATAAACCACCACCATTTATAAATGTATGTATTAGGCCGGGGCGATTTGAACATCACCACGGGCGCCTGGATTTTCTGAATATTGGGATTGTACTGAGCAAAAAAGTCCGGATTTTGACTTGAATTTTTTTTCAAAGTGTTTGTAACGTGACCATTACATTTATTTATTTTCCTTAATAATATTTTAGTTTGCGGTCTACCCACCCCAATATATGCCCCACCTTAATGTACATCTTTCTATAAATACCGCCACTTATGAATTTACCTTCAGTCAATACATACCCGGACATCTTTATTAAATACCATCAGTTCATAACACTTATCTTAATGCAATTATTTTACTTCAATGCCTATAAATTATACTTATTTCTAAAGTGTGGGGAAGTAATTCTCATTCACTTCGCATTGCCCCCCGAAAAAGAACTCCAGGTTTTGACACCAGAAGTCGTGAAGTGTCGGAGTTAACCGAAGATACACGAAGTTGACGTGTGGCAGTGTCCGTAGTCGCCTGGTACCCAACATAAACGAAGCTTCCTGCGATTCGTTCGCTTCCGCGACTCGTTCGCTTCCGCGATTTGTTCGCTTCCGCGATTTGTTCGCTTCCGCGACTCGTTCACTTCTTTTGTATTCACTGCGATTCGTTCGCTTCCGCGACCCGTTCGCTTCCGCGACTCGTTCGCTTCCGCGATTCGTTCGCCTCCGCGACTCGTTCGCCTCCGCGATTCGTTCGCTTCCGCGACTCGTTCGCTTCCGCGACTCGTTCGCTTCCGCGATTCGTTCGCTTCCGCGATTCGTTCGCTTCCGCGACTCGTTTGCTTCCGCGTTTCGTTCGCTTCCCTCTAAATACGATCGTCTTCTCGTTCCAGGCATCAGCCCGAGTCCCTTCAACCCGACTACCACAGCCGAATCCAAAGCCGAGTATCATCAACTCGAAGACGTACCCTAAGCCGAGTATCATCAACCCGAAGACATCAGCCCGAGTCGCTTCAACACGACTACACCAAGCCGAGTAACATCAACCCGAGTCGCTTCAACACGACCACATCAACCCGAATATAACAAGCCGAGACGCTTCAACACGACTGCACTAAGCCGAGTATCATCAACCCGAAGACATCAGCCCGAGACGCTTCAACACGACTACACCAAGCCGAGTAACATCAACCCGAGTCGCTACAACACGACAACACCAAGCCGAATACCATCAACCCGAATCGATTCAACACGACTACAAAACCCAGAAGCCAAACAAGCCGAGTCGTTGGGTGCGAGTACTACAGCCGAGCATCAACGTAACGACCACTACCACTGGGCACGATCAAGCCAACACCGCTTCAACCACAACCTTACCAACATCACTCTTCCTCGTGTCGCCTGTAGACGATTGACTACGAGTCCACAGTAAGGCTCCAACCAGCTGAGACGAATAACAACCATATATAATTGCATCTACTACATAAGTATCCACATGTTAATCATAAATTAAGCACCAAGGGGTGATAATAAAGAATTGAACTGTCATCACTCGTGTTTTCACTTAAGGTTTCGTGGGTCCTTGAGTTGACCCTGGCTGCGACTGAACTCACCTCAGCCTTAGACAAAACCCTCGTTATATGTTTTGGATATTTTGGCATAAATGTAACAGCCAAACCACTGAGATTTTCGATCCAACACAAAGACAAAAATTGTAGCCAAGACAATAATTAAGAACTCTCTAGTACATAGCAAAAGCATTGGAACGCTCCTTCAGGCAGTTACGGCCCCGAGAAAGTGCACATTTTTTCGGAAAATATCGACACTGTGCTACAAAATTTAACTAAAAGTCAGTGGGTGGAAATTTCCTTTTGGAGATGAAAGCCCTTGGTGAGTGTACTAAGAACGCAAAAGGAAATTTTCAGTATAGGTCAAGTTTCTGAGAAATGGTTTGGCCAAATTTTCCTTGAAAAAAATTTCATGTCAAAATCGAGCCCCCGGATATTGACTTGAAGTTTTTTTTCAAAGTTTTTTGATATTTTGGCATATATGTAACAGCCAAACCACTGAGATTTTCGATCCAACACAAATACAAAAATTGTAGCCAAGACAATAATTAAGAACTCTCTAGTACATCGCAAAAGCATTGGAACGCTCCTTCAGACAGTTATGGCCCCGAGAAAGTGCACATTTTTCGGAAAATATGAACACTGTGCTACAAAATTTAACTCAAAGTCAGTGGGTGGAAATTTCCTTTTGGAGATGAAAGCCCTTGGTGAGTGTACTAAGAACGCAAAAGGAAATTTTCAGGATAGGTCAAGTTTCTGAGAAATGGTTTGGCCAAATTTTCCTTGAAAAAAATTTCAGGTCAAAATCCGGGGACTCGATTTTCACCGTAGACATATGGTCTAGTGGACTTTTTTGCTCAGTACAATCCCAAGAATCAGAAACTCCAGGCGCCCACTATCACTTTTTTCCTTCCATACAAATCGCCCCGGCCTAGTGTGTATATGTTTGAGATAGCCAGTGAGCGCTTACTGAGAGCAAGTGGGCATACATTTCAATGAGTTTCATATTGGAATTTACGCTCGTGGTTCATACGACGTCGACATACACCGTCAATGCAGATTAGTCCGTAGATCTTTCGAATAATTTTTCTCTCAAACACACACCAAGCACTGCCTTATCTACTTGCGCAGCAAGAACTCAGGCTTCGGAATCATACATCAGCACGGGAAGTATTAGTGTTTTGTAAATCGTTATTTTTGTTTGGCGATATATGGCTTTGTTTTTAAACTTCTTACTTAAGCCAAAGTAGCATCTGTTGGCCAATAGAATTCTTTTTATTTCACAACTGATGTTGTTTGCTTCCGGTGCCGAGTTAGATGAAGCCTTCTACCACCTTAAAATTATAGGAACCAACGTCAACAGTTGGTCCAAGTTTTATGGACGCATTGCGCGTCAACACCATCAACTTGGTCTTCTCGGCGTATACCGCCAGACCCACTTTAGCAGATTCTCCTTCGACCTTCATAAAGGTATCAGTTACTTCTTTCACTCATCGTCCCAACATGTCTATATCATCAGCATAAGCAAGTAACATGTGGTTATTGGTGTAGATTGCACCATTTCTTTTAACTTTTGCCTCTTGTCTAATACCTCTTTTGGTATAAAACTGATCAGAGAGGTTCTTTCCTATTTTAACTGAGGACCGAGTAACAGTTAAAGCCATTTCATAAAGCCGAATGAACTTTGCGTGGATACCAAATTCAGACATGGCTTGGAATACTTTTGAACGTAAGGGGGCTGTCGAAGGCTGCTTTATAATCGACAAAAAGGTGGTAGATGTCGATCTGCAACTCTTGGGTCTTCTCCAGGATTTGCCGCAGGGTAAATATTTGGTCAAGGGTTAACATGCTAGGTCTAAAGCCGCATTGGTATGGCCCAATTATTTTGTATACCTTAGGCTTTAGTTGTTCGCACAATATCCCTGACACTATCTTGTTGGCAATAGGGAAGAGACTTATGCCCCTATAATTAGAGGTTCCAATCGTCGGGTGCGCGTTCTTCCTGCCAGATGGTGCTAACTAGCTGCCTTATTATTCTTCAGTCGGTTTATTGCTGTCTTTACCGCATCTTGGCGGGTGGTATGCATTTAATACCATCTTCTAGGATTGGATCTGTGGTACCTTCGTCGTCTTCGCTACTATTGGATACCAACAGTTAAGAAAAGTGTTCTTTCCATATAGTTACTGATTGTAAAGTAGACCTATATGCCGCATTTTTTTCCTTGGGTAGCAGCATGACTCTCCTGTTCATACCATGAATTCCTTGGTGGAGGTCTCTGGTATCCAAGTACTGATTTTGCGGCTGCCATATTTTGCCATTATGCTGATCCATAAGGCTGTAGTGATACCCAACGTCAGAAACAGCATGGATTCCGTAAGCAGCACAGTACGACAACAGTGCTGCACACAATAATCACACATATTAGTCGAGGACTCAACCAGAGCAAGCTGTGCATTAGAATAGAACTCGAATTAGGATAGGAAACCCCCTCCCTCACCAGCCATGTCAGAAGGGATTTAGATGATCTAAAATGATAGGTTGAAGGTTACTAGATCAACAAGTCTATCAAGCAGGTTTAAATACCATTCACACGGCTATCTGGTCACCCTTAAAATGTATTTTTTTTCTGAAATCAAACATCAAACGAAAACTTCTGTTCCCCCACATTTTCCTTTGTCCAAATATTTACGTTTGTATAAAAGCAGTGAAGTACGGTTTAGTTTTTACACAACAGCAACACCATAAGCACCACACCAAAGTGCAGAAGAACAACTACAAAAAATAATGCCGCAGACAGCAGCAATAGGTATAGCAAAAGAATTTTTTCTGTTTTGCTGATGGTCCATGGAGTTTGGCTGGAATGGATGGATGGATGAATGAATGAATACTATAGGAAATATTTTTGAACTTCCGCGTTGCTCAAATTGAATTTGCACACAGACATTGTGTGAGAGAGAGAATACAACAGCTTGGCTGACTGCGGCAAAAAACTCACCCAGCTGTGTTGTTTGTTGCAACTTTAGTGTAGTATCAAAATCAACAACGACAACAATTGCTAACTATATAGAACATGGCGCGAACAACAACAAAAAATGTAAATATAATTTATTACTCCTGCTGTTGTTTGAATAGAGCAGTGATGTACCTAAATGTTAAATGTGAACTGCAGAATCCATCAGATTCTGCCACTCAGATGATCTGCGATGCAATCCCTGGCCAGAACATCTAAATTTCAGCAAAATAACGTGGATAAAGTTTTTACATCTTCCGATAATACAAAGGATTCCCCTCATACTGATAAGTGGATAACGTTTCTACATTATCTGGATAACATGGATAAGCATTTTACATCATTTGGATAACATTGATAAACGTTTTACCTCAATGAGATGGCATGGATAAAATTTTTCTGTCATCTTCATAACTGAGTAACGTTTTTACGTTATGTGGATAACAAGGGTAAATTTTTTCATCATTTTGTAATCTTTATCTAATCTTGTATAACATGGATAATTTTTTTTACATCATTTAGATAACACGGATAAAGGTTTTACACCAGTTGGATAGCGTGGATAATGTTTTTATAACACTTATCATATTGAAAAGTTGATTTTCGTTATCTGGATAACATGGATAAGGATGTTGCATCACATGAATGATATGGATAAATGTTTCAACTCAATGGGATAGTGTGAATAATGTTTTTTTTTTATTTTTATTTGTTATGTGTGTAACGTTTTTATGTTATCCGGATAAAATGGATCAGGATTTTACATCATCTGGATAAAGGTTTTATCTCAATGGGATGGCGGGGATAAAGCATTTATATCATCTTCACAAGTGGATAATCTTTTAACGTTACCTGGATAACAAAGATACATGTTTACATAATGTGGATAATATGGGTAAAGATTTTACCTCAATAATATAGCGTGGCCAAAGTTGTTATGTCATATTGATAAGTGGATAAGGATTTTACATCATCTGGACAATATGGATAAAACCTTCAAATCAATGGGATAGCGTGCATGGATATGGACTTTACATCATCTGGATAATATGGATAAGATTTTATATCATCTTCATAAGTGAGTAACGCTTTTACGTTATGTGGATAACGTGGATAAATTTCTTACATCATCGAGATAACATAGATAAAGGTTTTACATCAGTGGAATAGTGTGGATAATGTTTTTATATCATCTTAATAAGTTGATACCGTTTTTACGTTATTTGGACAACATTGTAAAGGATGTTACATCACATGAATAATATGGATAAAGGTTTAAACTCAATGGGTTAGCGTCGATAATGTTTTTGTATTATGTCCGTTAGTGGGTAGCGTTTTTACGTTATATGGATAACATGGATAAGGATTTTACATCATCTGGATTAAGGTTTTATCTCAATGTGATAGCGTGGATAAAGTATTTATATCAACTTCACAAGTGGGCAACGTTTTTACGTGGTCTGTATAAAAGGGATACATGTTTAAAGATTTTACCTCAATGATATAGCGTGGCCAAAGTTGTTATGTCATCTTGATGAGTCGATAAGGTTTTGACGCTGTCTGAATAACATGGATAAGGACGTTTACATCATCTGGATAATATGGATAACCATTTTACCTCAATGGGATAGCGGGGATAATGTTTTTACATCATCTTGATAAGTGGATGACGTTTTTACTTAATCTGGATAACATGAATAAGGATTTTATATCATATGGATAAAGGATTTAGGATTCAGAAGTGGGTAAGGGTTTTACCTTATCTGGATAACATCGATACACTTTTTACATGATCAGGATAATGTGGGTAAAGATTTTACCTCAATGATATATGTAGCGTGGCCAAAGTTGTTATGTCATATTGATAGGTGGATAAGGATTTTACATCATCTGGACAATATGGACAAAAGTTTCAAATCAGTGGGATAGCGTCCGCTAAGTTTTCACATCATGTTCATAAGTGAGTAACTGTTCTACTTTATCTGGATAACATGGATATGGAGTTTATATCATCTGAATAATATGGATATGTTTATATATCATCTTCATAAGTGAGTAACGTTTTTACGTTATGTGGATAACGTGGATAAAGGTTTTATATGAGGGAATAGTGTGGATAATGTTCTTATATCATCTTAATAAGTTGATACCGTTTTTACGTTATTTGGACAACATTGGTAAGAATGTTACATCACATGAATAATATGGATAAAGGTTTAAACTCAATATGATAGCGTCGATAATGTTTTTACATTATGTTCGTTAGTGGGCAACGTTTTAACGTTATCTGGATAACATGGATAAGGATTTTACATCATCTGGATAAAGGTTTTATCTCAATGGGATACCGCGGATAAGGTCTTTTATCATCTTCACAAGTGGATAACGTTTTGACGCTGTCTGGATAACATGGATAAGGACGTTTACATTATCTGAATAATATGGATAACGATTTTACCTCAATGGGATAGCGGGGATAATGTTTTTACATCATCTTGATAAGTGGATAACGTTTTTACTCAATCTGGACAACATGGATAAATATTTTACATAATGTGGACAATGTTGATAATTGTTTTACCTCAATGGGGTAGCGTGGATAAAGTCTTTATATTATCTTCACAAGTGGATAATGTTTTTACGTTATCTGGATAACATGGATAAAATTTTACATCATCTGGATAACGTGGGTAAAGATTTTACCTAAATGAGATAGCCTCACCCAAGTTGTTATATCATCTTGTAGAGTGGATAACGTTTTGACGCTGTCTGGATAACGTGGATAAGGACATTACATCATCTGGATAATATGGATAACGATTTTACTTAATCTGGATAACATGGATAAGGATTTTATATCATCTGGATAATATGGATAAAGGATTTACATCAATGGGATAACGTGGATAAAGTATTTATACCATCTTCAGAAGTGGGTAAGGGTTTTACCTTATCTGGATAACATGGATAAACTTTTTGCATGATCTGGATAATGTGGGTAAAGATTTTACCTCAATGATATAGCGTGGCCAAAGTTGTTATGTCATATTGATAAGTGAATAAGGATTTTACATCATCTGGACAATATGGATAAAAGTTTGAAATCAATGGGATAGCGTGCGCTAAGTTTTTACATCATGTTCATAAGTGAGTAACTGTTCTACTTTATCTGGATAACATGGATATGGAATTTATATCATCTGGATAATATGGATATATATATGTATAAGTTTTTATATCATCTTCATAAGTGAGTAAAGTTTTTACGTTATGTGGATAACGTGGATAAATTTTTTAGCATCATCGAGATAACATGGATAAAGGTTTTACATCAGTGGAATATCGTGGATAATGTTGTTATATCATCTTAATAAGTTGATACCGTTTTTACTTTATTTGCACAACATTGGTAAGTATGTTACATCACATGAATAATATGGATAAAGGTTTAAACTCAATGGGATAGCGTCGATAATGTTTTTATATTATGTTCGTTAGTGGGTAACGTTTTTACGTTATCTGGATAACATGGATAAGGTTTTTACATCATCTGGATAAAGGTTTTATCTCAATGGGATAGCGTGGATAAAGTATTTATATCAACTTCACAAGTGGGCAACGTTTTTACGTGGTCTGGATAAAAGGGATACATGTTTACATCATCTGGATAACGTGGGTAAAGATTTTACCTCAATGAGATAGCGTCACCAAAGTTGTTATATCATCTTGATGAGTGGATAACGTTTTGACGCTATCGGGATAACATGGATAAGGACATTTACATAATCTGGATAATATCGATAGCGATTTTGCGTCAATGGGATAGCGGGGATAATGTTTTTACATCATTTTGATAAGTGGATAACGTTTTTACTTAATCTGGATAACATGGATAAGGATTTTACATAATTTGGATAATGTTGATAATTGTTTTATCACAATGGGATTGCGTGGATAAAGTCTTTTTATCATCTTGACAAGTGAGTAAGGGTTTTAAGTTATCTGGATAACATGGATAAACTTTTTACATAATCTGGATAATGTGGGTAAAGATTTAACCTCAATGATATAGCGTGGCCAAAGTTATATCATCTTCATGAGTGGATAACGTTTTGACGATATTTGGATAACATGGATAAGGACGTTTACATCATCTGGATAATATGGATAACGATTTTGCGTCAATGGAATAGCGTGGATAATGTTTTTATATGATCTTGATAAGTGGATAACGTTTTTACTTAGTCTAGATAAATTGGATAAGGGTTTTACATCATGTAGATAACGTGTTTGAAGATTTCACAACAATGTGATAGAGTGGATAAAGTTTTTATATAATCTTGATAAGTAGATAAAGTTTTTTACGTTATGTAGACAGCACGAATAACGTTTTAACATTATCTGGATAACGTTGGTTATGGCTTTATGCTAATGGGATAGATTGGATAAAATTGTTTATATAATCTTGGTATGCGGATAATGTTTTAAAGTCTTCTAGATAAAGTGGATACAATTTTTACCTCACCCGGTTAAAGTGGACATAGATTTTATGTGATTAAACCATCGTTTCGTTGTCGTTTTTACTTGGCGAGATTAGATTCTGACACCAACCAAAATCGAATGCAAACGGAGAAACAGAAGCCCTTAGCGCTCTGGTTAGCCTAAACGATGGTGCGTACGGTGCTTTATAACACCAATCAGTCCCGTTTATAACAAATATCTGTTTATTCAGAGTTTTAATGCAAATATGACATTGACATCACTGACCATAAAAGTATATGAAAAAACCGGGGAAAACAAAACAACAAAAAGAAATAGAAAATAACATGTGCAACATAGACGATGAGGAGGAAAAAGGTTTCATCTTAAGCTTTATATTTCAGGTAAAATGGAAATGGCTAAAATGGACTTACCTCCTTTTGCAGATATTGAGACTATTGTTCTTGGTTCTTGTTGTTGACTGTTGACAATTTAAGCATTGAATGTCCTTAATACCGAGATTGTGAGACTAACAAAAGGAAAAGTTATGAAGTTATGTGCAATTTGTTCACTTAAATTATTTATTACATTTAATATAAATCGAACAAATTTTCACACATTTCTTTATTGCAAATTGACTTCATTTTAATATTTCAATAATATAAAACTCGTCGGCTCATACTTTCACTCATATAATGCGTTAACACTTTTACCAATTTTACATCCTTTTTTATCAAAACATAGCGTATAAATGCAACCGAAGATTGTTTGAGCAACACTACTTTCGCGTAGTAAAAGCGCTTTTAATATGTCTTGCAATTGTGTTTTCATTTCCAATTAGAAAAATTACATTACTTTTGTTTTATCCGTCCATGATTCTAATAAGCCAAAAAAACACAAATTGAGAGGATATTTTAATACTTTCGTTTGTGCAAAATGACAGCAGAACTTGACTCATCACTGAACGACTACAAATTTTCACACTGAACATACCCAATAAAGGGTAACTCTTGTGCCAAAGACTGAAAATAACACATGAAAATGTTTTAGCTTTTATGAGAGAGCGGAGCTGAAGGAGCTCCCTTTCTCCCTTCTTACCCATAAGCTCAAAACATTTTCATGAAAATTTTCATAGTCTATTTAATGGCCGAATAATTGATAGAAATTAAAAAGAAAATATAAAATGCAGAAGGTAAAGTAAATACTACAACAAATACAACTCAACAACAACCACATAGGAATTTGTTTTTGTTTGTAACGTTAGTGTCAAAGATAAATGTAAACAAAATAAGGAAATATCTATAAATTATTGGAATATAAAAAACTAATAATTTTTCACATTTGATTGAATATTTTGGAAAACACCCAGCAAAATTTATTTGAAGTTGTTCCTTGTGAAGTAGTGATTGAATAGCTTTTTTTGAAGCAGTCCACGCAGAGTCATGAAAAATGCAGTCCGTTCTTCACATTTTGACAATGTCCGATTTGAATCCATTTCATAAATTTTTCACGTTTTAGAAATTTCAAAATTTTGCAAAAAAAAACTTAAAAAAACAAAGAACATAATTTGTTTCTTGTTATACCCTCAGCCTTTAGGCTAAGGAGGGTATATACACTTTGATACCATGAAAATGTGCCTCATCGAAATAATGGTTTTAGACCCCAAGTATGTTTGGACGAAATGTGTTTCAGACAATTTGGAGTCGATCAAGCCATGTCCGTCCGTCTGTCTGTCTGTCTGTCCTGCTGGCTGGAGCGCACGATAACCCTCGAACGGATGAACCTATTCGGTTAAAATTTTGGCATTCGTAATATTTTGCCCAAACTTAGTTTAAGTTCGAAGATGAGCTACATCGGTCCACTCCTTCCGGTACCTCCCCCACAAAAGTTCGAAAATGTTCGGAAAGTTTGTGAGCACGATAACTCTTGAAGGGAGTGACCGATTTGGTACCTACTTTGTATAGCGTAAACTTTCTACCAGAGTAATATGAGGTTTCAATATGGTCTCAATAGGTCCACTCCTTCGGGTACCTCCCACACAAAATTTCGGAAAAGTTCAGTTTAGGGCCATCTCTCGAATCGCTTTGATTTTTGTTTTAGCAACTTGTATTCACTGCCCTCCATACGACGGTACAAGTTTCATCAGGGGCAAGTCCATACTTCCTGAGAAAATAGCATGAAAGTTGCAAAAAACCTCTATGACACCGTGTGAAGTGGTTGGAGCGCAAGATAACTCTAGAACGGATCTGCCGATTCGGTCCAAAATATGGCCTTAGTAACATTTTGTCCAAACATAGTTTAAGTTTGAAGATAAGCCATTTCGGTCCACTCCTTCAGGTACCTCCCCCACAAAAGTTCAAAAATGTTCGGAAAAATCGTTCGTACGGCAACTCTTCAAGGGAGTGGCCGAATTGGTCTATACTTTACACATCCTAATATATCTACCAGATATAGATCAGGTTCAAATATGGACTATATATGTCCACTCCATCCGGTACCTCCCACACAAAATTTCGGATAAGTTCACTTTAAGACCTGATATCGAATCACTTTGATTTTTATTCAAGCAACTTGCGTTCGCTGCCTCAATTACGATGGCAAAAGTTGTTTCAGGGGCAAGTCCATACTTCTTGAGCAAGCAGCCCGAAGAGTGTAAAACCCCCCCTATGTCACCATATGTTGTGGCTGGAGATCCACTTCCATAACGGTCAATGTCGATCCATTTCTTTTAGTATCAACATTTTCGTCGGTTCAAAAGCCCAAAATTTTTAAAACCGCCTAAATACATACGTATTTTGGGAAAAATTTGTTTCAATATACACAGGCTGAGGGTATATCTCTGTCGGCAAAGCCGACTGATGCTTTTTTACTTGTTAATTATAATAACAGCAATATGTTTGCATCCATAAAAAGTAATTTGTATACAAAAAATAATGAAAGTGATTTCGAACTACATCTTTGTTTGTAGCCAAAGAAGTAGTTGAATCATATGTTGTTGTGATTTATTCACTACAAAGAACTAATGCAAAATGTGTGCTTAAGAAGTAAATTAGACAGTATCCTCACTGCACCATGCCCTTGTAAAAATCATGACTTCTTTCACGTAAAAAGATGTAGTCCAGAAGCACTTGCACTCATGATTCAACTACTTTTTTGGCTACAAACATTTTGCTGGGCATGAATGAAAACTCGTTAGATTTTTAATTTGAATGTTTCCATATTATTCCACTAAATGTACATATGTATATTACTCGCAGAAAGTAGAATTATTGCAAAAATGTTTGGGGTCTCTGGTAATTCATCGAAAAAAGAGGCTGTTTCAAACTTTTGTTTTTGAAATCAAAATAGCACACGTTTATTAGGACTTTATTATTTTCAAGTTTAACAAAATACGACGCATATTAACAAATATTGTACCGCCTCTATAAGCGGTGTTTAATGGGTGCTTTACAGGATTTGTTATTTTTAAAAGTGACAACCCATATTTAAAAAACGTATAGTGTAAAGTACAAGAATCCAAGAATCTACAACTTTTTACTATTTTTTCGATAACATAAAGGAAAAGTTGTTATCGTAGTTAAAACGTGTAGATTTTTGCATGTTCTGGAACAAGTGTAATATGAAGAGTTTGAAGAATATTGAACTACTCAATTTCAAGCAGAGGAAATAAATTTTAACTACAGTGAGTGTCAAAAATATTCGGGTTTCAATTTCACCAATAATAACACATCAGTATTTTAGAAGCCCGTACCCAATATCCAAAAAGCCAAATACTTAAAAAATGTTGACCCTGTGGCAATTAAAAAATGTATGTAACATGGATCCATGGCAACCCTATAAGCGAGAATAACAAAGAAATCGTTGTTAACCCTGTTTTTTATGCGTCAAAAATAAGAACGTTTTCAGACGATAAGGTTTGACTGCTCAAAAACGTGGTTTCCGTTTTGACTCTCATTCGTAATTTTCACATCTAGTGTTGCGTTTTTGAAGTCATTGTATACAAGCGTACTTTTTGAACAAAAAGAAGTACGGTTTTACATAAATGTACCAAAAAGGTTTATGTGTGTATTGTATTTGAAAATTAAAAAAGTAATTCTTGTGAATCCCATAAAATTGGGTAAAATGTATGCGTTGTTAAAATTGTTGCCTCATGCGCGCATGCCATGTAAAAAATAATGTAATAATTCTTACCACCTGAAGGTAAGATGATACCTGCGTTACCAGCGTAAATTTTTCAAGAAAGATTTTTATGAAATAGGGAAATACCTTTGTTATTACAGGTACATAGAAGTCATGTTTTGAAGAACACCTTTATTTGTAAAAAATATGATGAAACAGGTGGATAATATCTTACATGCTAGTGCTGTATGTATGGTACTTTATGTACGTTTTCGTTCACTTACTTCCACATTTTGTTTCAACACTGACACAATTTACGAATGAGAACTAAAACGGACAACGCATTTTTGAGCAGGCAAACCTTATCGTGTGAAAACGTTCTAAAGCTGAAAACAGATACAACGTTTGATTAAAGTTTTGCGTTGGGCGTCGAGAAAAAAACAACAACAACAGGGCGACGACGATACCAAAGTCCAGCGTTTATCTGTTTGCCGGCATATATTTCAAATGAATTTGAATTTTTCGGCATCATGCCCAACAGTGTAAAAACGGCCAAAACGACACAAAACTTTACCCAAACGTTGTATCTGTTTTCAGCTTAAGTCTGTCTGGTTACTTTCCCAGCAAGAATTGTCCAGCAAGAACTTTCTCAGAGAGTAAGGGGTTTTTATTCTCTTTTGCTAGAAAATTGTAAAAAGTAAACAGACACCTTCCCAGCAAAAACCAGCAAGCAATCAGCTGGCTGGAAGCAAACACGTTGTATTTTATTAAAAATAAAAAAGAAAATGAAACAAAAAAGTATTTTTCCACTTTACAAATTTGTTTTCCATAAAACAATACAATTAGACTATGTTATTTCCACAATAAAATAGTTTTTAATATTCATAAAACATAAATCAACAAAAAACTAAAAACAGATGATTGACAGTTTTCAGGAAGAAGAAGAATTGCTAGTGCTTGCTAGAAGACATTTGTCCAGCAAGAATTTGCAAACTCTCAGTGAAAGAACTGTCAAAATGTCTCTCTCGAATCGCTCTCTTTTGCTGGTTTTTTGTGTTAACAGACGAATTCCAGCAACAATTGGTACAAGTTGTTACAAATTTTAGGGTAACCAGACAGACCTAATATTCGGTTTTTGTAACTTTTGTTAACCCAATGATTACACATGCAAGTAACTTACAGACAGTCGTGTATACATATTATAGTCGAAACTTCAATTTTTTCGAACTGAGACTTGCATGTGTAAACGTTCGGAAAAAAATTTGATGTTACTTTCAAAGCACTTACATTGATTACTGACAAGGAAATTTTGTCGGCAGTGAGGTTGTTAGTTGGTGTGGCAGTGAATATGTGTGAGTGTATTGGTGTTTTTCGAACTGTCACTTGCATGTGTAATCACTGGGTATATATTTTGCCAAAACACAGGTCATTAGGTCTGTACGATAACTCAAATTTTTGTACAAATTTGTACATACCTACTTTTACAAAATGCTGTTCGATAACAAACTTGTTCAGTAAAAGAGAACTGAGAAGTCTAGCAAGTAGTTTGCAAGAACTTGCAAATACTTTTTACTTGCGAAGTTACGAACAGGCCTATTATCAAACTTTTTTCAATTATGTCAAGTTTACACTTGCGCTCCAAAATCCAGTGGATTTCACGAAATCCTGAAATACACCCCGGTGTTTACACTCATTTTTTTGTTGATTTCAAGTATATCACAATGATCAAGGTAGATGCATATGCGCAGCTGATATAACATGAATTTTCAAAACAAGTTGTTGTAAAATGAATTAATCATTAAAAATATACGACAATATAGAACTTTACAACTTTTTTTGGAAAATTATCGTAAAATTATCTATATATCGTATTAATTGTGTATAGTGCTAACAAATAAAAAAATAATTTTATCGTTGAGACATCATAATAATAAATTTTGATAGATAAAAGTTGTGCTCAGAACCTGCACAATACTACAAGCATGTTCATTGGCATCTAATATGATAGCTGACACGTTGATTTTTACATTTATGCTGGAGTTTTTGCAATTTCCGTCATTTTTTCGTTCCCGTATTTTTTAAGAAATTTGTATGGGGAAGTAATTTTAGACATTTCGCTCTTTTTTCTAACATTACCCATAAAAAAGTACGAGAACGCAATGAAAAATAGCATTGTAACAAAGTGATCCAATATTTTTTTTCACATTGTTTAAAAATTTTGATTCTAAAATTTTTTGTTGCAGTAATTGAACATCTACCTTGTTTATTGTGATACGTGAAAAGAGTTGCAACTTTTGGTACTTTTTCAGTCACAAACTGGGTTGTATATCATGTGTACTGTGATTTCGATGTTGATTTCGCTGAAATCACTAAAGGGCTGTTTACACCATCTATGAATGTCATATGAGCTGTAATTTCTTTCACCCATTCGACATTCTCTATGTTTGTCAAAATTGACGTCATACGTACAACATTCAATTTGTGCGTTCATACCTACAAGTGTTATTTTCGTATGACATAACCTATAAATATAAAAACAGCTGTTTTTGTCATTGTTTACATTTATTGTTGAGTTGCAAATTTGCGCAAATTTTAATTTTCGTTGAAGGAAAATGAATATCTAGCATGTTTGTTGTGGTATAATAGGCTTTTGGGGTTATAGAGGCATTTATGTTTTTGGCACAAAGCAATAATTTCCAAGACTGTTTCTTTCGACCAATCGATCTGAAAATAACATTATAAACACCATTTATTTACTTTTGTAAATATTTAAATATATGTACATAACTCTCCATTTTCTTTTTTAAAAGATTTTGTTTTTCATTTTTTTTTTTTTGAGAATGCCAGAAAACAGCTGATTAATTTGTTTTTACATACGAGAATGCCGTATCAAATAGAGCGCCCCCTAAATGAAAAATTTACATATGAGTTGCCAAATCATTTTGATAGATGAAAATTTTCATAGTGGTCACACTATAGCTCTGTTCCTTTACGTGCAAGAATCTTCAAGTTTTACCACTTTTTACTCGAAAAGCGTTCCTTTACTTCAGACACCATACAATTCATATGAGTGCAGGTTACAACTTATACTACTTTTGCCGGTTTTACCACTTTCAAAAGTAAAGGAACAGACCATATGTGTACAACATTCGCAGGTAGAAAATTTGACATCTCATACGACATTGATAGATGGTGTAAACAGCCCTTAAATGAGATGATTTCATTTTTGTATGCGAAATCATGATAATTTTTGCTGGATTCCGCGCGAAATCACGAAACACCTTCGAAATCACGAAAAGACGCCGAATGTAAACCAAACATTATTAGTATACATTTTAATAATTGCGAACAGAATCTTTGTTCCTGTGTGCAAAAATATTATATTTTACAGCAAATAATTAAAAATTTAGCGCTAAGGAAAAACGCTATCCTAGAAAAGAGAAAACTGGTTATATTTCATTATAAAAATGGCAGAAATAGTAAGCAAAATTCCCCTTGCTTATTTTTGAATATTTAGTCGAATATAGTTGAAATAATGTGCAAAAGTCACGAAAATATAGAGATAATCGATTTCGTGAAACCCATGAGCCAGCCAAAACCAAGGACTGGGAGGGAAGGTAGAGGAATCTCCAGAAAAATTACGGTTAAACTACCCTTAATTTTCTTGAAATTGGTCACCGAGTCCTAAATGACTTTCAGAAGATATAACATATACACTTACATTCCAAAAAATCGTAAGGATAAAGACTTTCATGGCCTTGTAACACATCACAAACCATCGGCTTATTTACTTAAGCAAAAATCTAGTTCAAGTTTCGCCTTGATGTACATTCAAAACTTGATGCACATCAGAAACTTGGTGAAATGGAGTTAGTTTTGAATGCCTTAGCAGGAAACTCACCAAGTTTCCGACCTTTCTATGTACCCCAACGCAAAAAGTACAAAGGAGCTTCTAGGAGACATGTATTTATCAATGACTTATGATGTGTTACAAGGCTATGAGAAGCTTTAACCTTATGAATTTTTGGAATGTAATTTCATATTTTCTATCTTCTGAAAGTCATTTAGGACTCGGTGGCCAATTTCCAGAAAATTAAGGGAGGTTTAGCCGCAATTTTTCAAAAGATTCCTTGGTTTTAGCTGGCTTATGTGTTTTACGAAATCTGTTATTTCTATATTTTCGTGATTTTTGTACATTGTTTCAAATATATTCGACTTATGCCTTGTTCAGACTGACGGTAATTCGTTCTCTATTCGTTGTTCGACCCCAAATTACGATATAATTACTTCATTTCCCATACAAAATTTTGAGAACGAACAACGATTTCTGTACTTTGTTCAATTTAAATTACTCTCAGAACGACGATAAAATATGTCCCATCTCTAACAAATGAGAGAATTTATCGAAATAAATTAATTATGACAGGAAAAATATAAAATTTAAAATTTATTAAAAACCCAACATTTTTTAGTAAAACTGCAAAACCTGAATGAAAAGTAAACGGTTTAAGGACTAATAAACATTCAAATCATAGCAAATTTTCTATTTTCGTTTATTGCAGCTGCATTTCTTGTCCTTCGTTTCAAATTCGCTTACAAATTTAAAAACAAAAATCAAATGCCTGCCAGAAAGTCTGTATACCAAAAAGTTATTTTGGCAGGTCTCTCTCTTGTTAATTTTGAAAATAGAAAAATATTTTTATTTGCTGAAAACACCAAAATTGTGAGAAAAAATAGAAAAGATGAATGAAAATAATGTAATTAAATATTAAATAGATATCTGAAAGAAGGACAAATAGTTTTTCAGTTCATATCAATTAATTTTACTCGTCTTTTGGGCGAAACTTTCTTTAAGATCAGAAAATAAAAAGTATGAAAATATGAATCATGTTGCTATGAATTGTGTACCATTTCGTATGAACGGGTTAATTCGTGTACGTAATTATGAGAACGAACTACGTGATTCAAATTCTAGTATGAACATGGCATAAAACGAACTATGAACTTATACTATGATTTAAACTGTCAATCCCATACAATATCCGTCAAATAAAATCCAGTGGATTTAGAACTACGATTTATTTGACGTATATGCAAGGTGGCGCAAAAGTAATCCTCCTATCAGAAAATGCTATAATTTTTGCGATTGGCCCCTAATGTCAGTTCTGTTTTGACATTTCGAAGAGACTGGCACAACACGATATGCTGCCAGGCATGGCAGACCCCGGAGTATCCGTTCTGCAGAGAATATTGCTGCTGCAGCCGAGGATGTCACGGAAGCGCCTTCGACATAGACCAGACGACGTGCCACGCAAATGGGTATCAGTTGACGGCCTTTACAGCGAATTTTGGTACGATATTTTAAGATGATTCCGTACAAAGTCCAGACGGTGCATCAGCTGTTAAACGCTGACCGCCAATTGCGTCTAACATACGATCAATCCATCCTAAATCACCACCAACAGGAAGATGATTTTTCATCAAAAATAATCCTGAGTGATGAGGCGCTCCAGACTTCTTTTTGTGGGGCTTTTTGAAGTCGCCGGTTTATGTCAACAAGCCTCAGACTTTTTCAGCTCTTAAAGACAATATCCGACAAGAATGTGAGGACCTATCGCTGGAAGTTTTGGCCAAAGTGATGGAAAATGGCATAAAAAGGGATCAAAAGACAATAAACTGTGGCGGCGGCCATTTATCTGATATCATATTCTCGACTTGATGTAAAAAAAAATTAAAAGACCAAATAAAAATAATCCACAAGAAAATCAAAGTTTTTCATTTTTTTTTTTTTTTTTTAAATTACAGCCAAAAAACTTCGGAAGATTACTTTTGCGCCACCTTGTACTATGGAATTGACATTTGAAATCGAGTGGATTTATACGTCTATACGTTCTATAAATATTCAAAAAAAGCAAAGTTTCCTTTTATTTCTGCTGTTTTTGTAATGAAATATAACCAGTTTTCTCTTTTCTAGCGTTTTTCCGTTTTTCTTAGCGCTAAATTTTAATAATTTGATATAAAATATAATATTTTTGCGCACAGGAACAAACATTATCTTCGCAATTATTAAAATGTATACTAATATTGCAGAAAAAGTTCGATAATGACCTGTTTTTTTGGCAAAATATTTAACAAAAGTTACAGAAACCGAATATTTTTGACGCATAAAAAACGGGTTCAAAAACGATTTCTTTGTTATTCTAGCTTATAGGGTTGCCATGGATCCATGTTACATACATTTTTTAATTGCCACAGGACCAACATTTTTTTAAGTATTTGGCTTTTTGCATATTGGGTACGGGCTTCTAAAATACTGAGATGTTATTATTGGTGAAATTGAAAACCGAATATTTTTGAGACTCACTGTATATTGTTCTGTGCATAATTGATCTAAATTTTAGATTCTAAAACGTATCTTCCCCAATACCCCCTTAATAGAGAACACAATATTATACTCAAGAGAAAAATGCTAAATTCTCTGAGTCATAGGCCACGAATGAATCAGCAAAAAATTCCCCAAAATAAACTACAAAAACGAACATGAGAAACCAGAAATAAGGAATTCATTTTGAGTATGGGGTAGGTGCCAACTATTGTAACTATTGTTAGCCATTCAAACCCGCTAAACAACAAGCCCTCAGTGAGAGCAACTATCAAACCAGAAAACCACAAGAGCTTGTGAGAATCGAATGAATAACAAACCAGCTGTGTTATAAACAAATGCACATTTTTATTCAGACTCGACAGTTCTCATTGAAACGCCAAGTGACCAAGTGTGTTGTTTTTTACGTGTTAAATTTGCGAATCAATAAATAAATAAACACCACAAAGATAAGACAAATCCACACAGAAGTGTCCAATTCCGCATTTGATAAAGTTTGTATTAAAACCTCTAACCAAAAATGGCTACCAAATTTGCACCCTGCATTGAATTGAGTAATGGTCAGAAAATGCCTGTAGTTGGCTTGGGTACATGGCGTTCCTATGAAAATGAAGCAGAGCAAGCTGTTAAGGATGCCATTGATATTGGCTACCGGCACATTGATACCGCATTTGTCTACGAAAATGAACATGAAGTTGGTCGAGCAATAAAGGCAAAGATTGCTGAAGGTAAAATCAAAAGAGAAGATATGTTTGTGGTCACAAAATTAGGTGGTATTCATCACGACCCAGAGATTGTAGAGCATGCATGCCGTAAAAGTTTAAGCAATTTGGATATGGATTATATTGATTTGTATCTAATGCATTTTCCTGTGGGCCAGGTATACAAAGGCGATGAGAATGTCCACGGCAGTGGAGAATTGAGCGATACAGATTATGTTGACACCTGGAAAGCTATGGAGAAACTTGTTGATCTGGGATTGGTCAAAGGTTTGGGTATATCCAATTTTAATGCTGAGCAGACGGAAAGGATTTTACAAAATTGCCGTATACGTCCTGTTGTCAATCAAGTCGAATGTCATCCAGCCTTTAATCAAAATAAACTTATAGAATTCTCCCGCCAAAAGCAGATAGTTATAACCGCGTATGCTCCCTTGGCTAGACCAAAACCAGCACAAAAATGGCCTGCTTTTCTTTATGATGACAATGCTCAGCAGCTGGCCAAGCGTTATAATCGTACTCCGGCACAAATTTGTTTACGGTATTTAATCCAGTTAGGTACCGTGGTTATACCCAAGTCCGTACACAAGGAACGTATTGCGGAGAATTTCGATTGTTTCGATTTTGAATTATCGCCTGAAGATATGCAACTTATGGATGGTTACAACAGCAATTCACGTCTTATACCATTCACTGCCATGAGTCATCATAAGTATTTTCCATTTAATACGGAATTTTAATGTTTAAGTTTTGTTAAAGTATGTTTTGTAGAAATTTGTTAAATAAAGATTTATAACCTTATATAATATACTGCAAAGATCTTTTCATTCTTTAAAATATTTGGTGGAACATGAAGGACGACAAAGTAATTTAATATTCGTACAAGACTATGTTTACATTTACGATACAATTGGATTTTAATTGTAGATTCCAAAGTGTATATGTCAAATGATGTCCACTGGATTCCACACGAATTTTCTTTGACGTATACGCAATAGAATTGGCAGTTGAAATCCACTGTATTTCGTAATGCAGAGATGCTTTAAATGGACGATATCTCCAAACAACTTGGAAACGTTATTCTATTTCTGAAGAAAATGTAAATGACTTGACCACAGCCTGTATTTCGTAGAATACTTATTTACAGTCTCCTGCCAACGTAAATAACTTATGTAGAGTATAATTGTTGGGCAAATTTTAGAAAACTATGCAATTGTTTATGTTCTGTCACACACTTCACCTCTAACTTCACGCCTCAAGTACTTCACCTCTCACTTCATGCTTCAAATACCCTAATGAATCTTGGCCCTAAGAAATTCGCAAAAAAATATGAATAAATGGGCTCAACAAAATACTTGAGGCTTGAAGTGAGATGTGAAATGTGTCTCAGAACTAGGGATAGGTAAGTCGACTTTCGATTAGTCGACTTTTTGCAGTTAAAAGTCTAAAAATCGTGGTCGACTTTTGGCCGGAGGGAAAATCGCATAATCGATTATCTTGTGTTCGAATTTGTCCATTGATTGCTGTCTTGGCGGTTTTACAGTTTTGGCGGTTTTACATTTTCAACAAAAAAACTCGAAAATCTACGAATAATCGATCATAATCGATTTTCTGCGGTTATGAAAAAGTCGAAAGTCGAGTTTTATGACAAGTGTAATAATCGCCAGACCGAATAATCGTATTTTTAATTTTAGACCAAAATCGAAAAGTCGAAAAATCGATTATTGCATTCCATTACCTATCCCTACTCAGAACATATCCGTATCTGTTTAACCTATACACCGCCTTTATGCTTTGTAGATAACTCAAAAAAGTCTCTAAACATCATATATAACTTATCCACAGTCTCCAGAAGTATATAGCTAGTGATCTCTAGATAACTATCATGTTTTAAAAACAATCTCTAGACGTTTTAGATAATTATATACATCGTGGATAACCTAACACAGATTATAGACAAGACGCAAAATTTATTCATAGTGTCAGGATGACATAAATATCCTATCAACGCTTATAATCAAGATAACTTATAATCAGTATCCAGACATCACGGATAACTAACCCACAGCTAGTAGACATGGTGGATAACGTGTAAGCACTTTCTAGGCATTCCGGATAACTTATCTACAATTTCTATACATCGCAGATAACTTATATTCAGTTTCCAAACATTGTGGATAACATAACACAATGTTTAGGCAACGTGGATAATTTATACACAGCATCAGGATACGGTTCCAAGCTTATATACAGTCTAGGGACATTATGAATAACTAATCTCTCTCTTTTTATATCGCGGATAACTTATCTAAAGTCTTCAGACATACTGAATATTCCTACCTGGCGCTTACATAACGCCAATAATTTATCCATAATCTGCAGATATAATGGGTAGTTTATAGCCCATTTAGATATGACTTCATTAGCCGGATTTAGCACATTATCAGGTTTTATTTGCTAAATCCAGCCAAAATCTACCAGATTTCCCATACAAAATAAATCCTCGTATTGAGTGGATTTATTTTAAATCTGGCATAAATCCTCGTATACAACTCTGTTTTTTGCAACATATTGCTAGAAAATACAAAAAGTTGCAAGCTGGCACAAAAAACAAGGTAGATGCATAGGTAAATTGCTACACTAAAAATAATTTAAAATGTAAAAATTTTAAACAAGGCGGAAAAATTATATTTGTTTTGATGTACAAAGTTGATTTTAATCAACCGAGACTTATATTTACGATGTCTAAACGATAAAATAATTCGTTTATTTATTTTAGATGGGCAAACTGCGATCAAATAATTCTTTATTTGCTCTTTAGTTAGCATTAGTAGCATAATGTGCTAACATTTTTAGTATTAAACAATAAATTTGTAATTTGTCGTATGTTTTTGAGACGAATTCAATTTACAAAAAATTCTGTTGACGTTTCAAAATCAATCAGATAGGCTGATGCATCTACCTTGGTAATTGTGCTATGAACAAAAATCAGCTGACTGACATTTAAATCCTCCAAAATGTATATCTAAATGCAATGAGATTTGTACTGGATTTATTAAATCCAGTCGAGGATTTGTGGCTAATCTAAATGAGCTATTACACACTGTCTCCAGATACGTTAGGTAAAACAGTGTTTAGAGAACGTGGATAATTTATCCACAGTCACTAGACATCGCGGATAACTTATCTAGAGTCTCTAGACGTAGCTTATAACTTTTAATGACTTTCTAGACATCACGGATGACCTAACACAGTGTTTAGACTACGTGGATAATTTATCTGCAGTCTCTAAACATTACGTATCACTTATAATAACTTTCTGGACATCATGGATAACTTATACGCAGTCTCCAGCCATCATGGATAACTTACTCCACCGTCTCTAGACATCGTGGATAACTTAAAGGCATCATGGATAATTTATGCGCAGTGTCCAGACATCATGGAGAATCTATTCGCAGTGTTTAGACAACTTTATAACTAATTAACAGTCCCCAGAGATCGTGGATAAGTTATAATTACTTCCTAGGCATCATGGATAACTTATACGCGGTCTCCACCCATCATGGACAACGTAGCACAGTGATTAGACAACGTAAATAACTTATCCACAGTCTCCAGACATTGAGGATAACTTATAATCACTTTCTAGGCATCATGGATAACATATACGCAGTCTCCAGCCATCAAGGGTAACTTAACACGGTGATTAGACAACATGGATACCTTATCAACAGTTTCTAGACATCGCAGATAACTTATAATAACTTTCTAGGCATCATGATTTACTTATATGCACTCTCCAGACATCATTGATAACCTAACACAGTGTTTAGACAACGCGCATAACATGTCCACAGTCTCCAGACATAGTGAATATCCTCACACAGTGTTTAGACACAGTCCACAGAAATCCCGGTAAAATTATGAACTGTCTCCAGAGATCGAGGATAACCTAACACAGTGATGAGACATCGTAACTTAACTTATCCACCGTCTCTAGACATCGAAGATAACTTATAATCACTTTCTAGGCATCATGGATAACTTATATAGTCTACAGACATCATGGATAACCTAATAGTGCGGTTACACTACAGTTTTTTGCCGGGTTAACCCACTTTATGAGGATTTATTGCTTAATCTGGTCAAATCTGACCAGATTTGCCATACAAAAATTAAATCCTCTCACGACTGGGTTTATTTTAAATCCGGCACAAATCCACCAAAAATACAGTGTTGTATTCGGTATTTGTGCAAAAAAATCCAACTCTACTCAAAAAGTACCAAAAGTTGCAACTGTTTTTGCAACAGAGTTTGTCGTGTTTTACACGTTTACGATTGGTCGCATGAGATTTTATGGAGTTAATAAATCTAATAGGGCGTTTATACTATTGAAGGTTAACCCTGTGGGATTTAAAGATCCAGTGGGTTAATCTTAACCGTTTATATATGCCTTTATGAGGATATAAATGACAGCTGATTTTTGTTTGTGTATACATACAAAACATCAAATCAAATTTCATAACTTTAATTATTTAAATTAAAAAGACTAAAAATAAATATATATTTGTCGGATACGCGTCGCAACAGCTTTAGGATGTGATGTACCTGTATGCAAGATCGTATAGCAAATGAGCCGGAAAAGAAAAACAAACGAAAACGTGTTAACTTGAATTTTGAAAATTATGTGCAGGAGGTTGGTCTTGCTGGTCGCTGGTCATTTGTTTTTGGATGCTCATGGTGGTGGATTGGATAATGTTCATGAATGTGATAAATATTGTAAAGAATCCCGCTCAGCAGATGTAAATAAAAACATTACCTGGTGAAACTTTGGAAAAAATGGCGGAAAATATGTTCTCCTTCCTTATAGTGTTACATGGGATTGGAAATCGCTGGTGTGTCCTTAGCAATGCCTATATTTGCTCTGTTCCAGAACTTGCAATAAGCTACTATTTTTACTACGATAGCATTTTCTCCTTTATGTTTTCGGAAAAAAATAGTAAAAATTAGTAGATTCTTGTTGCAGTTTCCGGTTTCCGTTTAAAGGCACCTGTAGTGCGATTCTCATTTTTTGAGTTAACGACAAATGTCGGCAAATTTAAAACGCAAAATTATGAATGAAAAGTTCAAATAAAAGTTGACAACACTGTTGCTATCGGTAGAATTTAGCAACAGCTTTATTTTGGTTGTTAACGTACCGAAAAATGTCGTTAATTGCCGAAATTATAAACATTTTAATTTTAACGATATTTGTTGGTAACTCAAAAAATTAGTTACAGAATTCCACTACTGGTGAATTCACAATAGAAGAACTAGATGATGCCTCAGATTGTTGTATACCAGATGTGTGACATAAGAAAGAACACAATTAATCCAGGTAAGAAAGACAATAGGTAATACCTATCGCCACTATAACATTAACTTTTCCCTGCCAGTTCCAATTTTTTCAAGGTTTATCTTCGGCGGCGTACAGTAGCCATGTTCCGTCTTGCAGTGAAAATTTTTCTCATGATAGATCGGAACAACTGACTACTTCCGTAATGATTATTCCAAAGATTTGAAGTTGGGAGTTGAGGTATGTGGACTCGGCAGAGGCTCTACTTTTTACAGTTGTCATAATGTTTTTTTTTTTACAGGGATCAAAGGATGGTGGTATTGAATCAGATGCTATAGCTCTCATTAATATGTTCCCCGAAAATAATTTCACATATTTCATGGCGATAACCATGGCGCATTTGAAGTCCCAACTATTCAGCTATTATGTTGGCACGTTGTAAATTTTGGCAGGCCTATTCAAAAACTAATTTTAAGGGTATTGTACGGTTGGATAATTTTTTTATTGTAAAAAGACGCATGCAATATGAAATATGTATTATTTTGAAAATGTAATTAATTTCGCTGCTCAAACCCTTTATTTGTGTGTAATTTAAAAGCGTACAAAGTTGCCCAACGATTTTAGTGCAATTGTGCGTGTTTTTTAGTCATAATAAAATTTATAATTATATTCGTCCGGATCTTTACTGGCTAACATCACTTGTGTTAACACCCATGCAGGTAATGCATCGACAACATCCTGTTGTGCTGATGCACCGGTAAAACCTTTGTTTCTTCATAAATATGGTCCACCGGTTTCATGAGGAGGCACCCTGATAGAGACCTCACAGCAATTTTTTGGGTGGAGATGGGGTCCCATAGATGAAGAAGCCTATTTATTTTGTGATGGTTTAGATAATACTTAGGAGTCGGAATAGGCAAAAACTTCTGTGAGGAAATAGTCAATTTTTTATTCTACAGCGAATATCCCTATCTTTAGTAAGGGATATTCCAAACAAAAGCCTGACAATGATGCAAATTGGGTGGGCATACTTCGTGGTCAAACAACGGAGATGTCGCAATAATCGTTATCATTTTTCCATGTTTTGGATTTTGAATGCAATGACAAATATTCTTTAGGGGTACTAAGCGTTTCATATGAAACTTGTCGGTATAGGAAGCTATAGCCCCCATAGAACGTACCTTCCGATATTCGGTGCTTTGAAGGTTGTGGCCTCAATACTCAACCGAAATGGCTGAAATTCGGTATTTGGTCTTCATTTGGGGTACTAAAAGTTCCATATGAAATTTGTCGATATAGGTCCACGCCTTAGTATAGGCCCTATAGAACTGTACCTCTGCACCTATTTGGTACTAAGGGGTCGATTATTGATAGCATCCCAACTCCAGTTGCGTTGCCAACAGAAAATTTAATAATAGAAAATTCCATTTCCGCATTGAAATTCACACTTTTTTACAATTAAATTAATAGCTGTAGGTTCAAAACGCTGAAATTGAATGAATTTCACAAATTTTCTGTCATTTTACCTATTTTAAGTGTACCATTTTGTCTTCTGGCAACGTAATTTTCGTAATTCTGAAGGTTGTGATGTCAATATCCCACCAAAAGACTGAAATTTGTTATTTAGTCTTCCATGGGGTTATAAAATATTCCAGAAAAGAATTATCAGTATAGGTCCGCTGATTCCTATATCCTCCATAGAAGCGTACCTCTTGATTTTCAGTATTTTATCGAAATATCAGAAATATCGTATTTGCTCTTCTTTGAGTCTAAAAACTTTCCGCTACAAATTTGTAGGTACAGATCGACGTTTTGATATTGCCCCAAGGAACGGTTCATCCCGAATTTCGGTATTTTTAAGGTTAGACACATTGTTTTACCGAACCGAGATAAAATTTGGTATTGTCTTCTTTACAAACGAAATACAACTCGTGGTGGAGGGTATAACAAGTTTGGCCGTGCCGAATTGTTTTTGGATTTTTCTCATCTATGAACATTGTAGTTGCAGAATCCGCAAAAACATCCCAGGTGTAAGCACCTTTCATTTAAAATTAGTTAAGGCGCACCGTGTAATACGATGTACAATGTTTGGACCAAATCGGTTTGTGCCTTCGAGGGTTACCTTACGCACTACCCATTTTAATTGGTAGTGGCAGGCTCTTTGGAGCGTTTGGGCCATGACCTCTGGAAGTATGGATTTGGGCCCGAAAAAATTGCCCACGTGAAGAACTTGTTGGAAAAAAGTTTAAAACGATCCGAGACGAACTTTTCCCAAATTTTGTGTGAGATGTACACAATGTTTACCGATTTAGTCCATATTCAAATCTGATCTATGTCTGTTAGGACCAATTCGGTTACTCCCTTCGATTTATCGTACGCACCATTTTTTGTGTGGAAGTTTCCCGACTAAATTGACACAAAATATTACGATACCCAAAATTTGAACAAATCGTGCGCACCAACCAGACGGACATGGCTAAATAAACTCCAAATAGTCTAAAAGGGCTCAACTTTCGTGGTATCTGGAATGGTTGTTGATGTATCAACGCAAATATGTTCGTTGGTTTATTATTACATTACAGTACATTCTTATTTTATTCAGTTATCTAGTCCTTGTGCCTCTGCATGTATGTATACAGATTCAACCTGGACTGGCTGCCTGCCGCCATAAAGATTCAGGAGACACATGAGTGGGGTTAGCTGCAAATGCAGTGTGCCGTACCATCAATTCGGGTCCAGTATGAAATGACGGCATCGTTCGGATTATAACTGTGCTAAAACCACACGAGCTTGCCTTGACGTTCTCGCTTGTACCTTTGGATCTCTTTTTCAAGATTCTGAAGATATCTGCTGACGTGTCTGGGTACGGGAAGCCTGACCACTAGATCGTGACAATATCTTGTTCTGTAAAATCTTCGTCTTCACATGAAGTTTTCCACTTGTGTCATTAGGAAGCACCCTGTGTCAGTCCTCATATTGACATTCTGGCAGATTTGAATATTCTTCCACTGCGTAGCGCTAACATTTGCATACTACGCTGGCGCTGCATAGTTTACCACATTGATTTGGCCTATTGCTTTGTAAGAGGTCAACAAGGTTTCTTTGTCTGCCCCCAAGTGTTGCCCGCCAGCGACTTAAGGACCGTCTTCCTAATTCGCAAACAGCTGTTGCTTGCGCGAAGGACTTAAAAATTCTGTCAAACGTTACACCCAATATCTTGAAGGAGTTTTTAATCAGAATCAGGGACCATCGTTCAGTATGTTTGTCTCTCATTTCTGACGAGCCTGGGTGGGGAAACCTTCCATTAAGGCCTGCGTACATAAGCTGCCTTGCCTGCTTACCTTGCTTACTTCTGATAAAAGAATAAAAAAGAAAAGGGCAACCCAGTTCGAAATTTCCTCGGACTTCTTTATTCTTTTATTTTTATTATGTCAAAAATGAAGCAGGAAAGCAAGGCAATCAGGCAGAGCAGCTTATGTACGCAGGCCTTTAGATCGGGACGGTATTGCATGAATATGTTAGCTGGTTTCAATATTTCGGGTCGGTTGTTATTGGTCAGACATCAATTTAAGAATTTTTCAGCAACGATTTACGATCGTTTCTTTCTTGTATTGTACTTTTCCTGCGAAAAAAAAATAGAAGTGCTTATTTATTTTGTTATGAAAATAAATATTTATTTACTTACATCTCTTGGAAGTCATCTCAAAATTTCCTCTTTTTAGAAATTTTCTTATTATTGCTGCGCATTTTCTTGACAAATAAAGTAAACAAAACAAATAAAAACAAACGCTTGCAACTTTTCGTATAATGGGAAATGAGTTGCATTTTTCAGTACAAAAACAGTGTTGTATTATATTAGTACCAGGATTTCGTGCAGGATCTCAAACAAATCCGGTCATGAAAAGATTTAAATTTGTGTGGTAAATCTTCATAAATTTGATAAGATTATATGCTGTTTATATTAGAGCTTTTTGCAGGGTTAACCTTCTTTGAGAGGATTTGTTTGAAATATAAGCAATGGAATTGACATTTAAAACCCAGTCGGTTTGTTAAATCCGGTTATATATAAACGGGGTATTAGACAAACAAATCCTGATAATCAAGGTTAACCCCCGAAAAAGTTCTAATATAAACAGCATATAAAGTTATTTGAAAATCATAAAATTATTTATTTTTTACATAAGACACTTTTTTAACAAAAAGTACGCTTGATACCATGATACAAAAATGTATCCCTGTGTGTAAAATATACCAATATGAGCAAAGAGGAGACGATATCTCATACGAGAAATTGCAAAAGTGTAAAACACGACTTTATTAGTTATTTTGTATGTTACTCCCAATTTACATTAGGCAAGTTTACTTGCGGCAATTGCCATTTTGTGGGTGAGAGAGGGTGTTGGGAGGCAAAGGGTTACCATATACCTCACCTCTCTCTCCATCAAACTGACAATTGCCGCAAGTAAACTCGCCTAATGTAAAGTGGGACTATACGTAAACAAACATCAGCTGACAGTTTATATCCTCGAAAAGCTAAGTCCCAATTTACATTGGGCGAGTTTACTTGCGGCAATTGTCATTTTGTGGGAGAGAGTGGTGAGGCATATGGTAACCCTTTGCCTCTCAGCACCCTCTCTCACCTACAAACTGACAATTGCCGCAAGTAAACTCGCCCAATGTAAATTGGGACTAAGTGTAACCAGCAAAGATTAACCCACTGGATCTGTTAAACCCAGTGGGTTAACCTTCTATAGTGTAACCGAGGTATAACACAGTGATTAAACTATTAAAGATCGGGTTATCTAATGCAAGAAGACGAAGAATCTGAAGAATTGTTTTCAATTCAAAGGCTTTATTAGAAGTAAAGAATAAAATATGTTCACAAATGAAAAATGTATGAATAATGTTTGAAATCACTTGCAAAGCTTATTATGATTATAATATTAAAAGTAAAATGAAAATAACAAAGTGTTATTGTTAATACAAATTCAATACCCCTTCTCAATAACACTACATAAATTTTAATTAATTAAACCGGCGAGTTCTTTGAGGGTTTTCAATTTTATGTTACCCAATGGCTTAGTCAACATATCTGCAATCATATTATCCGTTGGACAGTACTGGTAATCTATGTTATTGGAATTCTTAACATCTTTAATATAAAAGTATTTCACATCAATATGTTTGCAGCGTGGATTAATTTTCTCTGAGTCTAGTATTTTGAGACAGCTTTGATTGTCTTCAAATATAAGTGGCTTTTCAACAAGATCAATATTGAAATCCTTTAGCAATTGCTGCAACCATATACACTCTTGTGTTGCTTCTGCAAGTGAAACTAATTCCGCTTCAGTTGATGAAAGTGACACGATGTTTTGCTTTCGGCTGGAATAACTAATAGTAGCTTGACCAAGTTTGAACAAATATCCACTAGTTGACTTGCGATCTGTGTTGTCGCCAGCCCAATCGGCATCTGCATATCCTGTTAACATTGCCTCTTTAGTGCCTGTGCAAAGCTTTTCACAACGAGTCCCTTTTAGGTATTTGAGCACTCGTTTCACTTCATTCCAATCCTTTTTGGTGGGTTTGCTTACTTTGCGCGATAAAATTGAAACGGCTGCTGAAATATCTGGCCTAGAATTACCAGCCAAGTAAAGTAGCGAACCAATTGCCATACGATATTTGTTGTCACTCTCCAATATATCTTCGTCTTTCGTATCTTTAAAGTAGCCTGTATCTAGCGGGATAAGTGATGGCTTTGCTTGTTCAATGCCATACTGGCGTACGATTTTGTCAATATATGTATCTAGTTTGCGATATATAAAATAATCCTTTATCATCTCTTGATACTTCCATTCCAAGATACAATTTAAGTTCTCCCATATCCGTTACTTCGAATTTTGACGATATATAAGATATAACCTCTTGCACAGCATCATCGGAGTTGGCCGCCACAAGTATATCATCTACGTACACTAGCACATATACGTAATTACCAGACATCTCCTTTACGTACAAACAATTATCTGCTATTCCCCTTCTGAATCCGAAATTTGTGAGTACATCATTAATTCTCTGATTCCAACATCTAGCAGATTGTTTAAGCCCGTAAATACTTCGGTTTAACCTGCAAACCAAATTCTCTTTGTCTTTCTCGATGAAACCTTTTGGCTGTTTGATAAAAATTTCTTTGTCAATATTCCCATTCAGAAATGCCGTTCTTACATCAATGTGGTGAACTTTTAAATTTTTATATGAAGCAACTGCAAGTAGTGTTCGAAATGTTGTGTGTTTAACAATCGGAGCAAAAATATGGTCATAATCTTCACCATATTTCTGCGAAAACCCTCTGGCTACAAGTCGTGCCTTATATCGACTTCCTCCTTCTGCCAAAGTTTTTATTTTATAAATCCATTTACAACTTACAGCCTTTTTACCTTTTGGCAATTCTACTAAGTCCCAGGTGTTATTGCTGCCCAGCAAAATGTTCGATGCCAAAGATGACATTCAATCATGGGTGCAAGTGATCTAGCATGTCATCTTTTTAGCATCTTCATCGATGAATTTTATATGAGCGTGGACCCCAAAAGATGACGTTCTTTTCTGGATCCTAAGCATGTCATTTTAACCAATGCGTTGACATGTCATTTCCACCAATGCTTTGGCATGTCATTTCCACCAATGATTTGACATGTCATTTTCACCAATGCTTTGACACGTCATTTTCACCCATGCTTTGACATGTCATTTTAACCAATGCTTTGGCATGTCATTTTCACCCACCCCTTGGCAGGAAATTTTCATATTGTTTGGAAAATGGAAATGCTGTATTGAAATATGGTTTTCATGAAAAACAAAACTCTTTATTAATTCAAACGAAATGGAAAATACCATTTATGCTTAATTAATTTATTTTTAATTGTTTCTTTCCAAAAGTAGTTTCTTCTTTATTTTCAGATTCTTGTTCCTTTTCGTTTCGGACTTTTTTTTCAAATTCCAAGAAGCGAGATTTGATTGATTTCATTCTATGTCAGATTTAGAACAGACAAGGGAACTTTTAAAATAGCAATGTGTGCAGTCCGATTCTATTTTTAGCTCGATGGTTGGGACTTCATATAATACCAATTGTTTAGAAGTTTTAGTTGTTTGATATGCAGGAAATGTAAGACAACATCACGACGACAGTTCTAACAACTTTGGTCTGTTCCAGAAACTGCAAGAATCTACTTATTTTTACTACGATAACAATTTTTCCTTTATGTTATCGGAAAAAATAGTAAAAATTAGTAGATTTTTGCAGTACTGGAACATACCAAAATGAAAATAAACAGGTGTGTAAATAAAAACACAAACATCATCTCTATTGGATCGATGGAATGGGTACAAATGCTGATGAAAATATCGGATCTTTCACGACTCCCTTTGCTTTGGTTCAAATCCTAATGAAAAGATCGGATCTTCCACGACTTCCTTTGAACCAATGCAAAAGATGACATGAAATCACGTCATCGCAAAGAACCCCTTCCGTCAAATTTTGCTGGGTGTACATAGACTGTATTTCATCTTTCATCGCAAGAATCCACTTGTCTTTCTCTGTATGTTTCATAGCTTCTTCGTACGATTGAGGTTCTGTTTCCACTGTTGTCAGATTTGCATCGAATCGTTTTGGCTTCTTACCTTTCGTAGACCTTGATGAAACTCTTATTGGAATAACAGCATTTTCTTCTTCGGAAGTAGTTGAGTCACTTGCAGTTTCGAAAGCTGGACTTTCTTCATCACCTCCTGGCACAATTTCGGTGTCATCTGGCATATTTTCTATAGCTTTATCGTTGTCATTTGATGTTTCTCCGATTTCACAATGTTCTTCGACTGCAGTTTCCGGAAATTCAACTTTTGATTTATCTTCCTCCAGAAAAACAACGTCTCTGCTGATGATAATGTTGTTATTACTGGGATCTAGTAAACGATACCCTTTTGTTTCATCACAATAACCAACAAATATGTATTTTCTTGCAACAGCATCCAGCTTTTGTCGCTTCTTCTTTGTGATGTGAGCATATACAACAGAACCGAAAATTTTGATATGCTTCATGCTTGGCTTTTTCAAATGCCATTCCTCATACGGTGTTAGTTCAGTTGCAGACGATGGTAGTCGATTTTGTAAATAATTTGCGGTGTTGACTGCCTCTGCCCAATATTTCAAATCCATATCCGCGTCAAAGAGCATACATCTTGCCATTTCCATCAGACTCCTGTTTTTTTCTTTCAGCTACACCATTCTGCTCTGGTGTATATGGAGCAGTTAGCTGATGATGTATACCTTTGCTTTTTAGAAAAACTTGCATCTCCTTGCTACAAAATTCACCGCCTCTGTCTGTGCGCAAGGTTTTCATACGCTTACCAAATTTTGTTTCAGTGTATGCCACAAAGTCTTTGATTTTATCTATTGCTTCCCTTTGGTTTTTCAAAAAATAAACTGTACAATATCTGCTCTTGTCATCAATTAGAGTCAGGACACAGCGGTTACCAGTTGGAGTACAATTTTGCATAGGACCACACAAATCACTGTGTATTAAATCAAGTGTACTGTTTGCGCGATTTTCCGCAATTTTTGGAAAGGGCTTCCGGGTCATCTTCCCTTTTAAGCAAACTTCGCACTTACTTTCACAATTGCATTTCTCCAACTGTACCCCATTCACGAGCGACTTATTTACACCAGATTTTATTGCATCCATATCACGGTGTCCAAATCGACGGTGCCAGGTATGAATACATGACGTCATCATTGCCATACATATGTTTCTCATCCATAACAAAAAGATTTCCGTTTAATGTAGCACTAGCATACAACTCACCTTTGAGAGTAATCAAACACTTTTGGCCTTCGAATTTCACTGTGAAGCCTTGCATTGTCAACTTTGGGACAGATAACAAGATTCCCTACAATTCCGGAATAAAGAGAACGTTTTTCATCTTAATTTCCTTATGTAAACCAAAGAATATTCCATCGCCTACTCCATTGGACTTCAAATTCGTACCATCAGCCATATATATGTACATCACTAGCGCAATTTTTATCAAGCTCCGTGAAAAAACTTTCGTTGCATGTCATGTGGCAAGTAGCAGCAGAATCAATGAACCAGCTATTTTTGTTTCGAGATGAAGCGGCAACAAAACACGCATTTGAATCCGCTTTTGACACACATTTCGCATTTTCTTTCTGCTTATATTGACGTTGATTGCAATTTCTTTTAATGTGGCCATTCTTACCACACTGATAACATTTCGGGTTATAACCTGGTTTCCTGCTTCTGGTTTTCAACACAGCTTCTTGTCCGACAAATGCCGCATTTCTTCGCTTTGCCTCTTGCACTAATTTTTCTTTAACCATTTCCAGCGTTAAATCACTTTCCGGGCGAACTTCCAAAGCTGACACTAAGGTATTATAATCTTCCGGCAAGCTTCCAAGAAGGAAAGACACGACCTTATGGTCGGGAAATTCTTCCCCGAGATCCTCCAATTTACTCACAATTTCCAAGAATTCAGAGATGTGACTCTCCATCGACTGGCTTTCGTTCATACGGTTCGATGATAGCTGCCGGAGGAGACTGACACGATTGCTCAAATTTGACTTTTCATGTTGTGTTTTGAGGGCATCCCAATATGCTTTTGCCGTTTTTAACTTTCTTATATGAATTTTCTGCGAATCTTCTATGGACAAACCAATCACAGCACGAGCTTTACCATCTTTTAGAGTCCACGCTGCATCCGGTTTTTCAGGAATTGCGTCCGTAACGTGATTCCACAATTCCCTTTCCAGCAAAACCATTTCAACATTAAATTTCCAGGAATAGTAGTTGTTGGTATTTAGCTTGGGAAATGTTAGCTTCAAATCCATATTGCAGTTTTCTATTATAATTTTCCTTTGACGATTACTGTTCATATTCCGAAAAGATTTTAGCATAGGCCCATAACCTATTAAAGATCGGGTTAGCTAATGCAAGAAGACGAAGAATCTGAAGAATTGTTTTCAATTCAAAGGCTTTATTAGAAGTAAAGAATAAAATATGTTCACAAATGAAAAATGTATGAATAATGTTTGAATTCACTTGCAAAGCTTATTATGATTATAATATTAAAAGTAAAATGAAAATAACGAAGTGTTATTGTTAATACAAATTCAATATAAACAACGTGGATAACTTATCCACAGTCTCTATACATCGCGGATAACTTATAATCACTTTCTATGCATCGTGGATAAGTTATATGCAGTCTCGAGACGTCGCGTATTACTTATAATCACTTTCTAGGCATAATGGATAACTTTTACACAGTCTCCAGACATCATGGATAAGAGAACACAGTGATTCAACAACGTGGATAACATTTACACAGTCTCTATACGCCGCGGATAACATATAAACACTTTCTAGGCATCATGGATAACTTATACGCGGTCTCCAGCCATTATGGATAACCTAGCACAGTGATTATACAAGGAAAATAACTTATCTACAACCTCCAGACATTGCGGATAACTTATAATCACTTTCTAGGCATCATGGATAACATATACACAGTCTCCAGCCACCCTTGATGGCCTTAACACGGTGATTAGACAACATGGATACCTTATCAACAGTTTCTAGACATCGCGGATAGCTTATAATAACTTTCTAGGCATCATGATTTACTTATATGCAGTCTCCAGACATCATGGATAACCTAACACAGTGTTTAGACAACGTGCATAATTTGTCCACAGTCTCCAGACATAGTGAATATCCTCACACTGTGTTTAGACACAGTCCCCAGAAATCCCGGTAAGATTATGAACTGTCTCCAGAGATCGAGGATAACCTAACACAGTGATTAGACAACGTAACTTAACTTATCCACAGTATCTAGACATCGAGGATAACTTATAATCACTTTCTAGGCATCGTGAATAAGTTATATGCAGTCTCTATGCGCCGCGGATAACTTATAATCACTTTCTAGGCATAATGGATAACTTTTACACAGTCTCCAGACATCATGGATAAGAGAACACAGTGATTCAACAACGTGGATAACATTTACACAGTCTCTATACGCCGCGGATAAATTATAAACACTTTCTAGGCATCATGGATAACTTATACGCGGTCTCCAGCCATCATAGACACAGTGATTAGACAAGGAAAATAACTTATCTACAACCTCCAGACATTGCGGATAACTTATAAGCACTTTCTAGGCATCATGGATAACATATACGCAGTCTCCAGCCATCATGGATAACAGAACACGGTGATTAGACAACATGGATACCTTATCAACAGTCTATAGACATCGCGGATAACTTATAATAACTTTCTAGGCATCATGATTTATTAATATGCAGTCTCCAGACATCATGGATAACCTAACACAGTGTTTAGACAACGTGCATAACTTCTCCACAGTCTCCAGACATAGTGAATATCCTCACACAGGGTTTAGACACAGTCCCCAGAAATCCCGGTAAGATTATGAACTGTCTCCAGAGATCGAGGATAACCTAACACGGTGATTAGACAACATGGATACCTTATCCACAGTCTCTAGACATCGAGGATAACTTATAATCACTTTCTAGGAATCATGATTAACTTATATACAGTCTACAGACATCATGGGTAACATAACACAGTGATTAAAAAACGTGGATATCTTATCCACAGTCTCTATACATCACGGATAACTTATAATCACTTTCTAGGCATCGTGAATAAGTTATATGCAGTCTCAATACGCCGCGGATAACTTATAAACACTTTCTAGGCATCATGGATAACTTATACACAGTCTCCAGACATCGTAGATAACGTAACACTGTTTTTAGAGAACGTGAGTAGATTCTCCACAGTCTCCAGACATCATGGATAACCTTACACTTTGATTAGACAACGTGTATAACTTATCCACACAGTGGATTCCACAGTCTTTATCACTTTAAACACTTTCTAGGCGTCATGGATTACTTATACACAGTCTCCTCAACTTATAATCACTTTCTAGGTATCATGGATAACTCATACAGTCTCCAGACATGATAAATAACGTAAAACAGTGATTAGACAACGTACATAACTTATCCGACGTTTCTAAACATCGTGGGTAAATTATATACAGTTTCTAGACATCGCGGATACTTATACGCTCGTAGGTAACTTACCCACAGTCTATAGACATCGCGGATAACTTATTCACCCTTATTACGGTTGGCGTTGTCGTATCCAAAATTGCAAACTGACGTGTCGTAACGTCTAATTGGTATTATGTATGCATTTGTAAAAAATCAAAAATTTAAATTTTTAAAGAATTCTTTTGGTAACAAAAATTAATTAATTATTAAAAAAAAACATTGTTCCACAACATCCCATACGTTACAAGGGAGACTTCTCTCATATCGATGAGTGCACCCCGATTCATATTTAGCTCAATGCTATGGGACCTACCTTTTATCGCTGAGTCCGGACGGCGTGTCTTAAAACACCACTTGTGGAGAAGTTTTTCAAGGCTGAAATACTCAGGAAATGTCGCCAACATTACTGAGGTGTATTTTGCCACCGTTGAAAACTGTTTGATGTTGCCTGGCCGAGGAATCAAACCACCGACCTTCTGCGTGCAAGGCGGGCGTGCATACCATTGCACCACGGTTGCACCCCATAGAATTATTAGTAGATCATTTTTAAACTATGTACTAATTCTGAAGAACAACTAACCCTACAGTCACAGTTTATACAGTTGGCCATTCAGCCCAAACTAGTTAGCCCTGACTACTTAGTTTGCTGTCAAATACATAAAATACAAAGGAAATCAAATCACAATAATGAACAATCTATTATGTTTGTTGTCAAATGTTGTTAACAGAACTCTGAATGGCCAACTGTATAAACTGTGCCTACAGTTTTTACAATCAAAATAGGTGTTCGGCGTAGACGTTTTTGTGGTCGTTGGCGTTGTCGTTGTTGTAGGGATATTTTTTTCTCATACAAAATTAAAAAATATATACATATATTTTTTTAATTTTAAAACAATTCGTTTGAAATCATCTCTTAACCAAAAACTAAGAAATTTGCATTGCATGAGTCGTTATATGAGGACTCTAACAGATATTCAATAGAAAGTTTGTCATCTCATAAAAATACGAAATTTATCTTATGCAAATGAATAAAAGTAGTAATGTAATGTATTTATTACAGTTAGTTTCCAATATATTTTAATAATCATTTCCAAAAAATCTTTTGAAATTGATTTGTTTCTATTTTTATATGCCGTCGTTTACAAAATCGGTCACAACTCTTTCCTCGTATTTCAACGCCATACGTAATACCGATTTGTCGTATCAAAAAAAAAAAAAAAAGAACAAGTGAGAAAAGGCTTTAGTCGGTACACCACTACCTCTGTGCATAATCTTTTCACTCGAAAATATTTCTTTTAGGGAGATACGAAAGTTTTCACCTATCTGGCTTTTATACCAAATGACTTATAATATGTTTACATTTACGAAATCCACTCAATTTCATCTGTCAAATCCATAGGTTAAACGTCAAATGAAATCCAATGGATTTCAGATGAGATTTCATTTGACGTTTGAGCTATGGAATTGACAGATGAAATCGAGTGGATTGTAAACTTAGCATTAGGGAGAACTGAACCAAAATAATTAATATTTAATTTCATATTTGACTACTATCGACATCACCAACATCAATATGCTTCTATCTCTTTGAGAAAAGTTCGTGATGATCCGATCAAAATTCCGACCTGTATTACCGACTATTGCGATATCTCTATTATTAGACCACTTACGCCAACCTACTTTGCATAATATTAAACATGGGATTTTCTACTTTCTTAGTCAGGCTTTGCTTTTAGATGGTCCTCAACCAAAGGTGTGATATTCGTCATTGTTAAAATACCAAAAATGAAATGTTGGTTTCTATTAGCGACTATTGCGATATCTTCGTTGTTTGATCACCTACGAGAACCTATTTACCATAATTAAAAAGGTGATATTTTCTACTTTCATTGCCAGGATTTGCTTTTGGTATACGCCTTATAGAAGCTGAGATACTCGCTTTGGAAAAAAAAACGTTGTCTTTTTATCCACATAAGTTTTTTGCCCATTCCGACCCTTAAATATTATCCGACCATCACCGAAATCAATAGACTTTGATGCGCTACAAACTTTTTGGTCAAAACCAACTTATAATATCCTCCTCACATAGTGGTGTAGGGTATACCCAGCAAAATGTTCGATGCCAAAGATGCTATTCAAGAATGGGTGCAAGTGAAATGGAATGTCATTTTTTCAGCATCTTCACTCATTCTTTTTACAAGAGCGTGACCCCCAAAAGATGCAATTCATTTTCAGATCCTAAGCATGTCATCTTTACTAACTCGATCTATACCAATCCTTTGGCATGCCATCTTAACCAATTCACAATAATAGCATTTTCACTAATCTATGGCATGTCATTTTCACCAACCCTTTGGCATGTAATTTTCACGTCTTGTTCGGAAAATGGAAAATGCTGTATTGAAAAATGAATTTCATTTTTTTTTATTTTATTAATTCAAAGGAATTAATGAAATAACTATAATTTATTTATCATCATAAAGTTTACATCTATAATTGCAGTTTGTTCTCGTTGTTGTAACACTAGTTAATATGTTTGTATTCTCATTTTTCTGCTTAATCTGACTCTGGGTCTATCAGTCGTAAGAATGTGGCTATTTCGTTATTTATATGGTTTGTAACCACAAAGCTGCAAACTTAAGTTTCTTAGCAGGATTGGTAGGGCAATTGAAAAGGAGCAGTGTGCTGTATGCTGGGCAGATGTTTTCCACGGTGTCATCAGTACTTGCCCTATAGGAATTTAGACGTCTGCACCATCCCGAGCGTATTGACCCAAAACTACTCTGGTTTGTCCTGACAGCTGGCGCTTCTCAGCTGCGATAGATGGTGGATGTTCTGCAAGGACCGCATTCACACGATAACTGTTTACTGCATCTGCGACTGCATTCTTGTGAATGCTACTTAAACCTGGTTGAAAGGCTTGTTGATCTAGAGGTTCTCTCTTGTAACGTTACACTTCTCTTTCTAGATTATGAGCACGGCTTGCTCTGAGTGAGTCCTCTGCTAATATGGAGATGGAGATGGCCTTCAGCGCAGTTGTTGTGCTGCTTACGGATCCTATGCTATTGATCGGCAACTGGAAAGTTATTTCTGATGCTGGAAGAACTATAGCCACAAGGGTCCTTGCTACGGGCGACAAAAGCAAAATCGGGTTGTAAGATTCACCTTTGCTGGCATCCTTTTCGGGCTTCAGTAGCTGGCCTATTTTCCAGACTTCGGGAACGATGTCTTTGGCAAGCGACAGGTTGTAAATTTAAGTCAGAAACTTGACTTCCGGCCGTCCCAGCTGTTGCAGTCTAAACACCGCCGCTGCACGCAACAGAGTTTACTTCCTCCGCAACAGGTTTTGATTCATCTTACAAAAGGATTTTACTTCCCATCAGTAGTGCGATTCTCTAACTCATTTTTTGAGTTACCGACAAATGTCGGTAAAATTAAAATGCTTATAATTTCGGTAGTTAACGATATTATTCGGTAAGTTAGCGACCAATAAAAAGTAGTCTAAAGTTCTACCGATAGCAACAGTGTTGTCAACTTTTATTTGAACTTTTCATTCATAATTTTGCGTTTTAATGTTAACGATTTTTGTCGGTAACTCAAAAAATGTGTTAGAGAATCGCACTACAGAGCAGTGCAGATTTCGACATTGACTCCAACTGCAGATTACTATTTCGTGAATTTTATTTTACAACGTTTTGGAAATTTTTGTTGTTTTGTAGGTCTTATGCCAGACTATGAAAATTTTCATGTACGTGAAAATGAGTTTATAGGCAAGAGGTGTGAAGGGGGTGAAACTGTGTACACAAGGTTCTGTAATCTGAAATTATTCTTTGTGTTTAAATTCGTAACTCTCAAACCAATGCAAAGCAATGAAAATATCAAAATTTTCATATGATTTCATATATGTGTGTAGACGTCAATGAAAATTTGGAAGAAAATGGCAAAACGTTTTCAATGAAAATTTTCATAGTCTGGCATAAGACTATGGATCTACAAATCGACTTGTTGAGCAGGGTTCTCTAGAGCAGGCAAGGAAACTTTTATAATTGGTATGTTCCTTTACTTTTAAAAATGGTAATTGTTGCAAAAATGGTAAAAGTGGTGAACTGCTCTCATATAAATTGTATGCTTTTAAAAGTAAGGAAACACTTTGCGGGTAAAAACTGTAAAGGAACACGACTAATACCAAAGACTGCAGTCCGACTTTACTTTTAGCTCAATGATTGGGACTTCCTAGCATAATAAATCTTACATTGCTTTCAACGTACATATTTAGATAAATAAAAGAATATATACTTGTGTAAAAATAAAAACACAAAATTCATCTCTATTGGATCGATGGAATGGGTTCAAATGCTAAGGAAAAGATCGGATCTACCACGACTTCCTTTGAATTGGTTCAAATGCTGATGAAACGATCGGATCTTTCACGACTTCCTTCGAATGGTTTCAAATGCTGATGAAAAGATCGGATCTTTCACGACTTCATTAGAACCAATGCAAAAGATCCAGTGAAATCATGGCATCTCATGGAACCACTTCCATAAAATTTTGCTGGGGTAAAAATAAATGTTATATTTAAAACGAGAAATCCGTTCTGGGAATTACGTATGTATTTCTTTCATGGTACAAATACACAGGTAGCCGCATCGGCAATTGTTGGCAACAAAAAATGTCAAAATTTGACATCAATTCAATGCAATTGACACATTATGTTACCATCAGCTGGCATGATAATGCTACCTGTATTATTGTACCATGATTTCTTTCGATTTTTTTAAGGATATAAGTCCATATTTAAATTAGGCAATTTTCCTTGCGGCAATTGTCAGTTTGATGGAGAGAGAGGTGAGGCATATGGTAACCCTTTGCCTCTCAACACCCTCTCTCACCTACAAACTGACAATTGCCGCAAGGAAAATTGCCTAATGTAAATATGGAATAACATGCTATAAAAGTCAAAAGTTGTCGTTGTATGTCATTTTTCATCACATAAAAAATGTAACTTACGACTACGCCTACGACAACGTTTATCACTTTAATTTTGACAACTGACAACTCCACTCAACCATAATTGCTATTGATAATCGACCCCATACTCAACTCCCCGCCCATCTCGCTGTTTCAGCATTACCATAAAGATTCCATCAGGGCTCAACGCTTTGGATGATTTATCGTTCCTGATGGAATTTCACTTTCAACGTCATCCATCATCCATGTGGTGGTTCCTTCTCGACAGATCTATTGCGACGTAATACACTTCTCTCGTAGTGCTCGGCAAATTATCGATTAAATTAGCGTATCAGTCAGCGTAACGTCGCCAAACATGGCTGAGGTCCTGTATTTCTTCTTTCCAGCGTTCGAGAACGACTTAACCCATAATTCACTTATTCCGGCTCCATTGCTGTAACTCTTCAGATGATTTAGCCACTTGTTTCGCTTATGCTCATGGACCAACCTATTAACATTCAGTACCAGCTCCCTGACTGTGGGGTCACTGCGGTTGGGGCTCATCATGCTCACTTGCTAATACCGTCGTCTTTGCTGCGAAATTTGGCCTGACTTCGGATATTCGACCAGCAGATATATGGCGAGCGGCTGAGGCAGTGATCATGACTCGGAACATCCTTTCTGCTACCAGAAAATAAGAATGGACATTTTGTCACCATATTTAATTTAAATGCAAGCGTTTTATACGAGAAATTCCATCATGAAGAAAAATTTACTTATTGAGGCTAAGCGAAAAACAATTTTGTAGTTTTTAACGCATTTATAAATAAACTGTAACTTGATTTTTATACCCTCCACCATAACACATCGAAATATTCGTCGGAGACCCTATAAAGTCGTCGATTTAACCATGTCCGTCCGTCCGTTTGTCTGTTGAAATCAAGATACAGCTAGCAATTTTAAAGATAGAGAGTCAATATTTGGTACAGAAGTTTTTATTACTTGCAGGATGGTTGGTATTGAAAATGGGATATATCGGTCCACGTTTTGATATAGCCCCATAGAACGGTACCTCCCGATTTTCGGTATTTTCAAGGTTTTAGCGTCATTATCCTACCAAAACGGCTGAAATTTGGTACATAGTCTTCTTTAGGGGTATAAAACTTTCCCCCGGAATTTTGTCGGTATCGGTCCACGCCTTCATATAGCTCTCATAGCTTAATTATCACAACGAAATGGCTGAAATTTGGTACTTAGTCTACGTTGGTGGTTTAAAACTTTCCCCCAGAACTTTGTCGGTATCGGTCGATGCCTTCATATAGCCCCCATAGAACGGTACATCCCGATTTTCGATATTTTAAAAGTTGTGGCCTCAATATTCCACCGAAATGTCTGAAATTTGGTATTTAGACTTCGTTGGGGGTACTCAAACTTCCACTTTAAATTTGTCAGTATAGGTCCACGCCTTCATATAGCCCCATTTCCGACAAAAATTCGTCGGTATAGGTCCACGTTTCGATATAGCCCCCTTGGAACGGTTATAGGTCCACGTCTTCCTATATCCCCATAGAAGCGTACTTCTTGATTTTCGGTATTTTTTAAGTTTTATCCACATTCTCTTACCGAAATACAGGAAATTTGGTATTTAGTCTTCTTTGAGTCTAAAAACTTTCCGTCAGAAATTTGTCGGTATAGATCGACGTTTTGAAATAGCCCCCATAGAACGGTGCCCCACATTGTTTTTCCGAAATTGCTGAAATTTAGTATTAAGTCTTCTTCATACACGAAATTATTCCATTTTACTTCAATACAACTTGTGGTGGAGGGCATAACAAGTTCGGCCCGACCGAACTTAACGCCGTTCTTACTTGTTTTAATTATTTTTAACCTTTTAGGAAATAAATGTTTTTGACCACTGAGAACATCCAATTTACGCCGAAAATGTAGACAAAAACGTTAAATGGCCTGAAGTCGGGTGGTACCAAATGAAAGTTACAGTCAATTCGAGCTTAAAATGAAGATAAAACACTCAAAATACCGGAAATCGTGTGGTACCGCCATATGGGGGCTATACCAAAATTTTTGGTGCTGAAGTTTCAGCACCATTGGGAACTCCGAAATCAAAGTTACAGCCAATACTTACAGACGTTCTTCTCCGTTGCCATAAGGAATCCTGTCCACTAACCTATCTTGGGAAGAAATCTCAGCCAGTGTGGTGGAACAAGGAACTTGGCGAGCTTAGAAAAACTACCAGGCCACTGTATAACAAGGCTCATGAGACTAAACTCGACATTGATTGGGACTCCTACAAGGTGAGTTTCAATAAATACAAGAGTGAGATCAAGCGAGCTAAGAAAAAATCTTGGGTGAATTTCTGTGAGTCAGTAGAAGGAGTCAACGATGCAGCTAGGTTTCGTAGGATACTTTCCAAGGACCCTAAATCCATTGGAAGTATCAAGAAGCAAGATGGTGCGTGGACTGAATCTGCTACCGAGACTCTTAACCTCCTGGCAGAGACCCACTTCCCAGGCTGTAAGGATGCGAACACCGTCAATAATGAATGTGACGACCTCCAAATTCAAGATAAGGTGGTTAACAGAAATAACATTAAATGGGCTGTCAACACTTTCAAGCCATATAAGTCACCTGGTCCGGATGGTATGACGCCGGCGATGCTTCAATTTGCAGCGCCGCTTTTATATCAAATCCTGGAGGAGATCTATAGGGCGTGTTTGACTCTCTCATATGTACCGGGTCTGTGGAAAGAGGTAAAGGTTACTTACATTCCCAAAGCGGGAAAACCTAGTCACTCTGCACCAAAGCACTACAGACCCATTAGTTTATCATCCTTTCTCCTTAAGACTCTCGAGAGACTGATCGATCTGGAGATAAGGAGCTATGTAGACACCGCCTCTATAAGCAGCTCACAACACGCCTATATTAAAGGCAAATCTGTGGAGTCTGCCTTGTATGAGGTGGTTGGCTTCATTGAGAGGAATATGGAAAACTCAAACTTTACCTTGGCTGCCTTTCTGGACGTAGAAGGAGCCTTTAACAACGTAGAACTTGAGTCCATAAAACTCTCACTTAAGAAAGCTAACACACCTGAACCTCTAACTTCCTGGATAAATAATATGCTAGAAAGCAGAATTATAAACTCCAGCATTGGGGAGACAAAAATTAAGAAAACAGTAACTAGAGGCACCCCCCAAGGAGGGGTGCTCTCACCGCTACCGTGGCTACTTGTTATAAACAATATTTTGAGGGACCTGGACAATCAAGGTATAAAAGTTGTCGCCTATGCGGACGACGTTGTACTACTGATTTCCGGTAAGTTTCCGTCAACCATTTCGGAGCTTATGCAAGGAGCATTATCGACGCTAAGGCCAATGGCCTTGGAGTAAACCCAACCAAGACAGAACTGGTAATGTTCACGAGAAAGCGTAAGCTCGGCGTATTTGTACCATCAAGACTGGATGGAGTGCAGCTTAGCTCTCGCCCGAGGCAAAGTACCTCGGCACTATCCTGGACTGTCAATTGCGATGGAACAGAAATGCTGAGGAAAGGGCGAAGAAAGGATTGACTGCACTTTATTCATGTAAGAATTCCATTGGGAAAAGTTGGGGCCTAAGCCCATCTATTATACACTGGTTATATAACACCGTGGTTAGACCCATCTTATCCTATGGTTCTCTTGTTTGGTGGCACTCACTGCGCCAAAAATCGACATCAGGTAGGCTCGACAAGGTACAAAGAGCAGCCTCGATCCTCATAACTTGAGCCACAAGGAGCACACCACAGGCTGCTCTGAACGCAATGCTGAACTTAAAACCGCTGAGTCTCAGCATTAAGTGTCAGGCAACTCGCAGTGCCCTACGGCTGCATGAACAGGATCTCTGGCGCAGTTGTGCCTATGGGCATGGTTGTATCCTGAATGAATCAGGCATAAATGTGAACCAACGCGGAAAACTGAGCGACTATATATCACCAGTCCTGAGATTTGACGATATGGACGTTGTTATACCTAGTAGAGATTACTGGAACCGCAGTAACCCACCTCTGGACGGTCTGGCTTTCTATACAGACCGCTCCAAGATGGAGGAAGGTACCGGGGCTGGCGTCTACTGTGAAAGGCTATCTCTTGAGTACACCTACAGGCTAGACAGCAACTGTAGTGTCTTCAAGGCTGAAATCTTCGCGATTTGGAAGGCAGCGGAATTGATAAAAAGTTTGGATGCAGAAATCTTTGAACCGGTGACTATCTTTGTGGATAGCCAAGCGGCTCTTAAAGCCATCAAATCCTGCAACATCAAATCCGATGTCGTCCTTAAGTGTAGATCAGCCTTGGGAACGCTAACTAACGGCTTCAGGCTATGCTGGGTACCAGGACACCGCGACTATCTGGGTAATGAAAGAGCACACGAATTAGCTAGGCGAGGATCGCAGTCCACAGACCTAGCTATCTCTGACTCTATCAAACCACCCATTTGTCATTTCTTTCAAAATATTAAAACGTTCTCTGACGAAAGAGCCAGTGAATTGTGGCATAATGAACCTAGGTGCATTGTGGCAAGATCCATATGGCCGTCTCTGTCAGTCAGAGAGTAGAGTAACGACGGGAGTCATTACTGGACACTGCTATATCAGGGCCCATACCATCAAATGGGATGAGGATGTTACTGACTACTGCAGACTCTGTGAGGATGAGAAGGAGTTAGAGACTATCGAGCACATCCTGTGTCGTTGTCCAGCCCTGGCTCGTAGACGGCATAGGTTAGTAGGTGTTCACTTTCCACCGTGTCTAACTTTCTACTCAACTGTGGAACCTGCTGTGATCTACAACATCATCAAAAATCTGAAGTGGCTGGGACAGCGCAACCTGAACGCGTAAATTATGTTTCAACTATTCTGCCTACCATTAAAACAAATCTTTTTTCCTTCTCTAAAACTATTCCTCCCCTCTTAAACTTTCTTGTAATTTATTCGTTCTTTACTTTTCTAACAACTTCCTCTTTTTGTTTCTTCCCCCTATCCTCTCCTTTCCATCTCCTCTTTTCTTTGCAGCTTTTTTCCTATTTTCTACTGGATGATCACAATGGACCGGAAGGTCTCCGAGTGACGCAGTCACAATTAGTGACTGCACATCCCCTAAGCTAACCTACAGTCAATTCGGGCGAAAAATGAAGATAAAATACTCAAAATACATGAAATCGGGTGGTACCGCCGTACGGGGGCAATACCAAAACCTGCTGGACCTATGTCCACAATTTTTGGCGGGGAAGTTTCTGTACCATTAGGTAATCCAAATATGATGGTACAGTCAATTCAGGCAAAAATGAAGAGAAAATCCTCAAAATACTTGAAATCGCTACCGCTATATGGGGGCTATAGAAAAGAATGGACGCATATTAGGTTTCATACCCATGTGTTGCCACCGAAATCTGAAAGGTGTGCAAAGTTTTAGTTCGATTCGTCAATTGCAACTGTGTTAAATATGAGTTACTAGATTTTAACTAAACAGACACCAAAGCAAGTTAAATAAAACACTGTTAAATAAAATAAAACTTCAGCATAATTTTTTTAATTTTTTATTTATTTTTTTGTTTGATTTTTTTAGGTTTTTTTGTAGTTTGTTTTTTTTTTTTCATTTTTTTATATTATATGTATGTATAATGTATGTATGTATTAGTAAAATAATTTTTTTATTGTAAGGAATATTATGCAAATTGCATAATATACACAAAAAAGTTTTTTCTTCTTGTTGTTGATTTTTTTAATAAATTTTCAAATGATTTTTTTGTTTTGATTTTTTTTTTCATATATATAAATTAAAGAATAAAACGAACACCAACCTTATTACACGGAAATTATGATATATGCAGCAGAGTATGTGGAAGTTAGAAAGAGGAAGTAATAGGGGGGAACAAAACAAACTAAATAGGGACGAGAGCAAAATTAAAAAAAAAATACTACAAATGGACATTTAAAATATATCAAAGCAAACAAAAAATAATAAACAAAATATATACTTAGTTATATAAACATACACACAAAAAATTTTTTTGTTTGTTGTAATCAAAGAAAAAATATTATTAATATAAATACATACTAAAACAAAATTGTAATATTTCTTAGTTTTAAAAATAATATGTATATATCATTTTTTTAAAAAATTTTTTGTATGCCTGGAATTTTTTCTTTATCTTCGTAATTGGGTGAGAACAGCACAAAAAACAACATAAAAAAGGAGAGGAGAGAATATACGATCAGAAAATGATGTTAAGAGTTACAGTAGTAGTAGTTTGTGTTTTTTTGCAATGCGTACGTGTGTAGTAACCCGTGAAATGAAACGAAATCCTGGGCAAATGGAAGAGAATCCTTGAAATTTGAAATAAGTTCACATGGATGGAGTTTAAAAAGAATTGAAGTTACGGTGCAAAGAAAATTGCGACAAATGCACAAATGATCTCTCAGCATGTAAACCCGGTCTGTAGAGCGTTAAGTGGAAGTTTTGTCGAATATTTCGGTAATTTAGCGACCAAAATAATGCTATTTCTACCGACAGCCAAAATGTTGCTAACTATTTACTTATATGGAACATTTTTCGTTTTAATTTCCAAAAATTTTTAGTGGCCAAAAAATTGTTATAGGCTTCCAAATACCGGCTGATTACAGAATTACACTCCAAGTATTTCTTTCCATTTCACATGATACCAAGTCATGCTACGACATGCACGCACATACAATAGTTTTGTAATAAAAAACGAGACATTGTTTCTTCTTTTTAAGTTTTTATAATTTTTTTTTGTTTGTTTTCTTTTTCTCTGTTTTTATAAAAAAGCGATATAATTTCCATTTGTTTGTTTTTTATTATATATAAAATAGGTTTAGTTTTTTGTTGTTGTTGATTTTTTATTTTTTTGTAATTATTTTTTTTCTTTATATGAATTTTGAGGTGTTGTTTTAATGCAGATGGGGGTTTCTCTTAATAATTTTTGTTTTATGTTTTTACAAAGGATTCCATTTGTTATGATAATTTGGTTTTGCATTTGTTTGTTGTTAAGTGATACTCGTACTTTTCTTTTGGTTTATGAGTTTTGTTTTTGTATTTTATAAGAAAAAAATATGAATGCATTTAGTTTGTGGTAATTGTTAAGTTAATTATTTTTTTACAGTTTAAATTGGCGGTTTTTATGTTATTTAGTTTTTTTTTGTTTTTGTAATAAAATATCAGTTTTGTATACGTTATATTCTGTTACACATTTGTTTTTCCTTTTTCATTTCTTGTTGCAGTTCTTTATTGGTGTATAGGAGAAAGTAGTACCACACTTATTAGAAAAATATTTGGAATCAATTTTTTTTATTTTCTTGTTGTTGTTGTTGTGTTTTTAAATTTTCTTATTTTGAGGGCCGTTTTTATAAGTTGCCATTCGTTATTGTTGGTTGGATTAAATTCAAAGTCATCAGCTGTTTGTAAAGTAAACGGGAGATGTCTCACTTTCAATATCTGGCCCTATTATAAATAAAAACGAAAACTCTAAGGGCCATTATTACACGTTTTCTTTTACTATTGGATGGATTTGAAAACCGAAAATAAACAATTTTTGAGGCATCAAAAACATATTTGGTCTGTTCCAGTACTGCAAGAATCTACTAATTTTTACTATTTTTTCCGATAACATAAAGGAAAAAATGTTATCGTAGTAAAAAATAGTAGCTTCTTGCAGGTTCTGGAACAGAGCAATTGTTTTACATTAAAAGTTTATAACGAGGTCCTCCCCGACATTTAATGATCACTTTTATGTTTAAATTGATCGGAACGCTATAAATCAGTTCGTAAAATCCATACTTTAACAAAAGAAGACTTATAATAATGAAAATTGGTCTGTTCCACAACTGCAAGAATCTACTAATTTGTACTATTTTTCCGATAACATAAAGGAAAAAATGTTATCGTAGTAAAAAATAGTAGCTTCTTTCAGGTTCTGGAACAGAGCAAATATTTGAAACTAAAATACACACATGCTCTGTTCCTGAACCTGCAAGAAGCTACTAATTTTTACAACAATAATTTTTTTCTTGTTATCGGAAAAAAACAGTAAAAATTAGTACATTCTTGCAGGTTCTGGAACAGACGACTAGTATTTAATATTTTAATTTCGAAAATCAAAGATACTTTCCGTTATTTTGGCTCCTCCCTATTCGTTTAAAACAGGGCGAGAGACCAACAATTCGTTTGAACATTTGTGGACAATTTTTACATGACTGAAGTGATTTCCTGATCACGCTAAAATGGTTTTATCAAAACACACGTTTCCCACGAACCTCCACGGAGGGCCTATGGAGACTTCTCTCATATCAAGGAGTGCATTCCGATGCATATTAGCTCAAATATATGGAGTTTCCTTTTTGCTGGCCGAATTCGAACGGCGTGTCTAAAGGCACTAGTTGTAGGGATGTTTTACATCAATGAAATACTTTGGAAAGGTCGCCTATAATAAGCTGAGGGGCTTTTGGTCCCCGCTGAAGAATGTGATGTTATCTTGCCTGAGGATTTTATACCAATGCAAATATTAAAAAAAAAAAATAAAGTTAAAAATTATATTTTACTAGCGGACCCGGCGAACTTCGTCTCGCTATTAAGGAATAAAATTTCATACAAAAACTCAATTTTCGATTTTTCCAATTTTCCGACTTTTCCAGAGGGATTTTCCAAAATTTTCTTCCGCAAAGACCTTCTCCTCGAAAATGCGAATAATTGATAAAAAATTTTACAGAAATCGGCCTAGCCGTTCTCATTTTATGAATTACTATACATTTTTTACACCATTTTTATATATATAGATAAAGGAAATGTCAAATGAACAATTTTATATAGAAAATATTTTTCATTTCAAATTTTCATAGAACAAGAATCCTGCCCCAGGTTATCAGTGGTATAATGACGACCCCACCGTTATCTTTTGAACAGATTTTTAACTTAATTGCTTTAAAGGGAAAACAAAATGAATTTGCAGCTTATCAACCAATCAATAAGAAGATCGAATCTTGTGGTCATTTGCTTTTTTTATTGGATTTTAAGTTATAAATTAAAATTGAATTTTATGGGCCGATTCCGTACAGCGAGGCGAGTCGTGTCGCGTCGCCAAATGCAATTTTTCGATTCCGTATGGCAATATCGCCTGACGTCGTCAAATTTTGTCGCCGAAATGTTCATTTTCCGGCGACAACAAATTAGCTGTCGCCGTACATTTTTACTAACGAATAAAAATAAAATAAAAATAACTTGTTATCGACGATTATTTTCTATCGCTGTACGTAGTACATTTTTTAAATTTTGTCACAGAGACGATAGACGACGCGACATGACTCGCCTCGCTGTACGGAATCGGCCCATAATTTTTTTTATATGGGGTTATCATGAATGAAATTTCCCCTTGAGTTTTGTCTTTCCGCCGTTGCAACTCAAGGGAGAAAGTGAAAAAATTCACTGGGAATTGCCGTTCATGAACCCCCATAACCTCTAAACCAGTTTCCCCTAAAAGTTGAACTCCTAAAAAGACTATAAATCTGTTCAATAAATAAATGTAACTTATACAATTGACCTTCCAAGCTAGCCCAAGTGTGCTTAAGAATGGAACATTTTTTATTGAATTTGGAATAAAAACCACAAACAAAAGAGAAATCAATGACTTCGTATGACTTCCCACCAAACTTCCATAGTCACTAGCATTAAAATTCGTACTTTAAGTTGCCATCACCACCCACCTTAGATTGAATTGAAAAATTTGCATAACCTCAAAACTAGTTTCTCCTTCTTTATTCAGCTGGCAACTATAAATCTGTATGCTAAAATCCTTTCAATAACTAAAGGTAACTTATAAAATTGGCGCTTACAACTATTTCTTGTTTTTAATTCTCTTTACAAGCATTGGAAGAAAGCACCTAGAACCCAAGAGTGTGCAGGGGAATTGAAAAATATTTATTGAATTTGGGATGACAAAACCAACAAAAGGAAAACCAATGATTTAATAAAACAGAAGAAGAAATTCAAGTAAAATAATCTTTAGTGGCGAGGCCCATTTCCATCTTGATGGCTTCGTCAATAGGCAGAATTGACGCATTTGGGGTGAGGAAAATCCTCGAGTGATTCACGAGAAGCAAATGCATCCTCGACGTGTCACTGTGTGGTGTGGTTTTTGGGCTAAAGGAATCATTGGACCTTTTTGTTTATGAAAATGAGGCAGGTCAAGCGCAAACAGTCAATGGTGTTCGGTATCGTGAAATGAAAACCAGTTTTTTTCTTACCTAGAAAGGAAGAAATGAATGTGGAGGGCATGTGGTTTCAACAAGACGACGCCACATGTCAACAGCCAGAGAAACAATTCACAAATAATGTCGATTTACACACATCACCATATTTGACTATCGTGAACTGACCCTTTTGTATGCCCGCCTGCTACCCCATTTTGCCCTTACGGAAAAAATTTGTAAAATAAAATATCTATCTATAACTCTGACAATTAACAAACATTTTCGATAAGTTAGCGCGATAAGGCTAAATGGACAGGTAGTCGTTTCAAACAATTTTGAATATGTTTCAAAACTTTTTATGTTGTTGGGAAACAAGTTGTGTGACAACACTACCTATCCATTATGCCCTAGCGCGGTTAGAATAAAGATAGCAACATTGATGTCAACTTTATTTTTAATTTTTCATTAATATTTTTGGGTTCCAATTTCCCCCATTTTATCGACAACTCAATAAAGGCTTATGCCCAGTTTGAAGCCCCCTCGCTGATCTCTTTAGACATGTAATACAGTCAATAGCCCCCCTGGGTTCTGATTACAACGATATAAAGTTTTTGCTGCGGAAGTTCACACATTTCGAGATATGGGACATAGCACCCTTGATTTGATCCCATTGTTAACATCGGAAACAATGGACTATGGGAACTATACATATCGCCGTAAGCAGAGCAACAATGGCTACCAAAAAGGCAGACATGACAAAAAATGCGCGAGGAGGCAGATTTGTTTCACAATGTGCTCTGAATTTTTGGGTAAAGGAAGTCTTATAGTTTCCCAGAATAAGGCCCATATTCAAAGTTCCATAAGTACCCATTATTTAATTTCATAATTTTTTAAGATAACAACGGGAACTTTGGACTTCCTCAACAGCAAAAATATATCGGACACCAAGGACTACCAAAAAAGGAAGACAACATGACAAAGAGATCCGCGAGGAGAAAGTGAAAAATGCGGAGTTTTCATTCAGAATAACACCCCTAAACCGTATGTTTTGTCTCTGGCGTTTCAACATAAAGGAGAGAGTAAGAAAACTCACGGGGAATTTTCGTTCAGAATAACCCTCTATATTAAATACATAACACAAATTATGTAATTGATTTACATATATATATATATATTTTTTTCTTCACAAATGTCAGTTAGCATAACTAAATAAACATCAATCGCAGCGCAACACAAATGGATGAGTTGTCTACTTAAGGCATGCTACATTTCTACTATAAAAAAATGGTCAATTACTTTGAAAGTTTTTTCGACAACAAAGTATGCTCCCTCGGGTTAAGTGAATTAAAATTATAAATTTAATTAATTAAATTTTAATTTTACAACACATAAAAAAGGAAATTACCAAAAAGCAAAGATACCATGTCTGAATCGGCAAATAACCCCGAAGCGGCTGCCCTTTCTTCGAATAGTCTTGTGGAAAGAGATCCTTTTATCCTGATTGTATTGGCAGATGGACAAACAAGAGCACTCCATATTGGAACCGACATCGGAAGAATGTTGGTCGGAAGTTACTACTTTATAGAAGAACGAGTTTATCTAACCTTATGTGTATATAATGCGATAACAGAAGCGAGTAATACCTTAACATGGAACGAAGCACCAGTTGAAGTTAATCTCACTATTGAGAGTGCCTGCCCCATTTCTGAAAAGAATTCTAAAAACAAGAGCATCAGATTATTCCTCTTTGGTCAATCATTTAGGTAAAGTTACCAAGGATAATTCAGCCGATCGCCATATGAAAATGAGTTTTAATGGGTATTGAGGGATTGGCTCAAGTTTATTAAGAACTTTGTCGGTCAAATAAGATTAATCAAATACTTATTGACTATGATAACCATGATGTTAAAGCATTTTTCACCTGTTGTGCAAATTGCAAGACTGATAATCCTGATGAACGTTTGTTTAAGTATATGGAAGAATATCATTTTGCTTGTATTTGGCTATTCATGCCAATGTTGAGAATTATGATACATCCATTACTAAGCCAATGACAGCTTATTACAATCAATTAGGGGTAAATTTTATATCCATTTCAATGCCTTTTCTAACTACTGTGTTCACGATTTCCTAACTCAAAGCTTGAGACCGTCGACATTTAAAAGACTCTGTTGGCTAAACCTACACCCTTGGATCAGTTATCTGTTACTCACATGAATGCCTTGGAATGGTATGTCTATGATCAGGGAAACTCATGCCATAATTACAGCAGAAGAGTAGAGGGTTTTCATGGCAATAAATCTCTATATAGCCGAGATAAAGAGTTTTATGACATGGTGGCAGCAGTATTGTAAAACTGTTGACTTTGAATATACTTGGTATGTGAGGCCTGAATTACTAGATACAAATGAGGAATATATACTCTACAACTCTTAAAATTATGAAGAGTGAAAATCAGATGATGAACTACAAGTCAGAAGAAATTAATCTTGATATTCCAGCTAGTCATTTGGGGAAGAGCACATGTTTAAGAGCACCAAACGCAAGTTCAGACGAAATGGATGAGGAATATCTACGTTTAATTGGCGCTGTTCAATTGGGAGCAGATGCAGAGGTTATGGCCGTAATAGAATTGCTGAGACGTTTTCGTGCAATCACAACTAACTGAGTTCTCAGATTTAATACATTATGGGCCATTATTATATGTTTTCTTTTACTATTGGATGGATTTTGAGACGCAAAATAAGCCAATTTGGAGGCGTTAAAAATATAATTTCCACAATAAAATTGAATGCCAAGAATGTTCTCCATGAAATTTCATGATCATAAATCATAAATCCAAACTTTAACAAAAGAACACTTATAATAATGGGGGTATACATATATCGATCACATTGAATTACATTATTAATTATATTGAACAACCTCAGGTTCAATGATAGTGGTTTATATTAATAAATTGTTAATACCGCATAGAACACAGATCCTCAAAATATTTCTTGCATTTGTTATGGTAAAGGTAAGGTCACATTAGGCGAATATTTGCTCCAGCGACCGACAGTGTGCGCTTACTGAGAGCAAAGCAAGTGAGCATAAATAATGCAACTGCAGATGGAAACAAAAAGAGGGAATACGAATAGAAGATCTTCAAAGGTATTTCCCTTTTAACCACTAATATGCAAATGTTATATTATTTGTTATTTAACTATGAGATAGCTTAGCTTTGAGGAGGACTTGGTTAAATCGAAATGTATAAAGTCTCATTGGTTACGAAGTGAATAATTTCTGTGTGGTGTGAACGAAAAATGTTCTAGCAAGTTGACATAAGCATGTTTTACCCCCAGTTTTTGTAAAAATTTTTATTCTTTTCACACGAATTATCAAATTTTTTAGATCGATTTACTCGCCTTAGTGCAAATGTAGAGCGCTGATTTTTAAATGAGGAATTCTTAACTATATATGGAACTCATCTACGAAAAATTAAGTCTGTATGTCATCTGTGGGCTGAGCTATGGCTGCCTAAATTATTACGAATATAGACGAACGAACAAAAATAAGTTACAAAAACTGGGGGTTAATGAAAACATTTGGAAACTGCTTTTTGTTATTTTATTCTGTCGAATATCCTACCTAGGATCGAAATTGTATATCTCCCCCATTTTCAAAAACGCACTATCCTACTACACTTTGGACAGGCCGGTCTTCTTCCATGCTTCTTCTTCTTACTGGCATTTCACATCATATTATTGTTAGTTAAATTAGTTTAAGAACTTTATTGAGTTTTGTTTTTTTTTGGTTCACTTTTCAAATTAAAATGTATGGTATTGTTGATGTTGTTGTAAAATTCTAAATTTTTGAATAGAAAAAAAAGAACCCCATTTTTTGTTGGTTTTAACTTAAAAATAGTAAATTTATGTTTTTGTGTGTGTTTTTAAATAAAAGCAAAAAGATTAATAAACCACATAAACTAGATTTTTTTTGTATATATAAAATGTAAATTTCAAAAAATTACATATATAAATTATTTACGAAAACATTAACGTAATAAAAAAAAAAGAAAAACAAAAAATTAACACTTTTTTGTTTCTTTTTCATCTTCTTCCTCTACTTAGTTGTTGTTGTTGTTGGATTGTGTGATTTGTTGTTTTTGATTAAAGACAGAAAGAAAAAAGTTTACTTCTCCTTTTTAGCGAATTGCGATTGTTGTTGTGGCTGTTGTGAGTGAGGTTGTGGTGGAGGTGGAACGTATAAAAAACCTTGTGATTTGTTTTAGTTTTTTTTCTTTTCAATCAAGTTTACTTTTTCTTCTTCTTCTCTTTCTTTTTTTTATCCATCCCATCAGGGGTTTTGAAGTAAAAATGTGCTGTTTTTTTGTTACTTTTCTTGTAGTTTTGTGTGTATTTTTATTGTTGTTGTTTTTGTAGAAGTAAAATTGTATGTTCTTGTTGTTGTTGATTTTGTTTAATTAAAAAAGTATGGTTGTTGTTGCTGTAGTTGTTGTTTTGTTGTAATGAAGTAGAACTCTTTTTAGAGCAAATTACATTTGGTCCTCTTCCTCTTTTTAACTTGCAATGCAGCTTTAGTGGCGGTTTCAAAAACTTCTCTAACACCTTCCTTGGACTTGGCCGAACATTCTAAATAGGCAAAGGCATTGATTTTTTCAGCCATAGCACGACCTTCTTGTGGCTTAACTGGTTCTTGCTTCATTTTTGCAAGATCCTGAAAGGTGGGGAGAGAGAGAGAAAGTTTATTTGTTAATCAAAACCGCTTTGCTATTTTAAAATATAATTTTTAAATACATACCCGAATTGTATTGGGATCGTTTCTCAAATCTTTTTTGTTACCCACCAAAATAATGGGCACATTTGGACAAAAATGCTTGACCTGCAATAGAAATAAAATAATGTGATTAATAATAATCTATAGAATGTCTTATAGGTATCTACTGTCTTATAGGTATCTGTAGTAGTGTAGTGTAATGCTGTCTATCTATAGAAGATCTCTATATATTATCTCTCTTTATACATATAACTCATAAAGGTCTTTTATCTATCAGGTGAATGGGTTTAGCTGGGCAGTTAAAAAAAAAATACAGCGTGTCGTGCGCTCCCAATCCACACCCAGGGCATGATTTGAGTATCGTGCTACCAAAGCGGGCCCAATACGAATTGAGGCGGTTGCATCGTGCTAGTCTTGGAGTACGACATTCGCACTGTACCTTTGCCGTGGCTAGCTTACCTTAAACAATCTTCACGTTTGTACCTTGTGGACCTCTTGCTCTATAGATCGTTAGGATATCTCCTGGATGGGCGAATCCTCTCCATTAGATTGTGACAATGCTCTCTATCTATACAACATCTCTATATATTATCTCTATATACATATAACTCATAAAGGTCATATATCTATCAGGTGAGTGGGTTTAGCTGGGCAGTTAAATACAAAGTAAATACAGCGTATTGTGCGCTCCCATCCACATCCAGGGCATGATTTGAGTATGGTGCTACCAAAGCGAGCCCAATAAGAATTGAGGCGGTTGCATCGAGCTAGTCCTGGAGTACGACACTCACACTGTACTTTTACAGTGGCTGCGGATCGGAATAAATCTTCACGTTTGTACCTTGTGGACATCTTGCTCTCTAGATCATTAAGATATCTCCTGGATAGGCGAATCCTCTCCATTAGATTGTGACAACAATGTCTTGCCGGGCTGATACGCCGGTAATATCTAATATAAGATAAAGATGGTCCACTGTTGTGAGGAGCCCCTGCTCTGGCAAGTTTGAATATTTTTACACTGTGTAGCGCTAACATTTGTATACCACATTGGCGCCGCATAGCTTACCACAGACCGTCCGATTACTTATTCCTACTTCTTATCTTGTCGCAAATAGAGGTTGCTTGTGTGCACGGCTTAAACATTCTATCGAATGTTACACACAATTTTTTGGTTAGTGGTCGGAATCAGGACACCATCGATCAGTGTGTTGAGAGGGAACCTTATTTCTGCTGTCCAGGTAGAGAACAGTGTGGCCGTAGATTTAGCGGCGGATATTTTCGTATTTCGTATTCGTATACATCACGCTCTGTTGCACTATATGGAGCTTTGAATTATTCCAAAAATGACTTGGATCCACACCTATGTTTGATTATCCACAACGTTCCAAACACAGCTGGACGGAAGTCTTCGCTATGTCATCGAACAGCTTGGTATAGTTGACTGTATCGATGGGTCAAAAGCCACCACGACTGTTCGGTCGCATGGTCTGTTTTGGTTCAGTCCTTGACTGATATGTTTGTATAGGGCGCGTAATGTTGTTGTGATACTAAACATTTTCTGGAATCCATACTTATATTGGTCAACTAGGCAACAGCTTTCTCATCATGGAGAGGAGTATTGCCTAAGAATTTTCGCTACTGGCGGGCAGGAGAAAATGGGCTTTGCCTTTGCTGGGAAATTGGTTTGCCTTGTCTGGAATCAGTAGGGAGACAGATCACTTTGTCAACTTTCCAGCCATCTGGTACAATAGAGGTGACTAACGATAAAGTTGCATAACCATTGTCGCCATTGAGATTCCGTGTGCATGCAAATTTTTAGATAATTTCGCGCTTATCGTAAATTGTGGTGTTACCACCTCGGCTTAGAGGGTTTCTGTATGGGGTAACACACTCCTCTTTGCCCCCGGTTAAAATAACAAGCACATCTCTTGGGATCTGTCACGCCGTTGAAAGTTCTACCATTCTTCTTTCTCGGATTCGAGTGTGATTTAACCGTTGGCCACAACTAATCCTGTTTTAATGCTGCATTGCTTCAGGTGGCCTATCCACTTAAACAGTAAGTTCCCTAACATGCTAGTCACGTGGTCTCTTCTGGCAAATTTGGTCTAATTTCGGCTATTTGAACGGCAGTGATCCGAAAAATGATCCAAAATCAGTAACCAGAAGATCTTAGGTAATGGATAGCGGTGATATGTGAATTCTCTGAATCCTTACCAATCACCTTTTCCATGGTTCAAAAAAGTACGGCGGTTCGGTCTTTTAAGAGAGACGATGACGGCAGTCGTGTCATCCTAACCATGAAAAATCCACCACCTAGACGCATCCGTAAGGACTTCAGGTGCTATTGTGGGGACATCTAAGACGTCATTCCATCAACAGCGGTCTCCGAAGCCATAAATTTCTACAGATGCAACAAAGTCCCAAACCAACATCTTCAAGCAATTTCGGATACTGAGCGGCTTCTTCCAAGGTAAACAAGAGAACGCATTAACAGAACATTAACAGAGAACGCATAAACAGATGTAACAAAGTCCAAAACCAACATTAGGGTCCGGTTACAGTAGTATTCTCAATACCATTGTTCATGCTACTCTAAACAGATGTCCAACCTAACATCATTCCACTGCAATGAACATGGACAATGATGCACCTCGTGCTAGTACGACCAATCCTTGGGCGGGAACGACAAAAGACACTCGACGTAGTTAGTGACGCCATTAACCAGCAGAGCATTAACCCTCATCTCCTGAGGGATAGTGAGACCCTCCGAGAGGAGAGGAGAGCCCCCTCCATGGGACTGGGAGAGCTGGGAGGACGATGAGATGGATATCACAATTATCCCATCTCAATCGTCCAAAGAAGTTCTCTCATGTGCCTTGGAGAGCTCAAACCTTGCGGTCGGGGATCCTGCTCCCTCAGGGGATGAAGTGTCGGTCGGTTCCGACAAACCTTCCTTATGTAGGCAAGATGCTTTGGTGGAAGATGTTATGGTGGAGGAAACGACGACGGCCTCCCCCATGTCCCCCTCAACCAAGTCAAAAAGGGCCAGGCAAAGGAAGGACAAGTACAACTACCGGAGAGCCGTGTTTTACTGCACGAAATTTATTGGCAGAGACCCAACTGAGGTAACTCAGGCGAATTTAGGGAGATTGGATTGAAGATTCAATTTGTGAGGCGTTTCGAACGGAAATATCCTCACATTGAGAAACTCTTCCTTCCAATCGACCGAATTCCGACCCCTGTGAAGGATGCTGTTTCCAGCTCAGCGGCTGTGACAAGAACATCTTCCACAGGGAAAACAACAAAACCGATGGTGTCGAATTGCTCGAGTCCTTTGCGGACGACTGCGGTAGGACCAGGCAGCTCGACCTCATCGGTCCCTAATCCTGTCGTTTCGAAGCTGGCGCAGGAAAGGACGCAGCCTCAAGCTAAGCAGCCGCTAAAGGCACCGCCTATCTCGACTGCTTCGTCGGTGGCTGCTGCCGGACCAGTAGGGGAAAAGAAGGGTGGAGAGCGATCAGGGGCGACGATTGTGCAAAGGACGGGTCAACAGACCATTGCAAAATCGTCTGCAACTGATGGATCTCACTCTTCTGGAGGCAAGAAGGATGGAGCGTGGAACAGGACTGGCACGTCGAAGAGCCATGTGACTGGTTCGAGGGATGGCTCATCGACCTCAAAACAGGGCGGATCTTCGAGGACATCTGCGCAGGAATGCGTTAAGAGGGTTAGGTCCTCCAAAGATCCGCATCCTATTGCTAAGAGGGTGGTGGAACATCGGTCGAACAACCATGTGGAGTCCTTCGCAAAGGTGACCGGTCAAAAGAAGGTAGAGAAGGCTGAACCGGGGAAGGCCGACAAAGCCGACCAAGGGCTGAAACCTTCTCAACCTTCTGTTGAACGGTCATCGGCGTCAGCGGGCTCCGAGGTGACGGTCGCTCCGGATGATCTCCGGGTGGCGATCATCGATAGAGCTGATCTGGATGGGAGGATCAGCGATACGCACTGTCTCGCGGTGGAACGTCTTCTTAGGAAGACCATCACGTCTGACGAGGTAGACGCCAGGAAGACCGGTCTTGGCAGGGCAATCGTCCACAGGGGCATCAAAGTCCTCTATTGTCAGAATGAGGAATCGAAGGACTTCCTCATCAAGACGACTAAAGGCGCTGGTGAGCTCTGGGGGGCTGCAGGCTGGTGCCACCTACAGACTCCGACGTAGAGGAGGTGATGAAGATGATCAGAAAGCAAAATAGGGGTTGCCAGGACACGTCATTTATCAGTCCGGCTGCCACAATGGTTATTTTTGTCGAGCTGTGGCAATCTCCTCTTATCCTCGTATGATCGTCTTTCTTCAGTGCGTACCTACACTGCCGCTCACTTGAATAGAACCCCCTACAACATTATTTTCAACCTCCATTTTTTCCGTTTTATGCATGATATGAAGTGTTTAAGTTTTGTTGCATGAGTTTGGAGTAAACTTAGTCATTCATCCGTATTCAATCCAAAATAAAGTAAAAAATTTGGCTCATTTGAATAGAACCCCTCTTTAAAACTTGGGTATACAGAAAGACTGTATTAGAATATTGATGCATAGTCGCTCTATATTGAAAACAAAGTACTTTCAGTAATATTCAGTAAAAGTATATCCCTCCTGCTTAAGGATAAAGCTGTATATCCTGCTTTGGCAAGGATTCTTGTTATAATCAAGTGAAATGCCTAACAAGGCTTGCCTTTTACTTTCAACAAGTTTATTTTTGGAAGCATACTGTCCCCTAGAGTCGTATATTTTACGCATAAGTCACTCCCATACATTTTAGAGAATATTTACCACTGTGTAATATTGCCCTCAGGATATCAGCATTTCTTCTGAAAAATTTAAGTTTTGACGACTCGAATTGTAAAAAAGTTTATAAAATCATGATGAAATTTCCACTCCGGACTTTCGAAAATGTTTCTAGCTATTGGAAATGTCTGTTTTTAATATAGAGTGAGTGACTATGCATCAATATTATAATACAATCTTTCTGTATACCCAAGTTTTAAAGCCTAATGAGCCAAATTTTTTACTTAAATTTTTGACTTTATTTTGCTTTCGATGTCTAATTCGTACATAAATTGGATTTTAATACGAATGAATGACTAAGTTTACTCCAAACACATGAAAGAAAATATAATAAACCTTAAACACTTCATATCATGCATAAGACCATGTTTATATTATAGCCTTTTGCAGGGTTAAACTTCTTAATGAGGATTTATTTAACGTATACGTAAAGGAGTTGACATTTGAAACCCAGTGGGTTTGTTAAATCCGATTATATATAAACGTACTATAAAACGAAAAAAAAAAACTGGAGGTTGAAAAAATTTTGTAGGGGGTTCTATTCAAGTAAGCGGCAGTGCATACAAGCATCTCTACCTCTGCAGTTTCACATTCAACCGCTACTCCCATACATTGTCGCTCCCAGTCAATACGGTGCATAGAACCGGCCTCCGTGGAATTGTTTTGAAAATGAGATTTTGTCTAACTCGAGAATTCATGGTAAATGGCAAGTTAGCTTGCCACTGCACCACGGTCCCTATAGAGATCCTATCAATAGCAATTTTGACTGCTAATCAATTATAATAATTTTGTCTAAGAACTCATATACATTTGAATGTCCACCACCATCAGTCTACTTCTTTCTATTTATTGTTTATTTATAGCAATTCTTACCTCTGGGGTCCATTTTTCAGGAATATTCTCTAATGAATCTGGTGAATCCACTGAGAAACACATTAATATAACATCTGTGTCTGGATAACTGAGTGGGCGAAGTCTGTCATAATCTTCTTGTCCAGCTGTATCCCATAAGGCCAATTCAACCTGGAAATTATTGAAAAGCAATAAACAAATTAATAAAACGTAGATAAAAATAAATAAATAAATAAATAATAAGAATTTATAAAATAGTCAAATACACGAACCAACCACTACAAAAAAAGAAAACTTTGAATCAATTATATGATTTTACATGTTCAAGTTGCAAATCGATTGGATTAAATCCAAATACAATTGGCTATCTGTGTAAATCTTGTTATTGGTGGTGATGGTGGTCATATCAATCTAGGCTAGAGGAATAAAAAGGCTTTTGTTTTATTAATTGATTTCTTCATTTTTTTTGTTTGATAATATGAAAACCAGCCAATGGACTGAGAACCAATGAACAGCAGATAAGGGGCAACAACAATAACAACAAAACTGAAGATTAACAACAAATTGTTACTTTGTGGTGTATGTGACGTGTAAACAGTATATAGAACACAACAAAAACAAAATAAATAACAACAATAGGTATATGAAAATAATTAAATAAAAACTACTCTACAGCAATTTGTAGAGCCCAAGCTTCAATAATTTGTCTGCCTCCCTAGCCTACGCCACCACTTTCTCTGCCCATGGTATATTTCTGGAATAATGGCCAATTAAAAGAGGAAATACCATAATTATTAATCATCGTCACTGTTGTTTTGGTCGAAGTCAACGACGACAGCCAGCCACCAGCGGCAGCAGCACCCAACAATAACCACACAACCAGCCATGACAGAGAGTCAATGCTGGTTATATTCTAGGTATGTATATGCGCCTCTGTCATGTTGTGCTGCTGTCTGCTAAAGTAGCAAACAATGACGAACTACAGCAACAGAAAATAAAAAAAACATGAAGATATATAATAGAATTCCATGGGGTGTAAGGAGAAATAGAGGAATATTTTTTTGCCAAAACAAAATGAAAATATAAAAACAAGAATAAAGAAAATCAAGAAACAACAAGCAGAGTAGCAACAAACAAACAAACCACTGAATGGTAGCCTAATTTTTAAAGTCCATATTTTTACAGTTTCCAAGTATGAAATGAACTGAAAGCAAATGTTGCCCCCTTTCTTATCAAAAGAAACAAAAAAACTGTAATTGGGTAAAATTTATAAATACTCGTACATACATACAATAATCTTATCAAAATATAAATAGTAAAAAAAATGCAAAAAGCAAGAACTCTGTATGAATTGAAAGGGGAATTTAATTTCATATATCCACACAATAAGAGGTGAGGAAACGATAATAAAATACGACTTCAAAATCACTTCTTACTTTTTGTAATAATTCTATAAATAGCTATGAGGAATACCAAACAAAAACAACAACAATGAAGAAGAAGACGAAACCTTTGCGTTAGACTTTAGAGCAGCAAGCAGCAAATTGGCAGTTGAAGTGAGACAAATGACAAATTAATAACTTTGCTGCTGATTTCATGCAATAATATATCAGCAGTTAGTATTTCTCAGTATTTTTAAACACGCCACTAATGTCGTCATAAATTTTGCCAAACCATTAAAGGAGGGGAGACGTTTAAAGCATATTCAGCTTAGTACCAATTATGAAGAAAACCAGGGTTAGGATTGCAACAAAAGTGATGAATGACTTAAACATTTGTTAAGAGGGTCTCCTCTAAATTTTATAGATACCAACTCCAAAGAAGATGCTTTCCAATATATAATATGACATTTTTTTCGTTCTGTCAAACTTCACGCACCTGTCAATTCTAACTGATGTCTTGGTGTTAATATATCCCAGCAAAAAAAGTCCTCCCAAAATCATGGGTTTTGTAAGGGATTTTTGGCAGCCGTAACTACTCACAAACCCCCTTTCTTCCCCATTATTTTTACAAGGGCATGTCGCACTCAGTTTCTAGTTATTTTATGACCACTAGAATAACTAGTTATTCTTTGGCCACTAGAAGTTGAAAAGTAAGGTGAAAAAAATTCTATTTTTAGAACAGTTGATGTAGAGAATTTGTTTTTAAATTCATCACACTTCTTACTTTATTTTATTTCGCTGTCTGCCCGAATTGAACCCACGAACCCTCTGATTTCTAGCTAAAGGCTCTACACACTGTGCCACGCACATATTAAGGGTTGCTTAAGAACTTAAATGTGCAGTGCACATGTGCACCACGAACTGTTATTTTTTAATTAAAAAAACTCGCGTGCCGACGGTGAGCGTTGAACACACAACCCTAGGATTTATAATCGGACACACACACACTGTGCCACCGTCCTCATTACTTAGTGAAGAGTAAAGTAAGTAGGTTTGCCTTGTAAATTTTTTAGAAAGTAACCCATTACTTTTCAGATTACTTGTAATGCGAAAAGAAGTTTGTTTAAATTACTTTATAATGGGTTACGTAATGACTAACGGATCCGAATTTTTGATGGGATGCATCAACGAAACATAATCATACAGCCTATGAATGTACAAAACAAGTTAAGTAAAAGTCAGCTTTGTCGACAGATATATACCCTTTTTCCAAAACATTTTTGTTGTAATAAGTATTGTGAGAACTATTCGAAAAAAAAAAAACATTTTAAATTTATCCGCGTTCTCATCTCAAGTTCTCAACCTGGTCTTAAGACTAAATGTTTTAATTTTTGGGGAGAGGTTCCATCTTCGAATTTAACGTAATTTTTGAAGAACGATTACGATGTGCAAATATTGCACATAATCGAGGACTATGAGCAATAGTTCATGGCCCTAGGGTTTTTACTGCTTTAGTCAGTCTGGACTAACCCCCCATAAAAATATTATTGTCGTAATAAAAGCTGCTGGGACTGCCGTAAAAATTTCAAAACGATCCTCGATGTATTTGGAAGAAATTTCACGATGTGCAAAGTTTCGGCAAAATGGGATAAATAATTCGTAAATTTTCATGTTTTCGAGCCATTTGAGGTGTTTCCGAAAGAGTTACTTAGTACTTTTTGAAGTATGGTCTTGCCCCCGAATAATATTGAACCAACGTAAAAGGGGTTGTTTATCCGTTCGAGAGTTGACCGATATAGCCCACCTTCAAACTTGGTTTAAGTTTGGGTTGATCCGTTCGAGGGTTATCTTGCACTCTTCATTTGCATAAATGATGAGGGTAAAAACTTTAACAGGAATAGTGGATTTAAATTTCCTATGGGTAGTTCTCTAATTAGGTATCATAAACAGTGGGCCTAATTATTCCGCAATTCTTCATATACGAGGGCAGTTCGGAAACTTCTTAGCCTAGCACAAAAAGCGCGGTATAAACAGAAAAAAGTTAAGTGTTTTGGAAACTTCCATCTCTGTTATGAACACATGTTAAATTTTGTTTCGATCTGGCAACTCCTTCATATAGAAACAGGTGTTCAAAAAAGATGCATCCGCAATTTTTTTACAATGGAAAAATTAGAAATGCGTGCTGTCATTAAATATTTACATAAAAAGGTTTATCGGGACAAGAAATTCATAATGATATGGTGAATGTGTTAGGTGAAAGTGGTCCTTCATATGCAACAGTAAAAAATTGGGTTGCTGAATTTAAACGTGGTCGTACATTGAGCATTGAAGATGAACCACATCGTGGACGTCCAAAAACAGCAACAACAACAGAAATTGTAGCCAAAGTGCATGATATGTAGACAGCGGAATTTTATGCAACCCCTATTTTTGGTCCGATTCATGTCAAATTTTGAGACTGGGCATATTTTTGGCTTCTGATTACATTGCAATCGAAACATATGACATATGCAAAATTATGCAAAATGCATAAATTTTTGCATATGCAAAATTTAGGCATTTTACATATTTTCTTATGCAACAAATATGTCAATAATAGGTACAAAAATGTTTGTGTGTACAATTTTTCTGTTTAAAATTCTCTTCAGACAAGTCAATAAAATAGAGAAATGTATAACCACAGCCACAACCTTCAAAATACCGAAAATCGGGAGATACCGCTCTATGGGGGCTATATGAAGACGTGGACCTATACCGACAAATTTCAGGTGGAAAGTTTTATATCCTCAACGAAGACTTAATACCAAATTTCAGCCATTTCGGAGGGATATTGAGGGCACAACCTTCAAAATACCAGAAAACCGGAGGTACCGTTCTTTGTGGGCTATATGAAGACGTCGATCTATACCGACAAATTTCAGGTGGAAAGTTTTATACCCACAGCGAAGACAAAATGCCAAATTTCAGTCAGGAGGTACCATTCTATGGGGGCTATATGAAGACGTGGACCTATATCGAGAAATTTCAGGTGGAATATTTTATACCCACAAGGAAGACTTAACACCAAATTTCAGCCATTTCGGAGGGATATTGAGGGCACAACCTTCAAAATACCAGAAATCCGGAGGTACCGTTCTATGGGGGCTATATGAAGACGTGGACCTATACCGACAAATTGCAGTTGGGAAGTTTAATACCCCCAACGAAAACTAAATACCAAATTTCAGTCATTTCGGTGGGATATTGAGGCCACAACCTTCAAAATACCGAAAATCGGGAGGTCCCATTCTATGGGGGCTATATGAAGACGTGGACCTATGCCGTCAAATTTCAGGTGGAGTGTTTTATACCCCCAACGAAGACTAAATACCAATATTCCGTAATTTCGGTGGGATATTGAGGCTACAACTTTCAAAATACCGAATATCGGTAGGTACCGTTCTATGGGGGCTATATGAAGACGTGGACCTATGCGGACAGATTTCAGTTGTAAAGTTGCATACCCCTATCGAAGACTTCATGCCAAATTTCAGCCATTGCGGTGGGATATTTAGACCACAAATCCCTGAATATATTTTTGCATATGGTTTTGCATATGCTAATTTTATGCAGATATGTACAAATATGTCAAAATATTCACGATATGCAGAATATGCAAAATATGCAAAAATTTCAGGGCCTAATTCGTTTTATTTTGTAATAACACGAGTTTCTGTCTAATCAGATTTTCTCTACGACCATCCTAACCATATATGCATTTGCATAGGATTCCGCTGTCTAATGATATGATATTAAATGATCGACGAATAAAAGTGCGTGAAATTGCTAATATCATGGGCATCTCAAATGATCGAGTCCATTCAATTTAGCATGAAGAACTACAGATGAAAAAGCTTTCTGCAAGATGGGTGCCGCATTTGTTAACAGCCAAAAACGCATAAGAATGAACATTTCTCAAGCTTGTTTGGATCGTTTTAAGCGAAATAAAATGGATTTTAAGCGTAGTTTCATAACTGTTGATGAGACATGGATCCACCACTATACTCCAGAGACAAAAGAACAATCCAAACAATGGACTGAAGCTGGAGGAAGTGCCCCAAAGAAGGCAAAAACAATTCAATCGGCTGGTAAGGTTGTGGCAACGGTTTCTTGGGACTTCAAAGGTATTTTATTGATTGACTATCTGCAAAAGGGTACAACAATAAATTCAGAGTACTATTGCAACCTTTTGGATCAATTAAATGTACAAATTCGAGAAAAACGTCTTGGCTTGCAACACAAAAAAAAATAATTTTTCATCAAGACAACGCACCAGCGCACAAGAGTGTTTTAACAATGGCTAAAATCAACGAATTAAAGTACGAGTTGCTTGACCACCCACCTTATTCTCCTGATTTAGCTCCCAGAGACTTTTACTTGTTCCCAAATCTAAAAAAATCCTTGCTGGCAAGCGTTTTACCTCAAATGAAGATGGAATTACAGTTGTAAACCACTATTTTGAAGACCTTGAGGAAAACTATTTTAATCAAGGGATAGAATTGCTAGAAAATAGTTGGACTAAGTGTATTGAAGTTTCAGGAGATTATATTGAAAAATAAAAATATTTTTTAAAAACTAACTATTCTCTTTCATTGATAGGCTAAAAAGTTTCCGAACCGCCCTCGTATTGCAAGAACACTACTTGGATGGAGTTTTTGAAACATTTGTGCATTTATAAAGGGAACTGCAGCACAATCAAATTTGTTCTAAATCATGGTTATGCGAGATGGCGGAAACGTGATAGACAATTTGCAGTTAAAACAGAAAGCCTCTCCGAACGATTCCGTATTTAAAGAAGTTTTGGACAAGTAGACAGCATTATAGTGCGATCTTTTTAACATCTACCACGTAGAGCTGGGTAAATTATATGTGAACAATGAGAGAGTTATACGTATTAAATTATAAACAAACATGGTTTCAGTTGGAATATCACAGATGGCGGAAACTTGATTAACAATTTGCAGTTAAAACAGAAAGCCTCTCAGAACGATTCCGTATTGAAAGAAGTTTTGGACAAGTAGATAGCATTATGGTGCGATCTTTTTAACATCTACCACGTAGAGCTGGGTAAATTATATGTGAACAATGAGAGAGTCATACATATTAAATTATAAACATGGTTTCAGTTCGAGTAGTACAGAAGAACCAGGCGGGTATATGTCTGTGATGATATAATACTCCTTTATGTTAATTCACCATTGGAAGCAACCAGCTCCTGTTTTATTAACACACACATGTTTTCCTTGTTTAGATCGTCTAAAAGTTAAATGCATTGAACAGAAATATTGACACTCTCCAATGACATCATATGAGCGCATTTTGCAAAAACTTTAAGCTTAGTTTTCAAGTAAATAATTAGTGTTGTGCACTTACTAAAACAATGCGCATTCTTATATATAATAATAATCATCATCGGAACATAATCAATAATAGTTCAATTGCGGTTGGCAGTAGTAAAACATTTTTTCGCTACTTTTGCACTTTCCATTCCACTTTACTTCTTCAGCACCCCCTCCCATTTGTAGGGGCACCTATAAAAACCCTTGTACATTTAGATGTTTGATGTGCATTGGACATCTCTTTTGAAATCTGTTGTCGGCCCAAATGCTAAACTTATTCCTTAGGGATTTCACTTTCTTCCAAAATGTTCAAATTCTGTTGGCCGAGCGGGAAGTTTTGGTGCCCCTAGGTGGCCCCTACACATTCTCCCTTTATATATTATCAAACACATCTTCAAAGATATCCCTCTCCCCATTCTCCCTTTACACCCCACATATGTTTAGCTCTTGCAAATTATAACCCCCTCCCCTCTACGTAAAATCTTTTCATAACCATAATTGCAAGATGACTTTGTTGTTATTCATGTGATATTGTTAAAGCAACAGGGCCAGATGTAAAGAGTTAGGTAGTGGTACACTTTCATAGCTTCACACACACACTTGCCCGCTGTAGATAACATAGTTTGGTGGAATTTATTATGACTCAAATGTAAATATTGATATAAAATATGAACATCATCATATGAGAGGGAGGTTGTGTTTGGCATAGTGATTGAGAAGTTTTGTGCCGCCCCAGTACAGAACATAAAAGAAATTTTCTTTGGAGAAGTTCACAAGAAGGTAGTGTTGTTATCCATAAAACTGTCGCAAAAAGCTACTTTTTTTTGGAAATGTTCACTCACTCACACACTAATTTTTTGCCATTTGATCTAAAACCCCTAAACTCAACATTTTAAATGTGGTTAAAAAGTAATCCTACAAAAAATTGAGAAAATCGGCTTAGATTTTGATATTTGGGGCTCAATGTACCCGATTTCACAAATTTTTGTAGGATTCGTTTTTTTTTTGCCACAACATATAAACGGAAAATGTTGTCATCGATTAGAGCGATTTCGAAAATTTCATCTCCGGTCCCATACAAACTAAAATTACTCCATGGAAAGAAAAAACATTTTCGTGGGTGGCAAAATACGTTTTGCTGTTGTTGTAGCAGCATAGGTTTGATGTTGGGTTGACTTTTGGTTTCGGTTCAATCCGGTACAATTAACCCGTTACCGTGAGATTGAAAAGAAGTTTTGGATGTTTCCAGCGTACATTTTTAGGCGTTTGTATCATAACAGTGGGTCTACTTATTCCACTGTATAATCAATCAACACAACATGCGCCAAAAATAGCATAATTCTTTCTGTATAGGGCGGGTTTTTGGAAGATTCAATAAAGGTTCAAAAAACATTTAAAAAACGTTAGTTAGTGCGATGTATACACCTATAAGTGGTTCTAAATATTGGGACATTTCGGAGCTCATATATCAGGAAGATTGGTTTCCCTAAAAAAACATATTGTCACGACCACCATCACTGTCCGCGATTATGGGGGTTATTATGAATGAAATTTCCCCGTGAGTTTTGTCTTTCCACCGTTGCAACTTAAGGGAAAAAGTGAAAAAATTCAAGGGGAATTTCCGTTCATGGTCTTAAACAAAATTAAAGCGGAAAAGTGTTGAACTTCTGTAGAGGAAGGACCTGAAGGTATCGACCGACATAGTCCATCTTAAAACAGGATCTACCAACCAGGTATTTTAGTTGGTCACCGTAGGATTTTTGAGAGCTTTTGAGTCATTATGTCAATTTCAAACTAATCCTTGAACAACTCTTAAACTGTACTTAAGCGACTTTTGTGAGGAAGGAACCGGAGGATACTGAGCTTGATTTAAGTTTGAGGGAAACATTTGAAACATTGCAATGTGCAAAGATTGGACCAATGGCAGTCACTCCTTTCGATAGTTATCGCACCCACCAGCCCGTTTACTTGGTCACCATTATTTCGGGAAGCATGGACTTGACCACGACAACCTCATATAGCTGTAAACAGGAACATGAAAATTTGAAAAAAATAACATCCTCAAACAACCTTTAATTGCACTTAAGAGAAAATTTTGAAATTTCGTATGTAAGGCAACCGAACAGTGGACCGATATAGTTCATATTTGAACCTGATCAATGTCTAGAATACAAAGTCCGCTAATACTACTAAAAACTTTAGTGAGAGAGGGGTATGTAGGAGTGATCATTAATATTTGGGCATTTCGGAGCCGTTATTTTAGGAAGTATTTCAAAGTTTTTCGCTATTTTAATTTTGCGGAGGTAACGGGACATGGTCCATCTTGAAACTGGATCTAATTTAATATGTTGTCCGACATAAACATTTTTGATGTACTTTTGAAATGATGTTACGGATACTCGGCCAAAACCGGATACTCAAATAGTAAGTCATCATGCTTATCAGTCATTATAGCTGGTCCCAGCAGGGTAAACATTACTATAGGACCCAATAATGACGGCATTAATCTGGATATTTGCCGATGCATAGTCATATATAACTAGTCTTCATCAATGTGGTACTTGTCACACAGTATCTCTTACTTCGCGTGATCTCTCAATGACTTGTTTTTGTGTTGTTTTTATTATTTTTCGCTTTTCGCCTCTGTTTGTGTCTACTTAAACAATCGCGTTTGAATATAAAGTTGTCTGCGCATTTCTTATTTCTCCCTACGCTTGTCGTCGCCCGTCGCCGGCAGTCGTTTATGTTCCTCCTTTTGTCATTTAAATTTGTTTTTATTGCTGCCTCTGCCACCATCCCGACGTAGTTGTTGTCATCGTCACCGTCGCATTTGTTATTATTATTTCTTTCGTTTTCTTCTCTATGTTTATTTGTATTAAAAGTGTTTTCATATGACTCTTTGGACGACTGACGACTCTGGTGAACGACAATTGTATGTATGGTGGATGGCTATGATGATGATTATGACTATGGCTGGTCGCGGCTGGCTGGTGTTGTATCTGCCAAATTATTGTGATGTCTTTTGGGCGTTCGAAAGAGTGTGTTGTTGTATTTGTATCATTTTGTTTTTTAATTTCAATTTGTATTCTCATCATCATCAATATCATCTCTTTTGTAGGAGAATTTTGTGTTGTTTTCTTTTTTGTGTTTGCTCCTTTTTGAGTAGATTTGATTGGTTCGATGGACAGGCAATGGAGGATTGTATCTGTCTCATATTCACAACAGTCGTCAATTTATAACAAATTGAATTTTTTTAAATATTGCATTGTTTGTTTTATTTTCTGTTGTTATTCTTCTTTTTCGTATTTGTCGTTTTGTTTAATTATTAAAGGAAGTAAAATCGATAATTGAGAATATTTGCCAAAACAAATCATCGTCATTAACAAACAGCATTGTCTTCACGAGAACACAAAACAAAAGTTTCTAAGAAATACTTTTGTCTACAAGATGTGGGGACATATGTTCCACTAGGTAGTCAAATAACACTTTTGCGATCTTGTCTATATTTTTTTTCATGTTACGATAATGTAGATTAAAACCAGTAAGGAAAGGATCAAAGTCGGACGGGGCCGTCTATATGATACCCTACACCACTGAGAATATGAAAAATATAAATCGGAGCTATATCCAGATCTTAACCGATTTTGATATAATTTAGCACATTTATTTCCAGACCGAATTCAGTCACACATTCCAAATATCATTGAAATCGGACTTACAGTGTTGCGCATATCAAAAGCAACAAATCCAGGATTTTGCATTATTTAAATTTTTGGATCGGTTACAATTTTTTAAGATGTAATATTTTGTGCCCAGTTGTTCTTTGTTATGTACAGAAGGCTTTCAACAAGTTGTTTCTGTACTTTGTAGTTGGATGTAATAACAACAACAACAATATTGACTGATCCTCGAGAATGGGAAATGCAAAACAAAAGCAACAATAGAATATTATAAAAATTTTATTGTAGTCGGTGTTAATTAACTGTACTTTTGACTTGAATTTGTCTTTTGGAACATGGCTGTGTAATTTTAGAAAGAATTTGCATTTGTTATCCTAACGGGGTTGCCACTATCTACCACTTTTCCCAGGGTGTGGGGAAATCTCAAAATACCCTCAAATTAAAACATTTTCCCTCATATAAAAATTAAAGTTTTAAAATGTTCATTCAGAAAGTGGATTAAAATCAACCATTCTTATGTTTGCCGTGTAATAAAAACGTTAAACAACCGTATATTGGTAAACACAATACATCCATCGGCACATTGTGGCTAAAAACGTCGGACAAACTTCAAAAATAATGCGAATAGGAACTTTAAAGAATTAGTTGGGACTCTTATTTCCGATATATGGCCCAGAGTACTTCGCAAAAGAAGTTTTTGAAACGATTTGAAAAGCTACACAGCCCCCAACTCAAACTACACAACGGTCAAGAACCCATTGTTTCAACCAACAATGGGTAAAATATCATAATATGTCTAAATAATTCAAGTTTTATATATTTTTTGTTATTAAATCTTATATTAAAGTATAATTTATTAAAAATTAAATAAAAAAATCATATTGTGTCGTTTAAACCATATAAAATATTGCATTTTCTACCAGTGTTTCCCAAATTGTCTTCCTTTTGGGTATGACAATAGTTTCTTGGCCAGTGTATAACTCTTCAAATTGTTTTGAAAACTTCTTCTGCGAATTACTCTGGCCCATATATCGGAAATAAGAGCCCCAACTAATTCTTGGAAGTTCCTATTCGCATTATTTTTGAAGTTTCCTTAACTTTTTTGCCAAAATGTGCCGGTGGCCTCAAGGGGTTTACAACAGGACGTATTGTGTTTACCAATATGCGGTTGTTTAACGTTTTTATTACACGGCAAACATAAGAATGGTTGATTTGAATCCACTTTCTGAATGAACATTTTAAAATTTTAATTTTTATATGAGGGAAAAATTTTTAATTTGAGGGTATTTTGATATTTCCCCATACCATGGGAAAGTTGTATAAAGTGGCAACCCTGTTAGGATAACAAATGCAAATTCTTTTTAAAATTACACAGCCATGCTCCAAAAGACAAATTTAAGTCAAAAGTACAGTTAATTAACACCGACTACAATAAAATGTTTATAATATTCTATTGTTGCTTTTGTTTTGCATTTCCCATTCTCGGGGATCAGTCAATATTGTTGTTCTTGTTATCCCATTCAACTACAAAGTACAGAAACAACTTATTGAAAGCATTCTGTACATAACAAAGAACAACTGGGCACAAAATATTACATTTTAAAAAATTGTAACCGATCTAAAAATTGAAATAATGCAAAATCCTGGATTTGTTGCTTTTGATATGCGCAACACTGTATATATCGTGTTTGGAGCAGAAAATACACGAAATCGGCCAATTTGGCACACTTATTTCTAGACTGAATTCAGTCAAACATTCCAAATTTCATCAAAATCGGACGTATATAGCGTGTTTGGTGCAGCAAATACATGAAATCGGGCGAACATATATATGGGAGCTATATCCAAATCTGAACCGATTTCGATATAATTTGGCTCATTTATTTCTAGACTGAATTCAGTCACACATTCCAAATTTCATCGAAATCGGACATCCAAATCCGGACCGTTTTTAATATAATTTTGCACACTTATTTGTAGACAAAATTCAGTCACACATTCAATGTTTCATCAAAATTGGACGTATGTAGCGTGTTTGGTGCAGCAAATACGTGAAATCGGGCGAAAATATATATGGGAGCTATATCCAAATCTGAACCGATTTTCACCAAAAGCAATAGCGTTCTTCCTATGGCTAAAAAAGTTGTAGTCCCCAATTTTCAGCTGAATCGGACAAAAAATGCGACTTGTATGTTGCGAACAAAAATACATGGACAGACGGACAGACAGACAGACGGACGGACACGCATAAATCGACTCAGAAAGTTATTATATGTATATCCCCAAAAGGCACTGTGGGTCTATTACGTTTCCTTTTGTATGTTACATACAAATGCACAAAGACATAATACCCCTTACCACTGTGTGGTGTAGGGTATAAATACGAGGGGAACATAGGTATACCAAGAAACAATATTGGTAAAATTGCATCCCAAGTGGACACAAAGCTTTCACTAGTGTCAGCTGGGGAGCCAGGGCTGTGAGATTGAATTTAGTCAAAACTAAAATTAAAATATCTCGTCTCCTGATTCAAAACAGACAAGTTTATCAATACTACTATTATCTATTAGTCCCGGGCCACACTAGAATAATTTCACTGAAATTTTAACATGAAATTATGTGTCTCTAGATCGAGTTCCATAGTAGAGTAAAATCATGAAATTGCTGTAATGGGGAATTCGGCCGAAGAACACCATTTCATGAAATTTTTTAATGAAATTTACTCTAGTGTGCACCGGGACTTACCATTCTCTAGCCGCAAACAGGAGATATATTTCCCGAAAACGTTCATAGAAAGAGGATATTGAATGTCATTGAGCTAATATAAGTCGGTGCACTCATTGATATGAGAGAATTCTACCTTGCCTCTACCTGGATGTTCATGGAACAATTATAATTTATACCCTACACCTCAATGTGGAACGTATAATAGTTTGCCTGTTGGAGATGTGTGCCCGTCCGTCCATTAAAAATTGTAATCAAACTCCAGGCCTAAAAATTTGAATCAAACTCCAGGCCGTAATTATGGACCAATCGTCAATTATGGAAATTTTGTATGGAGGTCGGGATCACGACAGAATAGAAACGATTAGTTTTTGGTGGTGATCGTGAAATATTTAGGGTTGAAATGGACCAGAACAAAATTTGATGGTCTGATCGACGTGAAATTTTAAGAAAGGTTTGTATTTACGTCAAAGAAGAAGCTTGCAATTTAACATGGTGATCAGATAATATTTAGCGTGTGAAATGGAACAAAACTTTTGTTTGCAAACATTTTTGTATGATGACTATAATCTTTATTCCTGGAAGATGTGTTCCACCCCCGTAAGTTATATTTAGAAGAGGAACTCTTGACCTTTCCATTGATGCCAATTATGCTGATGTACGTGGTATGTTATCTGACCACGTATGTACATAAGCATAATTGATATCAATGGAAAGGTCAAGAGTTCCTCTTCTAAATATAACTTACGGGGTTGGAATATATCTCCCAGGAATAAAGATATAGTCATTATACAGAAATGTTTACCAATTTTCTCACAAAAGTTTTGTTCCATTTCACACGCTAAATATTATCTGATCACCATGTTAAATTGCAAGCTAAACCTAATATATACAGGGATTCCAGTTATATTTTAATAGAAACAAATTTTTGCACGAAGAGATTTTTTCAAGAAAAATGTCAATAATTTTGGAAAATAGTCGGATAGTACTTAGGGTTGTAATTGACAATTTAAACCGTTGTGGAAAAAATATCCAAATTTAATTTTCGGACCAAATTTTAAATTATTCTGGGGGAATTTTCCGACAAATTACGAACACGAAACTTGAAAACAAACTCTTGACCTCTGCTTGAAGCAAATTATATCAATAATAATGATTAAAAAATGTATGTATATTAATTACATCAATAACATAACGTGACGCAATCATATAAAATAAATTCCGTGGAAAACAGTTTCCAGAGGAAGTGGTGTAGGGTGTCACAGTCGGCCCCGTCCGACTATAGCCCTCTCTTACTTGTTGACCATATCATGTCATTGGAAAGATTGAATTTTTTTTTGCAAAATCCTACACAATACTTTTCGACGTATGTAGTTTACAGTGAAAATAAATCAAAATAAAGAAAACTAGAAAAAGTTTGACCCCGGGTGGTTCAAAAGACGTTTATAAGATCGTCACAGGTGACGAATCATGTATATGTATCTTCGAAGGTGAACCAAATCCTACGAATGTTGGGAACAAATTTCCTTTACCAACACTTCGCAGAAAAAAATACAAAAATTTCCTTTAAATCGCAAGTTGTCTTAAGTAGCCGGACTTTGGCCGGGGATTTAATGTCCTGTTTTTCTAAGACGATTCGAATTCAAATTCGATAGAATTACTACGAAACTCCTGTTGTTGTAGAAAGTGTTTGTTCGATTGAAAACAGAAGTGAATAAAATATTAAAAAAAAACTGAAGTTTGATAGTAGTTCGAACGAATTTGTATTCGAATCGTCTTTGTGAAACAGGCCATAAGACTTTATCCTATCGACAGGAGCGAATTTCGGCTGCGCGAACAAACGTTTTTTAAATCGTAATTTTTTTCCCAAGTAAACAAAGGAATTTTCGGAACTTCGGAGGCCTATATATCGGTAAGTATACATTTCCCCAACAAAAGAAATACATCGTTGGAATCGTCATGAAAATCATTATCTGTGATAATTTTTTCATAATTTTCTGCGGTGAGTCGGTAAAGGAAAGATATGCCGAAAGTTGTTCATGGAAGAAACACTTCGAAGCAAATTGTCGCCTATTTCTTCCGCAAAACTGGCCATTTGGCGACTTTTCCGCTTGAACAACGTAGAACACTCCATTCTGAGCGGTACAACACAATTTGCCTAAAGTCTTCGGAGAAATTCGAAAAAAGAACAAAAGAAGACAAATCTTTGTTGGTGATTTCTTACACATCGCACAGTGGATCCACCCATTGGCCAAAAATAAAAAATTATGTAATGTAAAAATGTTGGTACAACATCTGGCAACTCTGACAGCTATGACATGGACCTTTTTAAAAATATATTAATTTTTGTTTCATTCGAACGCGATCTTCTTAAGAATAGCTTCGAAAGTCGGAACATTTGACTAATATTTTTGTTGGGAGTACAACCTATATTTTAAGTGCAAGTAAATATATTCAAAATATCGCCAAACTAATACGTAGAGCAAAATATTATAGTGGATTTGGAAGGGGGAGGTAATAGCTTAATTTTCATTAAAAATAGTGTTTTAGCGTGTTGTGGAATTCTAGTTAGCTGCATATTTTCTTAGTGTATTTTGTAATGCCACTTCGACCATAAACTTAAATTTGACCTAAGGTTTTAGTCATGATGCCCACCAGTGCCCACCTCGGGAATAATTTTCCAAAGTAGCTCATGGGTTTAAGATTATTCAGTATTAAAATCAGCTGCCATCTAGTGCCAGACTATAAACGGTGGGTCGCTGACTAAAGCTGCCCTAGAATAGGGTTTCTATGGATATATTAGCGTATAACTCTGTTATCTGACCATGTACATTAACATAATTGGTATCAGTGGCAAGATGAAGAAATCTTCTTCCAAATGTGTTTTACGTTGGCGGTACGTGCCTTCCAGGAAGAACGCTATAAGATCTATATTAAAAATTTCACCAATTTTCAGACAAAAATGTTGATTTTTTTAATCCGCTAAATTGGTTGGATTTTATGTTGTTTTGGAGATTGTTTTGTTTCCCCAAGCCTATTTTAGCATCATAAGATAACACTGTGCAGCAGCATTTTTGGGGGGTGGAAAATTTCTTCTGGAGATGAAAGCCCTTGATGAATATACTAAGAAACCAAAAGGAAATTTTCGCCATAGGTGAAGTTTCTGAGATATCGCGCGATTAAGTTTTTGATTTTTTCCCTATAATACTTGGGAAAACAGCTCCATATCTCTTTTTGGCGTTGTTGTAGCTTCGTTTTGAGGTGACATTTCTTCAGTGAAATCGATTGGCGAATCTTTTTGTAGAACATTTCATTCTTCTAACTCAATGCCTTTCAGGTCCTTTTCGTCCTTTATTTCTTGAACCGTAGTGAAAGTACCACAAGATGAGATTTTTCAGCATCCAAATATTCTACAAAAATGTTGCTCAGAAGATTTTAGGCACGGTTCTCTTTGACAACTAATCAATTTTTTCCCGTTTTCATTGTCCTTTTTGACAATTAATCGGTTTTGGTTCAGAAATAAACTATGTTTTGTTTTTCTGTATATTCGTCATTGGTTATTTATTGGTATGTACACATAACAATTGGTTATTGCTTATGTAGACGTCTGGGGTGCTTCCATAATATTTACGACAAATAGCTCTTGTAATGACGAACACGTTAATAAAAAATTTTCTTGGAGTATAGATCCGGTTATCTCAATTTTTGAACCGGATATTCCGACATTAAAACCGATTTTTGAACCGGTTTTAAGTAACTGATTAAACTTATATGTATACCATTAAAAAGCTTATAGAGTTGTCAATCAAATAAATTTAATTCGCTGATTAAAACTTTGCTAGTTGCAGTGCTAGAACAAAAAACCCGTTCTCTTGAGCCGATTTTAAGGAAAAATATCAGTACGCGCAAATATGAAGATCAAAGGCTGGGGGGCGAAAAAATCCTTTTGGCGATGAAAGTCGATGAAGTTAGTATTACAAACCCGGAAGAACAGTTATGCCGTTGGTCAGACTTCTGAGTTATAGCGAAATTAATTCTTTCTTGACGAATTTTACATGCATGACAAAATAGAACCTAACACAAATTTGATCACGCCATAACTTAGAAGTTTGACCTACGGCATAACTGTTCTTCCGGGTTCATCACATTATCATCATCGACATTCATCGCCAAAAAGAATTTTTCACCCCCCAGACTTTGATCTCCATATTTGCGCGTACTGATATTTTTCCTTAAAAACGGTTTAATAAAACGGGTTTTTTGTTCTAGAATAGGAACTAACAAAGTTTTAATAAGCTAATTAATTTTATTTGATTGACAACTCTTTAAGCTTTTTGATGGTATGCATATAAGTTTAATCGGTTACTTAAAACCGGTTCAAAAATCGGTTTTAATGTCGGAATATCCGGTTCTAAAATTGAGATAACCGGATCTGTCCTCCAAGAAAATTTGTTATTAACGTGTTCGTCATTACAAAAGCTTTATGTGGTAAATATTTCAGAAGCACCCCAGATGTCTACATAAGCAATAACCAATTGTTATGTCTACATACCTATACATAACCAATAACGAATATACAGAAAAACAAAACATAGTTTAATTCTGAACCAAGTCCGAATAAATGTCAAAAATGACAATGAAAACGGGACAAAATCTATTAGTTGTTGAAGAGAACCGTGCCTAAAATCTTCTGAGCAACATTTTTGTAGAATATTTGGATGCTGAAAAATCTCATCTTGTGGTACTTTCACTACGGTTCAATAAATAAAGGACGAAAAGGACATGAAAGGCGTTGAGTTAGAAAAATGAAATGTTCTACAAAAAGATTCGCCAATCGATTTCACTGAAGACATGTTACCTCAAAACGAAGCTACAACAACGCCAAAAAGAGATATGGAGCTATTTTGCCAAGTATTATAGGAAAAAAATCAAAAACTTCATCGCGCGATATCTCAGAAACTTGACCTATGGCGAAAATTTCCATTTGGGTTCTTAGTATACTCATCAAGGGCTCTCATCTCCAAAAGAAATTTTCCACCCCCCAGACTTTGAGTTCCATTTTGTGTCACAGTGTAATCGGCACCCTTGTTCGTGTCATTTTGCATTAACAGCATAAAACAATTCTTACCGTATACCCCCTCCAGAGGGGAAAGAGGGGAGAATGTTACGCTCGTGGTTTCTTAAAACACTCTTCGCAGCAGCACAAAGCTGTAACCAGCGCATTATCTTGATATTTACACGGGAAATATTTTTGACCACTTTCTCCATACAAGTGGATCCAGTGTGCATCGGCTCAAACCAGCGCCTTTTTGATGATTTTGACTTTCATAGAATATTTAGATTGCCCGTGCATGCCAAAACTATTTGCCACTAGCTAAGCAGTAGCATTATAACCCTCAGAGGAATTATGACCACCTGTTGAGCACGAAGAAAGTAATTTTCCATGAATTTTTTGCAAGAAATCTACCAAGCTCTTTTAGAAGATTTTGTTTTTATCTGAAAGGTCACACCTAAGCTACTTTCGGATTTTTTTTTTTTCAAACTATTGCACAGTTGTATGACCAATGGCCGCCTTCGAAACACTGTTTGTACTAAAGCAGTTTGCGGTGCCCACTATAGCTTGAAAACGAATAAACCGATCAGCATACATTACTTATTATCTTGTTCTTAAACGAAACGGAATTAAAAATATCGTTTTTTAAAAGTATAGTGAAATGTCAAAGTCAAAATTTCAATTTTAACTAAAAAAATTGATAGTTTTTTCGCCATAAATCCGTATTTTTTTTCGTTTAAGGCAAGTTTTTTATGTGTATAATAATCCCACAAAAAATATGAAGATCGGATCATCCGTTTTCAAGCTACAGTGGGTACCACTTTCTCAAATGTTATTTCCATTCTAACGCTCATGTCTTTCCATGTTTTCTTCTGCCCGACACGAATTTTTTTTTGCAAAATATTCTATTCTACCTGTACTTTAAAATGGGAAAATAATTTTTTTTTCGAAAAAAGTATTTTATTTTTTTTTTTTATTTATTTATTTTATTTATTTTTTTTTTTTTGTTGAGGACAATAAAGATTTCGAAGAAATCGCAGGGCTGCGACTAATGCCTACTTAATCCAAAAATTTTCTAATAAAAAGCAATATTTCCCCAATAGCCGCTTTTCGGCCTGGAATATAAGAATTTCTCTCTATAAATTATAGGTTTGGCCTTCTGATGGTGATTTAAGATTCGCACGACTACGAAGTTTTTTTTTTTTTTTGGAATTCTGAAACCCCTATATCTCCTGAAGTATGTATGTAATTTGAATAAATAACAAATACACTAACTTCGACTGGCGTTGTTTCGAAGGCGGCCAATAAATTAAAAGAAATATCTGTGGTACCTGTTTCAGAAGAAATGGAAGGTCGCACGAAAAGACGATTTGTGCCGACTTGAATTGTAATACAGTATCATACAGAAACAGACAATTGGCTCATGTTAAGTCAAGTTAGCAGATGAATTGGCACGCCGCAGATCAGAGTTACAAGTATCATCATCGAAAACTCTTTTCAGTTCATGCGGCTGGTGAAACAGTAGGCGTAATCACAGGCCACTGCAATATTAGGGCAATGTCTTATAAATGGGGTAGAACCGAAGGTTCCGACTACTGCAGACTTAGCGAGTATGAGGAGCAATTAAGAGACAATCGAACATTTTCTATGTCGCTGTCCAATGCTTACGAACAGGAAACTGCGAATCACCGGTGAAAACACGATCCAGTCTATCTCTGCCACAGCAAAGTGAAGTGCACTTTTGAAAAACGAAAATTTATCGTTGCTCAGCAGGAAGTTGATTCCACAAATCCATAAAAATGTGAAAAAAAAAACGTTGAAAATGTTAATTGTTCTAATAGGTCTAGAGAATGTAAGCCGATCTCTCAGGAAACCGTGTAGTTTAAAAATACAGATTTTTGCTGAATAAAAAATTATCGGTATCCCAATTTACATTAGGCGAGTTTACTTGCGGCAATTGTCAGTTCGTAGGTGAGAGAGGGTGCTGAGAGGCAAAGGGTTACCATATGCCTCACCTCTCCCTCCTACAAAATGACGATTGCCGCAAGTAAACTCGCCCAATGTAAATTGGGACTATCATAGAACAAACAAAGTTTTTCCTGACAAATAGTTTCCCCTTTTTGTAGAATAGTATAGTGTAGAATAGTAGAGTACAATTTTCGAAGTACTTTACTACATCCCAATTCTTGGGATGTTTTTTGGCGTATTACCACAACTATTACAAACTTAATTGAAGGCCAACTTCTTCGACATATCTATAGAACCGAAGTACAAAAACAACATTCTCCTGAAGTACCAGATAGGGTATGGGAATATCCACGATTAAATTTCCTTTACAGACCCACCACAGAAAATTATGAAAAAATTACCACATATAGTGCTTTTCATGCCGATTCCAACGATGTATTTCTTTTGTTGCGGAAATGTATACTTCCCGAGATACTTCCAGTTCCGACAATTTCCTTCTTTACTTGGAAAAAATTTACGATTTAAAAAAATTAGTTCGCGTAGCCGAAATTTAATAAAACTTGCGATTTAAGGAAAATTTTTGTTTTTTTTTCTGTGAAGGATCGGTAAAATATATTTTTTCCGCGATTTTTGCCGGGATAACCTTCTTTATGAGGATTTATTTGACGTTTGTGCTATGGAATTGGCATTTGAAGTTCAGTGGGTTTATTAAATCCGGTTAAGTGCAAACATGGTATAAACAGTTGTGCCAAAGGCGTCGAGATACTTCGTTTTTGTACACCTGTAGTGATATTCTCTAGGGCATTTTTTGGTTACCGACAAAAATCGGTCAGACTTAAACGCAAAATTATGAATGAAAAGTTCAAATAAAAGGTGATGTCACTGTTGCTATCGGTAGAACTTTGCGACTACTTTTTATTGATCGCTAACTTACCGAATAATACCGCTAATTACCGAAATAATAAGCATTTTAATTTTACCGATTTTTGTCGATAACCAAAAATGCAATCAGTTTTGATTGTCAGAAAATATTTTGTGGTTGCTGGACAGTTTGACATTTATCGGTATTTCCGAAAAATCGACAGTAAAAACTGATCGTGTGTACCTTGCTTTAGAGAATCCAACTACTGCCCACTTAACCCAACAAACGTAGGAACGTCCTATAAATTTATAGTTCATAATAGTACGTTTAGATTTATAAGTGCACTCGATTTCAAATGTCAATTCCACAGAGTATATGAAAAACAAATCCTAGTTATAAATCGACAGAATTTTACAGGATTTACTATAACATTTAAGCTGGGTACACATTGTCAGTTTTGAATGTCGATATTTCGCAATTATCGATAACTGTCAAACCGTCCAGCAACCACAAAACATTTTGCGGTTGCATGATGAATGACAAAGATGAATGGCCACACTAGCAAGCAACAACAAAGCTGTCATTCAAAACTGACAATGTGTACCCAGCTTTAAGATTGGTTTGGATTTCCGAACTGTTAAAACAACAAAAGCTAAGAAATCGATGCTTGAAACTTCACAATACTTTTACTTTGAATTTTTTGTTCGCTGGGCTATAACAAAAATATACACTCCACGTCAGTAGAATAGAACACCTAAATTTTTGTTAATGATAGCTTATTTATCTCAAAACGATTGAATCTACGTTTTTAGCCTTGTAGGGATTTAAAGTCTATGATGTTCCGTATCAAACACAGAAAAAATTATGTTTCTAGCCCTTCGCGAAATGTTTTTATGATCAATTTTCTGAGAGTACTATGAAAAATAGGTATTTATTTTTGGTCATCAGGATAGAACAGTCATTTTATTTTCGCGAATTTTTGAGATATTAACGCCGAATTTTCTTTCAGTTGATAAAGCAAGGATTTCTAATCATTTTTCAAAAAGAAAACCTATAAATAATTCCGCGAACACCGAAATAATAGCGTAAAAGGGTTTAAAGCGACAGATAATTGAAAAATCCCGGAATATCAATATGAGCCGCGAAGCTATGTCCTATTTCTTCACAATAAGATAGAATATGACACAGACAACCTCGACGGATACAATCGAGTGCTTCGGATGCTGATAACATGGAACATTTTCAAAATAATTATGAAACCCGTCAAAATTTCTTATAAAAACCAAGATGTTTTGTTCAATAAAATGATTTTTCCGCGAACAAGTGAGACTATTAAAGGTTTGGAAATATGCTCCACATTTAGAGGAAGATAATCTGATTTTAAAACATACCTACGCTATTTAATACACTGAAGGAAATTTTAGCACATTTTTCAAATTTAACACACCCTTTGGATTTTGAATTTTATATGCTTTCTTATTTCGGTGTTCGCGACTGTTCTCAACAGTGTTATGTTCCAATATAAATCGACCAGGTTATGCCCTCCATACCGGATTTTACGATTTAGTTGTCTTTTAACTGAACTCGCATATGTAAAAGCCCCGTTATCGCGGGAAAACACAGTCATTGAAATTGAGGTTTTAGGTTTCGTATGTTGCTTTTAAAAAGTACTAAAATTTCCCTCGGTGTATTTAAATAGCGATTGTTTTCATATCAGATTATCTTCCTCTAAATGTGCAGCGTATTTCCAAACCTTTAAACGGCAGACTTGTTCGCGGAAAAATCATTTTGTTGAACAAAACATCTAGGTTTTCTAAAAAAATTTGACGTTTTTCATAATTATTTTGAAAATGTTCCATGTTATCAGCATCCGAAGCACTCGATTGTATCCGTCGAGGTTATCTTTGTCATATTCTATCTTATTGTGAAGAAATATAACATAAATGCTCGACTCATATTGATATTCCGAGATGTTTCAATTATCTGTCAATTTATACTCTTTTACTCTCTTATTTCGGTGCCCGCGGAACAATTTATAGGTTTTCTTTGGTGAAAAATGGTCAGAAAGCCTTGATTTATCGACCGAAAGAAAATTCGGCATTAATATCTCAAAAATTCGCGAAAATAAAATGACTGTTCTATCCTGATGACCAAAATAAATGCCTATTTTTCATAGTACTCTCAGAAAATTGATCATAAAAACATTTCGCGAAGGGCTAGAAACATAATTTTTTCTGTGTTTGATACGGAACATCATAGACTTTAAATACCTACAAGGCTAAAAACGTAGACTCAATCGTTTTGAGATAAATAAGCTATCATTAACAAAAATTTAGGTGTTCTATTCTACTGACGTGGAGTGTATGACATATTTTTTGTTGAGGGCTACTCAGAGAAATTCTCAAAATGTTGTAAATAAAGAAAATCTCACGTACATAAAACGAATTTCAACAATAATTGAATTGAATAATGAAAACTGCAAAGTAGAATCTATAAGCAGCAGCAAGAGCACAAAACAAGTTAAACAAAGAAAACCCCAAAAAATGTTTTTTGTTAGAAATCAAAACAAAAACAAATATATATTAAAATGAAAACATATGATGATGATTATGATGACCCCATAATTGAAATGTTTCTTTTTTGGTATATTTGAAAACCAGAAATTTATACTCATAATTGAGGTTAGGTGGTCTGTTTTTGGGTGTATTTGACTAGCATTAAATTTTTAGATTTTTGTCTGCAGAAAAGACAAAAAATAAATGTCGGACAACGACTTACCTGTTTACCATCAACTTCAATGTCGGCCACATAATTTTCAAAAACAGTGGGCACATACACTTCAGGGAATTGATCTTTGCTAAAAACAATCAGCAGACAAGTCTTACCGCAGGCACCATCGCCAACAATAACCAACTTTTTACGAATCGTCGTCATTGGTTCTATGGGATGAGAGAAAGAAAAGAAAAACAATAACAACATAAATCAAAAACGTAACAACAAATGACAATTATAATTGTAATGATTATGACAATTTCCATAATAATCTAAACTAAACTAAAAAAAGAAATTATAAAAACCCACTGCTTTTTTTATGGCCCATACTGTAGTTAAGCGCTTAAAAGGAAAGTATTCCAATTTATCTGTAGGGTGGTGATTGGCTGGCTGGGCCTGGCTGGTTAGTTAGCTGGTTGGAAGTTTAACGTTTTAGCGAAAACAGCAAATAAGTGACGACAATGTTAATATGGTCGCGGTGGGTCTGCTGAGCTGTGCTATGCCCCCGTAATGGCCAGCCCAAGAGCAATAAAATCAAGCGTTTTAAGTATTACAATACGCGAATTTATGACACAAATGTGAAAACACAATTGCTGTTTGCTTTCAATGAGTTTATTTGTTTTTTTTTTCTTCTTTTTTTTTGACGGCGACGATGATGGGTGAGTAAGAATTGGTGATCACTTATTGCTTTTTCTCTCCTCCCTCTTGTTGGTTGTCGGCTGGTGTTCTTATGGTTGTGGTCTCCTTAGAGGTTGACGTAGAGAAAAATTCTACTACGTATGACATTAAAGTGCGTAGTTGACATTCTAATTTTTGTGTTTCTTCAATATTTTTTGCTTAGTTATTCCGAGCTATTTGTTTTTGTCCATTACACAGCTGACAGATTGTGGTGTCTACAAAGAGAAAACTTTTGTGGATCAGCTTATACAATTTTGCCCACTTTTTCTTTCGTTGATATGAACTGTAGCTACTAAGAGTCACCAGCCAGACAAACTTTTGGAATCGTTAAGTTGTTGTTGCGTTGTAATTGAATGTAAAGCAGACAAAAAGAAGTGTATACCACCGCCTCTTCTCTGCTTCTTCTTCTCTATTGCTTTTTGTCTCTTAATTATCAACAAGTATTTACAAATTTTCTATAGAATTCACTTATTTTCCTTTTGTAAACATTTTGAAAATTTGTAGCTTTTTAAAGAAGCTCCTTTTTGTGGTCAATGAATGATATACAATTGAATTTTTTTCTTATTCATCATCATCATCAACAAAGTACTCTGACGGGCGGGCAGGCTGACTTTGCTGCTGAAGTAAAGAATCGGATGGAGAAGAGAAAAAACAGGCAAATACAAAGAAGAAGCAGAAATAGAAGTAGTATGTGTTTGCTGCTGCCCTTCCTTGTACACTCCCCACCACACAACCCTTATTGTGTAAAACCGTATACATTCCACCTTAATCATCATCGCACAGTTCATTCGTTCGTTCATTTTTTCGCTTTATTCCAATTTCTTATTAACACAACACACACATCCATACTTTTTTTTATATACACCCAGCTAACAATTTTTTCCGAGGGCTCTGATATCAGATTTTTTCTGAGATTTTCTGAATTTTTTTTAGAAATGTGGCCGATTTCTCTAATATTTTCCTAGAAATTGGACCGATTTTCTATAAGTTTATTTTAAGAATCTCTGCACATTTTCTAAAGAATCTTAAGAATCGTCATTCCGAATTCGTTCCGATTTCTAATGGATTTTCTAAGGGAATTTTTTTTCGGTTGATGTCGAAGAACAGAATTACTGGTCTTAAAATTCGCATATACAAATTTACAATTTTTTAAATATAAATGCAACATATAATAATTCAAGCTAGTGTTGATAGCTTCGACTTACTTCTGCACATTGTTCTACTGTTAATCATAAAATGATAACAACAGGCAAAATCATTAGAAAGTTTGAAATTATAATCTTCCATAAATAGTACATTAAAAGAAAATTGTCTCTGAGTGGGGGTTGTTCAGTACAGTACACGTGTTGTGTCAATATCAAAGGCGTCAGCGTCAGAATTGTTTCCGATTTTTTTCAGAAAATCTGAACTTTTCTCCGAATTTTTCCAGAATTTCCTTCCGAATTCGGACGGATTTTCTTAAGAAAATCTAAATTTTTCATCGAATTTTCCAGAATTTTCTTCCGAATTCGGACCGAATTCTGTCAGAAAATCTAAATTTTTCTCCGAATTTTCCAAGAATTTACTTCCGAATACGGACCTAATTCGTCCCGAAACTCTAATACTTTTTAAGAATTTCCTTAGAATATTCTTTCCGAATTCGGTGACCACGTCCATACAACTTTCGTACCGAATTCGGTACGAATTCGGCATCAGAATCGGATATTTTTTCAGAAATTCTGTCCGAATTCGATACGAATTCGGAAAAAAATGTTAGCTGGGCACACACCACACACACATTAAAACGCATTCAATCATCGTTTCATGATCATAATTCACTTTTTTCTTCTTCGTGAAATTTCAAAAAAAAAAAATTCAACCAATTTTAATGCAAACCAAAATTCCTTAACTTTTTATTGCTTTTCTTTTCCGAAATGTTATAATTTTGTTTGGGCCTTTAACATTTGCACTTTACTTGTTTTTTTGGAAATTGCATACTAGGATTTTTTTCTTGTTACCCATATTTTCGTACATACATTCTTTTAATATGCTTAATTTCCTCTTGACAAAAAATTAATGTACTTCGTATTTGTACAACAGCACTCCAATTTCCAATACTTTCTCCGTTTTACAAATTCGTATCGTTTAGTTTTGTTCCAAAGCCACTTTAAAATTACACAAAAAAATAAAATTCTATTTCGTAGTTCCTTTAAATGTTTTCACTTTATTTCCACAAAAAATTTCTCATGCAGTCTTTGAAAATTATGATGACAGACAACGCCTTGAGTTCAGATGTTGTACGACGAAAGAATGAAAAATGAGAGAAAAAACTGAAAAAGAGAGCGAGATGCATATAGTTAAAACTCTACAAGTGGAAGAGAGACAAATGTATTTTAATAGGCGGATATGAATACTGGTTATCAGAAGGTATGCGATAATCGTTAAATACCGATTGTTCAGATATTCAAGGATTACATTTGGTCTGTTCCTTTACTTTTGAAAATGTAAAACGGCAAAAGTAGTAAAAGTTGTAAACTGCATGGTATAAGTAAAGAGGTAGATCTAGATGAAAACAAATTATAGAACCCTGGTTTATCCTGATTTCCTAAAACTTCAAAACTACTAAACATAAAAGCAACAAGTAGGGTTGTTTACAATACATTTTTGAGCATTTTATAAAAAAATGCGAACAATTAATGAAGTCTCAAAGTTTCTCCACATAATCGAATTGTGGATATGACAAAATGATTGTTTCAATGCAATGCTGAAGAATTTTTTCCATACAAATGTTCTAAAAACAATTTTAAAAATCATTGAATTCTATTGCTTTTAAAATTGTTTGACATAATTTTTAATCAGCACACACACATACACAGATTGTGTATTTAATTTTGAAGTTTTAGGAAACTCGAAAGAAAAAATTTAAACTGACAGATAGGTTTAGCTAACCTTTTTAATTAAACCATGGTAAACTGCTCCCATATGAATTGTATGGTGTCAGAATTAAAGGAACACTTTTCGAGTAAAAAGTTGTAAAACTTGAAGATTCTTGAACGTAAAGGAACAGAGCTATTAATTTAAATAGTCCCGGTCCACACTAGAGCGATTTCATTTAAAAATTTCATGAAATTACGCGTTCTTACAGCGTGTTTTTGTAAAAATGCTTGCCTGTCACACGAACCGTTCGTACTAAAAGGTATACGTTCAAAATTTGGTTCTTGTAAAATTTTACGAACCATTCGTTTTTATCTAAAAGCTTTCGTCTATTTCATAAAAACTTTTATATTTCAGGGTTTCCATCATACTTATTTTGTGAATTTTGCATAGGCATCTGCACGTAAAATGTGTTACTTGATGGCAACCCCGATAAACAGATGACAAACAAAAAATAAGAAAAAAATGTAATCAAATTTGTCCAAATATATGGTCTGTTCTGGAACTGCAAGAATCTACTAATTTTCACTATTTTTTCCGATAACATAAAGGAAAAAATGTAATCGTAGTAAAAAATAGCAGATTCTTGCAGGTTCTGGAACAGAGCAATAATTGTGATAATATCCCAGCAAAAAGTTTGCATCCGCGGATGCAGTTAAATCACTAGAACAATTGCCGCTGTAGTACATCTTTTCCTATGAATTTTACAAGAGAGCGCGCAGCTAGGATGCACTCCATTTTGCTTCCACGGCACACAGCTAGGATGCACTCCATTTTCGATCCAAATCACAGCCTTTGATGTAGTGTTTTGTATTGACCTTAAATGCGGTCTAAAGATGCTATAAAATGTAAGCCATTGCAAATATCCCAAAATAAATAAAATGCATTGCTTATTCGTGTAACACAAGAATATTAACTTTATTACATTAACACAAATTATAAAAAGCTCTCCATTAAATTTGATCGTAACTAACTTTACTTCCTCTAAGCGAGTGCTTCAAAAATGTATCGAGCTGAGTGCATTTTTCATAGCTCCGTGTGGACTGCATCGAAAGATGTATTGAAATCATAACTCTGCTTTGCCCTTCTTCCACACTTTTTTGCTCGGTATTATTCAATATAATCTTTGACAATAAATTTTCAATAACAACAATGTTGTTTTTGTAAAATTGTTAGTTGTTGTAATTCATGTATATATAATAATTGTTCCACAAACATCCCATACGAGACAAGGGAGACTTCTCTCATATCAATGAGTGCACCCCGATTCATATTAGCTCAATGATATGGGACCTACTGTTTATCGCCGAGTCCGAACGGCGTGCTTTACGACACCACTTTATAGAGAAGTTTTACAAGTCTGAAATACTCAGAAAATGTCGCCAACATTACTGAGGGGTATTTTGCCACCGTTGAAAAGTTTGATGTTGCCTGGCCGGGGAATCGAACCCACGAACTTCTGCGTGCAAGGCGGGTGTGCATACCATTGCACCACGGTGGCAACCACTGGGTTTAATAGATCCAGTGGGTTAATCTTTGCTGGTTACACTTAGCTTTTCGAGGATATAAACTGTCAGCTGATGTTTGTTTACGTATACATACAAAAAAACTAATAAAGTCGTGTGTTACACTTTTACACACAGGGATCAATCGTACTTTTTGTTAAAAAAGTGTCTAATGAAAAAAAAAATAATTTTATGATTTCCAAATGACTTTAGATTTATTGACTCCATAAAATCTCATGCGACCAATCGTAAACGTGTAAAACACGACAAACTCTGTTGCAAAAACAGTTGCAACTTTTGGTACTTTTTGAGTAGAGTTGGATTTTTTGCACAAATACCGAATACAACACTGTATTTTTGGTGGATTTGTGCCGGATTTAAAATAAACCCAGCCATGAGAGGATTTAATTTTTGTGTGGCAAATCTGGGCAGATTTGAGCAGATTAAGCAAATAAATCCTCATGAAGTGGGTTAACCCGGCAAAAAGCTGTAGTGTAACCATGCTATTAGACTATGAACTTAATACTATGTTTACATTAACGAAATCCACTCGATTTCAACTGTCAATTCCATTGCTCAAACGTCAAATGAAATCCAATCGATTTCAGGTGAGTTTTCATTTGACGTATACACAAAGGAATTGACAGATGAAATAAGGTAGAAACACAATGAAATACGCCGCTTTATCACGCTCAGTTTCATGTGAAAGACTAAAGGCCAAGTACTACATAATTGAAATGAATTAGGCAGCATGTGAATTAGGTAGTACTTGGCCTTTAATCTTTTACATGAAACTGAGCGTGAAAAAAGCGGCGTATTTCATTCTGTTCACACCTTTGTACTATGATTTAAACTGTCAATCCCATACAATATACGTCAAATAAAATCCAGTGGATTTAGAACTACGATTTATTTGACGTATATACTATGGAATTGACATTAGAAATCGAGTGGATTTATAAGTCTAAGAGGTAGTTTACACGATCTATCAATGTCATATGACACGAAAAAAAACCATTCCATATCTACCCACGGAGGCAATGTGGCAATTTCAGTTTTTCGTAGAACAAAGTTTCCAATTTTCTGGTTTCCAAGTGGTGGTCAAAAAATTTGCGACAAATTCTTCTTCTTCACCATTTACTTCGCGTTGTTAACATCTTATTGATAAGGGTGATATATGTACATCATATGACTGATGACAAATCAATGCATTTTCTTCTATTCTTTTATTCTGTACACTTTTTTTATAAAAATAATGACATACATATATGTGCTCTGTTCCAGAACCTGCAAGAAGCTACTATTTTTTACTACGATAACATTTTTTCCTTTATGTTATCGGAAAAAATAGTAAAAATTAGTAGATTCTTGCAGTTCTGGAACAGACCAATTGTCTGTTCCATTACTGCAAGAATCTACTAATTTGTACTATTTTTTGCAATAACATAAAGGAAATAATTGGTCTGTTCTAGTACTGCAAGAATCTACTAATTTGTAATATTTTTTCCGATAACGTAAAGGAAAAAATGTTATCGTAGTAAAAAATAGTAGATTCTTGCAGGTTCTGGAACAGAACAAATGTTATCGTAGTAAAAAATAGTAGCTTCTTGCAGGTTCTGGAACAGAGCTATATTTATAAAATTGAAATAGTCATGCGTTTTCATTTATACGGATTTGATAAGCCTACTGGGTTTCAAATGTTATACCCCGGTTACACTATTGAAGGTTAACCCACTGGGTTTAATAGATCCAGTGGGTTAATCTTTGCTGGTTACACTTAGCTTTTCGAGGATATAAACTGTCAGCTGATGATTGTTTACGTATACATACAAAATAACTAATAAAGTCGTGTTTTACACTTTTACAATTTCTCGTATGAGATATCGTCCCCTCTTTGCTCATATTGGTATATTTTACACACAGGGATACAGTTTTGTACCATGGCATCAAGCGTATTTTTCGTTAAAAAAGTGTCTAATGAAAAAAATAAATAATTTTGAAGCAAACCATTATTTATATTTTATGAATTATCTTATTTAGTTTATCTTCTCATTTGAATTCAATGTTTAGTATGTAAGTTTGTACATATTCCATACAACTCTGTTTATATTTTTAAAATTTTAACGGTTTCTATGCAACACTGTACATATTTCTATTATCATACTATTTCATTACAACATTGTATTTACTACTAAAATACACATCTATGTAAGTCTAGACGACTTTTACGCTTCTCAAACCAAGTACCTTAGTAGAATAAAAATTAATAAAATCACTTTGAGATCAACCTTTGAGAAACCAACTAGTCAACCAGCTTTTTATAAGTTTCGGACATTGCACTAGTTGAGAAACCAAGTGGAAGATACCAACCAAAGTACAAAGTTTTAATAAATCGTTTTTAAACATAAGTAATAGGCCGTTTACATATAACCGGGTTAACCCAGTGGGTTTGGGTTTCAAATGTCAATTCCATTAGGTATACGTCAACTAAATCCTCATAAAGAAGGTTAACCCGGCAAAAAAGCTCTAGTGTGTACGGAGTTTTATCTTCGTTTTAATGGACACTGGGTATAACCTTAGACGAAGAACTGTTTCATTGGCGCACCAACGTGGAGCACAACACCAAAGAACTGCTTCATTGACGCCCAACTTAGTGGCCACGGAACACGACCGTGAGCAGCAGCCGAGGACACAACAACAAAATTTATTGCGACTGTGAGTTGGCGCATTTCAAAATCCATCCAGACAACGCGTTACAATGGCAATCCAGGGACGTTTTGTACTAGGCGATCAGAATCCATCGACAATCACACAGATTACGCAGCAATTGGTGGATTGGCGTAGAAAGGAACGTCAACTCCTCACGCACATGTACGAGCAAAAACAGCAAAGAACACACAGTCACATTCATCTTTAAGAAAATGAGGGATGGACAACAACTACATTGTGATGATGTATTACAACAACCACACACAAAACATCAACAACGCACAACGGCTAACCGACGCACAACAACAACTTGCAAATCGACAAATCTTGATCAATTTTACGCCAGATGACATTTGATTGGACATCCAACAACGCCATCTACACCGTTATTGTTAGGTCATTAAAGTATTAGCAGATTCAAGAACCCATAATCCAAATGTAATTTGCCATAGTCGATTCAACAACCACCATTCACAATGCAGTTTTACTCCAGGGGGAGGTTTCGAAGGAAGTTTGCTATATTATGTGGACATCCAACAGTACTACTTCGACGCCATCTGTAAACAACAACCCACAATACTGTCGTTACCGCAGATTAAATCAACAGCCCATTATTCCTGATGCATCATCGGGACGATTTCAGCATCAGAGGGGGAGACTGAAGCAAACCATTATTTATATTTTATGAATTATCTTATTTAGTTTATCTTCTCATTTGAATTCAATGTTTAGTATGTAAGTTTGTACATATTCCATACAAATCTGTTTATATTTTTAAAATTTTAACGGTTTCTATGCAACACTGTACATATTTCTATTATCATACTATTTCATTACAACATTGTATTTACTACTAAAATACACATCTATGTAAGTCTAGACGACTTTTACGCTTCTCAAACCAAGTACCCTAGTAGAATAAAAATTAATAAAATCACTTTGAGATCAACCTTTGAGAAACCAACTAGTCAACCAGCTTTTTATAAGTTTCGGACATTGCACTAGTTGAGAAACCAAGTGGAAATACCAACCAAAGTACAAAGTTAAATAAAACATCATTTAAACAGCAATACTCTTCGTTTTAATGGACATTGGGTATAACCTTAGGCGAAGAACTGCTTCAATTTTATGATTTTCAAATAACTTTAGATTTATTAACTCCATAAAATCTCATGCGAGCAATCGTAAACGTGTAAAACACGACAAACTCTGTTGCAAAAACAGTTGCAACTTTTGGTACTTTTTGAGTAGAGTTGGATTTTTTTGCATAAATACCGAATACAACACTGTATTTTTGGTGGATTTGTGGCGGATTTAAAATAAACCCAGCCGTGAGAGGATTTAATTTTTCTATGGCAAATCTGGTCACATTTGACCAGTAGTGGGATTCTGTAACTTTTTGTTCTACCGAACCGATATTGATAATTAACGAAAATTTTCGGTTGAATTACTGTATTTCAATGTTATCGATACAAAAATTTTACCGACGAATATCGGTATAATGACGGAATTTTAAAGAAGATGTACGTCATTTCAAAATGAAAAGCCTATACGAAGTATATAAATTATTCTAATTTTCAAACGCTTCTTGTTATTTTTAGGAGAAATGGAAAATATCACACTTTAAACAACATAATGCTTATTCAAAATTAACATAATTCAAATTTCTAATGAATTTATTTAAATCACAATTGTATATAAAATGATTATGTTTCAAATTACATGTAGAAAAATTCAACCTAAAAATTAAAAATCGTAGTTAAAACTATTAATGTACGTTTACATATAGCTATATTTATTTTATTTTTTATTTATTAAAGTGGATTTTTATTGTAAAATCCATTGGGTATACGTAAAAATTCTCATTACCCGACAAGTTCTAATGTAAACGTGGTGTAATATGCGACAAATTGGTTGAATTGTTTTTTTTTCAGAAATTGTATGATGTGGAGGGGTATTTTTAATTCGATCGAATATAAAGTGAAAAAGAAGATGTAGAATCCTAACATTCAATATGTATATTTTGAGCAGGATTTTTTAAATTTTTTTTGATGTTATTTCAGAATTACGTATTATTAGGGAATATGACGACCATGGTGATATTCTTTCTTTTATTGTTGATGCTAATCGAAACCACCAATACATTTTTATATGGGTAGAAACTGTTACGGAATATATCTTTAAAAAATTTTGTTCGTACTGAAAATAATTATTTTTTCTCAGAGATTTTTCGCGCAATTCTGGAAGTTGCCAAATGAACCCCAATTTCATCCATTATATTAAAAAATGTATCCATTTCCAATTTGTAAAGTGTCATAAGCTTCCTATTACTTAGATTGAAAGGATCCACAATATGTCGCAGAATTTTCTTTTTTATGCGTAAAGAAATGTATTCCAAATATATTCCAAAATCATTTCTTAAAAATTTGATTTTCATTGATTTTTTTTTTGTTTAAAATATGAAAATTCTTTTATGTCGGTAGACTTAACGACTCCTTTTTTTTCGTCGGTAACTGACCGATGATTTTCGATAATTACCGACATAAAAATCGGTAGAATTTGTATACAGAATAGCACCGACAAATATCGCTAACTATCGACATTTGTCGTTAATTCCATCGGTAGAGAGTTACAGAATCCCACCACAGATTAAGCAATAAATCCTCATGGAGTGGGTTAACCCGGCAAAAAGCTAGAGTGTAACCGTGCTATTAGGCCATGTTTATATTATAGCCTTTTACAGGGTTAACCTTCTTTATGAGGATTTATTTGAAATATAAGCAATGGAATTGACATTTGAAACCTAGTGGGGTTGTTAAATCCTGTTATATATAAACGTACTATTAATTCCATAGCGCAAACGTCAAATAAATCCTCATAAAGGATGTTAACCCGAAAAAAACCTCCTATGCAAAAGCCGTTTAAATTGGCAAAAGTGTTTTAGTACGTTTACCATTTACCATTTACCAAAACCACTTGATTTCAAATGTGAATTCCATAGTATATACATCAAATAAAATCCAGTCGATTTAAAACAAGTATTTTTTTGACACAAATAGCCCATTTCGACTATGCTGTATTTACCAAATCCTAAGAAAATCCAACCCTGCATTTATAAAAGACTGGACAGTTGACTTCATGTTTTGATTGCCAAAAACCCAAAACTTGCCTCTATGACGTAGGCGTCCAGACAACTGCAAAAACTGTTGTAAAATTATGAATGAAAATCATAGATTTCTTTTTGTTTTCCGTTCACATATTTTGTTTTAGTACATATTCTTTTGTTCTTCTTCTTCTTCTTTTCACAAAATCAGAGTTGTATTTGAAGACAAACTGTCAGGTGTAAACGCCTAGTACGAACGCATAATTTCATGAAATATTTTCAATGAAATCACTCTAGTGTGGACCGGGACTTGTAGCTGATTTACATTTCGAAATCGAATCCATTTCAAACTGTCAATTCCTTTGCGAATACGTCAAATGAAAACTGAAATGAAATCAATTCGATTTCTTTTGACGTTTGAGCAAACTAATTGACAGTTTGAAATCGACTCGATTTCGTTATGTAAACCAGCTATTAGATCGAGATACCAACCACAAGCTGTGTTCCTTTACTTACCTGAGGTTACCATTTTTAACCTACAAAGCGTTCATTAACCCCGAAAAGTGGCAAAACTGGAAGCAATTTTTAAGAGAGTGAGAGGGGAGAGATAGCGAAAATGGCTTTCTCTTCTACCACAGGCTACCAGCAAAATTTCTGCAGGTAGAAAATGGCAGAACTGATTTTTCGACTTTTGTTTGACGATTATTTCACAAAATGGACGAAAAACCGAAGAAAAAGTCGAACACTGACAACACTAAATTAAAAACTGTGAAATAAAAGACGAAAATTGATTTTTTATGTTTTTTTCTGACATTGCTGCCAGACCTACCATTTTTCCGTTCCTTTACTTTTCTGGTAAAAATGTTCATGAGAGAGCAATTTTGAACAATTTTGACACTTTTCTCTTTTACCACTCTTACCATTAAAAAAGTAAAGGAACAAAGCTACAGCTATTTCAAGAACTTTTGAGAGGAAGGAAATAGTAATAGCACGTTTACATTTACGAAATAGAGTGGATTTCAACTGTCAATTCTATTGCGTGTACGTCAAATGCAAACTCATCTGAAATCAATTGGATTTAATTTGAAGTTTGAAATTGACAGTTGAAATCGAGTAGATTTGATAAATGTAAACCAGCTATAAGCAATGAAATTGACAGTTGAAATCGAGTTTATTTCGTAACTGTAAACGTACTATAAGGCCTGAATTCGCATCGTGGGTAATTCCCGGTCCACAATAGGGCGATTTCTATGAAATAATTTCATACAAGAAGAAGGCATACCTTAGATCGACTTCCATACTAAAGTAATTTTATGAAATAGCTGTAGTCGGGATCTCGATCAAATAGCTAGTTTACATAACGAAATCGAGTCGATTTCACACTGTCAATTAGTTTGCTCAAACGTCAAATGAAATCGAATTGATTTCATTTCAGTTTTCATTTGACGTATTCGCAAAGGAGTTGACAGTTTGAAATCGATTCGATTTCGTAATGTAAATCAGCTACAAGTCCCGGTCCATACGTCCAATAAACCATAGTTTTAAATCCACTCGATTTTATTTGACGTATATGCTATGGAATTGACATTTGAAATCGAGTGGATTTCGTAAGTCTAAACGTACTATAACCCTGTAAAAGGCTATATTATAAACATGGTCTAACATTTGAAACCCAGTAGGCTTATTAAATCCGTATAAATGACTGCTATGCCTAAATACGGCCGTATTCCCAGGGCGTGTCTGGTGAAAAAACTAGAACACATGTATTCTTATGAGAACTACCGAAATACGTCGAGCGTATACTTTTTGAAAGTTTAACAATTTCAACTTTGACGGAACGTACGATATGTTATTGTATGTATGTCTGTGTTTTGTATTTTGAAAACAAAAGCCGAACAAAACATGAAATACAATTTATTGCAAAGCAAAAATGTTTGTTTTACGAATGAAAACATTTAATAAAGTTTCAGTCGTGGTTTTTGTGTTTTAAGTGGGGTTCAGACGATCAGTTTTGACTGACAGCTTTGCTCAAATAATCGGTTGCTTGCAGGTGTGGTCGTTCATTTTTGTCAGTCATCAGGCAACCACAAAATTTTTTGTGGATGTTGGACAGTCAGCTGTTGGTTGTTTGTTTGTTTGTTTGACCGTGTGAACGAAACAACGTCAGTCAAGGAATAAATTAGCAGAGTAAATATCAAATAAAAGTTAAAAAAGTCGTGTGTTTTTATTAATTTGAATGATTATTATTGCAAATAAGAGATAAAAATAGCAGATAAAAATCTTTTCCTTCATTTGGTATGTTCCTTTACTTCTGAAAGTGGTAAAACCGGCAAAAGTTGTAAAAGATGAAAACTGCTCCCATATGAATTGTATTGTGTCTGAAGTAAAGGAACGCTTTTCGAGTAAAAAGTGGTAAAACTTGAAGATTCTTGCACGTAAAGGAACAGAGCTAATGTTACATTTTGTAAAAATATGGCAATATCAAGCAAAAAAGACTGTACACATCAAATTTACTCAAATCTGATTGATTTTAATATCGGCCAAGCAAAAAATTGCAAACAAAACGACAAACATGGACAACGAAAATGAATTTTTAAAGGAATTTTTATGTTGCTACGAAATGCAAAGATGCCTCTGGGACATAACCAGTCCAGAATATATGATGCGCGACATTTAAACAAAAGCATATGGAGAACTACTAAATGTTATGAAGAAATACAAGAAGGATTGTTCTATTGACGACGTCAAGAAGAAAATAAACGTAATCCGCTCATCGTACAGAAGGGAATTGAAAAAAATAAAGCAATCTGAATCTTCTGGAGTGGACAGCGTTTGGCTCAGAATCTCAAATTTCTTTTAAAATATTCACATGTGAATATTGTTTTCGGGAGGCTATATTTTTTTACCCATTTTCTTCTTCTTGTCACTTTATTTTCTTCCTCTAAAAGCGAAATGATCAAAAATGCACATCCAATCTTTTTGTCATCCATATTTATTAATAAAAGTTGTTATTTATATGAGCTTCGTTCCCGTACTTTTTAATAGTAAAACTCGTAAAAGAGAGAACTGCAAACAATTTGTTGTCACACACAAGTTTTTTGAAATAGTTCGGGAACGGAAAAATGGAAAATACGTCAAAAAAACTGGAACAAATGTCAAAGTCGGCATATCAGCCAATCAGACGCCGGCAACCATGTTACTATTTTTTTACTCGCCCAAATTTGTCGTGTAAAAAGTTTTTAAAGAGAGCGTCATTCAGCGCCATTTTTGTTTAAAGAGAAGTGAACATTTTACAACTTTTTTGTGTACGGGAACGGTTTTTGGAGTAAAATGTGTAAAAGTCGTAAAAATTGTAAAAACTTTTTAGTTCTGGAACACAGCTATGATTTTATAGCTATGTGAACACAGTAATTTTTCAACTTGACTGTTGGTTTGTCATCCAACTTGAATGACTGTTTGGCCCAAAGACATAAATACAACTAAAGGGTTGTTTACACCATCTATCAATGTCGTATGAGATGTCAAATTTTCTACCTGCGAATGTTGTACACATAGTGTGACCACTATGAAAATTTTCATCTATCAAAATGATTTGGCAACTCATATGTAAATTTTTCATTTAGGGAGCGCTCTATTTGATACGGCATTCTCGTATGTAAACATAAATTTATCAGATGTTTTCTGGCATTCTCAAAAAAAAATTGAAAAACAAAATCTTTTAAAAAAGAAAATGGAAAGTTATGTATATTTTGCTTTGTTCCAGAACCTGCAAGAAGCTACTATTTTTTACTACGATAGCATTTTTCCCTTTATGTTATCGGAAAAAATAGTAAAAAATAGTAGATTCTTGCAGTACTGGAACAGACCATTTAAGTATTTAGAAAAGTAAATAAAGGGTGTTAGATCGATTGGTCGAAAGGAGCAGTGTTGGAAATTATTGCTTTGTGGCAAAACATGAATGCCTCTATAACCCCAAAAACCTATTCTACCACATCAAACATGCTAGATATTCATTTTCCTTCAACCAAAATTAAAAATTTGCGCAAATTTTTAACTCAGCAATAAATGTAAACAATGACAAAAACAGCTGTTTTTATATTTATAGGTTATGTCATACGAAAATAACACTTGTAGGTATGAACGCTCAAATTGAAAGTTGTATGGATGACGTCAATTTTGACAAACATAGAGAATGTCGAATGGGTGAAAGAAATGACAGCTCATATGACATTGATAGATGGTGTAAACAGCCCTTAAGACTAGACAAAATGCATGCAACAAAAAAATGTTTACGAAACTTTGTATAGAAACATTACCCTTAACAGGTTGCAGTTAATTCAAAATCGCAACCAAGGAGGAACATTTCATGTAATGGTATCAGAAACAAAATTTATGAATTCAAGGATCTATTCACGAATAATTCTATGTCAATTGGATCGGTAAATTCGGTTTAATAAGTAAAAATGTGTTAAGGCGCCCACTCATTTATCAGTCTGTGCCGTCAGTCCGATGAACCCTTTCTGTATGTGTGACTGACAAGTGTGTAGCACGAACCATCAGTCAAGTTTAAATATCTTGAATTTCTCCTCCAAAAATGAATGAATTCTACCTTTTTTGTGTTCCAACACCAACATTATTTTCTGTTTTTTCAAAATTATTTATTGACAATTTGAAAATAAACACAATTCATCCAGACTGATGGGGGTTCATTTTGAAATCAAAACTATTTTGATTTTCATCAGTCTTGGAAAACTCACACATACATTCTCAAAATTTCAACACATACTACCATAAATGCTGGCAGTCAGACTGACTAATGAGTGGGGGCCTTAAAAGAAAAAAATGTTATATCACCATATCGTAATATAAGTCCGTGTTTATACAGGGAAAGTTAATGGGAAAGAAAATTGAGTTTATGGGCGAGGGAGTAGAGAGGAATAAGAGGGGGTACACACACCTCTGTACTGGGAAATTCTGTTTTGTTTCGTTTTTCTTCGTAAACAACCTGAAGTTGGCCGCAGATTTTTTTTTGCATTTTCTTTCATTTTATTTTCCCTGTGGAGAAACAAACAACATCGAAGACAATTAAACAAAAACCTTTTGGAGGAAAAACAATTTTTTTTAAGCAAAAACAATTCGAAATAAGTCGATGTATCAAAATTAAAATGCAATTCAAGGGTTCCTTTAATAATTAATTGTTTATCACTCACGTCCATTTTTACTTTTCATTACAATTTTGCCTTGGCATTGTTTTTGAACGGCGCAATGAGAAAATGAGTGTGGAGAAGAATAAGAAAAATTATAAAATTGACACAAACATGGTTTCCGTGTCTAAACAAAAAGGAAATTTTAAAAGAAATTGAGAAGAAAAATTTTCTTTCCAGTTTGAATGTCTAAACACGGTCTAACATTATGTTCATGGTTTAATAATAGCTCATTTAGATTAGCCATAAATCCTCGACTGGATTTAATAAATCCAGTACAAATCTCATTGCATTTAGATATACATTTTGAAGGATTTAAATGGCAGTCAGCTGATTTTTGTTCATAACACAATTACCAAGGTAGATGCATCAGCCCATCTGAACGAATTTGAAACGTCAAACGAATTTTTTTTAAATTGAATTCGTCTCAAAAAACATACGTCAAATTGCAAATTTATACTTGTATACTGAAAATGTTAGCACATTATGCTACTAATGCTAACTAAAGAGCAAATAAAGAATTATTTTATCGCAGTTTGCCCATCTAAAATAAATAAACGAATTATTTTTCGTTTAGACATCATAAATATTAGTCTTGGTTGATTAAAATCAACTTTGTACATCAAAACAAATTTAATTTTTCCACCTTGTTTACAAATTTTTACATTTTAAATTATTTTTAGTGTAGCAATTCACCGATGCATCTACCTTGTTTCTTGTGCCAGCTTGCAACTTTTTGTATTTTCTAGCAACATGTTGCAAAAAACAGAGTTGTATACGAGGATTTATGCCAGATTTAAAACAAATCCACTCAATAGGAGGATTTATTTTTGTGTGGGAAATCTGGTAGATTTTGGCTGGATTTAGCAAATAAAACCTGATAATGGGCTAAATCCGGCTAATGGTGTCATATCTAAATGGCATATAAGAAAGGTTAGCCAAAGCTTTATGTCAATTTAAATTTTTTCATTCGAGTATGCCTAAAACTTCAAAACAATATAAACAAACTGTGTATGTATGTGTGGTGTTTGAATAATATGCCAAACAATTTTAAAAACAATCGAATTCAATGATTTTTAAAATTGTTTTTAGACCATTTGTATGGAAGAAATTGGTGAGATTTGCATTGAAACAATCGGTTTATCATATTCACAACTCGATTATGTAGAGAAAACTTAACTCTTCATTCATTTTTCGCGTTTTTTATAAAATGCTCAAAAAATGCATTGTAAACAAACCCACTTGTTGCTTTTATTTTGAAGTTTTAGGAACTCAAGAAAAACAAGGGTTCTATAGATTTTTTCATTTAAATCTACCTCTTTACTTATACCATGATTATGTTAAATTCAAAAGCCATTCACTGAAGAATGATAGCCAAAAAAATTTCTTATCTTGTTGTATTTATGTCTTTGTTTGGCCGCTACGAACAGCACAACAAAACTGAAGCAATCGATATTTGACCAAAAGCTGTCAGTCAAAACTGATCGTCTGAACCCCACTTTAAATGGGATTTCGGATTCAACGTATTTGGGTAATACGGACGCTCAAAGAGCGTTGTTGTGGTAGGTAGGTGAATATTTTTTGTACGTCACGACTTAAATTAGGTATAGCTGTGAAAACGCACTATTATTTCAATTTTATAAATTGGTTTGTTCCAGTACTACAAGAATCTACTAATTTTTGCTATTTTTCCCGATAACATAACTAGGCGTTTACACACAGACAGTATTGGCAAGACAATAGCAAAGTTACAAACCATTTTCACCAATACATTCATACTTTTCTCTATACATATTTAAAAAATTATAAATGTAATTGTGAAAAAGGTTTGTATTTTTGCTATTGTCTTGCCAATACTGGCATTTGTAAACGCAGGGTAAAGGAAAATATGTTATCGTAGTAAAAAGTAGTAGCTCCTTGCAGGTTCTGGAACAGAGCAAATATATGTACATATGTCATTATTTTTATAAAAAAGTGTACAGAATAAAAGAATAGAAGAAAATGCATTGATTTGTCATCAGTCATAAGATGTGCATACATATATAACCCTTATCAATAAGATGTTAACAACGCGAAGTAAATGGTGAAGAAGAAGAATTGGGCGCAAATTTTTTGACCACCACTTGGAAACCACAAAATTGGAAACTTTGTTCTACGAAAAACTGAAACTGAATATCCCTAGTATGAGGGAATATTCTCTGGGACTCTGTCTTTAATTCCATGTATTCAGTTTGGACGAGGTTTGTATAGGGAATATTCCAGAAGCGATACTCTGTCCTGACCTCCAGTTGGAAAACGGAAAATCGACAACTTTGTTCTACAAAAAACTGAAATTGAACATTCCTAGTATGAGGAAATGTTCTCTGGGACTCTATTTTTAATTCCATGTATTCAGTTTGGACGAGGTTTGTATAGGGAAGATTCCAGAGGCGATACTCTGTCCTGACCTCTAGTTGGAAAACGGAAAATCGACAACTTTGTTCTCCAAAAAAACTGAAATTGAACGTTCCTAGCATGAGGAAATGTTCTCTGGGACTCTATCTTTAATTCCATGTATTCAGTTTGGACTAGGTTTGTATTGGGAAGATTCCAGAGGCGATACTCTGTCCTGACCACCAGTTGGAAAACGGAAAATCGGCAACTTTGTTCTACAAAAAACAGAAATTGAATATTCCTAGTATGAGAAAATATTCTCTGAGACTCCATCTTTAATTCCATGTATTCAGTTTTGACGAGGTTTGTATAGGGAAGATTCCACAGCCAATTTCCTGTCCTGACCACCAGTTGGAAAACGGAAAATTGACAACTTTGTTTTACAAAAAACTGAAATTGAACATTCCTAGTACGAGGAAATGTTCTCTGGGACTCCATCTTTAATTCCATGTATTCAGTTTGGACGAGGTTTGTATAGGGAAGATTCCAGAGGCGATACTCTGTCCTGACCTCCAGTTGGAAAACGGAAAATCGACAACTTTGTTCTCCAAAAAACTGAAATTGAACGTTCCTAGCATGAGGAAATGTTCTCTTGGACTCTATCTTTAATTCCATGTATTCAGTTTGGACGAGGTTTGTATTGGGAAGATTCCAGAGGCGATACTCTGTCCTGACCACCAGTTGGAAAATGGAAAATCGGCAACTTTGTTCTACAAAAAACTGAAATTGAATATTCCTAGTATGAGAAAATATTCTCTGAGACTCCATCTTTAATTCCATGTATTCAGTTTTGACGAGGTTTGTATAGGGAAGATTCCACAGCCAATTTCCTGTCCTGACCACCAGTTGGAAAACGGAAAATTGACAACTTTGTTTTACAAAAAACTGAAATTGAACATTCCTAGTACGAGGAAATGTTCTCTGGGACTCCATCTTTAATTCCATGTATTCAGTTTGGACGAGGTTTGTATAGGGAAGATTCCAGAGGCGACACTCTGTCCTGACCTGCAGTTGGAAAACGGAAAATCGACAACTTTGTTCTACAAAAAACTGAAATTGAACATTCCTAGTATGAGGAAATGTTCTCTGGGACACTATCTTTAATTCCATGTATTCAGTTTGGACGAGGTTTGTATAGGGAAGATTCCAGAGGCGATACTCTGTCCCGACCTCCAGTTGGAAAACGGAAAATTGACAACTTTGTTCTACAAAAAACTGAAATTGAACATTCCTAGTACGAGGAAATGTTCTCTGGGAGTCTATCTTTAATTCCATGTATTCAGTTTGGACGAGGTTTGTATAGGGAAGATTCCAGAGGCGATACTCTGTCCCGACCTCCAATTGGAAAACGGAAAATTGACAAATTTGTTCTACAAAAACACTGAAATTGAACATTCCTAGTATGAGGAAATATTCTCTGAGACTCCGTCTTTAATTCCATGTATTCAGTTTTGACGAGGTTTGTATAGGGAAGATTCCACAGCCAATTTCCTGTCCTGACCACCAGTTGGAAAACGGAAAATTGACAACTTTGTTTTACAAAAAACTGAAATTGAACATTCCTAGTACGAGGAAATGTTCTCTGGGACTCCATCTTTAATTCCATGTATTCAGTTTGGACGAGGTTTGTATAGGGAAGATTCCAGAGGCGATACTCTGTCCTGACCTCCAGTTGGAAAACGGAAAATTGACAACTTTGTTCTACAAAAAACTGAAATTGAACATTCCTAGTATGAGGAAATGTTCTCTGGGACTCCATCTTTAATTCCATGTATTCAGTTTGGACGAGGTTTGTATAGGGAAGATTCCAGAGGCGATACTCTGTCCTGACCTCCAGTTGGAAAACGGAAAATTGACAACTTTGTTTTACAAAAAACTGAAATTGAACATTCCTAGTACGAGGAAATGTTCTCTGGGACTCCATCTTTAATTCCATGTATTCAGTTTGGACGAGGTTTGTATAGGGAAGATTCCAGAGGCGATACTCTGTCCTGACCTCCAGTTGGAAAACGGAAAATCGACAACTTTGTTCTCCAAAAAACTGAAATTGAACATTCCTAGTATGAGGAAATGTTCTCTGGGACACTATCTTTAATTCCATGTATTCAGTTTGGACGAGGTTTGTATAGGGAAGATTCCAGAGGCGATACTATGTCCTGACCTCCAGTTGGAAAACGGAAAATCGACAACTTTGTTCTCCAAAAAAACTGAAATTGAACGTTCCTAGCATGAGGAAATGTTCTCTTGGACTCTATCTTTAATTCCATGTATTCAGTTTGGACGAGGTTTGTATAGGGAAGATTCCAGAGGCGATACTCTGTCCTGACCTCCAGTTGGAAAACGGAAAATTGACAACTTTGTTCTACAAAAAACTGAAATTGAACATTCCTAGTATGAGGAAATGTTCTCTGGGACACTATCTTTAATTCCATGTATTCAGTTTGGACGAGGTTTGTATAGGGAAGATTCCAGAGGCGATACTATGTCCTGACCACCAGTTGGAAAACGGAAAATCGGCAACTTTGTTCTACAAAAAACTGAAATTGAATATTCCTAGTATGAGGAAATATTCTCTGAGACTCCGTCTTTAATTCCATGTATTCAGTTTGGACGAGGTTTGTATAGGGAAGATTCCAGAGGCGATACTACGTCCTGACCTCCAGTTGGAAAACAGAAAATCGACAACATTGTTCTACAAAAAACTGAAATTGAACATTCCTAGTACGAGGAAATGTTCTCTGGGACTCTATCTTTAATTCCATGTATTCAGTTTGGACGAGGTTTGTATAGGGAAGATTCCAGAGGCGATACTCTGTCCCGACCTCCAATTGGAAAACGGAAAATTGACAAATTTGTTCTACAAAAACACTGAAATTGAACATTCCTAGTATGAGGAAATATTCTCTGAGACTCCGTCTTTAATTCCATGTATTCAGTTTTGACGAGGTTTGTATAGGGAAGATTCCACAGCCAATTTCCTGTCCTGACCACCAGTTGGAAAACGGAAAATTGACAACTTTGTTTTACAAAAAACTGAAATTGAACATTCCTAGTACGAGGAAATGTTCTCTGGGACTCCATCTTTAATTCCATGTATTCAGTTTGGACGAGGTTTGTATAGGGAAGATTCCAGAGGCGATACTCTGTCCTGACCTCCAGTTGGAAAACGGAAAATCGACAACTTTGTTCTCCAAAAAACTGAAATTGAACGTTCCTAGCATGAGGAAATGTTCTCTGGGACTCTATCTTTAATTCCATGTATTCAGTTTGGACGAGGTTTGTATTGGGAAGATTCCAGAGGCGATACTCTGTCCTGACCACCAGTTGGAAAATGGAAAATCGGCAACTTTGTTCTACAAAAAACTGAAATTGAATATTCCTAGTATGAGGAAATATTCTCTGAGACTCCATCTTTAATTCCATGTATTCAGTTTTGACGAGGTTTGTATAGGGAAGATTCCACAGCCAATTTCCTGTCCTGACCACCAGTTGGAAAACGGAAAATTGACAACTTTGTTTTACAAAAAACTGAAATTGAACATTCCTAGTACGAGGCAATGTTCTATGGGACTCCATCTTTAATTCCATGTATTCAGTTTGGACGAGGTTTGTATAGGGAAGATTCCAGAGGCGACACTCTGTCCTGACCTCCAGTTGGAAAACGGAAAATCGACAACTTTCTTTTACAAAAAACTGAAACTGAACACTCCTGGTATGAGGAAATATTCTCTGTGACTCTGTCATTAATTCCACGTATTCAGTTTGGACGAGGTTTGTATAGGGAAGATTCCAGAGGCGATACTATGTCCTGACCTCCAGTTGGAAAACGGAAAATCGACAACTTTGTTCTACAAAAAACTGAAATTGAACATTCCTAGTATGAGGAAATGTTCTCTGGGACTCTATCTTTAATTCCATGTATTCAGTTTGGACGAGGTTTGTATAGGGAAGATTCCAGAGTCGATACTATGTCCTGACCTCCAGTTGGAAAACAGAAAATCGACAACATTGTTCTACAAAAAACTGAAATTGAACATTCCTGGTATGAGGAAATATTCTCTGTGACTCTGTCTTTAATTCCATGTATTCAGTTTGGACGAGGTTTGTATAGGGAAGATTCCAGAGGCGATACTCTGTCCTGACCTCCAGTTGGAAAACGGAAAATTGACAACTTTGTTCTACAAAAAACTGAAATTGAACATTCCTAGTATGAGGAAATGTTCTCTGGGACACTATCTTTAATTCCATGTATTCAGTTTGGACGAGGTTTGTATAGGGAAGATTCCAGAGGCGATACTATGTCCTGACCACCAGTTGGAAAACGGAAAATCGGCAACTTTGTTCTACAAAAAACTGAAATTGAATATTCCTAGTATGAGGAAATATTCTCTGAGACTCCGTCTTTAATTCCATGTATTCAGTTTGGACGAGGTTTGTATAGGGAAGATTCCAGAGGCGATACTACGTCCTGACCTCCAGTTGGAAAACAGAAAATCGACAACATTGTTCTACAAAAAACTGAAATTGAACATTCCTAGTACGAGGAAATGTTCTCTGGGACTCTATCTTTAATTCCATGTATTCAGTTTGGACGAGGTTTGTATAGGGAAGATTCCAGAGGCGATACTCTGTCCCGACCTCCAATTGGAAAACGGAAAATTGACAAATTTGTTCTACAAAAAAACTGTAATTGAACATTCCTAGTATGAGGAAATGTTCTCTGGGACTCTATCTTTAATTAAATATATTCAGTTTGGACGAGGTTTGTATAGGGAAGATTCCACAGCCAATTTTCTGTCCTGACCTCCAGTTGGAAAACTGAAAATCGACAACTTTGTTCTACAAAAAACTAAAATTGAACATTCCTAGCATGAGGAAATGTTCTCTGGGACTCTATCTTTAATTCCATGTATTCAGTTTGGACGAGGTTTGTATAGGGAAGATTCCAGAGTCGATACTCTGTCCTGACCTCCAGTTGGAAAACGGAAAATTGACAAATTTGTTCTACAAAAAACTGAAATTGGACATTCCTAGTATGAGGAAATATTCTCTGTGACTCTGTCTTTAATTCCATGTATTCAGTTTGGACGAGGTTTGTATAGGGAAGAGGCGATACTCTGTCCTGACCTCCAGTTGGAAAACGGAAAATTGACAACTTTGTTCTACAAAAAACTGAAATTGAACATTCCTAGTATGAGAAAATGCTCTCTGGTACTCTATCTTTAATTCCATGTATTCAGTTTGGACGAGGTTTGTATAGGGAAGATTCCAGAGGCGATATTCTGTCCTGACCTCGAGTTGGAAAACGGAAAATCGACAACTTTGTTCTACAAAAAACTGAAATTGAATATTCCTAGTATGAGGAAATATTCTCTGAGACGCCGTCTTTAATTCCATGTATTCAGTTTTGACGAGGTTTGTATAGGGAAGATTGCACAGCCAATTTCCTGTCCTGACCACCAGTTGGAAAACGGAAAATTGACAACTTTGTTCTACAAAAAACTGAAATTGAACATTCCTAGTATGAGGAAATGTTCTCTGGGACTCTATCTTTAATTCCATGTATTCAGTTTGGACGAGGTTTGTATAGGGAAGATTCCAGAGGCGATACTCTGTCCTGACCTCCAGTTGGAAAACGGAAAATCGACAACTTTGTTCTACAAAAAACTGAAACTGAACACTGCCGGTATGAGGAAATATTCTCTGTGACTCTGTCTTTAATTCCACGTATTCAGTTTGGACGAGGTTTGTATAGGGAAGATTCCAGAGGCGATACTATGTCCTGACCTCCAGTTGGAAAACGGAAAATTGACAACTTTGTTTTACAAAAAACTGAAATTGAACATTCCTAGTATGAAGAAATGTTCTCTGGGACTCTATCTTTAATTCCATGTATTCAGTTTGGACGAGGTTTGTATAGGGAAGATTCCAGAGGCGATACTCTGTCCTGAGCTCCAGTTGGAAAACGGAAAATTGACAAATTTGTTCTACAAAAAACTGAAATTGAACATTCCTAGTATAAGGAAATATTCTCTGTGACTCTGTCTTTAATTCCATGTATTCAGTTTGGACGAGGTTTGTATAGGGAAGAGGCGATACTCTGTCCTGACCTCCAGTTGGAAAACGGAAAATTGACAACTTTGTTCTACAAAAAACTGAAATTGAACATTCCTAGTATGAGGAAATGTTCTCTGGGACTCTATCTTTAATTCCATGTATTCAGTTTGGACGAGGTTTGTATAGGGAAGATTCCAGAGGCGATACTCTGTCCTGACCTCCAGTTGGAAAACGGAAAATCGACAACTTTGTTCTACAAAAAACTGAAACTGAACACTGCTGGTATGAGGTTCTCTGGGACACTATCTTTAATTCCATGTATTCAGTTTGGACGAGGTTTGTATAGGGAAGATTCCAGAGGCGATACTCTGTCCTGAACTCCAGTTGGAAAACGGAAAATCGACAACTTTGTTCTACAAAAATCTGAAATTGAACATTCCTAGTATGAGGAAATGTTCTCTGGGACTCTGTCTTTAATTCCATGTATTCAGTTTGGACGAGGTTTGTATTGGGAAGATTCCGGAGGCGATACTCTGTCCTGACCTCCAGTTGGGAAACGGAAAATCGACAACTTTGTTCTCCAAAAAAACTGAAATTGAACGTTCCTAGCATGAGGAAATGTTCTCTGGGACTCTATCTTTAATTCCATGTATTCAGTTTGGACGAGGTTTGTATAGGGAAGATTCCAGAGGCGATACTCAGTCCTGACCACCAGTTGGAAAACGGAAAATCGGCAACTTTGTTCTACAAAAAACTGAAATTGAATATTCCTAGTATGAGGAAATATTCTCTGAGACTCCGTCTTTAATTCCATGTATTCAGTTTGGACGAGGTTTGTATAGGGAAGATTCCACAGCCAATTTCCTGTCCTGACCACCAGTTGGAAAACGGAAAATTGGCAACTTTGTTTTACAAAAAACTGAAATTGAACATTCCTAGTATGAGGAAATATTCTCTGGGACTCTATCTTTAATTCCATGTATTCAGTTTGGACGAGGTTTGTATAGGGAAGATTCCAGAGGCGATACTCTGTCCTGACCTCCAGTTGGAAAACGGAAAATCGACAACTTTGTTCTCCAAAAAACTGAAATTGAACATTACTAGTATGAGGAAATGTTCTCTGGGACTCTATCTTTAATTCCATGTATTCAGTTTGGACGAGGTTTGTATAGGGAAGATTCCAGAGGCGATACTCTGTCCTGACCTCCAGTTGGAAAACGGAAAATCGACAACTTTGTTCTCCAAAAAACTGAAATTGAACATTACTAGTATGAGGAAATGTTCTCTGGGACTCTATCTTTAATTCCATGTATTCAGTTTGGACGAGGTTTGTATTGGGAAGATTCCAGAGGCGATACTCTGTCCTGACCTCCTGTTGGAAAACGGAAAATCGACAACTTTGTTTTACAAAAAACTGAAATTGAACATTCCTAGTATGGGGAAATGTTCTCTGAGACTCTATCTTTAATTCCATGTATTCAGTTTGGACGAGGTTTGTATTGGGAAGATTCCAGAGGCGATACTCTGTCCCGACCTCCAGTTGGAAAACGGAAAATCGACAACTTTGTTCTACAAAAAACTGAAATTGAACATTCCTAGTATGAGGAAATGTTCTCTGGGACTCTATCTTTAATTCCATGTATTCAGTTTGGACGAGGTTTGTATAGGGAAGATTCCAGAGGCGATGCTCTGTCCTGAGCTCCAGTTGGAAAACGGAAAATTGACAAATTTGTTCTACAAAAAACTGAAATTGAACATTCCTAGTATAAGGAAATATTCTCTGTGACTCTGTCTTTAATTCCATGTATTCAGTTTGGACGAGGTTTGTATAGGGAAGATTCCAGAGGCGATACTGTGTCCTGACCTCCAGTTGGAAAACGGAAAATCGACAACTTTGTTCTACAAAAAACTGAAATTGAACATTCCTGGTATGAGGAAATATTCTCTGTGACTCTGTCTTTAATTCCATGTATTCAGTTTGGACGAGGTTTGTATAGGGAAGATTCCAGAGGCGATACTCTGTCCTGACCTCCAGTTGGAAAACGGAAAATTGACAAATTTGTTCTACAAAAAACTGAAATTGAACATTCCTAGTATGAGGAAATGTTCTCTGGGACTCTATCTTTAATTCCATGTATTCAGTTTGGACGAGGTTTGTATAGGGAAGATTCCAGAGGCGATACTACGTCCTGACCTCCAGTTGGAAAACAGAAAATCGACAACATTGTTCTACAAAAAACTGAAATTGAACATTCCTAGTACGAGGAAATGTTCTCTGGGACTCTATCTTTAATTCCATGTATTCAGTTTGGACGAGGTTTGTATAGGGAAGATTCCAGAGGCGATACTCTGTCCCGACCTCCAATTGGAAAACGGAAAATTGACAAATTTGTTCTACAAAAAAACTGAAATTGAACATTCCTAGTATGAGGAAATGTTCTCTGGGACTCTATCTTTAATTAAATATATTCAGTTTGGACGAGGTTTGTATAGGGAAGATTCCACAGCCAATTTTCTGTCCTGACCTCCAGTTGGAAAACGGAAAATCGACAACTTTGTTCTACAAAAAACTAAAATTGAACATTCCTAGCATGAGGAAATGTTCTCTGGGACTCTATCTTTAATTCCATGTATTCAGTTTGGACGAGGTTTGTATAGGGAAGATTCCAGAGTCGATACTCTGTCCTGACCTCCAGTTGGAAAACGGAAAATTGACAAATTTGTTCTACAAAAAACTGAAATTGGACATTCCTAGTATGAGGAAATATTCTCTGTGACTCTGTCTTTAATTCCATGTATTCAGTTTGGACGAGGTTTGTATAGGGAAGAGGCGATACTCTGTCCTGACCTCCAGTTGGAAAACGGAAAATTGACAACTTTGTTCTACAAAAAACTGAAATTGAACATTCCTAGTATGAGAAAATGCTCTCTGGTACTCTATCTTTAATTCCATATATTCAGTTTGGACGAGGTTTGTATAGGGAAGATTCCAGAGGCGATACTCTGTCCTGACCTCGAGTTGGAAAACGGAAAATCGACAACTTTGTTCTACAAAAAACTGAAATTGAATATTCCTAGTATGAGGAAATATTCTCTGAGACGCCGTCTTTAATTCCATGTATTCAGTTTTGACGAGGTTTGTATAGGGAAGATTGCACAGCCAATTTCCTGTCCTGACCACCAGTTGGAAAACGGAAAATTGACAACTTTGTTCTACAAAAAACTGAAATTGAACATTCCTAGTATGAGGAAATGTTCTCTGGGACTCTATCTTTAATTCCATGTATTCAGTTTGGACGAGGTTTGTATAGGGAAGATTCCAGAGGCGATACTCTGTCCTGACCTCCAGTTGGAAAACGGAAAATCGACAACTTTGTTCTACAAAAAACTGAAACTGAACACTGCTGGTATGAGGAAATATTCTCTGTGACTCTGTCTTTAATTCCACGTATTCAGTTTGGACGAGGTTTGTATAGGGAAGATTCCAGAGGCGATACTATGTCCTGACCTCCAGTTGGAAAACGGAAAATTGACAACTTTGTTTTACAAAAAACTGAAATTGAACATTCCTAGTATGAAGAAATGTTCTCTGGGACTCTATCTTTAATTCCATGTATTCAGTTTGGACGAGGTTTGTATAGGGTAGATTCCAGAGGCGATATTCTGTCCTGACCTCCAGTTGGAAAACGGAAAATCGACAACTTTGTTCTCCAAAAAACTGAAATTGAACATTACTAGTATGAGGAAATGTTCTCTGGGACTCTATCTTTAATTCCATGTATTCAGTTTGGACGAGGTTTGTATAGGGAAGATTCCAGAGGCGATACTCTGTCCCGACCTCCAGTTGGAAAACGGAAAATCGACAACTTTGTTCTACAAAAAACTGAAATTGAACATTCCTAGTATGAGGAAATGTTCTCTGGGACTCTATCTTTAATTCCATGTATTCAGTTTGGACGAGGTTTGTATAGGGAAGATTCCAGAGGCGATGCTCTGTCCTGAGCTCCAGTTGGAAAACGGAAAATTGACAAATTTGTTCTACAAAAAACTGAAATTGAACATTCCTAGTATAAGGAAATATTCTCTGTGACTCTGTCTTTAATTCCATGTATTCAGTTTGGACGAGGTTTGTATAGGGAAGATTCCAGAGGCGATACTATGTCCTGACCTCCAGTTGGAAAACGGAAAATCGACAACTTTGTTCTACAAAAAACTGAAATTGAACATTCCTGGTATGAGGAAATATTCTCTGTGACTCTGTCTTTAATTCCATGTATTCAGTTTGGACGAGGTTTGTATAGGGAAGATTCCAGAGGCGATACTCTGTCCTGACCTCCAGTTGGAAAACGGAAAATCGACAACTTTGTTCTACAAAAAACTGAAATTGAACATTCCTAGTATGAGGAAATGTTCTCTGGGACTCTGTCTTTAATTCCATGTATTCAGTTTGGACGATGTTTGTATTGGGAAGATTCCGGAGGCGATACTCTCTCCTGACCTCCAGTTGGAAAACGGAAAATCGACAATTTTGTTCTACAAAAAACTGAAATTGAACATTCCTGGTATGAGGAAATATTCTCTGTGACTCTGTCTTTAATTCCATGTATTCGGTTTGTACGAGGTTTGTATAGGGAAGATTCCAGAGGCGATACTCTGTCCTGACCTCCAGTTGGAAAACGGAAAATCGACAACTTTGTTCTACAAAAAACTGAAATTGGACATTCCTAGTATGAGGAAATGTTCTATGGGACTCTATCTTTAATTCCATGTATTCAGTTTGGACGAGGTTTGTATAGGGAAGATTCCAGAGGCGATACTCAGTCCTGACCACCAGTTGGAAAACGGAAAATCGGCAACTTTGTTCTACAAAAAACTGAAATTGAATATTCCTAGTATGAGGAAATATTCTCTGAGACTCCGTCTTTAATTCCATGTATTCAGTTTTGACGAGGTTTGTATAGGGAAGATTCCACAGCCAATTTCCAGTCCTGACCACCAGTAGGAAAACGGAAAATTGACAACTTTGTTTTACAAAAAACTGAAATTGAACATTCCTAGTATGAGGAAATGTTCTCTGGGACTCTATCTTTAATTCCATGTATTCAGTTTGGACGAGGTTTGTATAGGGAAGAGGCGATACTCTGTCCTGACCTCCAGTTGGAAAACGGAAAATCGACAACTTTGTTCCACAAAAAACTGAAACTGAACACTCCTGGTATGAGGAAATATTCTCTGTGACTCTGTCTTTAATTCCACATATTCAGTTTGGACGAGGTTTGTATAGGGAAGATTCCAGAGGCGATACTCTGTCCTGACCTCCAGTTGGAAAACGGAAAATCGACAACTTTGTTCTACAAAAAACTGAAATTGGACATTCCTAGTATGAGGAAATGTTCTCTGGGACTCTATCTTTAATTCCATGTATTCAGTTTGGACGAGGTTTGTATAGGGAAGATTCCAGAGGCGATACTCAGTCCTGACCACCAGTTGGAAAACGGAAAATCGGCAACTTTGTTCTACAAAAAACTGAAATTGAATATTCCTAGTATGAGGAAATATTCTCTGAGACTCCGTCTTTAATTCCATGTATTCAGTTTTGACGAGGTTTGTATAGGGAAGATTCCACAGCCAATTTCCTGTCCTGACCACCAGTTGGAAAACGGAAAATTGACAACTTTGTTTTACAAAAAACTGAAATTGAACATTCCTAGTACGAGGAAATGTTCTCTGGGACTCTATCTTTAATTGCATGTATTCAGTTTGGACGAGGTTTGTATTGGGAAGATTCCAGAGGCGATACTCTGTCCTGACCACCAGTTGGAAAATGGAAAATCGGCAACTTTGTTCTACAAAAAACTGAAATTGAATATTCCTAGTATGAGGAAATATTCTCTGAGACTCCATCTTTAATTCCATGTATTCAGTTTTGACGAGGTTTGTATAGGGAAGATTCCACAGCCAATTTCCTGTCCTGACCACCAGTTGGAAAACGGAAAATTGACAACTTTGTTTTACAAAAAACTGAAATTGAACATTCCTAGTACGAGGCAATGTTCTATGGGACTCCATCTTTAATTCCATGTATTCAGTTTGGACGAAGTTTGTATAGGGAAGATTCCAGAGGCGACACTCTGTCCTGACCTCCAGTTGGAAAACGGAAAATCGACAACTTTCTTCTACAAAAAACTGAAACTGAACACTCCTGGTATGAGGAAATATTCTCTGTGACTCTGTCATTAATTCCACGTATTCAGTTTGGACGAGGTTTGTATAGGGAAGATTCCAGAGGCGATACTATGTCCTGACCTCCAGTTGGAAAACGGAAAATCGACAACTTTGTTCTACAAAAAACTGAAATTGAACATTCCTAGTATGAGGAAATGTTCTCTGGGACTCTATCTTTAATTCCATGTATTCAGTTTGGACGAGGTTTGTATAGGGAAGATTCCAGAGTCGATACTATGTCCTGACCTCCAGTTGGAAAACAGAAAATCGACAACATTGTTCTACAAAAAACTGAAATTGAACATTCCTGGTATGAGGAAATATTCTCTGTGACTCTGTCTTTAATTCCATGTATTCAGTTTGGACGAGGTTTGTATAGGGAAGATTCCAGAGGCGATACTCTGTCCTGACCTCCAGTTGGAAAACGGAAAATTGACAACTTTGTTCTACAAAAAACTGAAATTGAACATTCCTAGTATGAGGAAATGTTCTCTGGGACACTATCTTTAATTCCATGTATTCAGTTTGGACGAGGTTTGTATAGGGAAGATTCCAGAGGCGATACTATGTCCTGACCACCAGTTGGAAAACGGAAAATCGGCAACTTTGTTCTACAAAAAACTGAAATTGAATATTCCTAGTATGAGGAAATATTCTCTGAGACTCCGTCTTTAATTCCATGTATTCAGTTTGGACGAGGTTTGTATAGGGAAGATTCCAGAGGCGATACTACGTCCTGACCTCCAGTTGGAAAACAGAAAATCGACAACATTGTTCTACAAAAAACTGAAATTGAACATTCCTAGTACGAGGAAATGTTCTCTGGGACTCTATCTTTAATTCCATGTATTCAGTTTGGACGAGGTTTGTATAGGGAAGATTCCAGAGGCGATACTCTGTCCCGACCTCCAATTGGAAAACGGAAAATTGACAAATTTGTTCTACAAAAAAACTGTAATTGAACATTCCTAGTATGAGGAAATGTTCTCTGGGACTCTATCTTTAATTAAATATATTCAGTTTGGACGAGGTTTGTATAGGGAAGATTCCACAGCCAATTTTCTGTCCTGACCTCCAGTTGGAAAACGGAAAATCGACAACTTTGTTCTACAAAAAACTAAAATTGAACATTCCTAGCATGAGGAAATGTTCTCTGGGACTCTATCTTTAATTCCATGTATTCAGTTTGGACGAGGTTTGTATAGGGAAGATTCCAGAGTCGATACTCTGTCCTGACCTCCAGTTGGAAAACGGAAAATTGACAAATTTGTTCTACAAAAAACTGAAATTGGACATTCCTAGTATGAGGAAATATTCTCTGTGACTCTGTCTTTAATTCCATGTATTCAGTTTGGACGAGGTTTGTATAGGGAAGAGGCGATACTCTGTCCTGACCTCCAGTTGGAAAACGGAAAATTGACAACTTTGTTCTACAAAAAACTGAAATTGAACATTCCTAGTATGAGAAAATGCTCTCTAGTACTCTATCTTTAATTCCATGTATTCAGTTTGGACGAGGTTTGTATAGGGAAGATTCCAGAGGCGATACTCTGTCCTGACCTCGAGTTGGAAAACGGAAAATCGACAACTTTGTTCTACAAAAAACTGAAATTGAATATTCCTAGTATGAGGAAATATTCTCTGAGACGCCGTCTTTAATTCCATGTATTCAGTTTTGACGAGGTTTGTATAGGGAAGATTGCACAGCCAATTTCCTGTCCTGACCACCAGTTGGAAAACGGAAAATTGACAACTTTGTTCTACAAAAAACTGAAATTGAACATTCCTAGTATGAGGAAATGTTCTCTGGGACTCTATCTTTAATTCCATGTATTCAGTTTGGACGAGGTTTGTATAGGGAAGATTCCAGAGGCGATACTCTGTCCTGACCTCCAGTTGGAAAACGGAAAATCGACAACTTTGTTCTACAAAAAACTGAAACTGAACACTGCCGGTATGAGGAAATATTCTCTGTGACTCTGTCTTTAATTCCACGTATTCAGTTTGGACGAGGTTTGTATAGGGAAGATTCCAGAGGCGATACTATGTCCTGACCTCCAGTTGGAAAACGGAAAATTGACAACTTTGTTTTACAAAAAACTGAAATTGAACATTCCTAGTATGAAGAAATGTTCTCTGGGACTCTATCTTTAATTCCATGTATTCAGTTTGGACGAGGTTTGTATAGGGAAGATTCCAGAGGCGATACTCTGTCCTGAGCTCCAGTTGGAAAACGGAAAATTGACAAATTTGTTCTACAAAAAACTGAAATTGAACATTCCTAGTATAAGGAAATATTCTCTGTGACTCTGTCTTTAATTCCATGTATTCAGTTTGGACGAGGTTTGTATAGGGAAGAGGCGATACTCTGTCCTGACCTCCAGTTGGAAAACGGAAAATTGACAACTTTGTTCTACAAAAAACTGAAATTGAACATTCCTAGTATGAGGAAATGTTCTCTGGGACTCTATCTTTAATTCCATGTATTCAGTTTGGACGAGGTTTGTATAGGGAAGATTCCAGAGGCGATACTCTGTCCTGACCTCCAGTTGGAAAACGGAAAATCGACAACTTTGTTCTACAAAAAACTGAAACTGAACACTGCCGGTATGAGGAAATATTCTCTGTGACTCTGTCTTTAATTCCACGTATTCAGTTTGGACGAGGTTTGTATAGGGAAGATTCCAGAGGCGATACTATGTCCTGACCTCCAGTTGGAAAACGGAAAATTGACAACTTTGTTTTACAAAAAACTGAAATTGAACATTCCTAGTATGAAGAAATGTTCTCTGGGACTCTATCTTTAATTCCATGTATTCAGTTTGGACGAGGTTTGTATAGGGAAGATTCCAGAGGCGATACTCTGTCCTGAGCTCCAGTTGGAAAACGGAAAATTGACAAATTTGTTCTACAAAAAACTGAAATTGAACATTCCTAGTATAAGGAAATATTCTCTGGGACTCTATCTTTAATTCCATGTATTCAGTTTGGACGAGGTTTGTATAGGGAAGATTCCAGAGGCGATACTCTGTCCTGACCTCGAGTTGGAAAACCGAAAATCGACAACTTTGTTCTACAAAAAACTGAAATTGAATATTCCTAGTATGAGGAAATATTCTCTGAGACGCCGTCTTTAATTCCATGTATTCAGTTTTGACGAGGTTTGTATAGGGAAGATTGCACAGCCAATTTCCTGTCCTGACCACCAGTTGGAAAACGGAAAATTGACAACTTTGTTCTACAAAAAACTGAAATTGAACATTCCTAGTATGAGGAAATGTTCTCTGGGACTCTATCTTTAATTCCATGTATTCAGTTTGGACGAGGTTTGTATAGGGAAGATTCCAGAGGCGATACTCTGTCCTGACCTCCAGTTGGAAAACGGAAAATCGACAACTTTGTTCTACAAAAAACTGAAACTGAACACTGCCGGTATGAGGAAATATTCTCTGTGACTCTGTCTTTAATTCCACGTATTCAGTTTGGACGAGGTTTGTATAGGGAAGATTCCAGAGGCGATACTATGTCCTGACCTCCAGTTGGAAAACGGAAAATTGACAACTTTGTTTTACAAAAAACTGAAATTGAACATTCCTAGTATGAAGAAATGTTCTCTGGGACTCTATCTTTAATTCCATGTATTCAGTTTGGACGAGGTTTGTATAGGGAAGATTCCAGAGGCGATACTCTGTCCTGAGCTCCAGTTGGAAAACGGAAAATTGACAAATTTGTTCTACAAAAAACTGAAATTGAACATTCCTAGTATAAGGAAATATTCTCTGTGACTCTGTCTTTAATTCCATGTATTCAGTTTGGACGAGGTTTGTATAGGGAAGAGGCGATACTCTGTCCTGACCTCCAGTTGGAAAACGGAAAATTGACAACTTTGTTCTACAAAAAACTGAAATTGAACATTCCTAGTATGAGAAAATGCTCTCTGGTACTCTATCTTTAATTCCATGTATTCAGTTTGGACGAGGTTTGTATAGGGAAGATTCCAGAGGCGATACTCTGTCCTGACCTCGAGTTGGAAAACGGAAAATCGACAACTTTGTTCTACAAAAAACTGAAATTGAATATTCCTAGTATGAGGAAATATTCTCTGAGACGCCGTCTTTAATTCCATGTATTCAGTTTTGACGAGGTTTGTATAGGGAAGATTGCACAGCCAATTTCCTGTCCTGACCACCAGTTGGAAAACGGAAAATTGACAACTTTGTTCTACAAAAAACTGAAATTGAACATTCCTAGTATGAGGAAATGTTCTCTGGGACTCTATCTTTAATTCCATGTATTCAGTTTGGACGAGGTTTGTATAGGGAAGATTCCAGAGGCGATACTCTGTCCTGACCTCCAGTTGGAAAACGGAAAATCGACAACTTTGTTCTACAAAAAACTGAAACTGAACACTGCCGGTATGAGGAAATATTCTCTGTGACTCTGTCTTTAATTCCACGTATTCAGTTTGGACGAGGTTTGTATAGGGAAGATTCCAGAGGCGATACTATGTCCTGACCTCCAGTTGGAAAACGGAAAATTGACAACTTTGTTTTACAAAAAACTGAAATTGAACATTCCTAGTATGAAGAAATGTTCTCTGGGACTCTATCTTTAATTCCATGTATTCAGTTTGGACGAGGTTTGTATAGGGAAGATTCCAGAGGCGATACTCTGTCCTGAGCTCCAGTTGGAAAACGGAAAATTGACAAATTTGTTCTACAAAAAACTGAAATTGAACATTCCTAGTATAAGGAAATATTCTCTGTGACTCTGTCTTTAATTCCATGTATTCAGTTTGGACGAGGTTTGTATAGGGAAGAGGCGATACTCTGTCCTGACCTCCAGTTGGAAAACGGAAAATTGACAACTTTGTTCTACAAAAAACTGAAATTGAACATTCCTAGTATGAGGAAATGTTCTCTGGGACTCTATCTTTAATTCCATGTATTCAGTTTGGACGAGGTTTGTATAGGGAAGATTCCAGAGGCGATACTCTGTCCTGACCTCCAGTTGGAAAACGGAAAATCGACAACTTTGTTCTACAAAAAACTGAAACTGAACACTGCTGGTATGAGGTTCTCTGGGACACTATCTTTAATTCCATGTATTCAGTTTGGACGAGGTTTGTATAGGGAAGATTCCAGAGGCGATACTCTGTCCTGAACTCCAGTTGGAAAACGGAAAATCGACAACTTTGTTCTACAAAAAACTGAAATTGAACATTCCTAGTATGAGGAAATGTTCTCTGGGACTCTGTCTTTAATTCCATGTATTCAGTTTGGACGAGGTTTGTATTGGGAAGATTCCGGAGGCGATACTCTGTCCTGACCTCCAGTTGGGAAACGGAAAATCGACAACTTTGTTCTCCAAAAAAACTGAAATTGAACGTTCCTAGCATGAGGAAATGTTCTCTGGGACTCTATCTTTAATTCCATGTATTCAGTTTGGACGAGGTTTGTATAGGGAAGATTCCAGAGGCGATACTCAGTCCTGACCACCAGTTGGAAAACGGAAAATCGGCAACTTTGTTCTACAAAAAACTGAAATTGAATATTCCTAGTATGAGGAAATATTCTCTGAGACTCCGTCTTTAATTCCATGTATTCAGTTTGGACGAGGTTTGTATAGGGAAGATTCCACAGCCAATTTCCTGTCCTGACCACCAGTTGGAAAACGGAAAATTGGCAACTTTGTTTTACAAAAAACTGAAATTGAACATTCCTAGTATGAGGAAATATTCTCTGGGACTCTATCTTTAATTCCATGTATTCAGTTTGGACGAGGTTTGTATAGGGAAGATTCCAGAGGCGATACTCTGTCCTGACCTCCAGTTGGAAAACGGAAAATCGACAACTTTGTTCTCCAAAAAACTGAAATTGAACATTACTAGTATGAGGAAATGTTCTCTGGGACTCTATCTTTAATTCCATGTATTCAGTTTGGACGAGGTTTGTATAGGGAAGATTCCAGAGGCGATACTCTGTCCTGACCTCCAGTTGGAAAACGGAAAATCGACAACTTTGTTCTCCAAAAAACTGAAATTGAACATTACTAGTATGAGGAAATGTTCTCTGGGACTCTATCTTTAATTCCATGTATTCAGTTTGGACGAGGTTTGTATTGGGAAGATTCCAGAGGCGATACTCTGTCCTGACCTCCTGTTGGAAAACGGAAAATCGACAACTTTGTTTTACAAAAAACTGAAATTAAACATTCCTAGTATGGGGAAATGTTCTCTGAGACTCTATCTTTAATTCCATGTATTCAGTTTGGACGAGGTTTGTATTGGGAAGATTCCAGAGGCGATACTCTGTCCCGACCTCCAGTTGGAAAACGGAAAATCGACAACTTTGTTCTACAAAAAACTGAAATTGAACATTCCTAGTATGAGGAAATGTTCTCTGGGACTCTATCTTTAATTCCATGTATTCAGTTTGGACGAGGTTTGTATAGGGAAGATTCCAGAGGCGATGCTCTGTCCTGAGCTCCAGTTGGAAAACGGAAAATTGACAAATTTGTTCTACAAAAAACTGAAATTGAACATTCCTAGTATAAGGAAATATTCTCTGTGACTCTGTCTTTAATTCCATGTATTCAGTTTGGACGAGGTTTGTATAGGGAAGATTCCAGAGGCGATACTGTGTCCTGACCTCCAGTTGGAAAACGGAAAATCGACAACTTTGTTCTACAAAAAACTGAAATTGAACATTCCTGGTATGAGGAAATATTCTCTGTGACTCTGTCTTTAATTCCATGTATTCAGTTTGGACGAGGTTTGTATAGGGAAGATTCCAGAGGCGATACTCTGTCCTGACCTCCAGTTGGAAAACGGAAAATTGACAAATTTGTTCTACAAAAAACTGAAATTGAACATTCCTAGTATGAGGAAATGTTCTCTGGGACTCTATCTTTAATTCCATGTATTCAGTTTGGACGAGGTTTGTATAGGGAAGATTCCAGAGGCGATACTACGTCCTGACCTCCAGTTGGAAAACAGAAAATCGACAACATTGTTCTACAAAAAACTGAAATTGAACATTCCTAGTACGAGGAAATGTTCTCTGGGACTCTATCTTTAATTCCATGTATTCAGTTTGGACGAGGTTTGTATAGGGAAGATTCCAGAGGCGATACTCTGTCCCGACCTCCAATTGGAAAACGGAAAATTGACAAATTTGTTCTACAAAAAAACTGAAATTGAACATTCCTAGTATGAGGAAATGTTCTCTGGGACTCTGTCTTTAATTAAATATATTCAGTTTGGACGAGGTTTGTATAGGGAAGATTCCACAGCCAATTTTCTGTCCTGACCTCCAGTTGGAAAACGGAAAATCGACAACTTTGTTCTACAAAAAACTAAAATTGAACATTCCTAGCATGAGGAAATGTTCTCTGGGACTCTATCTTTAATTCCATGTATTCAGTTTGGACGAGGTTTGTATAGGGAAGATTCCAGAGTCGATACTCTGTCCTGACCTCCAGTTGGAAAACGGAAAATTGACAAATTTGTTCTACAAAAAACTGAAATTGGACATTCCTAGTATGAGGAAATATTCTCTGTGACTCTGTCTTTAATTCCATGTATTCAGTTTGGACGAGGTTTGTATAGGGAAGAGGCGATACTCTGTCCTGACCTCCAGTTGGAAAACGGAAAATTGACAACTTTGTTCTACAAAAAACTGAAATTGAACATTCCTAGTATGAGAAAATGCTCTCTGGTACTCTATCTTTAATTCCATGTATTCAGTTTGGACGAGGTTTGTATAGGGAAGATTCCAGAGGCGATACTCTGTCCTGACCTCGAGTTGGAAAACGGAAAATCGACAACTTTGTTCTACAAAAAACTGAAATTGAATATTCCTAGTATGAGGAAATATTCTCTGAGACTCCGTCTTTAATTCCATGTATTCAGTTTTGACGAGGTTTGTATAGGGAAGATTCCACAGCCAATTTCCTGTCCTGACCACCAGTTGGAAAACGGAAAATTGACAACTTTGTTCCACAAAAAACTGAAACTGAACACTCCTGGTATGAGGAAATATTCTCTGTGACTCTGTCTTTAATTCCACATATTCAGTTTGGACGAGGTTTGTATAGGGAAGATTCCAGAGGCGATACTCTGTCCTGACCTCCAGTTGGAAAACGGAAAATCGACAACTTTGTTCCACAAAAAACTGAAACTGAACACTCCTGGTATGAGGAAATATTCTCTGTGACTCTGTCTTTAATTCCACATATTCAGTTTGGACGAGGTTTGTATAGGGAAGATTCCAGAGGCGATACTCTGTCCTGACCTCCAGTTGGAAAACGGAAAATCGACAACTTTGTTCTACAAAAAACTGAAATTGGACATTCCTAGTATGAGGAAATGTTCTCTGGGACTCTATCTTTAATTCCATGTATTCAGTTTGGACGAGGTTTGTATAGGGAAGATTCCAGAGGCGATACTCAGTCCTGACCACCAGTTGGAAAACGGAAAATCGGCAACTTTGTTCTACAAAAAACTGAAATTGAATATTCCTAGTATGAGGAAATATTCTCTGAGACTCCGTCTTTAATTCCATGTATTCAGTTTTGACGAGGTTTGTATAGGGAAGATTCCACAGCCAATTTCCTGTCCTGACCACCAGTTGGAAAACGGAAAATTGACAACTTTGTTTTACAAAAAACTGAAATTGAACATTCCTAGTACGAGGAAATGTTCTCTGGGACTCTATCTTTAATTCCATGTATTCAGTTTGGACGAGGTTTGTATAGGGAAGATTCCAGAGGCGATACTCTGTCCTGACCTCCAGTTGGAAAACGGAAAATCGACAACTTTGTTCTACAAAAAACTGAAACTGAACACTCCTGGTATGAGGAAATATTCTCTGTGACTCTGTCTTTAATTCCACGTATTCAGTTTGGACGAGGTTTGTATAGGGAAGATTCCAGAGTCGATACTCTGTCCTGACCTCCAGTTGGAAAACGGAAAATTACAACTTTGTTCTACAAAAAACTGAAATTGAACATTCCTGGTATGAGGAAATATTCTCTGTGACTCTGTCTTTAATTCCATGTATTCAGTTTGGACGAGGTTTGTATAGGGAAGATTCCAGAGGCGATACTCTGTCCTGACCTCTAGTTGGAAAACGGAAAATTGACAACTTTGTTCTACAAAAAACTGAAATTGAATATTCCTAGTATGAGGAAATGTTCTCTGGGACACTATCTTTAATTCCATGTATTCAGTTTGGACGAGGTTTGTATAGGGAAGATTCCAGAGGCGATACTCAGTCCTGACCTCCAGTTGGAAAACGAAAAATTGACAAATTTGTTCTACAAAAAACTGAAATTGGACATTCCTAGTATGAGGAAATATTCTCTGTGACTCTGTCTTTAATTCCATGTATTCAGTTTGGACGAGGTTTGTATAGGGAAGAGGCGATACTCTGTCCTGACCTCCAGTTGGAAAACGGAAAATTGACAACTTTGTTCTACAAAAAACTGAAATTTAACATTCCTAGTATGAGAAAATGTTCTCTGGTACTCTATCTTTAATTCCATGTATTCAGTTTGGACGAGGTTTGTATAGGGAAGATTCCAGAGGCGATACTCTGTCCTTACCTCGAGTTGGAAAACGGAAAATCGACAACTTTTTTCTACAAAAAACTGAAACTGAACACTCCTGGTATGAGGAAATATTCTCTGTGACTCTGTCCTTAATTCCATGTATTCAGTTTGGACGAGGTTTGTATAGGGAAGATTCCAGAGGCGATACTCTGTCCTGACCTCTAGTTGGAAAACGGAAAATTGACAACTTTGTTCTATAAAAAACTGCAATTGAACATTCCTAGTATGAGGAAATGTTCTCTGGGACACTATCTTTAATTCCATGTATTCAGTTTGGACGAGGTTTGTATAGGGAAGATTCCAGAGGCGATACTCAGTCCTGACCTCCAGTTGGAAAACGAAAAATTGACAAATTTGTTCTACAAAAAACTGAAATTGGACATTCCTAGTATGAGGAAATATTCTCTGTGACTCTGTCTTTAATTCCATGTATTCAGTTTGGACGAGGTTTGTATAGGGAAGAGGCGATACTCTGTCCTGACCTCCAGTTGGAAAACGGAAAATTGACAACTTTGTTCTACAAAAAACTGAAATTTAACATTCCTAGTATGAGAAAATGTTCTCTGGTACTCTATCTTTAATTCCATGTATTCAGTTTGGACGAGGTTTGTATAGGGAAGATTCCAGAGGCGATACTATGTCCTGACCTCCAGATGGAAAACGGAAAATCGACAACTTTGTTCTACAAAAAACTGAAATTGAACATTCCTGGTATGAAGAAATGTTCTCTGGGACTCTATCTTTAATTCCATGTATTCAGTTTGGACGAGGTTTGTATAGGGAAGATTCCAGAGGCGATACTCTGTCCTGAGCTCCAGTTGGAAAACGGAAAATTGACAACTTTGTTCTACAAAAAACTGAAATTGAACATTCCTAGTATGAGGAAATGTTCTCTGGGACTCTATCTTTAATTCCATGTATTAAGTTTGGACGAGGTTTGTATAGGGAAGATTCCAGAGGCGATACTCAGTCCTGACCACCAGTTGGAAAACGGAAAATCGGCAACTTTGTTCTACAAAAAACTGAAATTGAATATTCCTAGTATGAGGAAATATTCTCTGAGACTCCGTCTTTAATTCCATGTATTCAGTTTGGACGAGGTTTGTATAGGGAAGATTCCAGAGGCGATACTCTGTCCTGACCTCCAGTTGGAAAACGGAAAATTGACAACTTTGTTCAACAAAAAACTGAAATTGAACATTCCTAGTATGGGGAAATGTTCTCTGGGACTCTATCTTTAATTCCATGTATTCAGTTTGGACGAGGTTTGTATAGGGAAGATTCCAGAGGCGATACTCAGTCCTGACCACCAGTTGGAAAACGGAAAATCGGCAACTTTGTTCTACAAAAAACTGAAATTGAACATTCCTGGTATTAGGAAATATTCTCTGTGACTCTGTCTTTAATTCCATGTATTCGGTTTGTACGAGGTTTGTAGAGGGAAGATTCCATTGCCAATTTTCTGTCCTCACCTCCAGTTGGAAAACGGAAAATTGACAAATTTGTTCTACAAAAAACTGAAATTGGACATTCCTAGTATGAGGAAATATTCTCTGTGACTCTGTCTTTAATTCCATGTATTCAGTTTGGACGAGGTTTGTATAGGGAAGAGGCGATACTCTGTCCTGACATCCAGTTGGAAAACGGAAAATTGACAACTTTGTTCTACAAAAAACTGAAATTTAACATTCCTAGTATGAGAAAATGTTCTCTGGTACTCTATCTTTAATTCCATGTATTCAGTTTGGACGAGGTTTGTATAGGGAAGATTCCAGAGGCGATACTATGTCCTGACCTCCAGTTGGAAAACGGAAAATCGACAACTTTGTTCTACAAAAAACTGAAATTGAACATTCCTGGTATGAAGAAATGTTCTCTGGGACTCTATCTTTAATTCCATGTATTCAGTTTGGACGAGGTTTGTATAGGGAAGATTCCAGAGGCGATACTCTGTCCTGAGCTCCAGTTGGAAAACGGAAAATTGACAACTTTGTTCTACAAAAAACTGAAATTGAACATTCCTAGTATGAGGAAATGTTCTCTGGGACTCTATCTTTAATTCCATGTATTAAGTTTGGACGAGGTTTGTATAGGGAAGATTCCAGAGGCGATACTCAGTCCTGACCACCAGTTGGAAAACGGAAAATCGGCAACTTTGTTCTACAAAAAACTGAAATTGAATATTCCTAGTATGAGGAAATATTCTCTGAGACTCCGTCTTTAATTCCATGTATTCAGTTTGGACGAGGTTTGTATAGGGAAGATTCCAGAGGCGATACTCTGTCCTGACCTCCAGTTGGAAAACGGAAAATTGACAACTTTGTTCAACAAAAAACTGAAATTGAACATTCCTAGTATGGGGAAATGTTCTCTGGGACTCTATCTTTAATTCCATGTATTCAGTTTGGACGAGGTTTGTATAGGGAAGATTCCAGAGGCGATACTCAGTCCTGACCACCAGTTGGAAAACGGAAAATCGGCAACTTTGTTCTACAAAAAACTGAAATTGAACATTCCTGGTATTAGGAAATATTCTCTGTGACTCTGTCTTTAATTCCATTTATTCGGTTTGTACGAGGTTTGTAGAGGGAAGATTCCATTGCCAATTTTCTGTCCTCACCTCCAGTTGGAAAACGGAAAATCGACAACTTTGTTCTCCAAAAAACTGAAATTGGACATTCCTAGTATGAGGAAATATTCTCTGTGACTCTGTCTTTAATTCCATGTATTCAGTTTGGACGAGGTTTGTATAGGGAAGAGGCGATACTCTGTCCTGACATCCAGTTGGAAAACGGAAAATTGACAACTTTGTTCTACAAAAAACTGAAATTTAACATTCCTAGTATGAGAAAATGTTCTCTGGTACTCTATCTTTAATTCCATGTATTCAGTTTGGACGAGGTTTGTATAGGGAAGATTCCAGAGGCGATACTATGTCCTGACCTCCAGTTGGAAAACGGAAAATCGACAACTTTGTTCTACAAAAAACTGAAATTGAACATTCCTGGTATGAAGAAATGTTCTCTGGGACTCTATCTTTAATTCCATGTATTCAGTTTGGACGAGGTTTGTATAGGGAAGATTCCAGAGGCGATACTCTGTCCTGACCTCCAGTTGGAAAACGGAAAATCGACAACTTTGTTCTACAAAAAACTGAAATTGAACATTCGTAGTATAAGGAAATGTTCTCTGGGACTCTATCTTTAATTCCATGTATTCAGTTTGGACGAGGTTTGTATAGGGAAGATTCCAGAGGCGATACTCTGTCCTGACCTCCAGTTGGAAAACGGAAAATCGACAACTTTGTTCTACAAAAAACTGAAATTGAACATTCCTAGTATAAGGAAATGTTCTCTGGGACTCTATCTTTAATTCCATGTATTCAGTTTGGACGAGGTTTGTATAGGGAAGATTCCAGAGGCGATACTCTGTCCTGAGCTCCAGTTGGAAAACGGAAAATTGACAACTTTGTTCTACAAAAAACTGAAATTGAACATTCCTAGTATGAGGAAATGTTCTCTGGGACTCTATCTTTAATTCCATGTATTAAGTTTGGACGAGGTTTGTATAGGGAAGATTCCAGAGGCGATACTCAGTCCTGACCACCAGTTGGAAAACGGAAAATCGGCAACTTTGTTCTACAAAAAACTGAAATTGAATATTCCTAGTATGAGGAAATATTCTCTGAGACTCCGTCTTTAATTCCATGTATTCAGTTTGGACGAGGTTTGTATAGGAAAGATTCCAGAGGCGATACTCTGTCCTGACCTCCAGTTGGAAAACGGAAAATTGACAACTTTGTTCAACAAAAAACTGAAATTGAACATTCCTAGTATGGGGAAATGTTCTCTGGGACTCTATCTTTAATTCCATGTATTCAGTTTGGACGAGGTTTGTATAGGGAAGATTCCAGAGGCGATACTCAGTCCTGACCACCAGTTGGAAAACGGAAAATCGGCAACTTTGTTCTACAAAAAACTGAAATTGAACATTCCTGGTATTAGGAAATATTCTCTGTGACTCTGTCTTTAATTCCATGTATTCAGTTTGGACGAGGTTTGTATAGGGAAGATTCCAGAGGCGATACTATGTCCTGACCTCCAGTTGGAAAACGGAAAATCGACAACTTTGTTCTACAAAAAACTGAAATTGAACATTCCTAGTACGAGGAAATATTCTCTGAGACTCCGTCTTTAATTCCATGTATTCAGTTTGGACGAGGTTTGTATAGGGAAGATTCCAGAGGCGATACTCAGTCCTGACCACCAGTTGGAAAACGGAAAATTGACAACTTTGTTCTACAAAAAACTGAAGTTGAACATTCCTAGTATGAGGAAATATTCTCTGTGACTCTGTCTTTAATTCCATGTATTCAGTTTGGACGAGGTTTGTATAGGGAAGATTCCAGAGGCGATACTCTGTCCTGACCTCCAGTTGGAAAACGGAAAATCGACAACTTTGTTCTCCAAAAAACTGAAACTGAACATTACTAGTATGAGGAAATGTTCTCTGGGACTCTATCTTTCTTCTTCTTCTTTTATTTGCCCATCCGTTGTTCGGATATAAGCGATCTATCTTTAATTCCATGTATTCAGTTTGGACGAGGTTTGTATTGGGAAGAATCCAGAGGCGATACTCTGTCCTGACCTCCTGTTGGAAAACGGAAAATCGACAACGTTGTTTTACAAAAAACTGAAATTGAACATTCCTAGTATGAGAAAATGCTCTCTGAGACCCTATCTTTAATTCCATGTATTCAGTTTGGACGAGGTTTGTATTGGGAAGATTCCAGAGGCGATACTCTGTCCCGACCTCCAGTTGGAAAACGGAAAATCGACAACTTTGTTCTACAAAAAACTGAAATTGAACATTCCTAGTATGAGGAAATGTTCTCTGGGACTCTATCTTTAATTCCATGTATTCAGTTTGGACGAGGTTTGTATAGGGAAGATTCCAGAGGCGATGCGCTGTCCTGAGCTCCAGTTGGAAAACGGAAAATTGACAAATTTGTTCTACAAAAAACTGAAATTGAACATTCCTAGTATAAGGAAATATTCTCTGTGACTCTGTCTTTAATTCCATGTATTCAGTTTGGACGAGGTTTGTATAGGGAAGATTCCAGAGGCGATACTATGTCCTGACCTCCAGTTGGAAAACGGAAAATCGACAACATTGTTCTACAAAAAACTGAAATTGAACATTCCTGGTATGAAGAAATGTTCTCTGTGACTCTATCTTTAATTCCATGTATTCAGTTTGGACGAGGTTTGTATAGGGAAGATTCCAGAGGCGATACTCTGTCCTGACCTCCAGTTGGAAAACGGAAAATCGACAACTTTGTTTTACAAAAAACTGAAATTGAACATTCCTAGTATAAGGAAATATTCTCTGTGACTCTGTCTTTAATTCCATGTATTCAGTTTGGACGAGGTTTGTATAGGGAAGATTCCAGAGGCGATACTATGTCCTGACCTCCAGTTGGAAAACGGAAAATCGACAACATTGTTCTACAAAAAACTGAAATTGAACATTCCTGGTATGAAGAAATGTTCTCTGGGACTCTATCTTTAATTCCATGTATTCAGTTTGGACGAGGTTTGTATAGGGAAGATTCCAGAGGCGATACTCTGTCCTGACCTCCAGTTGGAAAACGGAAAATCGACAACTTTGTTTTACAAAAAACTGAAATTGAACATTCCTAGTATGAGGAAATGTTCTCTGGGACTCTATCTTTAATTCCATGTATTCAGTTTGGACGAGGTTTGTATAGGGAAGATTCCAGAGGCGATACTCTGTCCTGACCTCCAGTTGGAAAACGGAAAATCGACAACATTGTTCTACAAAAAACTGAAATTGAACATTCCTGGTATGAAGAAATGTTCTCTGGGACTCTATCTTTAATTCCATGTATTCAGTTTGGACGAGGTTTGTATAGGGAAGATTCCAGAGGCGATACTCTGTCCTGACCTCCAGTTGGAAAACGGAAAATCGACAACTTTGTTCTCCAAAAAACTGAAATTGAACATTACTAGTATGAGGAAATGTTCTCTGGGACTCTATCTTTAATTCCATGTATTCAGTTTGGACGAGGTTTGTATTGGGAAGATTCCAGAGGCGATACTCTGTCCCGACCTCCAGTTGGAAAACGGAAAATCGACAACTTTGTTCTACAAAAAACTGAAATTGAACATTCCTAGTATGAGGAAATGTTCTCTGGGACTCTATCTTTAATTCCATGTATTCAGTTTGGACGAGGTTTGTATAGGGAAGATTCCAGAGGCGATGCTCTGTCCTGAGCTCCAGTTGGAAAACGGAAAATTGACAACTTTGTTCTACAAAAAACTGAAATTGAACATTCCTGGTATGAGGAAATATTCTCTGTGACTCTGTCTTTAATTCCATGTATTCAGTTTGGACGAGGTTTGTATAGGGAAGATTCCAGAGGCGATACTCTGTCCTGACCTCCAGTTGGAAAACGGAAAATCGACAACTTTGTTCTACAAAAAACTGAAATTGAACATTCCTAGTATAAGGAAATGTTCTCTGGGACTCTATCTTTAATTCCATGTATTCAGTTTGGACGAGGTTTGTATAGGGAAGATTCCAGAGGCGATACTCTGTCCTGACCTCCAGTTGGAAAACGGAAAATCGACAACTTTGTTTTACAAAAAACTGAAATTGAACATTCCTAGTATGGGGAAATGTTCTCTGAGACTCCATCTTTAATTCCATGTATTCAGTTTGGACGAGGTTTGTATTGGGAAGATTCCAGAGGCGATACTCTGTTCCGACCTCCAGTTGGAAAACGGAAAATCGACAACTTTGTTCTACAAAAAACTGAAATTGAATATTCCTAGTATGAGGAAATATTCTCTGAGACTCCGTCTTTAATTCCATGTATTCAGTTTTGACGAGGTTTGTATAGGGAAGATTCCACAGCCAATTTCCTGTCCTGACCACCAGTTGGAAAACGGAAAATTGACAACTTTGTTTTACAAAAAACTGAAATTGAACATTCCTAGTATGAGGAAATGTTCTCTGGGACTCTATCTTTAATTCCATGTATTCAGTTTGGACGAGGTTTGTATAGGGAAGATTCCAGAGGCGATACTCTGTCCTGACCTCCAGTTGGAAAACGGAAAATCGACAACATTGTTCTACAAAAAACTGAAATTGAACATTCCTGGTATGATGAAATGTTCTCTGGGACTCTATCTTTAATTCCATGTATTCAGTTTGGACGAGGTTTGTATAGGGAAGATTCCAGAGGCGATACTCTGTCCTGACCTCCAGTTGGAAAACGGAAAATCGACAACTTTGTTCTCCAAAAAACTGAAATTGAACATTACTAGTATGAGGAAATGTTCTCTGGGACTCTATCTTTAATTCCATGTATTCAGTTTGGACGAGGTTTGTATTGGGAAGATTCCAGAGGCGATACTCTGTCCTGACCTCCAGTTGGAAAACGGAAAATCGACAACTTTGTTCTACAAAAAACTGAAACTGAACACTCATGGTATTAGGAAATATTCTCTGTGACTCTGTCTTTAATTCCACATATTCAGTTTGGACGAGGTTTGTATAGGGAAGATTCCAGAGGCGATACTATGTCCTGACCTCCAGTTGGAAAACGGAAAATCAACAACTTTGTTCTACAAAAAACTGAAATTGAACATTCCTAGTATGAGGAAATGTTCTCTGGGACTCTATCTTTAATTCCATGTATTCAGTTTGGACGAGGTTTGTATAGGGAAGAGGCGATACTCTGTCCTGACCTCCAGTTGGAAAACGGAAAATCGACAACTTTGTTCCACAAAAAACTGAAACTGAACACTCCTGGTATGAGGAAATATTCTCTGTGACTCTGTCTTTAATTCCACATATTCAGTTTGGACGGGAAGATTCCAGAGGCGATACTCTGTCCTGACCTCTAGTTGGAAAACGGAAAATTGACAACTTTGTTCTACAAAAAACTGAAATTGAATATTCCTAGTATGAGGAAATGTTCTCTGGGACACTATCTTTAATTCCATGTATTCAGTTTGGACGAGGTTTGTATAGGGAAGATTCCAGAGGCGATACTCAGTCCTGACCTCCAGTTGGAAAACGAAAAATTGACAAATTTGTTCTACAAAAAACTGAAATTGGACATTCCTAGTATGAGGAAATATTCTCTGTGACTCTGTCTTTAATTCCATGTATTCAGTTTGGACGAGGTTTGTATAGGGAAGAGGCGATACTCTGTCCTGACCTCCAGTTGGAAAACGGAAAATTGACAACTTTGTTCTACAAAAAACTGAAATTTAACATTCCTAGTATGAGAAAATGTTCTCTGGTACTATATCTTTAATTCCATGTATTCAGTTTGGACGAGGTTTGTATAGGGAAGATTCCAGAGGCGATACTCTGTCCTTACCTCGAGTTGGAAAACGGAAAATCGACAACTTTTTTCTACAAAAAACTGAAACTGAACACTCCTGGTATGAGGAAATATTCTCTGTGACTCTGTCTTTAATTCCATGCATTCAGTTTGGACGAGGTTTGTATAGGGAAGATTCCAGAGGCGATACTCTGTCCTGACCTCTAGTTGGAAAACGGAAAATTGACAACTTTGTTCTACAAAAAACTGCAATTGAACATTCCTAGTATGAGGAAATGTTCTCTGGGACACTATCTTTAATTCCATGTATTCAGTTTGGACGAGGTTTGTATAGGGAAGATTCCAGAGGCGATACTCAGTCCTGACCTCCAGTTGGAAAACGAAAAATTGACAAATTTGTTCTACAAAAAACTGAAATTGGACATTCCTAGTATGAGGAAATATTCTCTGTGACTCTGTCTTTAATTCCATGTATTCAGTTTGGACGAGGTTTGTATAGGGAAGAGGCGATACTCTGTCCTGACCTCCAGTTGGAAAACGGAAAATTGACAACTTTGTTCTACAAAAAACTGAAATTTAACATTCCTAGTATGAGAAAATGTTCTCTGGTACTCTATCTTTAATTCCATGTATTCAGTTTGGACGAGGTTTGTATAGGGAAGATTCCAGAGGCGATACTATGTCCTGACCTCCAGTTGGAAAACGGAAAATCGACAACTTTGTTCTACAAAAAACTGAAATTGAACATTCCTAGTATGAAGAAATGTTCTCTGGGACTCTATCTTTAATTCCATGTATTCAGTTTGGACGAGGTTTGTATAGGGAAGATTCCAGAGGCGATACTCTATCCTGAGCTCCAGTTGGAAAACGGAAAATTGACAAATTTGTTCTACAAAAAACTGAAATTGAACATTCCTAGTATAAGGAAATATTCTCTGTGACTCTGTCTTTAATTCCATGTATTCAGTTTGGACGAGGTTTGTATAGGGAAGATTCCAGAGGCGATACTATGTCCTGACCTCCAGTTGGAAAACGGAAAATCGACAACTTTGTTCTACAAAAAACTGAAATTGAACATTCCTAGTATGAGGAAATGTTCTCTGAGACTCTATCTTTAATTCCATGTATTAAGTTTGGACGAGGTTTGTATAGGGAAGATTCCAGAGGCGATACTCTTTCCTGACCTCCAGTTGGAAAACGGAAAATTGACAACTTTGTTCTACAAAAAACTGAAATTGAACATTCCTAGTATGGGGAAATGTTCTCTGGGACTCTATCTTTAATTCCGTGTATTCAGTTTGGACGAGGTTTGTATAGGGAAGATTCCAGAGGCGATACTCAGTCCTGACCACCAGTTGGAAAACGGAAAATCGGCAACTTTGTTCTACAAAAAACTGAAATTGAACATTCCTGGTATTAGGAAATATTCTCTGTGACTCTGTCTTTAATTCCATGTATACGGTTTGTACGAGGTTTGTAGAGGGAAGATTCCAGAGGCGATACTCTGTCCTGACCTCCAGTTGGAAAACGGAAAATCGACAACTTTGTTCTACAAAAAACTGAAATTGGACATTCCTAGTATAAGGAAATGTTCTCTGGGACTCTATCTTTAATTCCATGTATTCAGTTTGGACGAGGTTTGTATAGGGAAGATTCCAGAGGCGATACTCAGTCCTGACCACCAGTTGGAAAACGGAAAATCGGCAACTTTGTTCTACAAAAAACTGAAATTGAATATTCCTAGTATGAGGAAATATTCTCTGAGACTCTATCTTTAATTCCATGTATTCAGTTTGGACGAGGTTTGTATAGGGAAGATTCCAGAGGCGATACTCTGTCCTGACCTCCAGTTGGAAAACGGAAAATTGACAACTTTGTTCTACAAAAAACTGAAATTGGACATTCCTAGTATAAGGAAATGTTCTCTGGGACTCTATCTTTAATTCCATGTATTCAGTTTGGACGAGGTTTGTATAGGGAAGATTCCAGAGGCGATACTCAGTCCTGACCACCAGTTGGAAAACGGAAAATTGACAACTTTGTTCTACAAAAAACTGAAGTTGAACATTCCTAGTATGAGGAAATATTCTCTGTGACTCTGTCTTTAATTCCATGTATTCAGTTTGGACGAGGTTTGTATAGGGAAGATTCCAGAGGCGATACTCTGTCCTGACCTCCAGTTGGAAAACGGAAAATTGACAACTTTGTTCTACAAAAAACTGAAATTGAACATTCCTGGTATGAGGAAATGTTCTCTGGGACTCTATCTTTAATTAAATGTATTCAGTTTGGACGAGGTTTGTATAGGGAAGATTCCACAGCCAATTTTCCGTCCTGACCTCCAGTTGGAAAACGGAAAATCGACAACTTTGTTCTACAAAAAACTAAAATTGAACATTCCTAGCATGAGGGAATGTTCTCTGGGACTCTATCTTTAATTCCATGTATTCAGTTTGGACGAGGTTTGTATAGGGAAGATTCCAGAGGCGATACTCTGTCCTGACCTCCAGTTGGAAAACGGAAAATTGACAACTTTGTTCTACAAAAAACTGAAATTGAACATTCCTAGTATGAGGAAATGTTCTCTGGGACTCTATCTTTAATTTCACGTATTCAGGTTGGGCGAGGTTTGTATAGGGAAGATTCCAGAGGCGATACTCTCTCCTGACCTCCAGTTGGAAAACGGAAAATCGACAACTTTGTTCTACAAAAAACTGAAACTGAACACTCCTGGTATGAGGAAATATTCTCTGAGACTCCGTCTTTAATTCCATGTATTCAGTTTTGACGAGGTTTGTATAGGGAAGATTCCACAGCCAATTTCCTGTCCTGACCACCAGTTGGAAAACGGAAAATTGACAACTTTGTTTTACAAAAAACTGAAATTGAACATTCCTAGTATGAGGAAATGTTCTCTGGGACTCTATGTTTAATTCCATGTATTCAGTTTGGACAAGGTTTGTATAGGGAAGATTCCAGAGGCGATACTCTGTCCTGACCTCCAGTTGGAAAACGGAAAATCGACAACATTGTTCTACAAAAAACTGAAATTGAACATTCCTGGTATGAAGAAATGTTCTCTGGGACTCTATCTTTAATTCCATGTATTCAGTTTGGACGAGGTTTGTATAGGGAAGATTCCAGAGGCGATACTCTGTCCTGACCTCCAGTTGGAAAACGGAAAATCGACAACTTTGTTCTCCAAAAAACTGAAATTGAACATTACTAGTATGAGGAAATGTTCTCTGGGACTCTATCTTTAATTCCATGTATTCAGTTTGGACGAGGTTTGTATTGGGAAGATTCCAGAGGCGATACTCTGTCCTGACCTCCAGTTGGAAAACGGAAAATCGACAACTTTGTTCTACAAAAAACTGAAACTGAACACTCATGGTATTAGGAAATATTCTCTGTGACTCTGTCTTTAATTCCACATATTCAGTTTGGACGAGGTTTGTATAGGGAAGATTCCAGAGGCGATACTATGTCCTGACCTCCAGTTGGAAAACGGAAAATCAACAACTTTGTTCTACAAAAAACTGAAATTGAACATTCCTAGTATGAGGAAATGTTCTCTGGGACTCTATCTTTAATTCCATGTATTCAGTTTGGACGAGGTTTGTATAGGGAAGAGGCGATACTCTGTCCTGACCTCCAGTTGGAAAACGGAAAATCGACAACTTTGTTCCACAAAAAACTGAAACTGAACACTCCTGGTATGAGGAAATATTCTCTGTGACTCTGTCTTTAATTCCACATATTCAGTTTGGACGGGAAGATTCCAGAGGCGATACTCTGTCCTGACCTCTAGTTGGAAAACGGAAAATTGACAACTTTGTTCTACAAAAAACTGAAATTGAATATTCCTAGTATGAGGAAATGTTCTCTGGGACACTATCTTTAATTCCATGTATTCAGTTTGGACGAGGTTTGTATAGGGAAGATTCCAGAGGCGATACTCAGTCCTGACCTCCAGTTGGAAAACGAAAAATTGACAAATTTGTTCTATAAAAAACTGAAATTGGACATTCCTAGTATGAGGAAATATTCTCTGTGACTCTGTCTTTAATTCCATGTATTCAGTTTGGACGAGGTTTGTATAGGGAAGAGGCGATACTCTGTCCTGACCTCCAGTTGGAAAACGGAAAATTGACAACTTTGTTCTACAAAAAACTGAAATTTAACATTCCTAGTATGAGAAAATGTTCTCTGGTACTATATCTTTAATTCCATGTATTCAGTTTGGACGAGGTTTGTATAGGGAAGATTCCAGAGGCGATACTCTGTCCTTACCTCGAGTTGGAAAACGGAAAATCGACAACTTTTTTCTACAAAAAACTGAAACTGAACACTCCTGGTATGAGGAAATATTCTCTGTGACTCTGTCTTTAATTCCATGTATTCAGTTTGGACGAGGTTTGTATAGGGAAGATTCCAGAGGCGATACTATGTCCTGACCTCCAGTTGGAAAACGGAAAATTGACAACTTTGTTTTACAAAAAACTGAAATTGAACATTCCTAGTATGAAGAAATGTTCTCTGGGACTCTATCTTTAATTCCATGTATTCAGTTTGGACGAGGTTTGTATAGGGAAGATTCCAGAGGCGATACTCAGTCCTGACCTCCAGTTGGAAAACGAAAAATTGACAAATTTGTTCTACAAAAAACTGAAATTGGACATTCCTAGTATGAGGAAATATTCTCTGTGACTCTGTCTTTAATTCCATGTATTCAGTTTGGACGAGGTTTGTATAGGGAAGAGGCGATACTCTGTCCTGACCTCCAGTTGGAAAACGGAAAATTGACAACTTTGTTCTACAAAAAACTGAAATTTAACATTCCTAGTATGAGAAAATGTTCTCTGGTACTCTATCTTTAATTCCATGTATTCAGTTTGGACGAGGTTTGTATAGGGAAGATTCCAGAGGCGATACTATGTCCTGACCTCCAGTTGGAAAACGGAAAATCGACAACTTTGTTCTACAAAAAACTGAAATTGAACATTCCTAGTATGAAGAAATGTTCTCTGGGACTCTATCTTTAATTCCATGTATTCAGTTTGGACGAGGTTTGTATAGGGAAGATTCCAGAGGCGATACTCTATCCTGAGCTCCAGTTGGAAAACGGAAAATTGACAAATTTGTTCTACAAAAAACTGAAATTGAACATTCCTAGTATAAGGAAATATTCTCTGTGACTCTGTCTTTAATTCCATGTATTCAGTTTGGACGAGGTTTGTATAGGGAAGATTCCAGAGGCGATACTATGTCCTGACCTCCAGTTGGAAAACGGAAAATCGACAACTTTGTTCTACAAAAAACTGAAATTGAACATTCCTAGTATGAGGAAATGTTCTCTGGGACTCTATCTTTAATTCCATGTATTAAGTTTGGACGAGGTTTGTATAGGGAAGATTCCAGAGGCGATACTCTTTCCTGACCTCCAGTTGGAAAACGGAAAATTGACAACTTTGTTCTACAAAAAACTGAAATTGAACATTCCTAGTATTGGGAAATGTTCTCTGGGACTCTATCTTTAATTCCGTGTATTCAGTTTGGACGAGGTTTGTATAGGGAAGATTCCAGAGGCGATACTCAGTCCTGACCACCAGTTGGAAAACGGAAAATCGGCAACTTTGTTCTACAAAAAACTGAAATTGAACATTCCTGGTATTAGGAAATATTCTCTGTGACTCTGTCTTTAATTCCATGTATACGGTTTGTACGAGGTTTGTAGAGGGAAGATTCCAGAGGCGATACTCTGTCCTGACCTCCAGTTGGAAAACGGAAAATCGACAACTTTGTTCTACAAAAAACTGAAATTGGACATTCCTAGTATAAGGAAATGTTCTCTGGGACTCTATCTTTAATTCCATGTATTCAGTTTGGACGAGGTTTGTATAGGGAAGATTCCAGAGGCGATACTCAGTCCTGACCACCAGTTGGAAAACGGAAAATCGGCAACTTTGTTCTACAAAAAACTGAAATTGAATATTCCTAGTATGAGGAAATATTCTCTGAGACTCTATCTTTAATTCCATGTATTCAGTTTGGACGAGGTTTGTATAGGGAAGATTCCAGAGGCGATACTCTGTCCTGACCTCCAGTTGGAAAACGGAAAATTGACAACTTTGTTCTACAAAAAACTGAAATTGGACATTCCTAGTATAAGGAAATGTTCTCTGGGACTCTATCTTTAATTCCATGTATTCAGTTTGGACGAGGTTTGTATAGGGAAGATTCCAGAGGCGATACTCAGTCCTGACCACCAGTTGGAAAACGGAAAATTGACAACTTTGTTCTACAAAAAACTGAAGTTGAACATTCCTAGTATGAGGAAATATTCTCTGTGACTCTGTCTTTAATTCCATGTATTCAGTTTGGACGAGGTTTGTATAGGGAAGATTCCAGAGGCGATACTCTGTCCTGACCTCCAGTTGGAAAACGGAAAATTGACAACTTTGTTCTACAAAAAACTGAAATTGAACATTCCTGGTATGAGGAAATGTTCTCTGGGACTCTATCTTTAATTAAATGTATTCAGTTTGGACGAGGTTTGTATAGGGAAGATTCCACAGCCAATTTTCCGTCCTGACCTCCAGTTGGAAAACGGAAAATCGACAACTTTGTTCTACAAAAAACTAAAATTGAACATTCCTAGCATGAGGGAATGTTCTCTGGGACTCTATCTTTAATTCCATGTATTCAGTTTGGACGAGGTTTGTATAGGGAAGATTCCAGAGGCGATACTCTGTCCTGACCTCCAGTTGGAAAACGGAAAATTGACAACTTTGTTCTACAAAAAACTGAAATTGAACATTCCTAGTATGAGGAAATGTTCTCTGGGACTCTATCTTTAATTTCACGTATTCAGGTTGGGCGAGGTTTGTATAGGGAAGATTCCAGAGGCGATACTCTCTCCTGACCTCCAGTTGGAAAACGGAAAATCGACAACTTTGTTCTACAAAAAACTGAAACTGAACACTCCTGGTATGAGGAAATATTCTCTGTGACTCTGTCTTTAATTCCACGTATTCAGTTTGGACGAGGTTTGTATAGGGAAGATTCCAGAGGCGATACTATGTCCTGACCTCCAGTTGGAAAACGGAAAATCGACAACTTTGTTCTACAAAAAACTGAAATTGAACATTCCTAGTATGAAGAAATGTTTTCTGGGACTCTATCTTTAATTCCATGTATTCAGTTTGGACGAGGTTTGTATAGGGAAGATTCTAGAGGCGATACTCTGTCCTGACCTCCAGTTGGAAAACGGAAAATTGACAACTTTGTTCTACAAAAAACTGAAATTGAACATTCCTGGTATGAGGAAATATTCTCTGTGACTCTGTCTTTAATTCCATGTATTCAGTTTGGACGAGGTTTGTATAGGGAAGATTCCAGAGGCGATACTCTGTCCTGACCTCCAGTTGGAAAACGGAAAATTGACAACTTTGTTCTACAAAAAACTGAAATTGAACATTCCTAGTATGAGGAAATGTTCTCTGGGACTCTATCTTTAATTAAATGTATTCAGTTTGGACGAGGTTTGTATAGGGAAGATTCCACAGCCAATTTTCTGTCCTGACCTCCAGTTGGAAAACGGAAAATCGACAACTTTGTTCTACAAAAAACTGAAATTGAACATTCCTAGTATGAAGAAATGTTCTCTGGGACTCTATCTTTAATTCCATGTATTCAGTTTGGACGAGGTTTGTATAGGGAAGATTCTAGAGGCGATACTCTGTCCTGACCTCCAGTTGGAAAACGGAAAATTGACAACTTTGTTCTACAAAAAACTGAAATTGAACATTCCTGGTATGAGGAAATGTTCTCTGGGACTCTATCTTTAATTCCATGTATTCAGTTTGGACGAGGTTTGTATAGGGAAGATTCCAGAGGCGATACTCTGTCCTGAGCTCCAGTTGGAAAACGGAAAATTGACAAATTTGTTCTACAAAAAACTGAAATTGAACATTCCTAGTATAAGGAAATATTCTCTGTGACTCTATCTTTAATTCCATGTATTCAGTTTGGACGAGGTTTGTATAGGGAAGATTCCAGAGGAGATACTCTGTCTTGACCTCCAGTTGGAAAACGGAAAATCGACAACTTTTTTCTACAAAAAACTGAAATTGAACATTCCTGGTATAAGGAAATGTTCTCTGGGACTCCGTCTTTAATTCCATGTATTCAGTTTGGACGAGGTTTGTATAGGGAAGATTCCAGAGGCGATACTCTGTCTTGACCTCCAGTTGGAAAACGGAAAATCGACAACTTTGTTCTACAAAAAACTGAAATTGGACATTCCTAGTATAAGGAAATGTTCTCTGGGACTCTATCTTTAGTTCCATGTATTCAGTTTGGACGAGGTTTGTATAGGGAAGATTCCAGAGGCGATACTCAGACCTGACCACCAGTTGGAAAACGGAAAATCGGCAACTTTGTTCTACAAAAAACTGAAATTGAATATTCCTAGTATGAGGAAATATTCTCTGAGACTCCGTCTTTAATTCCATGTATTCAGTTTTGACGAGGTTTGTATAGGGAAGATTCCACAGCCAATTTCCTGTCCTGACCACCAGTTGGAAAACGGAAAATCGACAACTTTGTTTTACAAAAAACTGAAATAGAACATTCCTAGTATGAGGAAATGTTCTCTGGGACTCTATCTTTAATTCCATGTATTCAGTTTGGACGAGGTTTGTATAGGGAAGATTCCAGAGGCGATACTCTGTCCTGACCTCCAGTTGGAAAACGGAAAATTGACAACTTTGTTCTACAAAAAACTGAAATTGAACATTCCTGGTATGAGGAAATGTTCTCTGGGACTCTATCTTTAATTAAATGTATTCAGTTTGGACGAGGTTTGTATAGGGAAGATTCCACAGCCAATTTTCCGTCCTGACCTCCAGTTGGAAAACGGAAAATCGACAACTTTGTTCTACAAAAAACTAAAATTGAACATTCCTAGCATGAGGAAATGTTCTCTGGGACTCTATCTTTAATTCCATGTATTCAGTTTGGACGAGGATTGTATAGGGAAGATTCCAGAGGCGATACTCTGTCCTGACCTCCAGTTGGAAAACGGAAAATTGACAACTTTGTTCTACAAAAAACTGAAATTGAACATTCCTAGTATGAGGAAATGTTCTCTGGGACTCTATCTTTAATTTCACGTATTCAGGTTGGGCGAGGTTTGTATAGGGAAGATTCCAGAGGCGATACTCTCTCCTGACCTCCAGTTGGAAAACGGAAAATCGACAACTTTGTTCTACAAAAAACTGAAACTGAACACTCCTGGTATGAGGAAATATTCTCTGTGACTCTGTCTTTAATTCCACGTATTCAGTTTGGACGAGGTTTGTATAGGGAAGATTCCAGAGGCGATACTATGTCCTGACCTCCAGTTGGAAAACGGAAAATCGACAACTTTGTTCTACAAAAAACTGAAATTGAACATTCCTAGTATGAAGAAATGTTCTCTGGGACTCTATCTTTAATTCCATGTATTCAGTTTGGACGAGGTTTGTATAGGGAAGATTCTAGAGGCGATACTCTGTCCTGACCTTCAGTTGGAAAACGGAAAATTGACAACTTTGTTCTACAAAAAACTGAAATTGAACATTCCTGGTATGAGGAAATATTCTCTGTGACTCTGTCTTTAATTCCATGTATTCAGTTTGGACGAGGTTTGTATAGGGAAGATTCCAGAGGCGATACTCTGTCCTGACCTCCAGTTGGAAAACGGAAAATTGACAACTTTGTTCTACAAAAAACTGAAATTGAACATTCCTAGTATGAGGAAATGTTCTCTGGGACTCTATCTTTAATTCTATGTATTCAGTTTGGACGAGGTTTGTATAGGGAAGATTCCACAGCCAATTTTCTGTCCTGACCTCCAGTTGGAAAACGGAAAATCGACAACTTTGTTCTACAAAAAACTAAAATTGCACATTCCTAGCATGAGGAAATGTTCTCTGGGACTCTATCTTTAATTCCATGTATTCAGTTTGGACGAGGTTTGTATAGGGAAGATTCCACAGCCAATTTTCTGTCCTGACCTCCAGTTGGAAAACGGAAAATTGACAACTTTGTTCTACAAAAAACTGAAATTGAACATTCCTAGTATGAGGAAATGTTCTCTGGGACTCTATCTTTAATTTCACGTATTCAGGTTGGGCGAGGTTTGTATAGGGAAGATTCCAGAGGCGATATTCTCCTGACCTCCAGTTGGAAAACGGAAAATTGACAACTTTGTTCTACAATAAACTGAAATTGAACATTCCTAGTATGAGGAAATATTCTCTGGGACACTATCTTTAATTCCATGTATTCAGTTTGGACGAGGTTTATATAGGGAAGATTCCAGAGGAGGTACTCTGTCCTGACCTCCAGTTGGAAAACGGAAAATTGACAACAAAACTACAAAAAACTGAAATTGAACATTTCTAGTATGAGAAAATGTTCTCTAGGACTCTATCTTTAATTCCATGTATTCAGTTTGGACGAGTTTTGTATAGGGAAGATTCCAGAGTCGATACTCTGTCCTGACCTCCAGTTGGAAAACGGAAAATTGACAAATTTGTTCTACAAAAAACTGAAATTGAATATTCCTAGTATGAGGAAATATTCTCTGAGACTCCTTCTTTAATTTCATGTATTCAGTTTTGACGAGGTTTGTATAGGGAAGATTCCAGAGGCGATACTCTGTCCTGACCTCGAGTTGGAAAACGGAAAATCGACAACTTTGTTCTACAAAAAACTGAAATTGAATATTCCTAGTATGAGAAAATGTTCTCTGGTGCTCTATCTTTAATTCCATGTATTCAGTTTGGACGAGGTTTGTATAGGGAAGATTCCAGAGGCGATACTCTGTCCTGACCTCCAGTTGGAAAACGGAAATTTGACAACTTTGTTCTACAAAAAACTGAAATTGAACATTCCTAGTATGAGAAAATGTTCTCTGGTACTCTGTCTTTAATTCCATGTATTCAGTTTGGACGAGGTTTGTATAGGGAAGATTCCAGAGGCGATACTCTGTCCTGACCTCGAGTTGGAAAACCGAAAATCGACAACTTTGTTCTACAAAAAACTGAAATTGAATATTCCTAGTATGAGGAAATATTCTCTGAGACTCCTTCTTTAATTTCATGTATTCAGTTTTGACGAGGTTTGTATAGGGAAGATTCCACAGCTAATATCCTGTCCTGACAACCGGTTGGAAAACGGAAAATTGACAACTTTGTTTTACACAAAACTGAAATTGAACATTCCTAGTATGAGGAAATGTTCTGTGGGACTCTATCTTTAATTCCATGTATTCAGTTTGGACGAGGTTTGTATAGGGAAGATTCCAGAGGCGATACTCTGTCCTGACCTCCGGTTGGAAAACGGAAAATCGACAACTTTGTTCTACAAAAAACTGAAATTGAACATTCCAAGTATGAGGAAATGTTCTCTGGGACTCTATCTTTAATTCCATGTATTCAGTTTGGACGAGGTTTGTATAGGGAAGATTTCAGAGGCGATACTATGTCCTGACCTCCAGTTGGAAAACGGAAAATCTACAAAAAAGTGAAACTGAACACTCCTGGTATGAGGAAATATTCTCTGTGACTCTGTCTTTAATTCCATGTATTCAGTTTGGACGAGGTTTGTATAGGGAAGATTCCAGAGGCGATACTATGTCCTGACCTCCAGTTGGAAAACGGAAAATCGACAACTTTGTTCTACAAAAAACTGAAATTGAACATTCTTAGTATGAGGAAATGTTCTCTGGGACTCTATCTTTAATTCTATGCATTCAGTTTGGAGGAGGTTTGTATAGGGAAGATTCCAGAGGCGATACTATGTCCTGACCTCCAGTTGGAAAACGGAAAATCGACAACTTTGTTCTACAAAAAACTGAAATCGAACATTCCTAGTATGAGGAAATGTTCTCTGGGACTCTATCTTTAATTCCATGTATTCAGTTTGGACGAGGTTTGTATAGGGAAGATTCCAGAGGAGATACTCTGTCTTGACCTCCAGTTGGAAAACGGAAAATCGACAACTTTTTTCTACAAAAAACTGAAATTGAACATTCCTAGTATGAGGAAATGTTCTCTGGGACTCTATCTTTAATTAAATGTATTCAGTTTGGACGAGGTTTGTATAGGGAAGATTCCACAGCCAATTTTCTGTCCTGACCTCCAGTTGGAAAACGGAAAATCGACAACTTTGTTCTACAAAAAACTGAAATTGAACATTCCTAGTATGAGGAAATGTTCTCTGGGACTCTATCTTTAATTTCACGTATTCAGGTTGGGCGAGGTTTGTATAGGGAAGATTCCAGAGGCGATATTCTCCTGACCTCCAGTTGGAAAACGGAAAATTGACAACTTTGTTCTACAATAAACAGAAATTGAACATTCCTAGTACGAGAAAATGTTCTCTGGGACACTATCTTTAATTCCATGTATTCAGTTTGGACGAGGTTTATATAGGGAAGATTCCAGAGGAGGTACTCTGTCCTGACCTCCAGTTGGAAAACGGAAAATTGACAACAAAACTACAAAAAACTGAAATTGAACATTTCTAGTATGAGAAAATGTTCTCTAGGACTCTATCTTTAATTCCATGTATTCAGTTTGGACGAGTTTTGTATAGGGAAGATTCCAGAGTCGATACTCTGTCCTGACCTCCAGTTGGAAAACGGAAAATTGACAAATTTGTTCTACAAAAAACTGAAATTGAATATTCCTAGTATGAGGAAATATTCTCTGAGACTCCTTCTTTAATTTCATGTATTCAGTTTTGACGAGGTTTGTATAGGGAAGATTCCAGAGGCGATACTCTGTCCTGACCTCGAGTTGGAAAACGGAAAATCGACAACTTTGTTCTACAAAAAACTGAAATTGAATATTCCTAGTATGAGAAAATGTTCTCTGGTACTCTATCTTTAATTCCATGTATTCAGTTTGGACGAGGTTTGTATAGGGAAGATTCCAGAGGCGATACTCTGTCCTGACCTCCAGTTGGAAAACGGAAATTTGACAACTTTGTTCTACAAAAAACTGAAATTGAACATTCCTAGTATGAGAAAATGTTCTCTGGTACTCTGTCTTTAATTCCATGTATTCAGTTTGGACGAGGTTTGTATAGGGAAGATTCCAGAGGCGATACTCTGTCCTGACCTCGAGTTGGAAAACGGAAAATCGACAACTTTGTTCTACAAAAAACTGAAATTGAATATTCCTAGTATGAGGAAATATTCTCTGAGACTCCTTCTTTAATTTCATGTATTCAGTTTTGACGAGGTTTGTATAGGGAAGATTCCACAGCTAATTTCCTGTCCTGACCACCGGTTGGAAAACGGAAAATTGGCAACTTTGTTTTACACAAAACTGAAATTGAACATTCCTAGTATGAGGAAATGTTCTCTGGGACTCTATCTTTAATTCCATGTATTCAGTTTGGACGAGGTTTGTATAGGGAAGATTCCAGAGGCGATACTCTGTCCTGACCTCCGGTTGGAAAACGGAAAATCGACAACTTTGTTCTACAAAAAACTGAAATTGAACATTCCAAGTATGAGGAAATGTTCTCTGGGACTCTATCTTTAATTCCATGTATTCAGTTTGGACGAGGTTTGTATAGGGAAGATTTCAGAGGCGATACTATGTCCTGACCTCCAGTTGGAAAACGGAAAATCTACAAAAAAGTGAAACTGAACACTCCTGGTATGAGGAAATATTCTCTGTGACTCTGTCTTTAATTCCATGTATTCAGTTTGGACGAGGTTTGTATAGGGAAGATTCCAGAGGCGATACTATGTCCTGACCTCCAGTTGGAAAACGGAAAATCGACAACTTTGTTCTACAAAAAACTGAAATTGAACATTCCTAGTATGAGGAAATGTTCTCTGGGACTCTATCTTTAATTCTATGTATTCAGTTTGGACGAGGTTTGTATAGGGAAGATTCCAGAGGCGATACTATGTCCTGACCTCCAGTTGGAAAACGGAAAATCGACAACTTTGTTCTACAAAAAACTGAAATTGAACATTCCTAGTATGAGAAAATGTTCTCTGGGACTCTATCTTTAATTCTATGCATTCAGTTTGGACGAGGTTTGTATAGGGAAGATTCCAGAGGCGATACTATGTCCTGACCTCTTGTTGGAAAACGGAAAATCGACAACTTTGTTCTACAAAAAACTGAAATCGAACATTCCTAGTATGAGGAAATGTTCTCTGGGACTCTATCTTTAATTCCATGTATTCAGTTTGGACGAGGTTTGTATAGGGAAGATTCCAGAGGAGATACTCTGTCTTGACCTCCAGTTGGAAAACGGAAAATCGACAACTTTTTTCTACAAAAAACTGAAATTGAACATTCCTGGTATAAGGAAATGTTCTCTGGGACTCCGTCTTTAGTTCCATGTATTCAGTTTGGACGAGGTTTGTATAGGGAAGAATCCAGAGGCTATACTCTGTCTTGACCTCCAGTTGGAAAACGGAAAATCGACAACTTTTTTCTACAAAAAACTGAAATTGAACATTCCTGGTATGAGGAAATGTTCTCTGGGACTCTATCTTTAATTCCATGTATTCAGTTTGGACGAGGTTTGTATAGGGAAGATTCCAGAGGCGATATTCTCCTGACCTCCAGTTGGAAAACGGAAAATTGACAACTTTGTTCTACAATAAACTGAAATTGAACATTCCTAGTACGAGAAAATGTTCTCTGGGACACTATCTTTAATTCCATGTATTCAGTTTGGACGAGGTTTATATAGGGAAGATTCCAGAGGAGGTACTCTGTCCTGACCTCCAGTTGGAAAACGGAAAATTGACAACAAAACTACAAAAAACTGAAATTGAACATTTCTAGTATGAGAAAATGTTCTCTAGGACTCTATCTTTAATTCCATGTATTCAGTTTGGACGAGGTTTGTATAGGGAAGATTCCAGAGTCGATACTCTGTCCTGACCTCCAGTTGGAAAACGGAAAATTGACAAATTTGTTCTACAAAAAACTGAAATTGAATATTCCTAGTATGAGGAAATATTCTCTGAGACTCCTTCTTTAATTTCATGTATTCAGTTTTGACGAGGTTTGTATAGGGAAGATTCCAGAGGCGATACTCTGTCCTGACCTCGAGTTGGAAAACGGAAAATCGACAACTTTGTTCTACAAAAAACTGAAATTGAATATTCCTAGTATGAGGAAATATTCTCTGAGACTCCTTCTTTAATTTCATGTATTCAGTTTTGACGAGGTTTGTATAGGGAAGATTCCAGAGGCGATACTCTGTCCTGACCTCGAGTTGGAAAACGGAAAATTGACAACTTTGTTCTACAAAAAACTGAAATTGAACATTCCTAGTATGAGGAAATGTTCTCTGGGACTCTATCTTTAATTCCATGTATTCAGTTTGGACGAGGTTTGTATAGGGAAGATTCCAGAGGCGATACTCTGTCCTGACCTCCAGTTGGAAAACGGAAAATTGACAACTTTGTTCTACAAAAAACTGAAATTGAACATTCCTAGTATGAGGAAATGTTCTCTGGGACTCTATCTTTAATTCCATGTATTCAGTTTGGACGAGGTTTGTATAGGGAAGATTCCAGAGGCGATACTCTGTCCTGACCTCCGGTTGGAAAACGGAAAATCGACAACTTTGTTCTACAAAAAACTGAAATTGAACATTCCAAGTATGAGGAAATGTTCTCTGGGACTCTATCTTTAATTCCATGTATTCAGTTTGGACGAGGTTTGTATAGGGAAGATTTCAGAGGCGATACTATGTCCTGACCTCCAGTTGGAAAACGGAAAATCTACAAAAAAGTGAAACTGAACACTCCTGGTATGAGGAAATATTCTCTGTGACTCTGTCTTTAATTCCATGTATTCAGTTTGGACGAGGTTTGTATAGGGAAGATTCCAGAGGCGATACTATGTCCTGACCTCCAGTTGGAAAACGGAAAATCGACAACTTTGTTCTACAAAAAACTGAAATTGAACATTCCTAGTATGAGGAAATGTTCTCTGGGACTCTATCTTTAATTCTATGTATTCAGTTTGGACGAGGTTTGTATAGGGAAGATTCCAGAGGCGATACTATGTCCTGACCTCCAGTTGGAAAACGGAAAATCGACAACTTTGTTCTACAAAAAACTGAAATTGAACATTCCTAGTATGAGAAAATGTTCTCTGGGACTCTATCTTTAATTCTATGCATTCAGTTTGGACGAGGTTTGTATAGGGAAGATTCCAGAGGCGATACTATGTCCTGACCTCCAGTTGGAAAACGGAAAATCGACAACTTTGTTCTACAAAAAACTGAAATCGAACATTCCTAGTATGAGGAAATGTTCTCTGGGACTCTATCTTTAATTCCATGTATTCAGTTTGGACGAGGTTTGTATAGGGAAGATTCCAGAGGAGATACTCTGTCTTGACCTCCAGTTGGAAAACGGAAAATCGACAACTTTTTTCTACAAAAAACTGAAATTGAACATTCCTGGTATAAGGAAATGTTCTCTGGGACTCCGTCTTTAGTTCCATGTATTCAGTTTGGACGAGGTTTGTATAGGGAAGATTCCAGAGGCGATACTCTGTCTTGACCTCCAGTTGGAAAACGGAAAATCGACAACTTTTTTCTACAAAAAACTGAAATTGAACATTCCTGGTATGAGGAAAAGTTCTCTGGGACTCTATCTTTAATTCCATGTATTCAGTTTGGACGAGGTTTGTATAGGGAAGATTCCAGAGGCGATATTCTCCTGACCTCCAGTTGGAAAACGGAAAATTGACAACTTTGTTCTACAATAAACTGAAATTGAACATTCCTAGTACGAGAAAATGTTCTCTGGGACACTATCTTTAATTCCATGTATTCAGTTTGGACGAGGTTTATATAGGGAAGATTCCAGAGGAGGTACTCTGTCCTGACCTCCAGTTGGAAAACGGAAAATTGACAACAAAACTACAAAAAACTGAAATTGAACATTTCTAGTATGAGAAAATGTTCTCTAGGACTCTATCTTTAATTCCATGTATTCAGTTTGGACGAGGTTTGTATAGGGAAGATTCCAGAGTCGATACTCTGTCCTGACCTCCAGTTGGAAAACGGAAAATTGACAAATTTGTTCTACAAAAAACTGAAATTGAATATTCCTAGTATGAGGAAATATTCTCTGAGACTCCTTCTTTAATTTCATGTATTCAGTTTTGACGAGGTTTGTATAGGGAAGATTCCAGAGGCGATACTCTGTCCTGACCTCGAGTTGGAAAACGGAAAATCGACAACTTTGTTCTACAAAAAACTGAAATTGAATATTCCTAGTATGAGGAAATATTCTCTGAGACTCCTTCTTTAATTTCATGTATTCAGTTTTGACGAGGTTTGTATAGGGAAGATTCCAGAGGCGATACTCTGTCCTGACCTCGAGTTGGAAAACGGAAAATTGACAACTTTGTTCTACAAAAAACTGAAATTGAACATTCCTAGTATGAGGAAATGTTCTCTGGGACTCTATCTTTAATTCCATGTATTCAGTTTGGACGAGGTTTGTATAGGGAAGATTCCAGAGGCGATACTCTGTCCTGACCTCCAGTTGGAAAACGGAAATTTGACAACTTTGTTCTACAAAAAACTGAAATTGAACATTCCTAGTATGAGAAAATGTTCTCTGGTACTCTGTATTTAATTCCATGTATTCAGTTTGGACGAGGTTTGTATAGGGAAGATTCCAGAGGCGATACTCTGTCCTGACCTCGAGTTGGAAAACGGAAAATCGACAACTTTGTTCTACAAAAGACTGAAATTGAATATTCCTAGTATGAGGAAATATTCTCTGAGACTCCTTCTTTAATTTCATGTATTCAGTTTTGACGAGGTTTGTATAGGGAAGATTCCAGAGGCGATACTCTGTCCTGACCTCGAGTTGGAAAACGGAAAATTGACAACTTTGTTCTACAAAAAACTGAAATTGAACATTCCTAGTATGAGGAAATGTTCTCTGGGACTCTGTCTTTAATTCCATGTATTCAGTTTGGACGAGGTTTGTATAGGGAAGAGGCGATACTCTGTCCTGACCTCCGGTTTGAAAACGGAAAATTGAAAACTTTGTTCTACAAAAAACTGAAATTGAACATTCCTAGTATGAGAAAATGTTCTCTGGTACTCTATCTTTAATTCCATGTATTCAGTTTGGACGAGGTTTGTATAGGGAAGATTCCAGAGGCGATACTCCGTCCTGACCTCGAGTTGGAAAACGGAAAATCGACAACTTTGTTCTACAAAAAACTGAAATTGAACACTCCTGGTATGAGGAAATATTCTCTGAGACTCCTTCTTTAATTTCATGTATTCAGTTTTGACGAGGTTTGTATAGGGAAGATTCCACAGCCAATTTCCTGTCCTGACCACCAGTTGGAAAACGGAAAACGAGGTTTGTATAGGGAAGATTCCAGAGGCGATACTATGTCCTGACCTCCAGTTGGAAAACGGAAAATCTACAACTTTGTTCTACAAAAAACTGAAATTGAACATTCCTATTATGAGGAAATGTTCTCTGGGACTCTATATTTAATTCCATGTATTCAGTTTGGACGAGGTTTGTATAGGGAAGATTCCAGAGGCGATACTCTGTCCTGACCTCCAGTTGGAAAACGGAAAATCGACAACTTTGTTCCACAAAAAACTGAAACTGAACACTCCTGGTATGAGGAAATATTCTCTGTGACTCTGTCTTTAATTCCACGTATTCAGTTTGGACGAGGTTTGTATAGGGAAGATTCCAGAGGCGATACTATGTCCTGACCTCCAGTTGGAAAACAGAAAATCGACAACATTGTTCTACAAAAAACTGAAATTGAACATTCCTGGTATAAGGAAATGTTCTCTGCGACTCTATCTTTAATTCCATGTATTCAGTTTGGACGAGGTTTGTATAGGGAAGATTCCACAGCCAATTTTCTGTCCTGACCTCCAGTTGGAAAACGGAAAATTGACAACTTTGTTCTACAAAAAACTGAAATTGAACATTCCTGGTATGAGGAAATATTCTCTGTGACTCTGTCTTTAATTCCATGTATTCAGTTTGGACGAGGTTTGTATAGGGAAGATTCCAGAGGCGATACTCTGTCCTGACCTCCAGTTGGAAAACGGAAAATTGACAACTTTGTTCTACAAAAAACTGAAATTGAACATTCCTAGTATGAGGAAATGTTCTCTGGGACTCTGTCTTTAATTCCATGTATTCAGTTTGGACGAGGTTTGTATAGGGAAGAGGCGATACTCTGTCCTGACCTCCGGTTTGAAAACGGAAAATTGACAACTTTGTTCTACAAAAAACTGAAATTGAACATTCCTAGTATGAGAAAATGTTCTCTGGTACTCTATCTTTAATTCCATGTATTCAGTTTGGACGAGGTTTGTATAGGGAAGATTCCAGAGGCGATACTCCGTCCTGACCTCGAGTTGGAAAACGGAAAATCGACAACTTTGTTCTACAAAAAACTGAAATTGAACACTCCTGGTATGAGGAAATATTCTCTGAGACTCCTTCTTTAATTTCATGTATTCAGTTTTGACGAGGTTTGTATAGGGAAGATTCCACAGCCAATTTCCTGTCCTGACCACCAGTTGGAAAACGGAAAATTGACAACTTTGTTTTACAAAAAACTGAAATTGAACATTCCTAGTATGAGGAAATGTTCTCTGGGACTCTATCTTTAATTCCATGTATTCAGTTTGGACGAGGTTTGTATAGGGAAGATTCCAGAGGCGATACTATGTCCTGACCTCCAGTTGGAAAACGGAAAATCGACAACTTTGTTCTACAAAAAACTGAAATTGAACACTTCTGGTATGAGGAAATATTCTCTGAGACTCCTTCTTTAATTCAGTTTTGACGAGGTTTCTATAGGGAAGATTCCACAGCCAATTTCCTGTCCTGACCACCAGTTGGAAAACGGAAAATTGACAACTTTGTTTTACAAAAAACTGAAATTGAACATTCCTGGTATGAGGAAATATTCTCTGTGACTCTGTCTTTAATTCCATGTATTCAGTTTGGACGAGGTTTGTATAGGGAAGATTCCAGAGGCGATACTCTGTCCTTACCTCGACTTGGAAAACGGAAAATCGACAACTTTGTTCTACAAAAAACTGAAATTGAATATTCCTAGTATGAGGAAATATTCTCTGAGACTCCGTCTTTAATTCCATGTATTCAGTTTTGACGAGGTTTGTATTGGGAAGATTCCAGAGGCGATACTCTGTCCTGACCTCCAGTTGGAAAACGGAAAATCGACAACTTTGTTCTACAAAAAACTGAAATTGAACATTCCTAGTATGAGGAAATATTCTCTGTGACTCTGTCTTTAATTCCATGTATTCAGTTTTGACGAGGTTTGTATAGGGAAGATTCCAGAGGCGATACTATGTCCTGACCTCGAGTTGGAAAACGGAAAATCGACAACTTTGTTCTACAAAAGACTGAAATTGAACATTCCTAGTATGAGGAAATATTCTCTGTGACTCTGTCTTTAATTCCACGTATTCAGTTTGGACGAGGTTTGTATAGGGAAGATTCCAGAGGCGATACTCTGTCCTGACCTCCAGTTGGAAAACGGAAAATCGACAACTTTGTTCTACAAAAAACTGAAACTGAACACTCCTGGTATGAGGAAATATTCTCTGTGACTCTGTCTTTAATTCCACGTATTCAGTTTGGACGAGGTTTGTATAGGGAAGATTCCACAGCCAATTTCCTGTCCTGACCACCAGTTGGAAAACGGAAAATTGACAACTTTGTTTTACAAAAAACTGAAATTGAACATTCCTTGTATGAGGATATGTTCTCTCGGACTCTATCTTTAATTCCATGTGTTCAGTTTGGACGAGGTTTGTATAGGGAAGATTCCAGAGGCGATACTCTGTCCTGACCTCCAGTTGGAAAACGGAAAATCGACAACTTTGTTCCACAAAAAACTGAAACTGAACACTCCTGGTATGAGGAAATATTCTCTGTGAGTCTGTCTTTAATTCCACGTATTCAGTTTGGACGAGGTTTGTATAGGGAAGATTCCAGAGGCGATACTATGTCCTGACCTCCAGTTGGAAAACAGAAAATCGACAACATTGTTCTACAAAAAACTGAAATTGAACATTCCTGGTATGAGGAAATGTTCTTTGCGACTCTATCTTTAATTCCATGTATTCAGTTTGGACGAGGTTTGTATAGGGAAGATTCCACAGCCAATTTTCTGTCCTGACCTCCAGTTGGAAAACGGAAAATTGACAACTTTGTTCTACAAAAAACTGAAATTGGACATTCCCAGTATGAGGAAATATTCTCTGTGACTCTGTCTTTAATTCCATGTATTCAGTTTGGACGAGGTTTGTATAGGGAAGATTCCAGAGGCGATACTCTGTCCTGACCTCCAGTTGGAAAACGGAAAATTGACAACTTTGTTCTACAAAAAACTGAAATTGAACATTCCTAGTATGAGGAAATGTTCTCTGGGACTCTATCTATAATTAAATGTATTCAGTTTGGACGAGGTTTGTATAGGGAAGATTCCACAGCCAATTTTCTGTCCTGACCTCCAGTTGGAAAACGGAAAATCGACAACTTTGTTCTACAAAAAACTAAAATTGAACATTCCTACCATGAGGAAATGTTCTCTGGGACTCTATCTTTAATTCCATGTATTCAGTTTGGACGAGGTTTGTATAGGGAAGATTCCACAGCCAATTTTCTGTCCTGACCTCCAGTTGGAAAACGGAAAATTGACAAATTTGTTCTACAAAAAACTGAAATTTAACATTCCTAGTATGAGGAAATGTTCTCTGGGACTCTATCTTTAATTTCATGTATTCAGGTTGGGCGAGGTTTGTATAGGGAAGATTCCAGAGGCGATACTCTCTCCTGACCTCCAGTTGGAAAACGGAAAATTGACAACTTTGTTCTACAATAAACTGAAATTGAACATTCCTGGTACGAGGAAATGTTCTCTGGGACACTATCTTTAATTCCATGTATTCAGTTTGGACGAGGTTTATATAGGGAAGATTCCAGAGGAGATACTCTGTCCTGACCTCCAGTTGGAAAACGGAAAAGTGACAACAAAACTACAAAAAACTGAAATTGAACATTTCTAGTATGAGAAAATGTTCTCTGGGACTCTATCTTTAATTCCATGTATTCAGTTTGGACGAGGTTTGTATAGGGAAGATTCCAGAGTCGATACTCTGTCCTGACCTCCAGTTGGAAAACGGAAAATTGACAAATTTGTTCTACAAAAAACTGAAATTGAACATTCCTGGTATGAGGAAATATTCTCTGTGACTCTGTCTTTAATTCCATGTATTCAGTTTGGACGAGGTTTGTATAGGGAAGAGGCGATACTCTGTCCTGACCTCCAGTTGGAAAACGGAAAAATTACAACTTTGTTCTACAAAAAACTGAAATTGAACATTCCTGGTATGAGGAAATATTCTCTGTGACTCTGTTTTTAATTCCATGTATTCAGTTTGGACGAGGTTTGTATAGGGAAGATTCCAGAGGAGATACTCTGTCCTGACCTCCAGTTGGAAAACGGAAAATCGACAACTTTGTTCTACAAAAAACTGAAATTGAACATTCCTAGTATGAGGAAATATTCTCTGTGACTCTGTCTTTAATTCCACGTATTCAGTTTGGACGAGGTTTGTATAGGGAAGATTCCACAGTCAATTTTCTGTCCTGACCTCCAGTTGGAAAACGGAAAATCGACAACTTTGTTCTACAAAAAACTGAAATTGAACATTCCTAGTATGAGGAAATGTTCTCTGGGACTCTATCTTTAATTCCATGTATTCAGTTTGGACGAGGTTTGTATCGGGAAGATTCCAGAGGCGATACTCTGTCCTGACCTCCAGTTGGAAAACGGAAAATTGACAACTTTGTTCTACAAAAAACTGAAATTGAACATTCCTAGTATGAGGAAATGTTCTCTGGGACTCTATCTTTAATTCCATGTATTCAGTTTGGACGAGGTTTGTATAGGGAAGATTCCAGAGGCGATACTCTGTCCTGACCTCCAGTTGGAAAACGGAAAATTGACAACTTTGTTCTACAAAAAACTGAAATTGAATATTCCTGGTATGAGGAAATGTTCTCTGGGACTCTATCTTTAATTCAATGTATTCAGTTGGGACGAGGTTTGTATAGGGAAGATTCCACAGTCAATTTTCTGTCCTGACCTCCAGTTGGAAAACGGAAAATCGACAACTTTGTTCTACAAAAAACTGAAATTGAACATTCCTAGTATGAGGAAATGTTCTCTGGGACTCTATCTTTAATTCCATGTATTCAGTTTGGACGAGGTTTGTATAGGGAAGATTCCAGAGGCGATACTCTGTCCTGACCTCCAGTTGCAAAACGGAAAATTGACAACTTTGTTCTACAAAAAACTGAAATTGAACATTCCTAGTATGAGGAAATGTTCTCTGGGACTCTATCTTTAATTCCATGTATTCAGTTTGGACGAGGTTTGTATAGGGAAGATTCCAGAGGCGATACTCTGTCCTGACCTCCAGTTGGAAAACGGAAAATTGACAACTTTGTTCTACAAAAAACTGAAATTGAACATTCCTAGTATGAGGAAATGTTCTCTGGGACTATATCTTTAATTCCATGTATTCAGTTTGGACGAGGTTTGTATAGGGAAGATTCCAGAGGCGATACTCTGTCCTGACCTCCAGTTGCAAAACGGAAAATTGACAACTTTGTTCTACAAAAAACTGAAATTGAACATTCCTAGTATGAGGAAATGTTCTCTGGGACTCTATCTTTAATTCCATGTATTCAGTTTGGACGAGGTTTGTATAGGGAAGATTCCAGAGGCGATACTCTGTCCTGACCTCCAGTTGGAAAACGGAAAATTGACAACTTTGTTCTACAAAAAACTGAAATTGAACATTCCTAGTATGAGGAAATGTTCTCTGGGACTCTATCTTTAATTCAATGTATTCAGTTGGGACGAGGTTTGTATAGGGAAGATTCCACAGTCAATTTTCTGTCCTGACCTCCAGTTGGAAAACGGAAAATCGACAACTTTGTTCTACAAAAAACTGAAATTGAACATTCCTAGTATGAGGAAATGTTCTCTGTGACTCTATCTTTAATTCCATGTATTCAGTTTGGACGAGGTTTGTATAGGGAAGATTCCAGAGGCGATACTCTGTCCTGACCTCCAGTTGGAAAACGGAAAATTGACAACTTTGTTCTACAAAACACTGAAATTGAACATTCCTAGTATGAGGAAATGTTCTCTGGGACTCTATCTTTAATTCAATGTATTCAGTTGGGACGAGGTTTGTATAGGGAAGATTCCACAGTCAATTTTCTGTCCTGACCTCCAGTTGGAAAACGGAAAATCGACAACTTTGTTCTACAAAAAACTGAAATTGAACATTCCTAGTATGAGGAAATGTTCTCTGGGACTCTATCTTTAATTCCATGTATTCAGTTTGGACGAGGTTTGTATCGGGAAGATTCCAGAGGCGATACTCTGTCCTGACCTCCAGTTGGAAAACGGAAAATTGACAACTTTGTTCTACAAAAAACTGAAATTGAACATTCCTAGTATGAGGAAATGTTCTCTGGGACTCTATCTTTAATTCCATGTATTCAGTTTGGACGAGGTTTGTATAGGGAAGATTCCAGAGGCGATACTCTGTCCTGACCTCCAGTTGGAAAACGGAAAATTGACAACTTTGTTCTACAAAAAACTGAAATTGAACATTCCTAGTATGAGGAAATGTTCCCTGGGACTCTATCTTTAATTCCATGTATTCAGTTTGGACGAGGTTTGTATCGGGAAGATTCCAGAGGCGAAACTCTGTCCTGACCTCCAGTTGCAAAACGGAAAATTGACAACTTTGTTCTACAAAAAATTGAAATTGAACATTCCTAGCATGAGGAAATGTTCTCTGGGACTATATATTTAATTCCATGTATTCAGTTTGGACGAGGTTTGTATAGGGAAGATTCCAGAGGCGATACTCTGTCCTGACCTCCAGTTGCAAAACGGAAAATTGACAACTTTGTTCTACAAAAAACGGAAATTGAATATTCCTAGTATGAGGAAATGTTCTCTGGGGCTCTATCTTTAATTCCATGTATTCAGTTTGGACGAGGTTTGTATAGGGAAGATTCCAGAGGCGATACTCTGTCCTGACCTCCAGTTGGAAAACGGAAAATTGACAACTTTGTTCTACAAAAAACTGAAATTGAACATTCCTAGTATGAGGAAATGTTCTCTGGGACTCTATCTTTAATTCAATGTATTCAGTTGGGACGAGGTTTGTATAGGGAAGATTCCACAGTCAATTTTCTGTCCTGACCTCCAGTTGGAAAACGGAAAATCGACAACTTTGTTCTACAAAAAACTGATATTGAACATTCCTAGTATGAGGAAATGTTCTCTGGGACTCTATCTTTAATTCCATGTATTCAGTTTGGACGAGGTTTGTATCGGGAAGATTCCAGAGGCGATACTCTGTCCTGACCTCCAGTTGGAAAACGGAAAATTGACAACTTTGTTCTACAAAAAACTGAAATTGAACATTCCTAGTATGAGGAAATGTTCTCTGGGACTCTATCTTTAATTCCATGTATTCAGTTTGGACGAGGTTTGTATAGGGAAGATTCCAGAGGCGATACTCTGTCCTGACCTCCAGTTGGAAAACGGAAAATTGACAACTTTGTTCTACAAAAAACTGAAATTGAACATTCCTAGCATGAGGAAATGTTCTCTGAGACTCTATCTTTAATTCCATGTATTCAGTTTGGACGAGGTTTGTATAGGGAAGATTCCAGAGGCGATACTCTGTCCTGACCTCCAGTTGGAAAACGGAAAATTGACAACTTTGTTCTACAAAAAACTGAAATTGAACATTCCTAGTATGAGGAAATGTTCTCTGGGACTCTATCTTTAATTCCATGTATTCAGTTTGGACGAGGTTTGTATAGGAAAATTGACAACTTTGTTCTACAAAAAACTGAAATTGAACATTCCTAGTATGAGGAAATGTTCTCTGGGACTATATCTTTAATTTCATGTATTCAGTTTGGACGAGGTTTGTATAGGGAAGATTCCAGAGGCGATACTCTGTCCTGACCTCCAGTTGCAAAACGGAAAATTGATAACTTTGTTCTACAAAAAACTGAAATTGAACATTCCTAGTATGAGGAAATGTTCTCTGGGACTCTATCTTTAATTCCATGTATTCAGTTTGGACGAGGTTTGTATAGGGAAGATTCCAGAGGCGATACTCTGTCCTGACCTCCAGTTGGAAAACGGAAAATTGACAACTTTGTTCTACAAAAAACTGAAATTGAACATTCCTAGTATGAGGAAATGTTCTCTGGGACTCTATCTTTAATTCAATGTATTCAGTTGGGACGAGGTTTGTATAGGGAAGATTCCACAGTCAATTTTCTGTCCTGACCTCCAGTTGGAAAACGGAAAATCGACAACGTTGTTCTACAAAAAACTGAAATTGAACATTCCTAGTATGAGGAAATGTTCTCTGGGACACTATCTTTAATTCCATGTATTCAGTTTGGACGAGGTTTGTATAGGGAAGATTCCAGAGGCGATACTCTGTCCTGACCTCCAGTTGGAAAACGGAAAATTGACAACTTTGTTCTACAAAAAACTGAAATTGAACATTCCTAGCATGAGGAAATGTTCTCTGGGACTCTATCTTTAATTCAATGTATTCAGTTGGGACGAGGTTTGTATAGGGAAGATTCCACAGTCAATTTTCTGTCCTGACCTCCAGTTGGAAAACGGAAAATCGACAACTTTGTTCTACAAAAAACTGAAATTGAACATTCCTAGTATGAGGAAATGTTCTCTGGGACTCTATCTTTAATTCCATGTATTCAGTTTGGACGAGGTTTGTATCGGGAAGATTCCAGAGGCGATACTCTGTCCTGACCTCCAGTTGGAAAACGGAAAATTGACAACTTTGTTCTACAAAAAACTGAAATTGAACATTCCTAGTATGAGGAAATGTTCTCTGGGACTCTATCTTTAATTCCATGTATTCAGTTTGGACGAGGTTTGTATAGGGAAGATTCCAGAGGCGATACTCTGTCCTGACCTCCAGTTGGAAAACGGAAAATTGACAACTTTGTTCTACAAAAAACTGAAATTGAACATTCCTAGTATGAGGAAATGTTCTCTGGGACTCTATCTTTAATTCCATGTATTCAGTTTGGACGAGGTTTGTATAGGAAAATTGACAACTTCGTTCTACAAAAAACTGAAATTGAACATTCCTAGTATGAGGAAATGTTCTCTGGGACTATATCTTTAATTTCATGTATTCAGTTTGGACGAGGTTTGTATAGGGAAGATTCCAGAGGCGATACTCTGTCCTGACCTCCAGTTGCAAAACGGAAAATTGATAACTTTGTTCTACAAAAAACTGAAATTGAACATTCCTAGTATGAGGAAATGTTCTCTGGGACTCTATCTTTAATTCCATGTATTCAGTTTGGACGAGGTTTGTATCGGGAAGATTCCAGAGGCGATACTCTGTCCTGACCTCCAGTTGCAAAACGGAAAATTGACAACTTTGTTCTACAAAAAACTGAAATTGAACATTCCTAGTATGAGGAAATGTTCTCTGGGACTATATATTTAATTCCATGTATTCAGTTTGGACGAGGTTTGTATAGGGAGGATTCCAGAGGCGATACTCTGTCCTGACCTCCAGTTGCAAAACGGAAAATTGACAACTTTGTTCTACAAAAAACGGAAATTGAATATTCCTAGTATGAGGAAATGTTCTCTGGGGCTCTATCTTTAATTCCATGTATTCAGTTTGGACGAGGTTTGTATAGGGAAGATTCCAGAGGCGATACTCTGTCCTGACCTCCAGTTGGAAAACGGAAAATTGACAACTTTGTTCTACAAAAAACTGAAATTGAACATTCCTAGTATGAGGAAATGTTCTCTGGGACTCTATCTTTAATTCAATGTATTCAGTTGGGACGAGGTTTGTATAGGGAAGATTCCACAGTCAATTTTCTGTCCTGACCTCCAGTTGGAAAACGGAAAATCGACAACTTTGTTCTACAAAAAACTGAAATTGAACATTCCTAGTATGAGGAAATGTTCTCTGGGACTCTATCTTTAATTCCATGTATTCAGTTTGGACGAGGTTTGTATCGGGAAGATTCCAGAGGCGATACTCTGTCCTGACCTCCAGTTGGAAAACGGAAAATTGACAACTTTGTTCTACAAAAAACTGAAATTGAACATTCCTAGTATGAGGAAATGTTCTCTGGGATTCTATCATTAATTCCATGTATTCAGTTTGGACGAGGTTTGTATAGGGAAGATTCCAGAGGCGATACTCTGTCCTGACCTCCAGTTGGAAAACGGAAAATTGACAACTTTGTTCTACAAAAAACTGAAATTGAACATTCCTAGTATGAGGAAATGTTCTCTGGGACTCTATCTTTAATTCCATGTATTCAGTTTGGACGAGGTTTGTATAGGGAAGATTCCAGAGGCGATACTCTGTCCTGACCTCCAGTTGGAAAACGGAAAATTGACAACTTTGTTCTACAAAAAACTGAAATTGAACATTCCTAGTATGAGGAAATGTTCTCTGGGACTCTATCTTTAATTCCATGTATTCAGTTAGGAAAATTGACAACTTTGTTCTACAAAAAACTGAAATTGAACATTCCTAGTATGAGGAAATGTTCTCTGGGACTATATCTTTAATTTCATGTATTCAGTTTGGACGAGGTTTGTATAGGGAAGATTCCAGAGGCGATACTCTGTCCTGACCTCCAGTTGCAAAACGGAAAATTGATAACTTTGTTCTACAAAAAACTGAAATTGAACATTCCTAGTATGAGGAAATGTTCTCTGGGACTCTATCTTTAATTCCATGTATTCAGTTTGGACGAGGTTTGTATAGGGAAGATTCCAGAGGCGATACTCTGTCCTGACCTCCAGTTGGAAAACGGAAAATTGACAACTTTGTTCTACAAAAAACTGAAATTGAACATTCCTAGTATGAGGAAATGTTCTCTGGGACTCTATCTTTAATTCAATGTATTCAGTTGGGACGAGGTTTGTATAGGGAAGATTCCACAGTCAATTTTCTGTCCTGACCTCCAGTTGGAAAACGGAAAATCGACAACGTTGTTCTACAAAAAACTGAAATTGAACATTCCTAGTATGAGGAAATGTTCTCTGGGACTCTATCTTTAATTCCATGTATTCAGTTTGGACGAGGTTTGTATAGGGAAGATTCCAGAGGCGATACTCTGTCCTGACCTCCAGTTGGAAAACGGAAAATTGACAACTTTGTTCTACAAAAAACTGAAATTGAACATTCCTAGTATGAGGAAATGTTCTCTGGGACTCTATCTTTAATTCAATGTATTCAGTTGGGACGAGGTTTGTATAGGGAAGATTCCACAGTCAATTTTCTGTCCTGACCTCCAGTTGGAAAACGGAAAATCGACAACTTTGTTCTAAAAAATACTGAAATTGAACATTCCTAGTATGAGGAAATGTTCTCTGGGACTCTATCTTTAATTCCATGTATTCAGTTTGGACGAGGTTTGTATCGGGAAGATTCCAGAGGCGATACTCTGTCCTGACCTCCAGTTGGAAAACGGAAAATTGACAACTTTGTTCTACAAAAAACTGAAATTGAACATTCCTAGTATGAGGAAATGTTCTCTGGGACTCTATCTTTAATTCCATGTATTCAGTTTGGACGAGGTTTGTATAGGGAAGATTCCAGAGGCGATACTCTGTCCTGACCTCCAGTTGGAAAACGGAAAATTGACAACTTTGTTCTACAAAAAACTGAAATTGAACATTCCTAGTATGAGGAAATGTTCTCTGGGACTCTATCTTTAATTCCATGTATTCAGTTTGGACGAGGTTTGTATAGGAAAATTGACAACTTCGTTCTACAAAAAACTGAAATTGAACATTCCTAGTATGAGGAAATGTTCTCTGGGACTATATCTTTAATTTCATGTATTCAGTTTGGACGAGGTTTGTATAGGGAAGATTCCAGAGGCGATACTCTGTCCTGACCTCCAGTTGCAAAACGGAAAATTGATAACTTTGTTCTACAAAAAACTGAGATTGAACATTCCTAGTATGAGGAAATGTTCTCTGGGACTCTATCTTTAATTCCATGTATTCAGTTTGGACGAGGTTTGTATAGGGAAGATTCCAGAGGCGATACTCTGTCCTGACCTCCAGTTCCATGTATTCAGTTAGGAAAATTGACAACTTTGTTCTACAAAAAACTGAAATTGAACATTCCTAGTATGAGGAAATGTTCTCTGGGACTATATCTTTAATTTCATGTATTCAGTTTGGACGAGGTTTGTATAGGGAAGATTCCAGAGGCGATACTCTGTCCTGACCTCCAGTTGCAAAACGGAAAATTGATAACTTTGTTCTACAAAAAACTGAAATTGAACATTCCTAGTATGAGGAAATGTTCTCTGGGACTCTATCTTTAATTCCATGTATTCAGTTTGGACGAGGTTTGTATAGGGAAGATTCCAGAGGCGATACTCTGTCCTGACCTCCAGTTGGAAAACGGAAAATTGACAACTTTGTTCTACAAAAAACTGAAATTGAACATTCCTAGTATGAGGAAATGTTCTCTGGGACTCTATCTTTAATTCAATGTATTCAGTTGGGACGAGGTTTGTATAGGGAAGATTCCACAGTCAATTTTCTGTCCTGACCTCCAGTTGGAAAACGGAAAATCGACAACGTTGTTCTACAAAAAACTGAAATTGAACATTCCTAGTATGAGGAAATGTTCTCTGGGACTCTATCTTTAATTCCATGTATTCAGTTTGGACGAGGTTTGTATAGGGAAGATTCCAGAGGCGATACTCTGTCCTGACCTCCAGTTGGAAAACGGAAAATTGACAACTTTGTTCTACAAAAAACTGAAATTGAACATTCCTAGTATGAGGAAATGTTCTCTGGGACTCTATCTTTAATTCAATGTATTCAGTTGGGACGAGGTTTGTATAGGGAAGATTCCACAGTCAATTTTCTGTCCTGACCTCCAGTTGGAAAACGGAAAATCGACAACTTTGTTCTAAAAAATACTGAAATTGAACATTCCTAGTATGAGGAAATGTTCTCTGGGACTCTATCTTTAATTCCATGTATTCAGTTTGGACGAGGTTTGTATCGGGAAGATTCCAGAGGCGATACTCTGTCCTGACCTCCAGTTGGAAAACGGAAAATTGACAACTTTGTTCTACAAAAAACTGAAATTGAACATTCCTAGTATGAGGAAATGTTCTCTGGGACTCTATCTTTAATTCCATGTATTCAGTTTGGACGAGGTTTGTATAGGGAAGATTCCAGAGGCGATACTCTGTCCTGACCTCCAGTTGGAAAACGGAAAATTGACAACTTTGTTCTACAAAAAACTGAAATTGAACATTCCTAGTATGAGGAAATGTTCTCTGGGACTCTATCTTTAATTCCATGTATTCAGTTTGGACGAGGTTTGTATAGGAAAATTGACAACTTCGTTCTACAAAAAACTGAAATTGAACATTCCTAGTATGAGGAAATGTTCTCTGGGACTATATCTTTAATTTCATGTATTCAGTTTGGACGAGGTTTGTATAGGGAAGATTCCAGAGGCGATACTCTGTCCTGACCTCCAGTTGCAAAACGGAAAATTGATAACTTTGTTCTACAAAAAACTGAGATTGAACATTCCTAGTATGAGGAAATGTTCTCTGGGACTCTATCTTTAATTCCATGTATTCAGTTTGGACGAGGTTTGTATAGGGAAGATTCCAGAGGCGATACTCTGTCCTGACCTCCAGTTGGAAAACGGAAAATTGACAACTTTGTTCTACAAAAAACTGAAATTGAACATTCCTAGTATGAGGAAATGTTCTCTGGGACTCTATCATTAATTCAATGTATTCAGTTGGGACGAGGTTTGTATAGGGAAAATTCCACAGTCAATTTTCTGTCCTGACCTCCAGTTGGAAAACGGAAAATCGACAACTTTGTTCTACAAAAAACTGAAATTGAACATTCCTAGTATGAGGAAATGTTCTCTGGGACTCTATCTTTAATTCCATGTATTCAGTTTGGACGAGGTTTGTATCGGGAAGATTCCAGAGGCGATACTCTGTCCTGACCTCCAGTTGGAAAACGGAAAATCGACAACTTTGTTCTACAAAAAACTGAAATTGAACATTCCTAATATGAGGAAATGTTCTCTGGGACTCTATCTTTAATTCCATGTATTCAGTTTGGACGAGGTTTGTATAGGGAAGATTCCAGAGGCGATACTCTGTCCTGACCTCCAGTTGGAAAACGGAAAATTGACAACTTTGTTCTACAAAAAACTGAAATTGAACATTCCTAGTATGAGGAAATGTTCTCTGGGACTCTATCTTTAATTCCATGTATTCAGTTTGGACGAGGTTTGTATAGGAAAATTGACAACTTCGTTCTACAAAAAACTGAAATTGAACATTCCTAGTATGAGGAAATGTTCTCTGGGACTATATCTTTAATTTCATGTATTCAGTTTGGACGAGGTTTGTATAGGGAAGATTCCAGAGGCGATACTCTGTCCTGACCTCCAGTTGCAAAACGGAAAATTGATAACTTTGTTCTACAAAAAACTGAAATTGAACATTCCTAGTATGAGGAAATGTTCTCTGGGACTCTATCTTTAATTCCATGTATTCAGTTTGGACGAGGTTTGTATAGGCAAGATTCCAGAGGCGATACTCTGTCCTGACCTCCTGTTGGAAAACGGAAAATTGACAACTTTGTTCTACAAAAAACTGAAATTGAACATTCCTAGTATGAGGAAATGTTCTCTGGGACTCTATCTTTAATTCAATGTATTCAGTTGGGACGAGGTTTGTATAGGGAAGATTCCACAGTCAATTTTCTGTCCTGACCTCCAGTTGGAAAACGGAAAATCGACAACTTTGTTCTACAAAAAACTGAAATTGAACATTCCTAGTATGAGGAAATGTTCTCTGGGACTCTATCTTTAATTCCATGTATTCAGTTTGGACGAGGTTTGTATAGGGAAGATTCCAGAGGCGATACTCTGTCCTGACCTCCAGTTGGAAAACGGAAAATTGACAACTTTGTTCTACAAAAAACTGAAATTGAACATTCCTAGTATGAGGAAATGTTCTCTGGGACTCTATCTTTAATTCAATGTATTCAGTTGGGACGAGGTTTGTATAGGGAAGATTCCACAGTCAATTTTCTGTCCTGACCTCCAGTTGGAAAACGGAAAATCGACAACTTTGTTCTACAAAAAACTGTAATTGAACATTCCTAGTATGAGGAAATGTTCTCTGGGACTCTATCTTTAATTCCATGTATTCAGTTTGGACGAGGTTTGTATCGGGAAGATTCCAGAGGCGATACTCTGTCCTGACCTCCAGTTGGAAAACGGAAAATTGACAACTTTGTTCTACAAAAAACTGAAATTGAACATTCCTAGTATGAGGAAATGTTCTCTGGGACTCTATCTTTAATTCCATGTATTCAGTTTGGACGAGGTTTGTATAGGGAAGATTCCAGAGGCGATACTCTGTCCTGACCTCCAGTTGGAAAACGGAAAATTGACTACTTTGTTCTACAAAAAACTGAAATTGAACATTCCTAGTATGAGGAAATGTTCTCTGGGACTCTATCTTTAATTCCATGTATTCAGTTTGGACGAGGTTTGTATCGGGAAGATTCCAGAGGCGATACTCTGTCCTGACCTCCATTTGCAAAACGGAAAATTGACAACTTTGTTCTACAAAAAACTGAAATTGAACATTCCTAGTATGAGGAAATGTTCGCTGGGACTATATCTTTAATTCCATGTATTCAGTTTGGACGAGGTTTGTATAGGGAAGATTCCAGAGGCGATACTCTGTCCTGACCTCCAGTTGGAAAACGGAAAATTGACAACTTTGTTCTACAAAAAACTGAAATTGAACATTCCTTGTATGAGGAAATGTTCTCTGGGGCTCTATCTTTAATTCCATGTATTCAGTTTGGACGAGGTTTGTATAGGGAAGATTCCAGAGGCGATACTCTGTCCTGACCTCCAGTTGGAAAACGGAAAATTGACAACTTTGTTCTACAAAAAACTGAAATTGAACATTCCTAGTATGAGGAAATGTTCTCTGGGACTCTATCTTTAATTCAATGTATTCAGTTGGGACGAGGTTTGTATAGGGAAGATTCCACAGCCAATTTTCTGTCCTGACCTCCAGTTGGAAAACGGAAAATCGACAACTTTGTTCTACAAAAAACTGAAATTGAACATTCCTAGTATGAGGAAATGTTCTCTGGGACTCTATCTTTAATTCCATGTATTCAGTTTGGACGAGGTTTGTATCGGGAAGATTCCAGAGGCGATACTCTGTCCTGACCTCCAGTTGGAAAACGGAAAATTGACAACTTTGTTCTACAAAAAACTGAAATTGAACATTCCTAGTATAAGGAAATGTTCTCTGGGATTCTATCTTTAATTCCATGTATTCAGTTTGGACGAGGTTTGTATAGGGAAGATTCCAGAGGCGATACTCTGTCCTGACCTCCAGTTGGAAAACGGAAAATTGACAACTTTGTTCTACAAAAAACTGAAATTGAACATTCCTAGTATGAGGAAATGTTCTCTGGGACTCTATCTTTAATTCAATGTATTCAGTTGGGACGAGGTTTGTATAGGGAAGATTCCACAGTCAATTTTCTGTCCTGACCTCCAGTTGGAAAACGGAAAATCGACAACTTTGTTCTACAAAAAACTGAAATTGAACATTCCTAGTATGAGGAAATGTTCTCTGGGACTCTATCTTTAATTCCATGTATTCAGTTTGGACGAGGTTTGTATCGGGAAGATTCCAGAGGCGATACTCTGTCCTGACCTCCAGTTGGAAAACGGAAAATTGACAACTTTGTTCTACAAAAAACTGAAATTGAACATTCCTAGTATAAGGAAATGTTCTCTGGGACTCTATCTTTAATTCCATGTATTCAGTTTGGACGAGGTTTGTATAGGGAAGATTCCAGAGGCGATACTCTGTCCTGACCTCCAGTTGGAAAACGGAAAATTGACTACTTTGTTCTACAAAAAACTGAAATTGAACATTCCTAGTATGAGGAAATGTTCTCTGGGACTCTATCTTTAATTCCATGTATTCAGTTTGGACGAGGTTTGTATCGGGAAGATTCCAGAGGCGATACTCTGTCCTGACCTCCATTTGCAAAACGGAAAATTGACAACTTTGTTCTACAAAAAACTGAAATTGAACATTCCTAGTATGAGGAAATGTTCGCTGGGACTATATCTTTAATTCCATGTATTCAGTTTGGACGAGGTTTGTATAGGGAAGATTCCAGAGGCGATACTCTGTCCTGACCTCCAGTTGGAAAACGGAAAATTGACAACTTTGTTCTACAAAAAACTGAAATTGAACATTCCTTGTATGAGGAAATGTTCTCTGGGGCTCTATCTTTAATTCCATGTATTCAGTTTGGACGAGGTTTGTATAGGGAAGATTCCAGAGGCGATACTCTGTCCTGACCTCCAGTTGGAAAACGGAAAATTGACAACTTTGTTCTACAAAAAACTGAAATTGAACATTCCTAGTATGAGGAAATGTTCTCTGGGACTCTATCTTTAATTCAATGTATTCAGTTGGGACGAGGTTTGTATAGGGAAGATTCCACAGTCAATTTTCTGTCCTGACCTCCAGTTGGAAAACGGAAAATCGACAACTTTGTTCTACAAAAAACTGAAATTGAACATTCCTAGTATGAGGAAATGTTCTCTGGGACTCTATCTTTAATTCCATGTATTCAGTTTGGACGAGGTTTGTATCGGGAAGATTCCAGAGGCGATACTCTGTCCTGACCTCCAGTTGGAAAACGGAAAATTGACAACTTTGTTCTACAAAAAACTGAAATTGAACATTCCTAGTATAAGGAAATGTTCTCTGGGATTCTATCTTTAATTCCATGTATTCAGTTTGGACGAGGTTTGTATAGGGAAGATTCCAGAGGCGATACTCTGTCCTGACCTCCAGTTGGAAAACGGAAAATTGACAACTTTGTTCTACAAAAAACTGAAATTGAACATTCCTAGTATGAGGAAATGTTCTCTGGGACTCTATCTTTAATTCCATGTATTCAGTTTGGACGAGGTTTGTATAGGGAAGATTCCAGAGGCGATACTCTGTCCTGACCTCCAGTTGGAAAACGGAAAATTGACAACTTTGTTCTACAAAAAACTGAAATTGAACATTCCTAGTATGAGGAAATGTTCTCTGGGACTCTATCTTTAATTTCATGTATTCAGTTTGGACGAGGTTTGTATAGGGAAGATTCCAGAGGCGATACTCTGTCCTGACCTCCAGTTGCAAAACGGAAAATTGATAACTTTGTTCTACAAAAAACTGAAATTGAACATTCCTAGTATGAGGAAATGTTCTCTGGGACTCTATCTTTAATTCCATGTATTCAGTTTGGACGAGGTTTGTATAGGGAAGATTCCAGAGGCGATACTCTGTCCTGACCTCCTGTTGGAAAACGGAAAATTGACAACTTTGTTCTACAAAAAACTGAAATTGAACATTCCTAGTATGAGGAAATGTTCTCTGGGACTCTATCTTTAATTCAATGTATACAGTTGGGACGAGGTTTGTATAGGGAAGATTCCACAGTCAATTTTCTGTCCTGACCTCCAGTTGGAAAACGGAAAATCGACAACTTTGTTCTACAAAAAACTGAAATTGAACATTCCTAGTATAAGGAAATGTTCTCTGGGACTCTATCTTTAATTCCATGTATTCAGTTTGGACGAGGTTTGTATAGGGAAGATTCCAGAGGCGATACTCTGTCCTGACCTCCAGTTGGAAAACGGAAAATTGACAACTTTGTTCTACAAAAAACTGAAATTGAACATTCCTAGTATGAGGAAATGTTCTCTGGGACTCTATCTTTAATTCAATGTATTCAGTTGGGACGAGGTTTGTATAGGGAAGATTCCACAGTCAATTTTCTGTCCTGACCTCCAGTTGGAAAACGGAAAATCGACAACTTTGTTCTACAAAAAACTGAAATTGAACATTCCTAGTATGAGGAAATGTTCTCTGGGACTCTATCTTTAATTCCATGTATTCAGTTTGGACGAGGTTTGTATCGGGAAGATTCCAGAGGCGATACTCTGTCCTGACCTCCAGTTGGAAAACGGAAAATTGACAACTTTGTTCTACAAAAAACTGAAATTGAACATTCCTAGTATGAGGAAATGTTCTCTGGGACTCTATCTTTAATTCCATGTATTCAGTTTGGACGAGGTTTGTATAGGGAAGATTCCAGAGGCGATACTCTGTCCTGACCTCCAGTTGGAAAACGGAAAATTGACTACTTTGTTCTACAAAAAACTGAAATTGAACATTCCTAGTATGAGGAAATGTTCTCTGGGACTCTATCTTTAATTCCATGTATTCAGTTTGGACGAGGTTTGTATCGGGAAGATTCCAGAGGCGATACTCTGTCCTGATCTCCAGTTGCAAAACGGAAAATTGACAACTTTGTTCTACAAAAAACTGAAATTGAACATTCTTAGTATGAGGAAATGTTCGCTGGGACTATATCTTTAATTCCATGTATTCAGTTTGGACGAGGTTTGTATAGGGAAGATTCCAGAGGCGATACTCTGTCCTGACCTCCAGTTGCAAAACGGAAAATTGACAACTTTGTTCTACAAAAAACTGAAATTGAACATTCCTAGTATGAGGAAATGTTCTCTGGGGCTCTATCTTTAATTCCATGTATTCAGTTTGGACGAGGTTTGTATAGGGAAGATTCCAGAGGCGATACTCTGTCCTGACCTCCAGTTGGAAAACGGAAAATTGACAACTTTGTTCTACAAAAAACTGAAATTGAACATTCCTAGTATGAGGAAATGTTCTCTGGGACTCTATCTTTAATTCAATGTATTCAGTTGGGACGAGGTTTGTATAGGGAAGATTCCACAGTCAATTTTCTGTCCTGACCTCCAGTTGGAAAACGGAAAATCGACAACTTTGTTCTACAAAAAACTGGAATTGAACATTCCTAGTATGAGGAAATGTTCTCTGGGACTCTATCTTTAATTCCATGTATTCAGTTTGGACGAGGTTTGTATCGGGAAGATTCCAGAGGCGATACTCTGTCCTGACCTCCAGTTGGAAAACGGAAAATTGACAACTTTGTTCTACAAAAAACTGAAATTGAACATTCCTAGTATAAGGAAATGTTCTCTGGGATTCTATCTTTAATTCCATGTATTCAGTTTGGACGAGGTTTGTATAGGGAAGATTCCAGAGGCGATACTCTGTCCTGACCTCCAGTTGGAAAACGGAAAATTGACAACTTTGTTCTACAAAAAACTGAAATTGAACATTCCTAGTATGAGGAAATGTTCTCTGGGACTCTATCTTTAATTCCATGTATTCAGTTTGGACGAGGTTTGTATAGGGAAGATTCCAGAGGCGATACTCTGTCCTGACCTCCAGTTGGAAAACGGAAAATTGACAACTTTGTTCTACAAAAAACTGAAATTGAACATTCCTAGTATGAGGAAATGTTCTCTGGGACTCTATCTTTAATTTCATGTATTCAGTTTGGACGAGGTTTGTATAGGGAAGATTCCAGAGGCGATACTCTGTCCTGACCTCCAGTTGCAAAACGGAAAATTGATAACTTTGTTCTACAAAAAACTGAAATTGAACATTCCTAGTATGAGGAAATGTTCTCTGGGACTCTATCTTTAATTCCATGTATTCAGTTTGGACGAGGTTTGTATAGGGAAGATTCCAGAGGCGATACTCTGTCCTGACCTCCAGTTGGAAAACGGAAAATTGACAACTTTGTTCTACAAAAAACTGAAATTGAACATTCCTAGTATGAGGAAATGTTCTCTGGGACTCTATCTTTAATTCCATGTATTCAGTTTGGACGAGGTTTGAATAGGGAAGATTCCAGAGGCGATACTCTGTCCTGACCTCCAGTTGGAAAACGGAAAATTGACAACTTTGTTCTACAAAAAACTGAAATTGAACATTCCTAGTATGAGGAAATGTTCTCTGGGACTCTATCTTTAATTCAATGTATTCAGTTGGGACGAGGTTTGTATAGGGAAGATTCCACAGTCAATTTTCTGTCCTGACCTCCAGTTGGAAAACGGAAAATCGACAACTTTGTTCTACAAAAAACTGAAATTGAACATTCCTAGTATGAGGAAATGTTCTCTGGGACTCTATCCTTAATTCCATGTATTCAGTTTGGACGAGGTTTGTATCGGGAAGATTCCAGAGGCGATACTCTGTCCTGACCTCCAGTTGGAAAACGGAAAATTGACAACTTTGTTCTACAAAAAACTGAAATTGAACATTCCTAGTATGAGGAAATGTTCTCTGGGACTCTATCTTTAATTCCATGTATTCAGTTTGGACGAGGTTTGTATAGGGAAGATTCCAGAGGCGATACTCTGTCCTGACCTCCAGTGGGAAAACGGAAAATTGACAACTTTGTTCTACAAAAAACTGAAATTGAACATTCCTAGTATGAGGAAATGTTCTCTGGGACTCTATCTTTAATTCAATGTATTCAGTTGGGACGAGGTTTGTATTGGGAAGATTCCACAGTCAATTTTCTGTCCTGACCTCCAGTTGGAAAACGGAAAATCGACAACTTTGTTCTACAAAAAACTGAAATTGAACATTCCTAGTATGAGGAAATGTTCTCTGGGACTCTATCTTTAATTCCATGTATTCAGTTTGGACGAGGTTTGTATCGGGAAGATTCCAGAGGCGAAACTCTGTCCTGACCTCCAGTTGGAAAACGGAAAATTGACAACTTTGTTCTACAAAAAACTGAAATTGAACATTCCTAGTATGAGGAAATGTTCTCTGGGACTCTATCTTTAATTCCATGTATTCAGTTTGGACGAGGTTTGTATAGGGAAGATTCCAGAGGCGATACTCTGTCCTGACCTCCAGTTGGAAAACGGAAAATTGACTACTTTGTTCTACAAAAAACTGAAATTGAACATTCCTAGTATGAGGAAATGTTCTCTGGGACTCTATCTTTAATTCCATGTATTCAGTTTGGACGAGGTTTGTATCGGGAAGATTCCAAAGGCGATACTCTGTCCTGACCTCCAGTTGGAAAACGGAAAATTGACAACTTTGTTCTACAAAAAACTGAAATTGAACATTCCTAGTATAAGGAAATGTTCTCTGGGATTCTATCTTTAATTCCATGTATTCAGTTTGGACGAGGTTTGTATAGGGAAGATTCCAGAGGCGATACTCTGTCCTGACCTCCAGTTGGAAAACGGAAAATTGACAACTTTGTTCTACAAAAAACTGAAATTGAACATTCCTAGTATGAGGAAATGTTCTCTGGGACTCTATCTTTAATTCCATGTATTCAGTTTGGACGAGGTTTGTATAGGGAAGATTCCAGAGGCGATACTCTGTCCTGACCTCCAGTTGGAAAACGGAAAATTGACAACTTTGTTCTACAAAAAACTGAAATTGAACATTCCTAGTATGAGGAAATGTTCTCTGGGACTCTATCTTTAATTTCATGTATTCAGTTTGGACGAGGTTTGTATAGGGAAGATTCCAGAGGCGATACTCTGTCCTGACCTCCAGTTGCAAAACGGAAAATTGATAACTTTGTTCTACAAAAAACTGAAATTGAACATTCCTAGTATGAGGAAATGTTCTCTGGGACTCTATCTTTAATTCAATGTATTCAGTTGGGACGAGGTTTGTATAGGGAAGATTCCACAGTCAATTTTCTGTCCTGACCTCCAGTTGGAAAACGGAAAATCGACAACTTTGTTCTACAAAAAACTGAAATTGAACATTCCTAGTATGAGGAAATGTTCTCTGGGACTCTATCTTTAATTCAATGTATTCAGTTGGGACGAGGTTTGTATTGGGAAGATTCCACAGTCAATTTTCTGTCCTGACCTCCAGTTGGAAAACGGAAAATCGACAACTTTGTTCTACAAAAAACTGAAATTGAACATTCCTAGTATGAGGAAATGTTCTCTGGGACTCTATCTTTAATTCCATGTATTCAGTTTGGACGAGGTTTGTATCGGGAAGATTCCAGAGGCGAAACTCTGTCCTGACCTCCAGTTGGAAAACGGAAAATTGACAACTTTGTTCTACAAAAAACTGAAATTGAACATTCCTAGTATGAGAAAATGTTCTCTGGGACTCTATCTTTAATTCCATGTATTCAGTTTGGACGAGGTTTGTATAGGGAAGATTCCAGAGGCGATACTCTGTCCTGACCTCCAGCTTTGTTCTACAAAAAACTGAAATTGAACATTCCTAGTATGAGGAAATGTTCGCTGGGACTATATCTTTAATTCCATGTATTCAGTTTGGACGAGGTTTGTATAGGGAAGATTCCAGAGGCGATACTCTGTCCTGACCTCCAGTTGCAAAACGGAAAATTGACAACTTTGTTCTACAAAAAACTGAAATTGAACATTCCTAGTATGAGGAAATGTTCTCTGGGGCTCTATCTTTAATTCCATGTATTCAGTTTGGACGAGGTTTGTATAGGGAAGATTCCAGAGGCGATACTCTGTCCTGACCTCCAGTTGGAAAACGGAAAATTGACAACTTTGTTCTACAAAAAACTGAAATTGAACATTCCTAGTATGAGGAAATGTTCTCTGGGACTCTATCTTTAATTCAATGTATTCAGTTGGGACGAGGTTTGTATAGGGAAGATTCCACAGTCAATTTTCTGTCCTGACCTCCAGTTGGAAAACGGAAAATCGACAACTTTGTTCTACAAAAAACTGAAATTGAACATTCCTAGTATGAGGAAATGTTCTCTGGGACTCTATCTTTAATTCCATGTATTCAGTTTGGACGAGGTTTGTATCGGGAAGATTCCAGAGGCGATACTCTGTCCTGACCTCCAGTTGGAAAACTGAAAATTGACAACTTTGTTCTACAAAAAACTGAAATTGAACATTCCTAGTATGAGGAAATGTTCTCTGGGATTCTATCTTTAATTCCATGTATTCAGTTTGGACGAGGTTTGTATAGGGAAGATTCCAGAGGCGATACTCTGTCCTGACCTCCAGTTGGAAAACGGAAAATTGACAACTTTGTTCTACAAAAAACTGAAATTGAACATTCCTAGTATGAGGAAATGTTCTCTGGGACTCTATCTTTAATTCCATGTATTCAGTTTGGACGAGGTTTGTATAGGGAAGATTCCAGAGGCGATACTCTGTCCTGACCTCCAGTTGGAAAACGGAAAATTGACAACTTTGTTCTACAAAAAACTGAAATTGAACATTCCTAGTATGAGGAAATGTTCTCTGGGACTCTATCTTTAATTTCATGTATTCAGTTTGGACGAGGTTTGTATAGGGAAGATTCCAGAGGCGATACTCTGTCCTGACCTCCAGTTGCAAAACGGAAAATTGATAACTTTGTTCTACAAAAAACTGAAATTGAACATTCCTAGTATGAGGAAATGTTCTCTGGGACTCTATCTTTAATTCCATGTATTCAGTTTGGACGAGGTTTGTATAGGGAAGATTCCAGAGGGGATACTCTGTCCTGACCTCCAGTTGGAAAACGGAAAATTGACAACTTTGTTCTACAAAAAACTGAAATTGAACATTCCTAGTATGAGGAAATGTTCTCTGGGACTCTATCTTTAATTCAATGTATTCAGTTGGGACGAGGTTTGTATAGGGAAGATTCCACAGTCAATTTTCTGTCCTGACCTCCAGTTGGAAAACGGAAAATCGACAACTTTGTTCTACAAAAAACTGAAATTGAACATTCCTAGTATGAGGAAATGTTCTCTGGGACTCTATCTTTAATTCCATGTATTCAGTTTGGACGAGGTTTGTATAGGGAAGATTCCAGAGGCGATACTCTGTCCTGACCTCCAGTTGGAAAACGGAAAATTGACAACTTTGTTCTACAAAAAACTGAAATTGAACATTCCTAGTATGAGGAAATGTTCTCTGGGACTCTATCTTTAATTCAATGTATTCAGTTGGGACGAGGTTTGTATAGGGAAGATTCCACAGTCAATTTTCTGTCCTGACCTCCAGTTGGAAAACGGAAAATCGACAACTTTGTTCTACAAAAAACTGAAATTGAACATTCCTAGTATGAGGAAATGTTCTCTGGGACTCTATCTTTAATTCCATGTATTCAGTTTGGACGAGGTTTGTATCGGGAAGATTCCAGAGGCGATACTCTGTCCTGACCTCCAGTTGGAAAACGGAAAATTGACAACTTTGTTCTACAAAAAACTGAAATTGAACATTCCTAGTATGAGGAAATGTTCTCTGGGACTCTATCTTTAATTCCATGTATTCAGTTTGGACGAGGTTTGTATAGGGAAGATTCCAGAGGCGATACTCTGTCCTGACCTCCAGTGGGAAAACGGAAAATTGACAACTTTGTTCTACAAAAAACTGAAATTGAACATTCCTAGTATGAGGAAATGTTCTCTGGGACTCTATCTTTAATTCAATGTATTCGGTTGGGACGAGGTTTGTATTGGGAAAATTCCACAGTCAATTTTCTGTCCTGACCTCCAGTTGGAAAACGGAAAATCGACAACTTTGTTCTACAAAAAACTGAAATTGAACATTCCTAATATGAGGAAATGTTCTCTGGGACTCTATCTTTAATTCCATGTATTCAGTTTGGACGAGGTTTGTATAGGGAAGATTCCAGAGGCGATACTCTGTCCTGACCTCCAGCTGGAAAACGGAAAATTGACAACTTTGTTCTACAAAAAACTGAAATTGAACATTCCTAGTATGAGGAAATGTTCTCTGGGACTCTATCTTTAATTCCATGTATTCAGTTTGGACGAGGTTTGTATCGGGAAGATTCCAGAGGCGATACTCTGTCCTGACCTCCAGTTGGAAAACGGAAAATTGACAACTTTGTTCTACAAAAAACTGAAATTGAACATTCCTAGTATGAGGAAATGTTCTCTGGGACTCTATCTTTAATTCCATGTATTCAGTTTGGACGAGGTTTGTATAGCGAAGATTCCAGAGGTGATACTCTGTCCTGACCTCCAGTTGGAAAACGGAAAATTGACAACTTTGTTCTACAAAAAACTGAAATTGAACATTCCTAGTATGAGGAAATGTTCTCTGGGACTCTATCTTTAATTCAATGTATTCAGTTGGGACGAGGTTTGTATAGGGAAGATTCCACAGTCAATTTTCTGTCCTGACCTCCAGTTGGAAAACGGAAAATCGACAACTTTGTTCTACAAAAAACTGAAATTGAACGTTCCTAGTATGAGGAAATGTTCTCTGGGACTCTATCTTTAATTCCATGTATTCAGTTTGGACGAGGTTTGTATCGGGAAGATTCCAGAGGCGATACTCTGTCCTGACCTCCAGTTGGAAAACGGAAAATTGACAACTTTGTTCTACAAAAAACTGAAATTGAACATTCCTAGTATGAGGAAATGTTCTCTGGGACTCTATCTTTAATTCCATGTATTCAGTTTGGACGAGGTTTGTATAGGGAAGATTCCAGAGGCGATACTCTGTCCTGACCTCCAGTTGGAAAACGGAAAATTGACAACTTTGTTCTACAAAAAACTGAAATTGAACATTCCTAGTATGAGGAAATGTTCTCTGGGACTCTATGTTTAATTCAATGTATTTAGTTGGGACGAGGTTTGTATAGGGAAGACTCCACAGTCAATTTTCTGTCCTGACCTCCAGTTGGAAAACGGAAAATCGACAACTTTGAGGAAATGTTCTCTGGGACTCTATCTTTAATTCCATGTATTCAGTGTGGACGAGGTTTGTATCGGGAAGATTCCAGAGGCGATACTCTGTCCTGACCTCCAGTTGGAAAACGGAAAATTGACAACTTTGTTCTACAAAAAACTGAAACTGAACATTCCTAGTATGAGGAAATGTTCTCTGGGACTCTATCTTTAATTCCATGTATTCAGTTTAGACGAGGTTTGTATAGGGAAGATTCCAGAGGCGATACTCTGTCCTGACCTCCAGTTGCAAAACGGAAAATTGACAACTTTGTTCTACAAAAAACTGAAATTGAACATTCCTAGTATAAGGAAATGTTCTCTGGGACTCTATCTTTAATTCCATGTATTCAGTTTGGACGAGGTTTGTATAGGGAAGATTCCAGAGGCGATACTCTGTCCTGACCTCCAGTTGGAAAACGGAAAATTGACAACTTTGTTCTACAAAAAACTGAAACTGAACATTCCTAGTATGAGGAAATGTTCTCTGGGACTCTATCTTTAATTCCATGTATTCAGTTTAGACGAGGTTTGTATAGGGAAGATTCCAGAGGCGATACTCTGTCCTGACCTCCAGTTGCAAAACGGAAAATTGACAACTTTGTTCTACAAAAAACTGAAATTGAACATTCCTAGTATAAGGAAATGTTCTCTGGGACTCTATCTTTAATTCCATGTATTCAGTTTGGACGAGGTTTGTATAGGGAAGATTCCAGAGGCGATACTCTGTCCTGACCTCCAGTTGGAAAACGGAAAATTGACAACTTTGTTCTACAAAAAACTGAAATTGAACATTCCTAGTATGAGGAAATGTTCTCTGGGACTCTACCTTTAATTCAATGTATTCAGTTGGGACGAGGTTTGTATAGGAAAGATTCCACAGTCAATTTTCTGTCCTGACCTCCAGTTGGAAAACGGAAAATCGACAACTTTGTTCTACAAAAAACTGAAATTGAACATTTCTAGTATGAGGAAATGTTCTCTGGGACTCTATCTTTAATTCCATGTATTCAGTTTGGACGAGGTTTGTATCGGGAAGATTCCAGAGGCGATACTCTGTCCTGACCTCCAGTTGGAAAACGGAGAATTGACAACTTTGTTCTACAAAAAACTGAAATTGAACATTCCTAGTATGAGGAAATGTTCTCTGGGACTCTATCTTTAATCCATGTATTCAGTTTGGACAAGGTTTGTATAGGGAAGATTCCAGAGGCGATACTCTGTCCTGACCTCCAGTTGCAAAACGGAAAATTGACAACTTTGTTCTACAAAAAACTGAAATTGAACATTCCTAGTATGAGGAAATGTTCTCTGGGACTCTATCTTTAATTCCATGTATTCAGTTTGGACGAGGTTTGTATAGGGAAGATTCCAGAGGCGATACTCTGTCCTGACCTCCAGTTGCAAAACGGAAAATTGACAACTTTGTTCTACAAAAAACTGAAATTGAACATTCCTAGTATAAGGAAATGTTCTCTGGGACTCTATCTTTAATTCCATGTATTCAGTTTGGACGAGGTTTGTATAGGGAAGATTCCAGAGGCGATACTCTGTCCTGACCTCCAGTTGGAAAACAGAAAATTGACAACTTTGTTCTACAAAAAACTGAAATTGAACATTCCTAGTATGAGGAAATGTTCTCCGGGACTCTATCTTTAATTCCATGTAAGTTAGCACATCCCTGCCGAACTAACAAACAACATTGTTGCTTGCCTGGCTGTGTTGTGTTCTTGCTAGGCTACATTGATGGAGTCGTGTTACGTCTAGTGGCGTGATCATGGTGTCAGCACTTTTTGTCTTTTATAACTTAAGTAGTTTAAGTAGAATAAGTTTTTGGATTTCAATAAAGAAACAGTTTATTTAAGCTCACCAAAAGACGAAGAAGTCTTTTATTGTTAACTGGCGCCCAACCGGGTTCAACCCTACAAATATAAAGATCTAAAAAAAAGAGATCTATCATCTTAAATTTAAATTTTGCTGAAAAAGGAAGCTTTACTTAAAACTTGCTGGATTAAGAGGCCTCGCTTAAAATTTGCTGAAAAATCTAAGGATCTACTCTTTTTAAATAACGTAATACTTACTGAAAGTAATATTTACTGGAAGGAAGCCTTACTTAAAACTTGCTGGATTAAGAGACCCCGCTTAAAACTTGCTGAAAAATATAAGGATTTACTCTTTTTAAACAACATAAAGTCATGTAAGTGTGTCACTCATTGAATTTCAAAATTGTGTCCAAAACTGGTGAATTAAGAACTTAATATTTAAGAAAAAACAAAGTGTAGTGCGTGTTTAAAAAATTTTTATCTTTGTGCCAAAAAAAAAAACAAACACAGTGATTTAGATCTTGTTATAGTCGTAACAATTTTTTGTTTGAAAAGACAATATGAACAGTGAAGAAATGACTGCATTAATAGAATCCGCTGTACGTACAGCGATTCTGGCATATAAAACAGAAGTCGACAAAAAAGTCGACGAGTTAACAAAAAAATTATCGTCCATTTCAGTAGGGCAAACAGATGTGAAACCATACGAAGACGTAAAAATTTATTCATCAATAACGTGTGATGAATCACTTGATATTATCAAATCTTTGCCCGAATTTGACGGGAAAATCGAAAACTATGTTTCGTGGAGACAAGCGGCACATAACGCGTATAAAGTCTTCGCAAAATACGATGGTAGTTCAAAACACTACCAAGCGGTCTGCATTATTAGGAACAAAATTAGGGGGTCAGCAGATGCTGTATTAGCGTCATTCAACACTGTGCTAAATTTTAAAGCGATCATAGCTAGATTAGATTTTACATATTCAGATAAAAAACCAATTCATCTAATCGAACAAGAACTAAGTACCCTCAGACAAGGCGAACAGTCAGTGATTCAATTTTATGACGAAGTAGAGAAGAAACTGTCGTTATTAACCAATAAAACAATTATGAGTTACGACAAAACTCTCGCTTTGGCCATGAATAACAAATATAGACAGGATGCACTCAGAGTATTTGTTTCCGGATTGAGGAAACCTCTCTGCGATGTGCTTTTCTCAGCCCGCGCTGCTGATCTTCCGTCAGCTCTAGCCTTAGCGCAGGAGGTAGAGGCGAATCACGAAAGATACGTCTTTGCCACATCGTTTGCGAATAGGAATGATGAAAAAAAGTTAAGGTCTGAAACCTCAAAAAAAATTCAGCCAAGAAAACCGTCTGATAGTGGTTGGAACTATAAACAACAAAACTATCATAAACAGAAAAATCCACATTACGAAAATGGTGGTGATGCTAATTTACAGGCTAGAGATCAAATAGAGGACATGGACTTGGACCCAACTTCGTCTAAATTCAGACAACCGACCAATTATGGTAACGGTAAAACTTCTCACAGACAACCATTTAAGCGTCAAGCTGGGTCTGGCCGAAGTACGGGCCCAAAATTTCAAAAAGTGAATAATATGATTCCAGAATCCCATTCAGGAGAAGAGCAGGCGGGACACTATTGTGACATAGCTCAATCCGAATGTGGAGACATAAACGATGAAATAAATGAAGACCGTGACTATGTAAATTTTTTAGAGGCAGGTCCCTACTACCGTTCATAAGGCGGACGATAGCAGGGAAACCAATACGCCTTTTAATTGACACTGGTGCTTCAAAAAATTATATAAAACCTCTCAATGAACTGAAGCATATAATTCCCGTAAGTACTCCTTTTTCAGTTCACTCTGTCAACGGACAAACTCCTATTAAACAAAAATGTTTTGTAAATTTATTCGGCATGAACTCTACATTCTTCATTTTGCCAACTCTAACAACATTTGATGGAATTGTGGGCTTAGACCTATTAAAGAAAATCAATGCAAACATTGATTTAAAAAAAGGATTTATCCTACATAATTCTGGCTCTGAACTAATTGAATTTTTTGAATGTAAAGATGTTAATTTTATAGACGTCGATAAAATTGATGTGCCTTTCGCAATTAAGGCGGATTTTCAGAAAATGTTAAAAAAACGAATAAAGGTTTTTGCTGATCCTAAAGAAGCACTACCTTATAATACAAATATCGTTGCTACCATTAACATGGAGAACGAAGAACCTATTTATTCTAAACTATATCCATACCCAATGGGTGTATCTGAATTCGTAAATTCAGAAATAAAAAAATTGTTGGCAGATGGTATAATTCGACCTTCAAGGTCACCATTTAATAGCCCAGTATGGGTAGTCGACAAAAAAGGTGTCGATAATCTAGGCAACCGAAACAAACGTCTCGTTATAGATTTTCGGAAGCTTAATGCCAAAACAATTAGTGATAAGTATCCCGTTCCGAACGTAACAATGATATTATCAAATTTAGGTAAAGCAAAGTACTTTACCACTTTAGATCTGAAATCCGGGTTTCATCAAATTGAACTCGCGGAAAGAGATAGGGAAAAAACGGCATTTTCTGTAAATAACGGAAAGTACGAGTTTTGCCGTCTCCCATTTGGACTAAAGAATGCTCCTAGTATGTTTCAAAGAGCGATAGGTGACATACTAAGAGATGAAATAGGCAAAACATGTTACGTTTATGTTGATGACGTTATTGTTTTTTCAGAAACCAAAGAGGATCATGTAAAACATATCGACTGTGTTCTTAGGAAACTGCTCGATGCAAACATGAGAGTCTCTGTCGAAAAATCAAATTTTTTTAAATCTGAAGTTGAATACCTTGGCTTTGTCGTATCCAAAGAAGGTATAAAAACCGCACCATCAAAGATAAGTGCAATACAAAATTTCCCAGAACCAACGACGTTGTTCGCACTAAGATCGTTTCTTGGGTTAGCAAATTATTACAGATGTTTTATCAAGGACTTTGCCAAAATTGCAAAACCTTTAACTGATATTTTAAAAGGAGAAAACGGTAAAATTCCTGCAACCAAATCCAAAAAGGTTGTAGTCAATCTTAACGCCTTCCAACTGGATGCATTTCACAAACTAAAAAATATTCTATCTTCGGAGGACGTCATGTTGATGTACCCTGACTATAAAAAACCGTTCGACCTTACCACTGATGCATCAGCACATGGTTTAGGTGCTGTCCTATCCCAAGAGGGAAGACCAATCACTATGATTTCTAGAGCATTGTCGGATAAAGAGTTGCATTTCGCAACAAACGAAAGGGAGCTTTTAGGAATAGTCTGGGCTCTTAAAACATTAAGACATTATCTCTATGGTGTGAAGACTCTTAACATCTTCACTGACCATCAACCTTTGACATATGCAGTTTCGGATCGTAATCCGAATGCAAAAATTAAGCGCTGGAAAGCTTTCATCGATGAACATAATGCAAACTTGTATTATAAGTCAGGAAAAGAAAATCAAGTTGCAGATGCGCTATCAAGGCAACTTGTCCATGCGTTGGAGAACGATAATTCGTCAGACATGGCAACAGTCCATAGTGAAGAGTCATTCACTTACACTATGGAAAGCTCAGACAAACCGGTCAATTGTTTTCGCAACCAAATCATTCTGGAAGAGTCGGAATTTCCCACCACTCGAAATTTTATACTTTTCGGAAACAAAACGAGACATATTGTACAATATAGAGATAAAAACGAAATATTGGCCAAAATTTTTGATGCAGTCAACACTGAAGTTGTCAATGCTATTCATTGCGGCCTACCTGTGTTGGCCCACATTCAACACGATTTGATTAGAATGTTCCCTTCAACGAAGTTCCGATTTTGTAGTAAATTTGTCTCTGACATTTTCAACCAATGCGACCAGAGAGAAATTGTCGTAAGTGAACACAATAGAGCTCATCGGGCAGCCCAAGAGAATGTTAAGCAAATCCTTTCAGACTACTATTTCCCCAAAATGGTGAAAATAGCGAATGAGGTTGTTGCCAACTGCAAGACATGTTCAAAAGCAAAATACAATCGGCATCCAGAAAAACACGTTATAGGAGAAACAAAGGTTCCTTCTTATTCCGGTGAAATTCTACATATTGATATTTATTCAACTGATAAAAACCATTTCTTAACTTGTGTGGATAAATTCTCAAAATTCGCTGTGGTACAGCCAATAGCGTCCAGAACGATTCTAGACGTAAAAGAACCAATTCTCCAATTAATGAATATTTTTCCAAATACCAAAGTTGTCTACTGTGATAATGAGAGGTCCTTTAACTCTGAGACTATCAGATCAATTCTGAAAAACAGGTTTAATGTAGATATTGTCAATTCACCTCCTCTACACAGCACCTCAAATGGGCAGGTAGAGAGATTTCATAGCACTCTTGCCGAAATCGCAAGATGCTTGAAAATAGAAAGGAAGATCGAGGATACCGTCGAACTCATCTTACAATCAACTATAGAATACAACCGAACAATTCATTCTGTCACGAATGAAAGACCTATTGATACGATACATTCTGCACCCTCTGAGGTAAAACAAAAGATTAAAGAGCGAATCTCTAACGCGCAAAACAGGCAGTTACATTACTTTAATAAAAGTCGTCATGACAAAGTTTACAATGTGGGGGATAAAGTCTTTGTTAGGAATAATCGTAGACTTGGAAATAAAATGACACCACTTTATGAAGAAGCTACTGTCGAAGCAGATTTGGGGACAACTGTCCTAATAAAGGGGAGGGTGGTCCATAAGGACAACCTCAGATAAATTTTAGTTTATATTGATAAAATGTTTTTTTCTGCTTTTGTTTTTTACCTAGGCTGTTACTACAATTTCTTTTCATACTAACGTTGACTCGTGCAAAGATTATTGACTATTCACACTCCGATTATGTCCCAATTTTGGATGGGAAAGCCATCGTTTGGAATGACTATGGGTATCTAAGGCATACAACTAACTTAACAACGTACTTTGAGATACAACGTGAAACTAAAAATGCAATTAGCATATTTCCTCAGACTCATGTAAAAAAGATATTAGAATCCGATTTATTGCATATTGATACTCTTTTAACAACCCTCACCATACATCATCGGCATGCAAGAAGCATTAATTTGATAGGCAAAGCACTTAAGGTCATTGCGGGTACACCAGATGCAGATGATTGGGAAGAAGCAAAATTAATCGAAAAACAACTTGTAGACTCCAACAATAGACAGATAGAAATAAATACAAAAATACAAATTGAAATCGAGAAATTAACAAACGCTGTAAACACGATTCTAAGGACTCGTAGAAAGGAACAAATTGATACCGTAAATCTATTTGAAATTTTAATGGCCAGAAATCGGATGATAGTTATGGAACTACAAAATATAATTTTATCCGTAACTTTAGCTAAAATAAATATTGTAAATCCAACAGTTTTGGACCAGGACGATTTAAAAATATTTATAAAAAATCAGAGCAATGAGCAACACACAGATTTCACCATATCAGAACTAATGTCTTTGTCTAAAGTAAAAGTAATATCAAATGAATATTGTTTGTATTTTATCATTAAATATCCTATTCCAATAAGAACATGTCAGAAAATTTCTTTATTCCCAGTACCTCACGATAATAAAATTATCCAATTCGCTGACACCAACACTGTAGTAGACTGCGAAGGCAAGACGTATTCAGCAACAAATTGCAAGCAAACAATATCTTCAACCTATTGTCAACTTATGCCAAGCGAAACCTGCGCTCAACAACTCATATCGGGTGAATCAGCACACTGTAATACGCAAAGCAATAATCTTGATAAAGTGGCAGAAATCGACGATGGAATTATCATTGTCAATGACGCTATTGCAGAAGTGAAAGAAGCAACCGAAAATGTAAGAAACATAAACGGCACATTCCTCATAACCTTTGAAAAAAATGTGACTGTCAATGGTACACTATTCGTAAATAGAAACAACATTGATATGCGGAAACCAGGAACACCATCATTCCCCTCAATTATTATAAACAACCACAGTGAAATTTTAAGCTTGTCATCTATCCATCAGATGAACTTGCAAAACTTACAATATATTGGCGACCTTGAAAAAGATGCAAGAATGCGACCAATTTTAGTTGGCGGTGTTGTTTTTATGAGTATCGGAATACTCCATTTCATATTGTGCCTCGTCAAACGTAGGACAAAGATAAGAGAACAACAAAGATTTAAATCTGCCGTAGCAATGGCTATAAAGAAGACCGAGGACGGCCTCCACTTAAGTGAGGGGGTAGTTAGCACATCCCTGCCGAACTAACAAACAACATTGTTGCTTGCCTGGCTGTGTTGTGTTCTTGCTAGGCTACATTGATGGAGTCGTGTTACGTCTAGTGGCGTGATCATGGTGTCAGCACTTTTTGTCTTTTATAACTTAAGTAGTTTAAGTAGAATAAGTTTTTGGATTTCAATAAAGAAACAGTTTATTTAAGCTCACCAAAAGACGAAGAAGTCTTTTATTGTTAACTTGTATTCAGTTTGGACGAGGTTTGTATAGGGAAGATTCCAGAGGCGATACTCTGTACTGACCTCCAGTTGGAAAACGGAAAATTGACAACTTTGTTCTACAAAAAACTGAAATTGAACATTCCTAGTATGAGGAAATGTTCTCTGGGACGCTATCTTTAATTCAATGTATTCAGTTGGGACGAGGTTTGTATAGGGAAGATTCCACAGTCAATTTTCTGTCCTGACCTCCAGTTGGAAAACGGAAAATCGACAACTTTGTTCTACAAAAAACTGAAATTGAACATTCCTAGTATGAGGAAATGTTCTCTGGGACTCTATCTTTAATTCAATGTATTTAGTTGGGACGAGGTTTGTATAGGGAAGATTCCACAGTCAATTTTCTGTCCTGACCTCCAGTTGGAAAACGGAAGATCGACAACTTTGTTCTACAAAAAACTGAAATTGAACATTCCTAGTATGAGGAAATGTTCTCTGGGACTCTATCTTTAATTCCATGTATTCAGTATGGATGAGGTTTGTATCGGGAAGATTCCAGAGGCGATACTCTGTCCTGACCTCCAGTTGGAAAACGGAAAATTGACAACTGTGTTCTACAAAAAACTGAAATTGAACATTCCTAGTATGAGGAAATGTTCTCTGGGACTCTATCTTTAATTCCATGTATTCAGTTTGGACGAGGTTTGTATAGGGAAGATTCCAGAGGCGATACTCTGTCCTGACCTCCAGTTGCAAAACGGAAAATTGACAACTTTGTTCTACAAAAAACTGAAATTGAACATTCCTAGTATGAGGAAATGTTCTCTGGGACTCTATCTTTAATTCCATGTATTCAGTTTGGACGAGGTTTGTATAGGGAAGATTCCAGAGGCGATACTCTGTCCTGACCTCCAGTTGGAAAACGGAAATTGACAACTTTGTTCTACAAAAAACTGAAATTGAACATTCATAGTATGAGGAAATGTTCTCTGGGACTCTATCTTTAATTCCATGTATTCAGTTGGGACGAGGTTTGTATCGGGAAGATTCCAGAGGCGATACTCTGTCCTGACCTCCAGTTGCAAAACGGAAAATTGACAACTTTGTTCTACAAAAAACTGAAATTGAACATTCCTAGTATGATGAAATGTTCTCTGGGACTCTATCTTTAATTCAATGTATTCAGTTGGGACGAGGTTTGTATAGGGAAGATTCCACAGTCAATTTTCTGTCCTGACCTCCAGTTGGAAAACGGAAAATTGACAACTTTGTTCTACAAAAAACTGAAATTGAACATTCCTAGTATGAGGAAATGTTCTCTGGGACTCTATCTTTAATTCCATGTATTCAGTTTGGACGAGGTTTGATTAGGGAAGATTCCAGAGGCGATACTCTGTCCTGACCTCCAGTTGGAAAACGGAAAATTGACAACTTTGTTCTACAAAAAACTGAAATTGAACATTCCTAGTATGATGAAATGTTCTCTGGGACTCTATCTTTAATTCAATGTATTCAGTTGGGACGAGGTTTGTATAGGGAAGATTCCACAGTCAATTTTCTGTCCTGACGTCCAGTTGGAAAACGGAAAATCGACAACTTTGTTCTACAAAAAACTGAAATTGAACATTCCTAGTATGAGGAAATGTTGTCTGGAACTCTATCTTTAATTCCATGTATTCAGTTTGGACGAGGTTTGTATAGGGAAGATTCCACAGTCAATTTTCTGTCCTGACCTCCAGTTGGAAAACGGAAAATTGACAACTTTGTTCTACAAAAAACTGAAATTGAACATTCCTAGTATGAGGAAATGTTCTCTGGGACTCTATCTTTAATTCAATGTATTCAGTTGGGACGAGGTTTGTATAGGGAAGATTCCACAGTCAATTTTCTGTCCTGACCTCCAGTTGGAAAACGGAAAATTGACAACTTTGTTCTACAAAAAACTGAAATTGAACATTCCTAGTATGAGGAAATGTTCTCTGGGACTCTATCTTTAATTCCATGTATTCAGTTTGGACGAGGTTTGATTAGGGAAGATTCCAGAGGCGATACTCTGTCCTGACCTCCAGTTGGAAAACGGAAAATTGACAACTTTGTTCTACAAAAAACTGAAATTGAACATTCCTAGTATGAGGAAATGTTCTCTGGGACTCTATCTTTAATTCAATGTATTCAGTTGGGACGAGGTTTGTATAGGGAAGATTCCACAGTCAATTTTCTGTCCTGACCTCCAGTTGGAAAACGGAAAATCGACAACTTTGTTCTACAAAAAACTGAAATTGAACATTCCTAGTATGAGGAAATGTTGTCTGGAACTCTATCTTTAATTCCATGTATTCAGTTTGGACGAGGTTTGTATAGGGAAGATTCCAGAGGCGATACTCTGTCCTGACCTCCAGTTGCAAAACGGAAAATTGACAACTTTGTTCTACAAAAAACTGAAATTGAACATTCCTAGTATGAGGAAATGTTCTCTGGGACTCTATCTTTAATTCCATGTATTCAGTTTGGACGAGGTTTGTATAGGGAAGATTCCAGAGGCGATACTCTGTCCTGACCTCCAGTTGGAAAACGGAAAATTGACAACTTTGTTCTACAAAAAACTGAAATTGAACATTCCTAGTATGAGGAAATGTTCTCTGGGACTCTATCTTTAATTCAATGTATTCAGTTTGGACGAGGTTTGTATAGGGAAGATTCCAGAGGCGATACTCTGTCCTGACCTCCAGTTGGAAAACGGAAAATTGACAACTTTGTTCTACAAAAAACTGAAATTGAACATTCCTAGTATGAGGAAATGTTCTCTGGGACTCTATCTTTAATTCCATGTATTCAGTTTGGACGAGGTTTGTATAGGGAAGATTCCAGAGGCGATACTCTGTCCTGACCTCCAGTTGCAAAACGGAAAATTGACAAATTTGTTCTACAAAAAACTGAAATTGAACATTCCTAGTATGAGGAAATGTTCTCTGGGACTCTATCTTTAATTCCATGTATTCAGTTTGGACGAGGTTTGTATAGGGAAGATTCCAGAGGCAAACGGAAAATTGACAACTTTGTTCTACAAAAAACTGAAATTGAACATTCCTAGTATGAGGAAATGTTCTCTGGGACTCTATCTTTAATTCAATGTATTCAGTTGGGACGAAGTTTGTATAGGGAAGATTCCACAGTCAATTTTCTGTCCTGACCTCCAGTTGGAAAACGGAAAATTGACAACTTTGTTCTACAAAAAAACTGAAATTGAACATTCCTAGTATGAGGAAATGTTCTCTGGGACTCTATCTTTAATTCCATGTATTCAGTTTGGACGAGGTTTGTATAGGGAAGATTCCAGAGGCAAACGGAAAATTGACAACTTTGTTCTACAAAAAACTGAAATTGAACATTCCTAGTATGAGGAAATGTTCTCTGGGACTCTATCTTTAATTCCATGTATTCAGTTTGGACGAGGTTTGTATAGGGAAGATTCCAGAGGCAAACGGAAAATTGACAACTTTGTTCTACAAAAAACTGAAATTGAACATTCCTAGTATGAGGAAATGTTCTCTGGGACTCTATCTTTAATTCCATGTATTCAGTTTGGACGAGGTTTGTATAGGGAAGATTCCAGAGGCGATACTCTGTCCTGACCTCCAGTTGGAAAACGGAAAATTGACAACTTTGTTCTACAAAAAACTGAAATTGAACATTCCTAGTATGAGGAAATATTCTCTGGGACTCTATCTTTAATTCCATGTATTCAGTTTGGACGAGGTTTGTATAGGGAAGATTCCAGAGGCGATACTCTGTCCTGACCTTCAGTTGGAAAACGGAAAATTGACAACTTTGTTCTACAAAAAACTGAAATTGAACATTCCTAGTATGAGGAAATGTTCTCTGGGACTCTATCTTTAATTCCATGTATTCAGTTTGGACGAGGTTTGTATAGGGAAGATTCCAGAGGCGATACTCTGTCCTGACCTCCAGTTGGAAAACGGAAAATTGACAACTTTGTTCTACAAAAAACTGAAATTGAACATTCCTAGTATGAGAAAATGTTCTCTGGGACTCTATCTTTAATTCCAGGTATTCAGTTTGGACGAGGTTTGTATAGGGAAGATTCCAGAGGCGATACTCTGTCCTGACCTCCAGTTGCAAAACGGAAAATTGACAACTTTGTTCTACAAAAAACTGAAATTGAACATTCCTAGTATGAGGAAATGTTCTCTGGGACTCTATCTTTAATTCCATGTATTCAGTTTGGACGAGGTTTGTATAGGGAAGATTCCAGAGGCGATACTCTGTCCTGACCTCCAGTTGCAAAACGGAAAATTGACAACTTTGTTCTACAAAAAACTGAAATTGAACATTCCTAGTATGAGGAAATGTTCTATGGGACTCTATCTTTAATTCCATGTATTCAGTTTGGACGAGGTTTGTATAGGGAAGATTCCAGAGGCGATACTCTGTCCTGACCTCCAGTAGGAAAACGGAAAATTGACAACTTTGTTCTACAAAAAACTGAAATTGAACATTCCTAGTATGAGGAAATGTTCTCTGGGACTCTATCTTTAATTCAATGTATTCAGTTGGGACGAGGTTTGTATAGGGAAGATTCCACAGTCAATTTTCTGTCCTGACCTCCAGTTGGAAAACGGAAAATCGACAACTTTGTTCTACAAAAAACTGAAATTGAACATTCCTAGTATGAGGAAATGTTCTCTGGGACTCTATCTTTAATTCAATGTATTCAGTTGGGACGAGGTTTGTATAGGGAAGATTCCAGAGGCGATACTCTGTCCTGACCACCAGTTGGAAAACGGAAAATTGACAACTTTGTTCTACAAAAAACTGAAATTGAACATTCCTAGTATGAGGAAATGTTCTCTGGGACTCTATCTTTAATTCCATGTATTCAGTTTGGATGAGGTTTGTATAGGGAAGATTCCAGAGGCGATACTCTGTCCTGACCTCCAGTTGCAAAACGGAAAATTGACAACTTTGTTCTACAAAAAACTGAAATTGAACATTCCTAGTATGAGGAAATGTTCTCTGGGACTCTATCTTTAATTCCATGTGTTCAGTTTGGACGAGGTTTGTATAGGGAAGATTCCAGAGGCGATACTCTGTCCTGACCTTCAGTTGGAAAACGGAAAATTGACAACTTTGTTCTACAAAAAACTGAAATTGAACATTCCTAGTATGAGGAAATGTTCTCTGGGACTCTATCTTTAATTCCATGTATTCAGTTTGGACGTGGTTTGTATCGGAAAGATTCCAGAGGCGATACTCTGTCCTGACCTCCAGTTGGAAAACGGAAAATTGACAACTTTGTTCTACAAAGAACTGAAATTGAACATTCCTAGTATGAGGAAATGTTCTCTGGGACTCTATCTTTAATTCCATGTATTCAGTTTGGACGAGGTTTGTATAGGGAATATTCCAGAGGCGATACTCTGTCCTGACCTCCAGTTGGAAAACGGAAAATTGACAACTTTGTTCTACAAAAAACTGAAATTGAACATTCCTAGTATGAGGAAATGTTCTCTGGGACTCTATCTTTAATTCCATGTATTCAGTTTGGACGAGGTTTGTATAGGGAAGATTCCAGAGGCGATACTCTGTCCTGACCTCCAGTTGCAAAACGGAAAATTAACAACTTTGTTCTACAAAAAAACTGAAATTGAACATTCCTAGTATGAGGAAATGTTCTCTGGGACTCTATCTTTAAATCCATGTATTCAGTTTGGACGAGGTTTGTATCGGGAAGATTCCAGAGGCGATACTCTGTCCTGACCTCCAGTTGCAAAACGGAAAATTGACAACTTTGTTCTACAAAAAACTGAAATTGAACATTCCTAGTATGATGAAATGTTCTCTGGGACTCTATCTTTAATTCAATGTATTCAGTTGGGACGAGGTTTGTATAGGGAAGATTCCACAGTCAATTTTCTGTCCTGACCTCCAGTTGGAAAACGGAAAATTGACAACTTTGTTCTATAAAAAACTGAAATTGAACATTCCTAGTATGAGGAAATGTTCTCTGGGACTCTATCTTTAATTCCATGTATTCAGTTTGGACGAGGTTTGTATAGGGAAGATTCCAGAGGCGATACTCTGTCCTGACCTCCAGTTGGAAAACGGAAAATTGACAACTTTGTTCTACAAAAAACTGAAATTGAACATTCCTAGTATGATGAAATGTTCTCTGGGACTCTATCTTTAATTCAATGTATTCAGTTGGGACGAGGTTTGTATAGGGAAGATTCCACAGTCAATTTTCTGTCCTGACCTCCAGTTGGAAAACGGAAAATCGACAACTTTGTTCTACAAAAAACTGAAATTGAACATTCCTAGTATGAGGAAATGTTCTCTGCGACTCTATCTTTAATTCCATGTATTCAGTCCAGTTTGGACGAGGTTTGTATCGGGAAGATTCCAGAGGCGATACTCTGTCCTGACCTCCAGTTGGAAAACGGAAAATTGACAACTTTGTTCTACAAAAAACTGAAATTGAACATTCCTAGTATGAGGAAATGTTCTCTGGGACTCTATCTTTAATTCAATGTATTCAGTTTGGACGAGGTTTGGATAGGGAAGATTCCAGAAGCGATACTCTGTCCTGACCTCCAGTTGCAAAACGGAAAATTGACAACTTTGTTCTACAAAAAACTGAAATTGAACATTCCTAGTATGAGGAAATGTTCTCTGGGACTCTATCTTTAATTCCATGTATTCAGTTTGGACGAGGTTTGTATAGGGAAGATTCCAGAGGCGATACTCTGTCCTGACCTCCAGTTGGAAAACGGAAAATTGACAACTTTGTTCTACAAAAAACTGAAATTGAACATTCCTAGTATGAGGAAATGTTCTCTGGGACTCTATCTTTAATTCCATGTATTCAGTTGGGACGAGGTTTGTATCGGGAAGATTCCAGAGGCGATACTCTGTCCTGACCTCCAGTTGCAAAACGGAAAATTGACAACTTTGTTCTACAAAAAACTGAAATTGAACATTCCTAGTATGAGGAAATGTTCTCTGGGACTCTATCTTTAATTCCATGTATTCAGTTTGGACGAGGTTTGTAAAGGGAAGATTCCAGAGGCGATACTCTGTCCTGACCTCCAGTTGGAAAACGGAAAATTGACAACTTTGTTCTACAAAAAACTGAAATTGAACATTCCTAGTATGAGGAAATGTTCTCTGGGACTCTATCTTTAATTCAATGTATTCAGTTTGGACGAGGTTTGTATAGGGAAGATTCCAGAGGCGATACTCTGTCCTGACCTCCAGTTGGAAAACGGAAAATTGACAACTTTGTTCTACAAAAAACTGAAATTGAACATTCCTAGTATGAGGAAATGTTCTCTGGGACTCTATCCTTAATTCCATGTATTCAGTTTGGACGAGGTTTGTATAGGGAAGATTCCAGAGGCGATACTCTGTCCTGACCTCCAGTTGGAAAACGGAAAATTGACAATTTTGTTCTACAAAGAACTGAAATTGAACATTCCTAGTATGAGGAAATGTTCTCTGGGACTCTATCTTTAATTCAATGTATTCAGTTGGGACGAGGTTTGTATAGGGAAGATTCCACAGTCAATTTTCTGTCCTGACCTCCAGTTGGAAAACGGAAAATCGACAACTTTGTTCTACAAAAAACTGAAATTGAACATTCCTAGTATGAGGAAATGTTCTCTGGGACTCTATCTTTAATTCCATGTATTCAGTTTGGACGAGGTTTGTATAGGGAAGATTCCAGAGGCGATACTCTGTCCTGACCCCCAGTTGGAAAACGGAAAATTGACAACTTTGTTCTACAAAAAACTGAAATTGAACATTCCTAGTATGAGGAAATGTTCTCTGGGACTCTATCTTTAATTCCATGTATTCAGTTTGGAAGAGGTTTGTATAGGGAAGATTCCACAGTCAATTTTATGTCCTGACCTCCAGTTGGAAAACGGAAAATCGACAACTTTGTTCTACAAAAAACTGAAATTGGACGAGGTTTGTATAGGGAAGATTCCAGAGGCGATACTCTGTCCTGACCTCCAGTTGCAAAACGGAAAATTGACAAATTTGTTCTACAAAAAACTGAAATTGAACATTCCTAGTATGAGGAAATGTTCTCTGGGACTCTATCTTTAATTCAATGTATTCAGTTGGGACGAAGTTTGTATAGGGAAGATTCCACAGTCAATTTTCTGTCCTGACCTCCAGTTGGAAAACGGAAAATCGACAACTTTGTTCTACAAAAAACTGAAATTGAACATTCCTAGTATGAGGAAATGTTCTCTGGGACTCTATCTTTAATTCCATGTATTCAGTTTGGACGAGGTTTGTATCGGGAAGATTCCAGAGGCGATACTCTGTCCTGACCTCCAGTTGGAAAACGGAAAATTGACAACATTGTTCTACAAAAAACTGAAATTGAACATTCCTAGTATGAGGAAATGTTCTCTGGGACTCTATCTTTAATTCCATGTATTCAGTTTGGACGAGGTTTGTATAGGGAAGATTCCAGAGGCGATACTCTGTCCTGACCTCCAGTTGGAAAACGGAAAATTGACAATTTTGTTCTACAAAAAACTGAAATTGAACATTCCTAGTATGAGGAAATGTTCTCTGGGACTCTATCTTTAATTCAATGTATTCAGTTGGGACGAGGTTTGTATAGGGAAGATTCCACAGTCAATTTTCTGTCCTGACCTCCAGTTGGAAAACGGAAAATCGACAACTTTGTTCTACAAAAAACTGAAATTGAACATTCCTAGTATGAGGAAATGTTCTCTGGGACTCTATCTTTAATTCCATGTATTCAGTTTGGACGAGGTTTGTATAGGGAAGATTCCAGAGGCGATACTCTGTCCTGACCTCCAGTTGGAAAACGGAAAATTGACAACTTTGTTCTACAAAAAACTGAAATTGAACATTCCTAGTATGAGGAAATGTTCTCTGGGACTCTATCTTTAATTCCATGTATTCAGTTGGGACGAGGTTTGTATCGGGAAGATTCCAGAGGCGATACTCTGTCCTGACCTCCAGTTGCAAAACGGAAAATTGACAACTTTGTTCTACAAAAAACTGAAATTGAACATTCCTAGTATGAGGAAATGTTCTCTGGGACTCTATCTTTAATTCCATGTATTCAGTTTGGACGAGGTTTGTATAGGGAAGATTCCAGAGGCGATACTCTGTCCTGACCTCCAGTTGGAAAACGGAAAATTGACAACTTTGTTCTACAAAAAACTGAAATTGAACATTCCTAGTATGAGGAAATGTTCTCTGGGACTCTATCTTTAATTCAATGTATTCAGTTTGGACGAGGTTTGTATAGGGAAGATTCCAGAGGCGATACTCTGTCCTGACCTCCAGTTGGAAAACGGAAAATTGACAACTTTGTTCTACAAAAAACTGAAATTGAACATTCCTAGTATGAGGAAATGTTCTCTGGGACTCTATCTTTAATTCCATGTATTCAGTTTGGACGAGGTTTGTATAGGGAAGATTCCAGAGGCGATACTCTGTCCTGACCTCCAGTTGGAAAACGGAAAATTGACAATTTTGTTCTACAAAAAACTGAAATTGAACATTCCTAGTATGAGGAAATGTTCTCTGGGACTCTATCTTTAATTCAATGTATTCAGTTGGGACGAGGTTTGTATAGGGAAGATTCCACAGTCAATTTTCTGTCCTGACCTCCAGTTGGAAAACGGAAAATGGACAACTTTGTTCTACAAAATACTGAAATTGAACATTCCTAGTATGAGGAAATGTTCTCTGGGACTCTATCTTTAATTCCATGTATTCAGTTTGGACGAGGTTTGTATAGGGAAGATTCCAGAGGCGATACTCTGTCCTGACCCCCAGTTGGAAAACGGAAAATTGACAACTTTGTTCTACAAAAAACTGAAATTGAACATTCCTAGTATGAGGAAATGTTCTCTGGGACTCTATCTTTAATTCCATGTATTCAGTTTGGAAGAGGTTTGTATAGGGAAGATTCCACAGTCAATTTTATGTCCTGACCTCCAGTTGGAAAACGGAAAATCGACAACTTTGTTCTACAAAAAACTGAAATTGGACGAGGTTTGTATAGGGAAGATTCCAGAGGCGATACTCTGTCCTGACCTCCAGTTGCAAAACGGAAAATTGACAAATTTGTTCTACAAAAAACTGAAATTGAACATTCCTAGTATGAGGAAATGTTCTCTGGGACTCTATCTTTAATTCAATGTATTCAGTTGGGACGAAGTTTGTATAGGGAAGATTCCACAGTCAATTTTCTGTCCTGACCTCCAGTTGGAAAACGGAAAATCGACAACTTTGTTCTACAAAAAACTGAAATTGAACATTCCTAGTATGAGGAAATGTTATCTGGGACTCTATCTTTAATTCCATGTATTCAGTTTGGACGAGGTTTGTATCGGGAAGATTCCAGAGGCGATACTCTGTCCTGACCTCCAGTTGGAAAACGGAAAATTGACAACTTTGTTCTACAAAAAACTGAAATTGAACATTCCTAGTATGAGGAAATGTTCTATGGGACTCTATCTTTAATTCCATGTATTCAGTTTGGACGAGGTTTGTATAGGGAAGATTCCAGAGGCGATACTCTGTCCTGACCTCCAGTTGCAAAACGGAAAATTGACAACTTTGTTCTACAAAAAACTGAAATTGAACATTCCTAGTATGAGGAAATGTTCTCTGGGACTCTATCTTTAATTCCATGTATTCAGTTTGGACGAGGTTTGTATAGGGAAGATTTCAGAGGCGATACTCTGTCCTGACCTCCAGTTGCAAAACGGAAAATTGACAACTTTGTTCTACAAAAAACTGAAATTGAACATTCCTAGTATGAGGAAATGTTCTCTGGGACTCTATCTTTAATTCCATGTATTCAGTTTGGACGTGGTTTGTATCGGGAAGATTCCAGAGGCGATACTCTGTCCTGACCTCCAGTTGGAAAACGGAAAATTGACAACTTTGTTCTACAAAAAACTGAAATTGAACATTCCTAGTATGAGGAAATGTTCTCTGGGACTCTATCTTTAATTCCATGTATTCAGTTTGGACGAGGTTTGTATAGGGAAGATTCCAGAGGCGATACTCTGTCCTGACCTCCAGTTGGAAAACGGAAAATTGACAACTTTGTTCTACAAAAAACTGAAATTGAACATTCCTAGTATGAGGAAATGTTCTCTGGGACTCTATCTTTAATTCCATGTATTCAGTTTGGACGAGGTTTATATAGGGAAGATTCCAGAGGCGATACTCTGTCCTGACCTCCAGTTGCAAAACGGAAAATTGACAACTTTGTTCTACAAAAAACTGAAATTGAACATTCCTAGTATGAGGAAATGTTCTATGGGACTCTATCTTTAATTCCATGTATTCAGTTTGGACGAGGTTTGTATAGGGAAGATTCCAGAGGCGATACTCTGTCCTGACCTCCAGTTGGAAAACGGAAAATTGACAACTTTGTTCTACAAAAAACTGAAATTGAACATTCCTAGTATGAGGAAATGTTCTCTGGGACTCTATCTTTAATTCAATGTATTCAGTTGGGACGAGGTTTGTATAGGGAAGATTCCACAGTCAATTTTCTGTCCTGACCTCCAGTTGGAAAACGGAAAATCGACAACTTTGTTCTACAAAAAACTGAAATTGAACATTCCTAGTATGAGGAAATGTTCTCTGGGACTCTATCTTTAATTCCATGTATTCAGTTTGGACGAGGTTTGTATCGGGAAGATTCCAGAGGCGATACTCTGTCCTGACCACCAGTTGGAAAACGGAAAATTGACAACTTTGTTCTACAAAAAACTGAAATTGAACATTCCTAGTATGAGGAAATGTTCTCTGGGACTCTATCTTTAATTCCATGTATTCAGTTTGGATGAGGTTTGTATAGGGAAGATTCCAGAGGCGATACTCTGTCCTGACCTCCAGTTGCAAAACGGAAAATTGACAACTTTGTTCTACAAAAAACTGAAATTGAACATTCCTAGTATGAGGAAATGTTCTCTGGGACTCTATCTTTAATTCCATGTATTCAGTTTGGACGAGGTTTGTATAGGGAAGATTCCAGAGGCGATACTCTGTCCTGACCTCCAGTTGCAAAACGGAAAATTGACAACTTTGTTCTACAAAAAACTGAAATTGAACATTCCTAGTATAAGGAAATGTTCTCTGGGACTCTATCTTTAATTCCATGTATTCAGTTTGGACGTGGTTTGTATCGGGAAGATTCCAGAGGCGATACTCTGTCCTGACCTCCAGTTGGAAAACGGAAAATTGACAACTTTGTTCTACAAAAAACTGAAATTGAACATTCATAGTATGAGGAAATGTTCTCTGGGACTCTATCTTTAATTCCATGTATTCAGTTTGGACGAGGTTTGTATAGGGAAGATTCCAGAGGCGATACTCTGTCCTGACCTCCAGTTGGAAAACGGAAAATTGACAACTTTGTTCTACAAAAAACTGAAATTGAACATTCCTAGTATGAGAAAATGTTCTCTGGGACTCTATCTTTAATTCCATGTATTCAGTTTGGACGAGGTTTGTATAGGGAAGATTCCAGAGGCGATACTCTGTCCTGACCTCCAGTTGCAAAACGGAAAATTGACAACTTTGTTCTACAAAAAAACTGAAATTGAACATTCCTAGTATGAGGAAATGTTCTCTGGGACTCTATCTTTAATTCCATGTATTCAGTTTGGACGAGGTTTGTATAGGGAAGATTCCAGAGGCGATACTCTGTCCTGACCTCCAGTTGCAAAACGGAAAATTGACAACTTTGTTCTACAAAAAACTGAAATTGAACATTCCTAGTATGAAGAAATGTTCTATGGGACTCTATCTTTAATTCCATGTATTCAGTTTGGACGAGGTTTGTATAGGGAAGATTCCAGAGGCGATACTCTGTCCTGACCTCCAGTTGGAAAACGGAAAATTGACAACTTTGTTCTACAAAAAACTGAAATTGAACATTCCTAGTATGAGGAAATGTTCTCTGGGACTCTATCTTTAATTCAATGTATTCAGTTGGGACGAGGTTTGTATAGGGAAGATTCCACAGTCAATTTTCTGTCCTGACCTCCAGTTGGAAAACGGAAAATCGACAACTTTGTTCTACAAAAAACTGAAATTGAACATTCCTAGTATGAGGAAATGTTCTCTGGGACTCTATCTTTAATTCCATGTATTCAGTTTGGACGAGGTTTGTATCGGGAAGATTCCAGAGGCGATACTCTGTCCTGACCACCAGTTGGAAAACGGAAAATTGACAACATTGTTCTACAAAAAACTGAAATTGAACATTCCTAGTATGAGGAAATGTTCTCTGGGACTCTATCTTTAATTCCATGTATTCAGTTTGGATGAGGTTTGTATAGGGAAGATTCCAGAGGCGATACTCTGTCCTGACCTCCAGTTGCAAAACGGAAAATTGACAACTTTGTTCTACAAAAAACTGAAATTGAACAATCCTAGTATGAGGAAATGTTCTCTGGGACTCTATCTTTAATTCCATGTGTTCAGTTTGGACGAGGTTTGTATAGGGAAGATTCCAGAGGCGATACTCTGTCCTGACCTTCAGTTGGAAAACGGAAAATTGACAACTTTGTTCTACAAAAAACTGAAATTGAACATTCCTAGTATGAGGAAATGTTCTCTGGGACTCTATCTTTAATTCCATGTATTCAGTTTGGACGTGGTTTGTATCGGAAAGATTCCAGAGGCGATACTCTGTCCTGACCTCCAGTTGGAAAACGGAAAATTGACAACTTTGTTCTACAAAAAACTGAAATTGAACATTCCTAGTATGAGGAAATGTTCTCTGGGACTCTATCTTTAATTCCATGTATTCAGTTTGGACGAGGTTTGTATAGGGAAGATTCCAGAGGCGATACTCTGTCCTGACCTGCAGTTGGAAAACGGAAAATTGACAACTTTGTTCTACAAAAAACTGAAATTGAACATTCCTAGTATGAGGAAATGTTCTCTGGGACTCTATCTTTAATTCCATGTATTCAGTTTGGACGAGGTTTGTATAGGGAAGATTCCAGAGGCGATACTCTGTCCTGACCTCCAGTTGCAAAACGGAAAATTAACAACTTTGTTCTACAAAAAATCTGAAATTGAACATTCCTAGTATGAGGAAATGTTCTCTGGGACTCTATCTTTAATTCCATGTATTCAGTTTGGACGAGGTTTGTATAGGGAAGATTCCAGAGGCGATACTCTGTCCTGACCTCCAGTTGCAAAACGGAAAATTGACAAATTTGTTCTACAAAAAACTGAAATTGAACATTCCTAGTATGAGGAAATGTTCTCTGGGACTCTATCTTTAATTCAATGTATTCAGTTGGGACGAAGTTTGTATAGGGAAGATTCCACAGTCAATTTTCTGTCCTGACCTCCAGTTGGAAAACGGAAAATCGACAACTTTGTTCTACAAAAAACTGAAATTGAACATTCCTAGTATGAGGAAATGTTATCTGGGACTCTATCTTTAATTCCATGTATTCAGTTTGGACGAGGTTTGTATCGGGAAGATTCCAGAGGCGATACTCTGTCCTGACCTCCAGTTGGAAAACGGAAAATTGACAACTTTGTTCTACAAAAAACTGAAATTGAACATTCCTAGTATGAGGAAATGTTCTCTGGGACACTATCTTTAATTCCATGTATTCAGTTTGGACGAGGTTTGTATAGGGAAGATTCCAGAGGCGATACTCTGTCCTGACCTCCAGTTGGAAAACGGAAAATTGACAATTTTGTTCTACAAAAAACTGAAATTGAACATTCCTAGTATGAGGAAATGTTCTCTGGGACTCTATCTTTAATTCAATGTATTCAGTTGGGACGAGGTTTGTATAGGGAAGATTCCACAGTCAATTTTCTGTCCTGACCTCCAGTTGGAAAACGGAAAATCGACAACTTTGTTCTACAAAAAACTGAAATTGAACATTCCTAGTATGAGGAAATGTTCTCTGGGACTCTATCTTTAATTCCATGTATTCAGTTTGGACGAGGTTTGTATAGGGAAGATTCCAGAGGCGATACTCTGTCCTGACCTCCAGTTGGAAAACGGAAAATTGACAACTTTGTTCTACAAAAAACTGAAATTGAACATTCCTAGTATGAGGAAATGTTCTCTGGGACTCTATCTTTAATTCCATGTATTCAGTTTGGACGAGGTTTGTATAGGGAAGATTCCAGAGGCGATACTCTGTCCTGACCTCCAGTTGGAAAACGGAAAATTGACAATTTTGTTCTACAAAAAACTGAAATTGAACATTCCTAGTATGAGGGAATGTTCTCTGGGACTCTATCTTTAATTCAATGTATTCAGTTGGGACGAGGTTTGTATAGGGAAGATTCCACAGTCAATTTTCTGTCCAGACCTCCAGTTGGAAAACGGAAAATCGACAACTTTGTTCTACAAAAAACTGAAATTGAACATTCCTAGTATGAGGAAATGTTCTCTGGGACTCTATCTTTAATTCCATGTATTCAGTTTGGACGAGGTTTGTATAGGGAAGATTCCAGAGGCGATACTCTGTCCTGACCCCCAGTTGGAAAACGGAAAATTGACAACTTTGTTCTACAAAAAACTGAAATTGAACATTCCTAGTATGAGGAAATGTTCTCTGGGACTCTATCTTTAATTCCATGTATTCAGTTTGGAAGAGGTTTGTATAGGGAAGATTCCACAGTCAATTTTATGTCCTGACCTCCAGTTGGAAAACGGAAAATCGACAACTTTGTTTTACAAAAAACTGAAATTGGACGAGGTTTGTATAGGGAAGATTCCAGAGGCGATACTCTGTCCTGACCTCCAGTTGCAAAACGGAAAATTGACAAATTTGTTCTACAAAAAACTGAAATTGAACATTCCTAGTATGAGGAAATGTTCTCTGGGACTCTATCTTTAATTCAATGTATTCAGTTGGGACGAAGTTTGTATAGGGAAGATTCCACAGTCATTTTCTGTCCTGACCTCCAGTTGGAAAACGGAAAATCGACAACTTTGTTCTACAAAAAACTGAAATTGAACATTCCTAGTATGAGGAAATGTTATCTGGGACTCTATCTTTAATTCCATGTATTCAGTTTGGACGAGGTTTGTATCGGGAAGATTCCAGAGGCGATACTCTGTCCTGACCTCCAGTTGGAAAACGGAAAATTGACAACTTTGTTCTACAAAAAACTGAAATTGAACATTCCTAGTATGAGGAAATGTTCTCTGGGACTCTATCTTTAATTCCATGTATTCAGTTTGGACGAGGTTTGTATAGGGAAGATTCCAGAGGCGATACTCTGTCCTGACCTCCAGTTGCAAAACGGAAAATTGACAACTTTGTTCTACAAAAAACTGAAATTGAACATTCCTAGTATGAGGAAATGTTCTCTGGGACTCTATCTTTAATTCCATGTGTTCAGTTTGGACGAGGTTTGTATAGGGAAGATTCCAGAGGCGATACTCTGTCCTGACCTTCAGTTGGAAAACGGAAAATTGACAACTTTGTTCTACAAAAAACTGAAATTGAACATTCCTAGTATGAGGAAATGTTCTCTGGGACTCTATCTTTAATTCCATGTATTCAGTTTGGACGTGGTTTGTATCGGGAAGATTCCAGAGGCGATACTCTGTCCTGACCTCCAGTTGGAAAACGGAAAATTGACAACTTTGTTCTACAAAAAACTGAAATTGAACATTCCTAGTATGAGGAAATGTTCTCTGGGACTCTATCTTTAATTCCATGTATTCAGTTTGGACGAGGTTTGTATAGGGAAGATTCCAGAGGCGATACTCTGTCCTGACCTCCAGTTGGAAAACGGAAAATTGACAACTTTGTTCTACAAAAAACTGAAATTGAACATTCCTAGTATGAGAAAATGTTCTCTGGGACTCTATCTTTAATTCCATGTATTCAGTTTGGACGAGGTTTGTATAGGGAAGATTCCAGAGGCGATACTCTGTCCTGACCTCCAGTTGCAAAACGGAAAATTGACAACTTTGTTCTACAAAAAAACTGAAATTGAACATTCCTAGTATGAGGAAATGTTCTCTGGGACTCTATCTTTAATTCCATGTATTCAGTTTGGACGAGGTTTGTATAGGGAAGATTCCAGAGGCGATACTCTGTCCTGACCTCCAGTTGCAAAACGGAAAATTGACAACTTTGTTCTACAAAAAACTGAAATTGAACATTCCTAGTATGAGGAAATGTTCTCTGGGACTTTATCTTTAATTCCATGTATTCAGTTTGGACGAGGTTTCTATAGGGAAGATTCCAGAGGCGATACTCTGTCCTGACCTCCAGTTGGAAAACGGAAAATTGACAACTTTGTTCTACAAAAAACTGAAATTGAACATTCCTAGTATGAGGAAATGTTCTCTGGGACTCTATCTTTAATTCAATGTATTCAGTTGGGACGAGGTTTGTATAGGGAAGATTCCACAGTCAATTTTCTGTCCTGACCTCCAGTTGGAAAACGGAAAATCGACAACTTTGTTCTACAAAAAACTGAAATTGAACATTCCTAGTATGAGGAAATGTTCTCTGGGGCTCTATCTTTAATTCCATGTATTCAGTTTGGACGAGGTTTGTATCGGGAAGATTCCAGAGGCGATACTCTGTCCTGACCACCAGTTGGAAAACGGAAAATTGACAACTTTGTTCTACAAAAAACTGAAATTGAACATTCCTAGTATGAGGAAATGTTCTCTGGGACTCTATCTTTAATTCCATGTATTCAGTTTGGATGAGGTTTGTATAGGGAAGATTCCAGAGGCGATACTCTGTCCTGACCTCCAGTTGCAAAACGGAAAATTGACAACTTTGTTCTACAAAAAACTGAAATTGAACATTCCTAGTATGAGGAAATGTTCTCTGGGACTCTATCTTTAATTCAATGTATTCAGTTGGGACGAGGTTTGTATAGGGAAGATTCCAGAGGCGATACTCTGTCCTGACCACCAGTTGGAAAACGGAAAATTGACAACTTTGTTCTACAAAAAACTGAAATTGAACATTCCTAGTATGAGGAAATGTTCTCTGGGACTCTATCTTTAATTCCATGTATTCAGTTTGGATGAGGTTTGTATAGGGAAGATTCCAGAGGCGATACTCTGTCCTGACCTCCAGTTGCAAAACGGAAAATTGACAACTTTGTTCTACAAAAAACTGAAATTGAACATTCCTAGTATGAGGAAATGTTCTCTGGGACTCTATCTTTAATTCCATGTGTTCAGTTTGGACGAGGTTTGTATAGGGAAGATTCCAGAGGCGATACTCTGTCCTGACCTTCAGTTGGAAAACGGAAAATTGACAACTTTGTTCTACAAAAAACTGAAATTGAACATTCCTAGTATGAGGAAATGTTCTCTGGGACTCTATCTTTAATTCCATGTATTCAGTTTGGACGTGGTTTGTATCGGAAAGATTCCAGAGGCGATACTCTGTCCTGACCTCCAGTTGGAAAACGGAAAATTGACAACTTTGTTCTACAAAAAACTGAAATTGAACATTCCTAGTATGAGGAAATGTTCTCTGGGACTCTATCTTTAATTCCATGTATTCAGTTTGGACGAGGTTTGTATAGGGAAGATTCCAGAGGCGATACTCTGTCCTGACCTCCAGTTGGAAAACGGAAAATTGACAACTTTGTTCTACAAAAAACTGAAATTGAACATTCCTAGTATGAGGAAATGTTCTCTGGGACTCTATCTTTAATTCCATGTATTCAGTTTGGACGAGGTTTGTATAGGGAAGATTCCAGAGGCGATACTCTGTCCTGACCTCCAGTTGCAAAACGGAAAATTGACAACTTTGTTCTACAAAAAAACTGAAATTGAACATTCCTAGTATGAGGAAATGTTCTCTGGGACTCTATCTTTAATTCCATGTATTCAGTTTGGACGAGGTTTGTATAGGGAAGATTCCAGAGGCGATACTCTGTCCTGACCTCCAGTTGCAAAACGGAAAATTGACAACTTTGTTCTACAAAAAACTGAAATTGAACATTCCTAGTATGAGGAAATGTTCTCTGGGACTTTATCTTTAATTCCATGTATTCAGTTTGGACGAGGTTTCTATAGGGAAGATTCCAGAGGCGATACTCTGTCCTGACCTCCAGTTGGAAAACGGAAAATTGACAACTTTGTTCTACAAAAAACTGAAATTGAACATTCCTAGTATGAGGAAATGTTCTCTGGGACTCTATCTTTAATTCAATGTATTCAGTTGGGACGAGGTTTGTATAGGGAAGATTCCACAGTCAATTTTCTGTCCTGACCTCCAGTTGGAAAACGGAAAATCGACAACTTTGTTCTACAAAAAACTGAAATTGAACATTCCTAGTATGAGGAAATGTTCTCTGGGGCTCTATCTTTAATTCCATGTATTCAGTTTGGACGAGGTTTGTATCGGGAAGATTCCAGAGGCGATACTCTGTCCTGACCACCAGTTGGAAAACGGAAAATTGACAACTTTGTTCTACAAAAAACTGAAATTGAACATTCCTAGTATGAGGAAATGTTCTCTGGGACTCTATCTTTAATTCCATGTATTCAGTTTGGATGAGGTTTGTATAGGGAAGATTCCAGAGGCGATACTCTGTCCTGACCTCCAGTTGCAAAACGGAAAATTGACAACTTTGTTCTACAAAAAACTGAAATTGAACATTCCTAGTATGAGGAAATGTTCTCTGGGACTCTATCTTTAATTCAATGTATTCAGTTGGGACGAGGTTTGTATAGGGAAGATTCCAGAGGCGATACTCTGTCCTGACCACCAGTTGGAAAACGGAAAATTGACAACTTTGTTCTACAAAAAACTGAAATTGAACATTCCTAGTATGAGGAAATGTTCTCTGGGACTCTATCTTTAATTCCATGTATTCAGTTTGGATGAGGTTTGTATAGGGAAGATTCCAGAGGCGATACTCTGTCCTGACCTCCAGTTGCAAAACGGAAAATTGACAACTTTGTTCTACAAAAAACTGAAATTGAACATTCCTAGTATGAGGAAATGTTCTCTGGGACTCTATCTTTAATTCCATGTGTTCAGTTTGGACGAGGTTTGTATAGGGAAGATTCCAGAGGCGATACTCTGTCCTGACCTTCAGTTGGAAAACGGAAAATTGACAACTTTGTTCTACAAAAAACTGAAATTGAACATTCCTAGTATGAGGAAATGTTCTCTGGGACTCTATCTTTAATTCCATGTATTCAGTTTGGACGTGGTTTGTATCGGAAAGATTCCAGAGGCGATACTCTGTCCTGACCTCCAGTTGGAAAACGGAAAATTGACAACTTTGTTCTACAAAAAACTGAAATTGAACATTCCTAGTATGAGGAAATGTTCTCTGGGACTCTATCTTTAATTCCATGTATTCAGTTTGGACGAGGTTTGTATAGGGAAGATTCCAGAGGCGATACTCTGTCCTGACCTCCAGTTGGAAAACGGAAAATTGACAACTTTGTTCTACAAAAAACTGAAATTGAACATTCCTAGTATGAGGAAATGTTCTCTGGGACTCTATCTTTAATTCCATGTATTCAGTTTGGACGAGGTTTGTATAGGGAAGATTCCAGAGGCGATACTCTGTCCTGACCTCCAGTTGCAAAACGGAAAATTAACAACTTTGTTCTACAAAAAAACTGAAATTGAACATTCCTAGTATGAGGAAATGTTCTCTGGGACTCTATCTTTAATTCCATGTATTCAGTTTGGACGAGGTTTGTATAGGGAAGATTCCAGAGGCGATACTCTGTCCTGACCTCCAGTTGCAAAACGGAAAATTGACAACTTTGTTCTACAAAAAACTGAAATTGAACATTCCTAGTATGAGGAAATGTTCTATGGGACTCTATCTTTAATTCCATGTATTCAGTTTGGACGAGGTTTGTATAGGGAAGATTCCAGAGGCGATACTCTGTCCTGGCCTCCAATTGGAAAACGGAAAATTGACAACTTTGTTCTACAAAAAACTGAAATTGAACATTCCTAGTATGAGGAAATGTTCTCTGGGACTCTATCTTTAATTCAATGTATTCAGTTGGGACGAGGTTTGTATAGGGAAGATTCCACAGTCAATTTTCTGTCCTGACCTCCAGTTGGCAAACGGAAAATCGACAACTTTGTTCTACAAAAAACTGAAATTGAACATTCCTAGTATGAGGAAATGTTCTCTGGGACTCTATCTTTAATTCCATGTATTCAGTTTGGACGAGGTTTGTATCGGGAAGATTCCAGAGGCGATACTCTGTCCTGACCACCAGTTGGAAAACGGAAAATTGACAACTTTGTTCTACAAAAAACTGAAATTGAACATTCCTAGTATGAGGAAATGTTCTCTGGGACTCTATCTTTAATTCAATGTATTCAGTTGGGACGAGGTTTGTATAGGGAAGATTCCACAGTCAATTTTCTGTCCTGACCTCCAGTTGGAAAACGGAAAATCGACAACTTTGTTCTACAAAAAACTGAAATTGAACATTCCTAGTATGAGGAAATGTTCTCTGGGACTCTATCTTTAATTCCATGTATTCAGTTTGGACGAGGTTTGTATCGGGAAGATTCCAGAGGCGATACACTGTCCTGACCTCCAGTTGGAAAACGGAAAATTGACAACTTTGTTCTACAAAAAACTGAAATTAAACATTCCTAGTATGAGGAAATGTTCTCTGGGACTCTATCTTTAATTCCATGTATTCAGTTTGGACGAGGTTTGTATAGGGAAGATTCCAGAGGCGATACTCTGTCCTGACCTCCAGTTGCAAAACGGAAAATTGACAACTTTGTTCTACAAAAAACTGAAATTGAACATTCCTAGTATGAGGAAATGTTCTCTGGGACTCTATCTTTAATTCCATGTATTCAGTTTGGACGAGGTTTGTATCGGGAAGATTCCAGAGGCGATACTCTGTCCTGACCTCCAGTTGCAAAACGGAAAATTGACAACTTTGTTCTACAAAAAACAGAAATTGAACATTCCTAGTATGAGGAAATGTTCTCTGGGACTCTATCTTTAATTCAATGTATTCAGTTGGGACGAGGTTTGTATAGGGAAGATTCCACAGTCAATTTTCTGTCCTGACCTCCAGTTGGAAAACGGAAAATCGACAACTTTGTTCTACAAAAAACTGAAATTGAACATTCCTAGTATGAGGAAATGTTCTCTGGGACTCTATCTTTAATTCCATGTATTCAGTTTGGACGAGGTTTGTATCGGGAAGATTCCAGAGGCGATACTCTGTCCTGACCTCCAGTTGGAAAACGGAAAATTGACAACTTTGTTCTACAAAAAACTGAAATTGAACATTCCTAGTATGAGGAAATGTTCTCTGGGACTCTATCTTTAATTCCATGTATTCAGTTTGGACGAGGTTTGTATAGGGAAGATTCCAGAGGCGATACTCTGTCCTGACCTCCAGTTGCAAAACGGAAAATTGACAACTTTGTTCTACAAAAAACTGAAATTGAACATTCCTAGTATGAGGAAATGTTCTCTGGGACTCTATCTTTAATTCCATGTATTCAGTTTGGACGAGGTTTGTATAGGGAAGATTCCAGAGGCGATACTCTGTCCTGACCTCCAGTTGGAAAACGGAAAATTGACAACTTTGTTCTACAAAAAACTGAAATTGAACATTCCTAGTATGAGGAAATGTTCTCTGGAACTCTATCTTTAATTCCATGTATTCAGTTTGGACGAGGTTTGTATAGGGAAGATTCCAGAGGCGATACTCTGTCCTGACCTCCAGTTGCAAAACGGAAAATTGACAACTTTGTTCTACAAAAAACTGAAATTGAACATTCCTAGTATGAGGAAATGTTCTCTGGGACTCTATCTTTAATTCCATGTATTCAGTTTGGACGAGGTTTGTATCGGGAAGATTCCAGAGGCGATACTCTGTCCTGACCTCCAGTTGGAAAACGGAAAATCGACAACTTTGTTCTACAAAAAACTGAAATTGAACATTCCTAGTATGAGGAAATGTTCTCTGGGACTCTATCTTTAATTCCATGTATTCAGTTTGGACGAGGTTTGTATAGGGAAGATTCCAGAGGCGATACTCTGTCCTGACCTCCAGTTGGAAAACGGAAAATTGACAACTTTGTTCTACAAAAAACTGAAATTGAACATTCCTAGTATGAGGAAATGTTCTCTGGGACTCTATCTTTAATTCCGTGTATTCAGTTTGGACGAGGTTTGTATAGGGAAGATTCCAGAGGCGATACTCTGTCCTGACCTCCAGTTGCAAAACGGAAAATTGACAACTTTGTTCTACAAAAAACTGAAATTGAACATTCCTAATATGAGGAAATGTTCTCTGGGACTCTATCTTTAATTCCATGTATTCAGTTTGGACGAGGTTTGTATAGGGAAGATTCCAGAGGCGATACTCTGTCCTGACCTCCAGTTGCAAAACGGAAAATTGACAACTTTGTTCTACAAAAAACTGAAATTGAACATTCCTAGTATGAGGGAATGTTCTCTGGGACTCTATCTTTAATTCCATGTATTCAGTTTGGACGAGGTTTGTATAGGGAAGATTCCAGAGGCGATACTCTGTCCTGACCTCCAGTTGCAAAACGGAAAATTGACAACTTTGTTCTACAAAAAACTGAAATTGAACATTCCTAGTATGAGGAAATGTTCTCTGGGACTCTATCTTTAATTCAATGTATTCAGTTGGGACGAGGTTTGTATAGGGAAGATTCCACAGTCAATTTTCTGTCCTGACCTCCAGTTGGAAAACGGAAAATCGACAACTTTGTTCTACAAAAAACTGAAATTGAACATTCCTAGTATGAAGAAATGTTCTCTGGGACTCTATCTTTAATTCCATGTATTCAGTTTGGACGAGGTTTGTATCGGGAAGATTCCAGAGGCGATACTCTGTCCTGACCTCCAGTTGGAAAACGGAAAATTGACAACTTTGTTCTACAAAAAACTGAAATTGAACATTCCTAGTATGAGGAAATGTTCTCTGGGACTCTATCTTTAATTCCATGTATTCAGTTTGGACGAGGTTTGTATAGGGAAGATTCCAGAGGCGATACTCTGTCCTGACCTCCAGTTGCAAAACGGAAAATTGACAACTTTGTTCTACAAAAAACTGAAATTGAACATTCCTAGTATGAGGAAATGTTCTCTGGGACTCTATCTTTAATTCCATGTATTCAGTTTGGACGAGGTTTGTATCGGGAAGATTCCAGAGGCGATACTCTGTCCTGACCTCCAGTTGGAAAACGGAAAATTGACAACTTTGTTCTACAAAAAACTGAAATTGAACATTCCTAGTATGAGGAAATGTTCTCTGGGACTCTATCTTTAATTCCGTGTATTCAGTTTGGACGAGGTTTGTATAGGGAAGTTTCCAGAGGCGATACTCTGTCCTGACCTCCAGTTGCAAAACGGAAAATTGACAACTTTGTTCTACAAAAAACTGAAATTGAACATTCCTAGTATGAGGAAATGTTCTCTGGGACTCTATCTTTAATTCCATGTATTCAGTTTGGACGAGGTTTGTATAGGGAAGATTCCAGAGGCGATACTCTGTCCTGACCACCAGTTGGAAAACGGAAAATTGACAACTTTGTTCTACAAAAAACTGAAATTGAACATTCCTAGTATGAGGAAATGTTCTCTGGGACTCTATCTTTAATTCAATGTATTCAGTTGGGACGAGGTTTGTATAGGGAAGATTCCACAGTCAATTTTCTGTCCTGACCTCCAGTTGGAAAACGGAAAATCGACAACTTTGTTCTACAAAAAACTGAAATTGAACATTCCTAGTATGAGGAAATGTTCTCTGGGACTCTATCTTTAATTCCATGTATTCAGTTTGGACGAGGTTTGTATCGGGAAGATTCCAGAGGCGATACACTGTCCTGACCTCCAGTTGGAAAACGGAAAATTGACAACTTTGTTCTACAAAAAACTGAAATTAAACATTCCTAGTATGAGGAAATGTTCTCTGGGACTCTATCTTTAATTCCATGTATTCAGTTTGGACGAGGTTTGTATAGGGAAGATTCCAGAGGCGATACTCTGTCCTGACCTCCAGTTGCAAAACGGAAAATTGACAACTTTGTTCTACAAAAAACTGAAATTGAACATTCCTAGTATGAGGAAATGTTCTCTGGGACTCTATCTTTAATTCCATGTATTCAGTTTGGACGAGGTTTGTATCGGGAAGATTCCAGAGGCGATACTCTGTCCTGACCTCCAGTTGCAAAACGGAAAATTGACAACTTTGTTCTACAAAAAACAGAAATTGAACATTCCTAGTATGAGGAAATGTTCTCTGGGACTCTATCTTTAATTCAATGTATTCAGTTGGGACGAGGTTTGTATAGGGAAGATTCCACAGTCAATTTTCTGTCCTGACCTCCAGTTGGAAAACGGAAAATCGACAACTTTGTTCTACAAAAAACTGAAATTGAACATTCCTAGTATGAGGAAATGTTCTCTGGGACTCTATCTTTAATTCCATGTATTCAGTTTGGACGAGGTTTGTATCGGGAAGATTCCAGAGGCGATACTCTGTCCTGACCTCCAGTTGGAAAACGGAAAATTGACAACTTTGTTCTACAAAAAACTGAAATTGAACATTCCTAGTATGAGGAAATGTTCTCTGGGACTCTATCTTTAATTCCATGTATTCAGTTTGGACGAGGTTTGTATAGGGAAGATTCCAGAGGCGATACTCTGTCCTGACCTCCAGTTGCAAAACGGAAAATTGACAACTTTGTTCTACAAAAAACTGAAATTGAACATTCCTAGTATGAGGAAATGTTCTCTGGGACTCTATCTTTAATTCCATGTATTCAGTTTGGACGAGGTTTGTATAGGGAAGATTCCAGAGGCGATACTCTGTCCTGACCTCCAGTTGGAAAACGGAAAATTGACAACTTTGTTCTACAAAAAACTGAAATTGAACATTCCTAGTATGAGGAAATGTTCTCTGGAACTCTATCTTTAATTCCATGTATTCAGTTTGGACGAGGTTTGTATAGGGAAGATTCCAGAGGCGATACTCTGTCCTGACCTCCAGTTGCAAAACGGAAAATTGACAACTTTGTTCTACAAAAAACTGAAATTGAACATTCCTAGTATGAGGAAATGTTCTCTGGGACTCTATCTTTAATTCCATGTATTCAGTTTGGACGAGGTTTGTATCGGGAAGATTCCAGAGGCGATACTCTGTCCTGACCTCCAGTTGGAAAACGGAAAATCGACAACTTTGTTCTACAAAAAACTGAAATTGAACATTCCTAGTATGAGGAAATGTTCTCTGGGACTCTATCTTTAATTCCATGTATTCAGTTTGGACGAGGTTTGTATAGGGAAGATTCCAGAGGCGATACTCTGTCCTGACCTCCAGTTGGAAAACGGAAAATTGACAACTTTGTTCTACAAAAAACTGAAATTGAACATTCCTAGTATGAGGAAATGTTCTCTGGGACTCTATCTTTAATTCCGTGTATTCAGTTTGGACGAGGTTTGTATAGGGAAGATTCCAGAGGCGATACTCTGTCCTGACCTCCAGTTGCAAAACGGAAAATTGACAACTTTGTTCTACAAAAAACTGAAATTGAACATTCCTAATATGAGGAAATGTTCTCTGGGACTCTATCTTTAATTCCATGTATTCAGTTTGGACGAGGTTTGTATAGGGAAGATTCCAGAGGCGATACTCTGTCCTGACCTCCAGTTGCAAAACGGAAAATTGACAACTTTGTTCTACAAAAAACTGAAATTGAACATTCCTAGTATGAGGGAATGTTCTCTGGGACTCTATCTTTAATTCCATGTATTCAGTTTGGACGAGGTTTGTATAGGGAAGATTCCAGAGGCGATACTCTGTCCTGACCTCCAGTTGCAAAACGGAAAATTGACAACTTTGTTCTACAAAAAACTGAAATTGAACATTCCTAGTATGAGGAAATGTTCTCTGGGACTCTATCTTTAATTCAATGTATTCAGTTGGGACGAGGTTTGTATAGGGAAGATTCCACAGTCAATTTTCTGTCCTGACCTCCAGTTGGAAAACGGAAAATCGACAACTTTGTTCTACAAAAAACTGAAATTGAACATTCCTAGTATGAAGAAATGTTCTCTGGGACTCTATCTTTAATTCCATGTATTCAGTTTGGACGAGGTTTGTATCGGGAAGATTCCAGAGGCGATACTCTGTCCTGACCTCCAGTTGGAAAACGGAAAATTGACAACTTTGTTCTACAAAAAACTGAAATTGAACATTCCTAGTATGAGGAAATGTTCTCTGGGACTCTATCTTTAATTCCATGTATTCAGTTTGGACGAGGTTTGTATAGGGAAGATTCCAGAGGCGATACTCTGTCCTGACCTCCAGTTGCAAAACGGAAAATTGACAACTTTGTTCTACAAAAAACTGAAATTGAACATTCCTAGTATGAGGAAATGTTCTCTGGGACTCTATCTTTAATTCCATGTATTCAGTTTGGACGAGGTTTGTATCGGGAAGATTCCAGAGGCGATACTCTGTCCTGACCTCCAGTTGGAAAACGGAAAATTGACAACTTTGTTCTACAAAAAACTGAAATTGAACATTCCTAGTATGAGGAAATGTTCTCTGGGACTCTATCTTTAATTCCGTGTATTCAGTTTGGACGAGGTTTGTATAGGGAAGTTTCCAGAGGCGATACTCTGTCCTGACCTCCAGTTGCAAAACGGAAAATTGACAACTTTGTTCTACAAAAAACTGAAATTGAACATTCCTAGTATGAGGAAATGTTCTCTGGGACTCTATCTTTAATTCCATGTATTCAGTTTGGACGAGGTTTGTATAGGGAAGATTCCAGAGGCGATACTCTGTCCTGACCTCCAGTTGCAAAACGGAAAATTGACAACTTTGTTCTACAAAAAACTGAAATTGAACATTCCTAGTATGAGGAAATGTTCTCTGGGACTCTATCTTTAATTCCATGTATTCAGTTTGGACGAGGTTTGTATCGGGAAGATTCCAGAGGCGATACTCTGTCCTGACCTCCAGTTGCAAAACGGAAAATTGACAACTTTGTTCTACAAAAAACTGAAATTGAACATTCCTAGTATGAGGAAATGTTCTCTGGGACTCTATCTTTAATTCCATGTATTCAGTTTGGACCAGGTTTGTATAGGGAAGATTCCAGAGGCGATATTCTGTCGTGACCTCCAGTTGCAAAACGAAAAATTGACAACTTTGTTCTACAAAAAACTGAAATTGAACATTCCTAGTATGAGGAAATGTTCTCTGGGACTCTATCTTTAATTCCATGTATTCAGTTTGGACGAGGTTTGTGTAGGGAAGATTCCAGAGGCGATACTCTGTCCTGACCTCCAGTTGGAAAACGGAAAATTGACAACTTTGTTCTACAAAAAACTGAAATTGAACATTCCTAGTATGAGGAAATGTTCTCTGGGACTCTATCTTTAATTCAATGTATTCAGTTGGGACGAGGTTTGTATAGGGAAGATTCCACAGTCAATTTTCTGTCCTGACCTCCAGTTGGAAAACGGAAAATCGACAACTTTGTTCTACAAAAAACTGAAATTGAACATTCCTAGTATGAGGAAATGTTCTCTGGGACTCTATCTTTAATTCCATGTATTCAGTTTGGACGAGGTTTGTATCGGGAAGATTCCAGAGGCGATACTCTGTCCTGACCTCCAGTTGGAAAACGGAAAATTGACAACTTTGTTCTACAAAAAACTGAAATTGAACATTCCTAGTATGAGGAAATGTTCTCTGGGACTCTATCTTTAATTCCATGTATTCAGTTTGGACGAGGTTTGTATAGGGAAGATTCCAGAGGCGATACTCTGTCCTGACCTCCAGTTGGAAAACGGAAAATTGACAACTTTGTTCTACAAAAAACTGAAATTGAACATTCCTAGTATGAGGAAATGTTCTCTGGGACTCTATCTTTAATTCCATGTATTCAGTTTGGACGAGGTTTGTATCGGGAAGATTCCAGAGGCGATACTCTGTCCTGACCTCCAGTTGGAAAACGGAAAATCGACAACTTTGTTCTACAAAAAACTGAAATTGAACATTCCTAGTATGAGGAAATGTTCTCTGGGACTCTATCTTTAATTCCATGTATTCAGTTTGGACGAGGTTTGTATAGGGAAGATTCCAGAGGCGATACTCTGTCCTGACCTCCAGTTGGAAAACGGAAAATTGACAACTTTGTTCTACAAAAAACTGAAATTGAACATTCCTAGTATGAGGAAATGTTCTCTGGGACTCTATCTTTAATTCAATGTATTCAGTTGGGACGAAGTTTGTATAGGGAAGATTCCACAGTCAATTTTCTGTCCTGACCTCCAGTTGGAAAACGGAAAATTGACAACTTTGTTCTACAAAAAAACTGAAATTGAACATTCCTAGTATGAGGAAATGTTCTCTGGGACTCTATCTTTAATTCCATGTATTCAGTTTGGACGAGGTTTGTATAGGGAAGATTCCAGAGGCAAACGGAAAATTGACAACTTTGTTCTACAAAAAACTGAAATTGAACATTCCTAGTATGAGGAAATGTTCTCTGGGACTCTATCTTTAATTCCATGTATTCAGTTTGGACGAGGTTTGTATAGGGAAGATTCCAGAGGCGATACTCTGTCCTGACCTCCAGTTGCAAAACGGAAAATTGACAACTTTGTTCTACAAAAAACTGAAATTGAACATTCCTAGTATGAGGAAATGTTCTCTGGGACTCTATCTTTAATTCCATGTATTCAGTTTGGACGAGGTTTGTATAGGGAAGATTCCAGAGGCGATACTCTGTCCTGACCTCCAGTTGGAAAACGGAAAATTGACAACTTTGTTCTACAAAAAACTGAAATTGAACATTCCTAGTATGAGGAAATGTTCTCTGGGACTCTATCTTTAATTCAATGTATTCAGTTGGGACGAGGTTTGTATAGGGAAGATTCCACAGTCAATTTTCTGTCCTGACCTCCAGTTGGAAAACGGAAAATCGACAACTTTGTTCTACAAAAAACTGAAATTGAACATTCCTAGTATGAGGAAATGTTCTCTGGGACTCTATCTTTAATTCCATGTATTCAGTTTGGACGAGGTTTGTATCGGGAAGATTCCAGAGGCGATACTCTGTCCTGACCTCCAGTTGGAAAACGGAAAATTGACAACTTTGTTCTGCAAAAAACTGAAATTGAACATTCCTAGTATGAGGAAATGTTCTCTGGGACTCTATCTTTAATTCCATGTATTCAGTTTGGACGAGGTTTGTATAGGGAAGATTCCAGAGGCGATACTCTGTCCTGACCTCCAGTTGCAAAACGGAAAATTGACAACTTTGTTCTACAAAAAACTGAAATTGAACATTCCTTGTATGAGGAAATGTTCTCTGGGACTCTATCTTTAATTCCATGTATTCAGTTTGGACGAAGTTTGTATAGGGAAGATTCCAGAGGCGATACTCTGTCCTGACCTCCAGTTGCAAAACGGAAAATTGACAACTTTGTTCTACAAAAAACTGAAATTGAACATTCCTAGTATGAGGAAATGTTCTCTGGGACTCTATCTTTAATTCCATGTATTCAGTTTGGACGAGGTTTGTATCGGGAAGATTCCAGAGGCGATACTCTGTCCTGACCTCCAGTTGCAAAACGGAAAATTGAAAACTTTGTTCTACAAAAAACTGAAATTGAACATTCCTAGTATGAGGAAATGTTCTCTGGGACTCTATCTTTAATTCCATGTATTCAGTTTGGACGAGGTTTGTATAGGGAAGATTCCAGAGGCGATATTCTGCCCTGACCTCCAGTTGGAAAACGGAAAATTGACAACTTTATTCTACAAAAAACTGAAATTGAACATTCCTAGTATGAGGAAATGTTCTCTGGGACTCTATCTTTAATTCCATGTATTCAGTTTGGACGAGGTTTGTATAGGGAAGATTCCAGAGGCGATACTCTGTCCTAACCTCCAGTTGGAAAACGGAAAATTGACAACTTTGTTCTACAAAAAACTGAAATTGAACATTCCTAGTATGAGGAAATGTTCTCTGGGACTCTATCTTTAATTCCATGTATTCAGTTTGGACGAGGTTTGTATAGGGAAGATTCCAGAGGCGATACTCTGTCCTGACCTCTAGTTGGAAAACGGAAAATTGACAACTTTGTTCTACAAAAAACTGAAATTGAACATTCCTGGTATGAGGAAATGTTCTCTGGGACTCTGTCTTTAATTCAATGTATTCAGTTGGGACGAGGTTTGTATAGGGAAGATTCCACAGTCAATTTTCTGTCCTGACTTCCAGTTGGAAAACGGAAAATCGACAACTTTGTTCTACAAAAAACTGAAATTGAACATTCCTAGTATGAGGAAATGTTCTCTGGGACTCTATCTTTAATTCCATGTATTCAGTTTGGACGAGGTTTGTATCGGGAAGATTCCAGAGGCGATACTCTGTCCTGACCTCCAGTTGCAAAACGGAAAATTGACAACTTTGTTCTACAAAAAACTGAAATTGAACATTCCTAGTATGAGGAAATGTTCTCTGGGACTCTATCTTTAATTCCATGTATTCAGTTTGGACGAGGTTTGTATCGGGAAGATTCCAGAGGCGATACTCTGTCCTGACCTCCAGTTGGAAAACGGAAAATTGACAACTTTGTTCTACAAAAAACTGAAATTGAACATTCCTAGTATGAGGAAATGTTCTCTGGGACTCTATCTTTAATTCCATGTATTCAGTTTGGACGAGGTTTGTATCGGGAAGATTCCAGAGGCGATACTCTGTCCTGACCTCCAGTTGCAAAACGGAAAATTGACAACTTTGTTCTACAAAAAACTGAAATTGAACATTCCTAGTATGAGGAAATGTTCTCTGGGACTCTATCTTTAATTCCATGTATTCAGTTTGGACGAAGTTTGTATAGGGAAGATTCCAGAGGCGATACTCTGTCCTGACCTCCAGTTGCAAAACGGAAAATTGACAACTTTGTTCTACAAAAAACTGAAATTGAACATTCCTAGTATGAGGAAATGTTCTCTGGGACTCTATCTTTAATTCCATGTATTCAGTTTGGACGAGGTTTGTATCGGGAAGATTCCAGAGGCGATACTCTGTCCTGACCTCCAGTTGGAAAACGGAAAATCGACAACTTTGTTCTACAAAAAACTGAAATTGAACATTCCTAGTATGAGGAAATGTTCTCTGGGACTCTATCTTTAATTCCATGTATTCAGTTTGGACGAGGTTTGTATAGGGAAGATTCCAGAGGCGATACTCTGTCCTGACCTCCAGTTGGAAAACGGAAAATTGACAACTTTGTTCTACAAAAAACTGAAATTGAACATTCCTAGTATGAGGAAATGTTCTCTGGGACTCTATCTTTAATTCCGTGTATTCAGTTTGGACGAGGTTTGTATAGGGAAGTTTCCAGAGGCGATACTCTGTCCTGACCTCCAGTTGCAAAACGGAAAATTGACAACTTTGTTCTACAAAAAACTGAAATTGAACATTCCTAGTATGAGGAAATGTTCTCTGGGACTCTATCTTTAATTCCATGTATTCAGTTTGGACGAGGTTTGTATAGGGAAGATTCCAGAGGCGATACTCTGTCCTGACCTCCAGTTGCAAAACGGAAAATTGACAACTTTGTTCTACAAAAAACTGAAATTGAACATTCCTAGTATGAGGAAATGTTCTCTGGGACTCTATCTTTAATTCCATGTATTCAGTTTGGACGAGGTTTGTATAGGGAAGATTCCAGAGGCGATACTCTGTCCTGACCTCCAGTTGGAAAACGGAAAATTGACAACTTTGTTCTACAAAAAACTGAAATTGAACATTCCTAGTATGAGGAAATGTTCTCTGGGACTCTATCTTTAATTCAATGTATTCAGTTGGGACGAGGTTTGTATAGGGAAGATTCCACAGTCAATTTTCTGTCCTGACCTCCAGTTGGAAAACGGAAAATCGACAACTTTGTTCTACAAACAACTGAAATTGAACATTCCTAGTATGAGGAAATGTTCTCTGGGACTCTATCTTTAATTCCATGTATTCAGTTTGGACGAGGTTTGTATCGGGAAGATTCCAGAGGCGATACTCTGTCCTGACCTCCAGTTGGAAAACGGAAAATTGACAACTTTGTTCTGCAAAAAACTGAAATTGAACATTCCTAGTATGAGGAAATGTTCTCTGGGACTCTATCTTTAATTCCATGTATTCAGTTTGGACGAGGTTTGTATAGGGAAGATTCCAGAGGCGATACTCTGTCCTGACCTCCAGTTGCAAAACGGAAAATTGACAACTTTGTTCTACAAAAAACTGAAATTGAACATTCCTTGTATGAGGAAATGTTCTCTGGGACTCTATCTTTAATTCCATGTATTCAGTTTGGACGAAGTTTGTATAGGGAAGATTCCAGAGGCGATACTCTGTCCTGACCTCCAGTTGCAAAACGGAAAATTGACAACTTTGTTCTACAAAAAACTGAAATTGAACATTCCTAGTATGAGGAAATGTTCTCTGGGACTCTATCTTTAATTCCATGTATTCAGTTTGGACGAGGTTTGTATCGGGAAGATTCCAGAGGCGATACTCTGTCCTGACCTCCAGTTGCAAAACGGAAAATTGAAAACTTTGTTCTACAAAAAACTGAAATTGAACATTCCTAGTATGAGGAAATGTTCTCTGGGACTCTATCTTTAATTCCATGTATTCAGTTTGGACGAGGTTTGTATAGGGAAGATTCCAGAGGCGATATTCTGCCCTGACCTCCAGTTGGAAAACGGAAAATTGACAACTTTATTCTACAAAAAACTGAAATTGAACATTCCTAGTATGAGGAAATGTTCTCTGGGACTCTATCTTTAATTCCATGTATTCAGTTTGGACGAGGTTTGTATAGGGAAGATTCCAGAGGCGATACTCTGTCCTAACCTCCAGTTGGAAAACGGAAAATTGACAACTTTGTTCTACAAAAAACTGAAATTGAACATTCCTAGTATGAGGAAATGTTCTCTGGGACTCTATCTTTAATTCCATGTATTCAGTTTGGACGAGGTTTGTATAGGGAAGATTCCAGAGGCGATACTCTGTCCTGACCTCTAGTTGGAAAACGGAAAATTGACAACTTTGTTCTACAAAAAACTGAAATTGAACATTCCTAGTATGAGGAAATGTTCTCTGGGACTCTATCTTTAATTCAATGTATTCAGTTGGGACGAGGTTTGTATAGGGAAGATTCCACAGTCAATTTTCTGTCCTGACTTCCAGTTGGAAAACGGAAAATCGACAACTTTGTTCTACATAAAACTGAAATTGAACATTCCTAGTATGAGGAAATGTTCTCTGGGACTCTATCTTTAATTCCATGTATTCAGTTTGGACGAGGTTTGTATCGGGAAGATTCCAGAGGCGATACTCTGTCCTGACCTCCAGTTGCAAAACGGAAAATTGACAACTTTGTTCTACAAAAAACTGAAATTGAACATTCCTAGTATGAGGAAATGTTCTCTGGGACTCTATCTTTAATTCCATGTATTCAGTTTGGACGAAGTTTGTATAGGGAAGATTCCAGAGGCGATACTCTGTCCTGACCTCCAGTTGCAAAACGGAAAATTGACAACTTTGTTCTACAAAAAACTGAAATTGAACATTCCTAGTATGAGGAAATGTTCTCTGGGACTCTATCTTTAATTCCATGTATTCAGTTTGGACGAGGTTTGTATCGGGAAGATTCCAGAGGCGATACTCTGTCCTGACCTCCAGTTGCAAAACGGAAAATTGAAAACTTTGTTCTACAAAAAACTGAAATTGAACATTCCTAGTATGAGGAAATGTTCTCTGGGACTCTATCTTTAATTCCATGTATTCAGTTTGGACGAGGTTTGTATAGGGAAGATTCCAGAGGCGATATTCTGCCCTGACCTCCAGTTGGAAAACGGAAAATTGACAACTTTATTCTACAAAAAACTGAAATTGAACATTCCTAGTATGAGGAAATGTTCTCTGGGACTCTATCTTTAATTCCATGTATTCAGTTTGGACGAGGTTTGTATAGGGAAGATTCCAGAGGCGATACTCTGTCCTAACCTCCAGTTGGAAAACGGAAAATTGACAACTTTGTTCTACAAAAAACTGAAATTGAACATTCCTAGTATGAGGAAATGTTCTCTGGGACTCTATCTTTAATTCCATGTATTCAGTTTGGACGAGGTTTGTATAGGGAAGATTCCAGAGGCGATACTCTGTCCTGACCTCTAGTTGGAAAACGGAAAATTGACAACTTTGTTCTACAAAAAACTGAAATTGAACATTCCTAGTATGAGGAAATGTTCTCTGGGACTCTATCTTTAATTCAATGTATTCAGTTGGGACGAGGTTTGTATAGGGAAGATTCCACAGTCAATTTTCTGTCCTGACTTCCAGTTGGAAAACGGAAAATCGACAACTTTGTTCTACAAAAAACTGAAATTGAACATTCCTAGTATGAGGAAATGTTCTCTGGGACTCTATCTTTAATTCCATGTATTCAGTTTGGACGAGGTTTGTATCGGGAAGATTCCAGAGGCGATACTCTGTCCTGACCTCCAGTTGCAAAACGGAAAATTGACAACTTTGTTCTACAAAAAACTGAAATTGAACATTCCTAGTATGAGGAAATGTTCTCTGGGACTCTATCTTTAATTCCATGTATTCAGTTTGGACGAGGTTTGTATCGGGAAGATTCCAGAGGCGATACTCTGTCCTGACCTCCAGTTGGAAAACGGAAAATTGACAACTTTGTTCTACAAAAAACTGAAATTGAACATTCCTAGTATGAGGAAATGTTCTCTGGGACTCTATCTTTAATTCCATGTATTCAGTTTGGACGAGGTTTGTATAGGGAAGATTCCAGAGGCGATACTCTGTCCTGACCTCCAGTTGCAAAACGGAAAATTGACAACTTTGTTCTACAAAAAACTGAAATTGAACATTCCTAGTATGAGGAAATGTTCTCTGGGACTCTATCTTTAATTCCATGTATTCAGTTTGGACGAGGTTTGTATAGGGAAGATTCCAGAGGCGATACTCTGTCCTGACCTCCAGTTGGAAAACGGAAAATTGACACCTTTGTTCTACAAAAAACTGAAATTGAACATTCCTAGTATGAGGCAATGTTCTCTGGGACTCTATCTTTAATTCCATGTATTCAGTTTGGACGAGGTTTGTATAGGGAAGATTCCAGAGGCGATATTCTGTCCTGACCTCCAGTTTGAAAACGGAAAATTGACAACTTTGTTCTACAAAAAACTGAAATTGAATATTCCTAGTATGAGGAAATGTTCTCTGGGACTCTATCTTTAATTCCATGTATTCTGTTTGGACGAGGTTTGTATAGGGAAGATTCCAGTGGCGATACTCTGTCCTGACCTCCAGTTGGAAAAGGGAAAATTGACAACTTTGTTCTACAAAAAACTGAAATTGAATATTCCTAGTATGAGAAAATGTTCTCTGGGACTCTATCTTTAATTCCATGTATTCAGTTTGGACGAGGTTTGTATAGGGAAGATTCCACAGCAAATTTCCTGTCCTGACCACCAGTTGGAAAAGGTAATATCGACAACTTTGTTCTACAAAAAACTGAAATTGAATATTCCTAGTATGAGGAAATGTTCTCTGAGACTCTATCTTTAATTCCATGTATTCAGTTTGGACGAGGTTTGTATAGGGAAGATTCCAGTGGCGATACTCTGTCCTGACCACCAGTTGGAAAACGGAAAATCGACAACTTTGTTTTACAAAAAACTGAAATTGAACATTCCTAGTATGCGGAAATGTTCTCTGGGACTCTATCTTTAATTCCATGTATTCAGTTTGGACGTGGTTTGTATAGGGAAGATTCCAGAGGCGATAATCTGTCCTGACCTCCAGTTGGAAAACGGAAAATCGACAACTTTGTTCTGCAAAAAACTGAAATTGAACATTCCTAGTATGCGGAAATGTTCTTTGGGACTCTATCTTTAATTCCATGTATTCAGTTTGGACGTGGTTTGTATAGGGAAGATTCCAGAGGCGATAATCTGTCCTGACCTCCAGTTGGAAAACGGAAAATCGACAACTTTGTTCTACAAAGAACTGAAATTGAACATTCCTAGTATGAGGAAATGTTCTCTGGGACTCTATCTTTAATTCCATGTATTCAGTTTGGACGAGGTTTATATAGGGAAGATTCCACAGCTAATTTACTGTCCTGACCTCCAGTTGGAAAACGGAAAATCGACAACTTTGTTCTACAAAAAACTGAAATTGAACATTCCTAGTATGAGGAAATGTTCTCTGGGACTCTATCTTTAATTCCATGTATTCAGTTCGGACGAGGTTTGTATAGGGAAGATTCCAGAGGCGATATTCTGTCCTGACCTCCAGTTTGAAAACGGAAAATTGACAACTTTGTTCTACAAAAAACTGAAATTGAACATTCCTAGTATGAGGAAATGTTCTCTGGGACTCTATCTTTAATTCCATGTATTCAGTTTGGACGAGGTTTGTGTAGGGAAGATTCCAGAGGCGATACTCTGTCCTGACCTCCAGTTGGAAAAGGGAAAATTGACAACTTTGTTCTACAAAAAACTGAAATTGAACATTCCTAGTACGAGGAAATGTTCTCTGGGACTCTATCTTTAATTCCATGTATTCAGTTTGGACGAGGTTTGTATAGGGAAGATTCCAGAGGCGATACTCTGTCCTGACCTCCAGTTGGAAAACGGAAAATTGACAACTTTGTTCTACAAAAAACTGAAATTGAACATTCCTAGTATAAGGAAATGTTCGCTGGGACTCTATCTTTAATTCCATGTATTCAGTTTGGACGAGGTTTGTATAGGGAAGATTCCAGAGGCGATACTCTGTCCTGACCTCCAGTTGGAAAACGGAAAATTGACAACTTTGTTCTACAAAAAACTGAAATTGAACATTCCTAGTATAAGGAAATGTTCTCTGGGACTCTGTCTTTAATTCCATGTATTCAGTTTGGACGAGGTTTGTATAGGGAAGATTCCAGAGGCGATACTCTGTCCTGACCTCCAGTTGGAAAACGGAAAATTGACAACTTTGTTCTACAAAAAACTGAAATTGAACATTCCTAGTATGAGGAAATGTTCTCTGGGACTCTATCTTTACTTCCATATATTCAGTTTGGACAAGATTTGTATAGGGAAGATTCCAGAGGCGATATTTTGTACTCACCTCCAGTTGGAAAATGGAAAATTGACAACTTTGTTCTAAAAAAACTGAAATTGAACATTCCTAGTATGAGGAAATGTTCTCTGGGACTCTATCTTTAAGTCCATGTATTCAGTTTGGACGAGGTTTGTATAGGGAAGATTCCAGAGGCGATACTCTGTCCTGACCTCCAGTTGGAAAACGGAAAATTGACAACTTTGTTCTACAAAAAACTGAAATTGAATATTCCTAGTATAAGGAAATGTTCTCTGGGACTCTATCTTTAATTCCATGTATTCAGTTTGGACGAGGTTTGTATAGGGAAGATTCCACAGCCAATTTCCTGTGCTGACCACCAGTTGGAAAACGGAAAATTGACAACTTTGTTCTACAAAAAAACTGAAATTGAACATTCCTAGTATGAGGAAATGTTCTCTGGGACTCTATCTTTAATTCCATGTATTCAGTTTGGACGAGGTTTGTATAGGGAAGATTCCAGAGGCGATACTCTGTCCTGACCTCCAGTTGGAAAACGGAAAATCGACAACTTTGTTCTACAAAAAACTGAAATTGAACATTCCTAGTATGAGGAAATGTTCTCTGGGACTCTATCTTTACTTCCATATATTCAGTTTGGACAAGATTTGTATAGGGAAGATTCCAGAGGCGATACTTTGTACTCACCTCCAGTTGGAAAATGGAAAATTGACAACTTTGTTCTAAAAAAACTGAAATTGAACATTCCTAGTATGAGGAAATGTTCTCTGGGACTCTATCTTTAAGTCCATGTATTCAGTTTGGACGAGGTTTGTATAGGGAAGATTCCAGAGGCGATACTCTGTCCTGACCTCCAGTTGGAAAACGGAAAATTGACAACTTTGTTCTACAAAAAACTGAAATTGAATATTCCTAGTATGAGGAAATGTTCTCTGGGACTCTATCTTTAATTCCATGTATTCAGTTTGGACGAGGTTTGTATAGGGAAGTTTCCAGTGGCGATACTCTGTCCTGACCTCCAGTTGGAAAATGGAAAATTGACAACTTTGTTCTACAAAAAACTGAAATTGAACATTCCTAGTATGAGGAAATGTTCTCTGGGACTCTATCTTTAATTCCATGTATTCAGTTTGGACGAGGTTTGTATAGGGAAGATTCCACAGCCAATTTCCTGTGCTGACCACCAGTTGGAAAACGGAAAATTGACAACTTTGTTCTACAAAAAAACTGAAATTGAACATTCCTAGTATGAGGAAATGTTCTCTGGGACTCTATCTTTAATTCCATGTATTCAGTTTGGACGAGGTTTGTATAGGGAAGATTCCAGAGGCGATACTCTGTCCTGACCTCCAGTTGGAAAACGGAAAATCGACAACTTTGTTCTACAAAAAACTGAAATTGAACATTCCTAGTATGAGGAAATGTTCTCTGGGACTCTATCTTTAATTCCATGTATTCAGTTTGGACGAGGTTTATATAGGGAAATTCCACAGCTAATTTACTGTCCTGACCTCCAGTTGGAAAACGGAAAATCGACAACTTTGTTCTACAAAAAACTGAAATTGAACATTCCTAGTATGAGGAAATGTTCTCTGGGACTCTATCTTTAATTCCATGTATTCAGTTTGGACGAGGTTTGTATAGGGAAGATTCCAGAGGCGATATTCTGTCCTGACCTCCAGTTTGAAAACGGAAAATTGACAACTTTGTTCTACAAAAAACTGAAATTGAACATTCCTAGTATGAGGAAATGTTCTCTGGGACTCTATCCTTAATTCCATGTATTCAGTTTAGACGAGTTTTGTATAGGGAACATTCCAGAGGCGATACTCTGTCCTGACCTCCAGTTGGAAAACGGAAAATTGACAACTTTGTTCTACAAAAAAACTGAAATTGAACATTCCTAGTATGAGAAAATGTTCTCTGGGACTCTATCTTTAATTTCATGTATTCAGTTTGGACGAGGTTTGTATAGGGAAGATTCCAGAGGCGATAATCTGTCCTGACCTCCAGTTGGAAAACGGAAAATTGACAACTTTGTTGTACAAAAAACTGAAATTGAATATTCCTAGTATGAGGAAATATTCTCTGGGACTCTGTCTTTAATTCCATGTATTCAGTTTTGACGAAGTTTGTATAGGGAAGATTCCACAGCCAATTTCCTGTCCTGACCGCCAGTTGGAAAACGGAATATCGACAACTTTGTTCTACAAAAAACTGAAATTGAATATTCCTAGTATGAGAAAATGTTCTCTGGGACTCTATCTTTAATTCCATGTATTCAGTTTGGACGAGGTTTGTATAGGGAAGATTCCACAGCCAATTTCCTGTCCTGACCACCAGTTGGAAAACGGAATATCGACAACTTTGTTCTACAAAAAACTGAAATTGAATATTCCTAGTATGAGAAAATGTTCTCTGGGACTCTATCTTTAATTCCATGTATTCAGTTTGGACGAGGTTTGTATAGGGAAGATTCCAGTGGCGATACTCTGTCCTGACCACCAGTTGGAAAACGGAAAATCGACAACTTTGTTTTACAAAAAACTGAAATTGAACATTCCTAGTATGAGAAAATGTTCTCTGGGACTCTATCTTTAATTCCATGTATTCAGTTTGGACGAGGTTTGTATAGGGAAGATTCCATAGGCGATACTCTGTCCTGACCTCCAGTTGGAAAACGGAAAATTGACAACTTTGTTCTACAAAAAACTGAAATTGAACATTCCTAGTATGCGGAAATGTTCTCTGGGACTCTATCTTTCATTCCGTGTATTCAGTTTGGACGAGGTTTGTATAGGGAACATTCCAGAGGCGATACTCTGTCCTGACCTCCAGTTGGAAAACGGAAAATTGACAACTTTGTTCTACAAAAAAACTGAAATTGAACATTCCTAGTATGAGAAAATGTTCTCTGGGACTCTATCTTTAATTTCATGTATTCAGTTTGGACGAGGTTTGTATAGGGAAGATTCCAGAGGCGATAATCTGTCCTGACCTCCAGTTGGAAAACGGAAAATTGACAACTTTGTTGTACAAAAAACTGAAATTGAATATTCCTAGTATGAGGAAATATTCTCTGGGACTCTGTCTTTAATTCCATGTATTCAGTTTTGACGAAGTTTGTATAGGGAAGATTCCACAGCCAATTTCCTGTCCTGACCGCCAGTTGGAAAACGGAATATCGACAACTTTGTTCTACAAAAAACTGAAATTGAATATTCCTAGTATGAGAAAATGTTCTCTGGGACTCTATCTTTAATTCCATGTATTCAGTTTGGACGAGGTTTGTATAGGGAAGATTCCACAGCCAATTTCCTGTCCTGACCACCAGTTGGAAAACGGAATATCGACAACTTTGTTCTACAAAAAACTGAAATTGAATATTCCTAGTATGAGAAAATGTTCTCTGGGACTCTATCTTTAATTCCATGTATTCAGTTTGGACGAGGTTTGTATAGGGAAGATTCCAGTGGCGATACTCTGTCCTGACCACCAGTTGGAAAACGGAAAATCGACAACTTTGTTTTACAAAAAACTGAAATTGAACATTCCTAGTATGAGAAAATGTTCTCTGGGACTCTATCTTTAATTCCATGTATTCAGTTTGGACGAGGTTTGTATAGGGAAGATTCCATAGGCGATACTCTGTCCTGACCTCCAGTTGGAAAACGGAAAATTGACAACTTTGTTCTACAAAAAACTGAAATTGAACATTCCTAGTATGCGGAAATGTTCTCTGGGACTCTATCTTTCATTCCGTGTATTCAGTTTGGACGAGGTTTGTATAGGGAAGATTCCAGAGGCGATACTCTGTCCTGACCTCCCGTTGGAAAACGGAAAATTGACAACTTTGTTCTACAAAAAACTGAAATTGAACATTCCTAGTATGAGGAAATGTTCTCTGGGACTCTATCTTTAAGTCCATGTATTCAGTTCGGACGAGGTTTGTATAGGGAAGATTCCACAGCCAATTTTCTGTCCTGACCTCCAGTTGGAAATGTTCCCTGGGACTCTATCTTTAATTTCATGTATTCAATTTGGACGAGGTTTGTATAGGGAAGATTCCAGAGGCGATACTCTGTCCTGACCTCCAGTATGAAAACGGAAAATTGACAACTTTGTTCTACAGAAAACTGAAATTGAACATTCCTAGTATGAGGAAATATTCTTTGTGACTCTATCTTTCATTCCGTGTATTCAGTTTGGACGAGGTTTGTATAGGGAATATTCCACAGCCAATTTTCTGTCCTGACTTCCAGTTGGAAATGTACTCTGGGACTCTATCTTTAATTTCATGTATTCAGTTTGGACGAGGTTTGTATAGGGAAGATTCCAGAGGCGATACTCTGTCCTGACCTGCAGTTGAAAAACGGAAAATTGACAACTTTGTTCTACAAAAAACTGAAATTGAACATTCCTAGTATGAAGAAATGTTCTCTAGGACTCTATCTTTAATTCCATGTATTCAGTTTGGACGAGGTTTGTATAGGGAAGATTCCAGAGGCGATACTCTGTCCTGACCTCCAGTTGGAAAACGGAAAATCGACAACTTTGTTCTACAAAAAACTGAAATTGAACATTCCTAGTATAAGGAAATATTCTTTGTGACTCTATCTTTCATTCCATGTATTCAGTTTGGACGAGGTTTGTATAGGGAAGATTCCAGAGGCGATACTCTGTCCTGACCTGCAGTTGGAAAACGGAAAATCGACAACTTTGTTCTACAAAAAACTGAAATTGAACATTCCTAGTACGAGGAAATATTCTCTGGGACTCTATCTTTCATTCCATGTATTCAGTTTGGACGAGGTTTGTATAGGGAAGATTCCAGAGGCGATACTCTGTCCTGACCTCCAGCTGGAAAACGGAAAACCGACAACTTTGTTTTACAAAAAACTGAAATTGAACATTCCTAGTATGAGGAAATGTTCTCTGGGACTCTATCTTTAATTCCATGTATTCAGTTTGGACGAGGTTTGTATAGGGAAGATTCCAGAGGTGATACTCTGTCCTGACCTCCAGTTGGAAAACGGAAAATCGACAACTTTGTTCTACAAAAAACTGAAATTGAACATTCCTGGTATGAGGAAATATTCTCTGTTACTCTGTCTTTAATTCCATGTATTCAGTTTGGACGAGGTTTGTATAGGGAAGTTTCCACAGCCAATTTTCTGTCCTGACATCCAGTTGGAAAACGGAAAATTGACAACTTTGTTCTACAAAAAACTGAAATTGAACATTCCTAGTATGAGGAAATGTTCTCTGGGACTCTATCTTTAATTCCATGTATTCAGTTTGGACGAGGTTTGTATAGGGAAGATTCCACAGCTAATTTTCTGTCCTGACCTCCAGTTGGAAAACGGAAAATCGACAACTTTATTCTACAAAAAACTGAAATTGAACATTCCTAGTATGAGGAAATGTTCTCTGGGACTCTATCTTTAATTCCATGTATTCAGTTTGGACGAGGTTTGTATAGGGAAGATTCCAGAGGCGATACTCTGTCCTGACCTCCTGTTGGAAAACGGAAAATCGACAACTTTGTTCTACAAAAAACTGAAATTGAACATTCGATACTCTGTCCTGACCTCCAGTTGGAAAACGGAAAATCGGCAACTTTCTTCTACAAAAAACTGAAATTGAACATTCCTGGTATAGGGAAATGTTCTTTGTGACTCTATCTTTCATTCCATGTATTCAGTTTGGACGAGGTTTGTATAGGGAAGATTCCAGAGGCGATACTCTGTCCTAACCTCCAGTTGGAAAACGGAAAATCGACAACTTTGTTCTACAAAAAACTGAAATTGAACATTCCTAGTATGAGGAAATGTTCTCTGGGACTCTATCTTTAATTTCATGTATTCAGTTTGGACGAGGTTTGTATAGGGAAGATTCCAAAGGCGATACTCTGTCCTGACCTCCAGTTGGAAAACGGAAAATCGACAACTTTGTTCTGCAAAAAACTGAAATTGAACATTCCTAGTATAAGGAAATATTCTCTGTTACTCTGGCTTTAATTCCATGTATTCAGTTTGGACGAGGTTTGTATAGGGAAGATTCCAGAGCCAATTTTCTGTCCTGAACTCCAGTTGGAAAACGGAAGATCGACAACTTTGTTCTACAAAAAACTGAAATTGAACATTCCTAGTATAAGGAAATGTTCTCTGGGACTCTATCTTTAATTCCATGTATTCAGTTTGGACGAGGTTTGTATAGGGAAGATTCCAGAGGCGATACTCTGTCCTGACCTCCAGTTGGAAAACGGAAAATTCACAACTTTGTTCTACAAAAAACTGGAATTGAACATTCCTAGTATGAGGAAATGTTCTCTGGGACTCTATCTTTAATTCCATGTATTCAGTTTGGACGAGGTTTGTATAGGGAAGATTCCAGAGGCGATACTATGTCCTGACCTCCAGTTGGAAAACGGAAAATCGACAACTTTGTTCTACAAAAAACTGAAATTGAACATTCCTGGTATGAGGAAACATTCTCTGTGACTCTGTCTTTAATTCTATGTATTCAGTTTGGACGAGGTTTGTATAGGGAAGATTCCAGAGGCGATACTCTGTCCTGACCACCAGTTGGAAAACGGAAAATCAGCAACTTTGTTCTACAAAAAAACTGAAATTGAATATTCCTAGTATGAGGAAATATTCTCTGGGACTCTGTCCTTAATTCCATGTATTCAGTTTGGACGAGGTTTGTATAGGGAAGATTCCAAAGGCGATACTCTGTCCTGACCTCCAGTTGGAAAACGGAAAATTGACAACTTTGTTCTACAAAAAACTGAAATTGAACATTCCTAGTATGAGGAAATGTTCTCTGGGACTCTATCTTTAATTCCATGTATTCAGTTTGGACGAGGTTTGTATAGGGAAGATTCCAGAGGCGATACTCTGTCCTGACCTCCTGTTGGAAAACGGAAAATCGACAACTTTGTTCTACAAAAAACTGAAATTGAACATTCGATACTCTGTCCTGACCTCCAGTTGGAAAACGGAAAATCGGCAACTTTCTTCTACAAAAATCTGAAATTGAACATTCCTGGTATGGGGAAATGTTCTTTGTGACTCTATCTTTCATTCCATGTATTCAGTTTGGACGAGGTTTTTATAGGGAAGATTCCAGAGGCGATACTCTGTCCTGACCTCCAGTTGGAAAACGGAAAATCGACAACTTTGTTCTACAAAAAACTGAAATTGAACATTCCTAGTATGAGGAAATGTTCTCTGGGACTCTATCTTTAATTCCATGTATTCAGTTTGGACGAGGTTTGTATAGGGAAGATTCCAGAGGCGATACTCTGTCCTGACCTCCAGTTGGAAAACGGAAAATCGACAACTTTGTTCTGCAAAAAACTGAAATTGAACATTCCTAGTATAAGGAAATATTCTCTGTTACTCTGGCTTTAATTCCATGTATTCAGTTTGGACGAGGTTTGGATAGGGAAGATTCCAGAGGCGATAATCTGTCCTGACCTCCAGTTGGAAAACGGAAAATTCACAACTTTGTTCTACAAAAAACTGAAATTGAACATTCCTAGTATGAGGAAATGTTCTCTGGGACTCTATCTTTAATTCCATGTATTCAGTTTGGACGAGGTTTGTATAGGGAAGATTCCAGAGGCGATACTCTGCCCTGACCTCCAGTTGGAAAACGGAAAATTGACAACTTTTTTCTACAAAAAACTGAAATTGAACATTCCTAGTATGAGGAAATATTCTCTGGGACTCTATCTTTAATTCCATGTATTCAGTTTGGACGAGGTTTGTATAGGGAAGATTCCAGAGGCGATACTCTGTCCTGACCTCCAGTTGGAAAACGGAAAATTGACAACTTTATTCTACAAAAAACTGAAATTGAACATTCCTAGTATGAGGAAATGTTCTCTGGAACTCTATCTTTAATTCTATGTATTCAGTTTGGACGAGGTTTGTATAGGGAAGATTCCAGAGGCGATACTCTGTCCTGACCTCCAGTTGGAAAACGGAAAATTGACAACTTTTTTCTACAAAAAACTGAAATTGAACATTCCCAGTATGAGGAAATGTTCTCTGGGACTCTATCTTTAATTCCATGTATTCAGTTTGGACGAGGTTTGTATAGGGAAGATTCCAGAGGCGATACTATGTCCTGACCTCCAGTTGGAAAACGGAAAATCGACAACTTTGTTCTACAAAAAACTGAAATTGAACATTCCTAGTATGAGGAAATGTTCTCCGGGACTCTATCTTTAATTCCATGTATTCAGTTTGGACGAGGTTTGTATAGGGAAGATTCCACAGCCAATTTTCTGTCCTGACCTCCAGTTGGAAAACGGAAAATCGACAACTTTTTTCTACACAAAACTGAAATTGAACATTCCTAGTATGAGGGAATGTTCTCTGGGACTCTATCTTTAATTCCATGTATTCAGTTTGGACGAGGTTTGTATAGGGAAGATTCCAGAGGCGATACTCTGTCCTGACCTCCAGTTGGAAAACGGAAAATCGACAACTTTGTTCTACAAAAAACTGAAATTGAACATTCCTAGTATGAGGAAATGTTCTCTGGGACTCTATCTTTAATTCCATGTATTCAGTTTGGACGGGGTTTGTATAGGGAAGATTCCAGAGGCGATACTCTGTCCTGACCTCCAGTTGGAAAACGGAAAATCGACAACTTTGTTCTACAAAAAACTGAAATTGAACATTCCTGGTATGAGAAAATATTCTCTGTTACTCTGTCTTTAATTCCATGTATTCAGTTTGGACGAGGTTTGTATAGGGAAGATTCCACAGCCAATTTTTCGTCCTGACCTCCAGTTGGAAAACGGAAAATCGACAACTTTGTTCTACAAAAAACTGAAATTGAACATTCCTAGTATGAGGAAATATTCTCTGGGACTCTATCTTTGAGTCCATGTATTCAGTTTGGACGAGGTTTGTATAGGGAAGATTCCACAGCCAATTTTCTGTCCTGACCTCCAGTTCGAAACGGAAAATCGACAACTTTGTTCTACAAAAAACTGAAATTGAACATTCCTAGTATGAGGGAATGTTCTCTGGGACTCTATCTTTAATTCCATGTATTCAGTTTGGACGAGGTTTGTATAGGGAAGATTCCAGAGGCGATACTCTGTCCTGACCTCCAGTTGGAAAACGTAAAATCGACAACTTTGTTCTACAAAAAACTGAAATTGAACATTCCTAGTATGAGGAAATGTTCTCTGGGACTCTATCTTTAATTCCATGTATTCAGTTTGGACGAGGTTTGTATAGGGAAGATTCCAGAGGCGATACTCTGTCCTGACCTCCAGTTGGAAAACGGAAAATCGACAACTTTGTTCTACAAAAAACTGAAATTGAATATTCCTAGAATGAGGAAATGTTCTCTGGGACTCTGTCTTTAATTCCATGTATTCAGTTTGGACGAGGTTTGTATAGGGAAGATTCCAGAGGCGATACTCTGTCCTGACCTCCAGTTGGAAAACGGAAAATCGACAACTTTGTTCTACAAAAAACTGAAATTGAACATTCCTAGTATGAGGAAATGTTCTCTGGGACTCTATCTTTGATTCCATGTATTCAGTTTGGACGAGGTTTGTATAGGGAAGATTCCACAGCCAATTTTCTGTCCTGACCTCCAGTTGGAAACGGAAAATCGACAACTTTGTTCTACAAAAAACTGAAATTGAACATTCCTAGTATGAGGGAATGTTCTCTGGGACTCTATCTTTAATTCCATGTATTCAGTTTGGACGAGGTTTGTATAGGGAAGATTCCAGAGGCGATACTCTGTCCTGACCTCCAGTTGGAAAACGGAAAATCGACAACTTTGTTCTACAAAAAACTGAAATTGAACATTCCTGGTTTGGGGAAATGTTCTTTGTGACTCTATCTTTCATTCCATGTATTCAGTTTGGACGAGGTTTGTATAGGGAAGATTCCAGAGGCGATACTCTGTCCTGACCTCCAGTTGGAAAACGGAAAATCGACAACTTTGTTCTACAAAAAACTGAAACATTCCTAGTATGAGGAAATGTTCTCTGGGACTCTATCTTTAATTCCATGTATTCAGTTTGGACGAGGTTTGTATAGGGAAGATTCCAGAGGCGATACTCTGTCCTGACCTCCAGTTGGAAAACGGAAAATCGACAACTTTGTTCTACAAAAAACTGAAATTGAACATTCCTGGTATTTGGAAATGTTCTTTGTGACTCTGTCTTTCATTCCATGTATTCAGTTTGGACGAGGTTTGTATAGGGAAGATTCCAGAAGCGATACTCTGTCCTGACCTCCAGTTGGAAAACGGAAAATCGACAACTTTGTTCTACAAAAAACTGAAATTGAACATTCCTAGTATGAGGAAATGTTCTCTGGGACTCTATCTTTAATTCCATGTATTCAGTTTGGACGAGGTTTGTATAGGGAAGATTCCAGAGGCGATGCTCTGTCCTGACCTCCAATTGGAAAACGGAAAATCGACAACTTTGTTCTACAAAAAACTGAAATTTAACATTCCTGGTATGGGGAAATGTTCTTTGTGACTCTATCATTCATTCCATGTATTCAGTTTGGACGAGGTTTGTATAGGGAAGATTCCAGAGCCAATTTTCTGTCCTGACCTCCACTTGGAAAACGGAAGTTAGACAACTTTGTTCTACAAGAAACTGAAATTGAACATTCCTAGTATAAGGAAATATTCTCTGGGACTCTATCTTTAATTCAATCTATTCAGTTTGGACGAGGTTTGTATAGGGAAGATTCCAGAGGCGATACTCTGTCCTGACCTCCAGTTGGAAAACGGAAAATTGACAACTTTGTTCTACAAAAAACTGAAATTGAACATTCCTAGTATGAGGAAATGTTCTCTGGGACTCTATCTTTAATTCCATGTATTCAGTTTGGACGAGGTTTGTATAGGGAAGATTCCAGAGGCGATACTATGTCCTGACCTCCAGTTGGAAAACGGAAAATCGACAACTTTGTTCTACAAAAAACTAAAATTGAACATTCCTGGTATGAGGAAATGTTCTCTGTGACTCTGTCTTTAATTCCATGTATTCAGTTTGGACGATGTTTGTATAGGGAAGATTCCAGAGGCGATACTCTGTCCTGACCACCAGTTGGAAAACGGAAAATTGGCAACTTTGTTCTACAAAAAACTGAAATTGTATATTCCTAGTATGAGGAAATATTCTCTGGGACTCTGTCTTTAATTCCATGTATTCAGTTTTGACGAGGTTTGTATAGGGAAGATTCCAGAGGCGATACTCTGTCCTGACCTCCAGTTGGAAAACGGAAAATTGACAACTTTGTTCTACAAACAACTGAAATTGAACATTCCTAGTATGAGGAACTGTTCTCTGGGGCTCTATCTTTAATTCCATGTATTCAGTTTGGACGAGGTTTGTATAGGGAAGATTCCAGAGGCGATACTCTGTCCTGACCTCCAGTTGGAAAACGGAAAATTGACTACTTTGTTCTACAAAAAACTGAAATTGAACATTCCCAGTATGAGGAAATGTTCTATGGGGCTCTATATTTAATTCCATGTATTCAGTTTGGACGAGGTTTGTATAGGGAAGATTCCAGAGGCGATACTCTGTCCTGACCTCCAGTTGGAAAACGGAAAATTGACAACTTTGTTCTACAAAAAACTGAAATTGAACATTCCTAGTATGAAGAAATGTTCTCTGGGACTCTATCTTTGATTCCATGTATTCAGTTTGGACGAGGTTTGTATAGGGAAGATTCCACAGCCAATTTTCTGTCCTGACCTCCAGTTGGAAACGGAAAATCGACAACTTTGTTCTACAAAAAACTGAAATTGAACATTCCTAGTATGAGGGAATCTTCTCTGGGACTCTATCTTTAATTCCATGTATTCAGTTTGGACGAGGTTTGTATAGGGAAGATTCCAGAGGCGATACTCTGTCCTGACCTCCAGTTGGAAAACGGAAAATCGACAACTTTGTTCTACAAAAAACTGAAATTGAACATTCCTGGTATGGGGAAATGTTCTTTGTGACTCTGTCTTTCATTCCATGTATTCAGTTTGGACGAGGTTTGTATAGGGAAGATTCCAGAGGCGATACTCTGTCCTGACCTCCAGTTGGAAAACGGAAAATCGACAACTTTGTTCTACAAAAAACTGAAACATTCCTAGTATGAGGAAATGTTCTCTGGGACTCTATCTTTAATTCCATGTATTCAGTTTGGACGAGGTTTGTATAGGGAAGATTCCAGAGGCGATACTCTGTCCTGACCTCCAGTTGGAAAACGGAAAATCGACAACTTTGTTCTACAAAAAACTGAAATTGAACATTCCTGGTATGGGGAAATGTTCTTTGTGACTCTGTCTTTCATTCCATGTATTCAGTTTGGACGAGGTTTGTATAGGGAAGATTCCAGAGGCGATACTCTGTCCTGACCTCCAGTTGGAAAACGGAAAATCGACAACTTTGTTCTACAAAAAACTGAAATTGAACATTCCTAGTATGAGGAAATGTTCTCTGGGACTCTATTTTTAATTCCATGTATTCAGTTTGGACGAGGTTTGTATAGGGAAGATTCCAGAGGCGATGCTCTGTCCTGACCTCCAGTTGGAAAACGGAAAATCGACAACTTTGTTCTACAAAAAACTGAAATTGAACATTCCTGGTATGGGGAAATGTTCTTTGTGACTCTATCTTTCATTCCATGTATTCAGTTTGGACGAGGTTTGTATAGGGAAGATTCCAGAGCCAATTTTCTGTCCTGACCTCCACTTGGAAAACGGAAGATAGACAACTTTGTTCTACAAGAAACTGAAATTGAACATTCCTAGTATAAGGAAATATTCTCTGGGACTCTATCTTTAATTCAATCTATTCAGTTTGGACGAGGTTTGTATAGGGAAGATTCCAGAGGCGATACTCTGTCCTGACCTCCAGTTGGAAAACGGAAAATTGACAACTTTGTTCTACAAAAAACTGAAATTGAACATTCCTAGTATGAGGAAATGTTCTCTGGGACTCTATCTTTAATTCCATGTATTCAGTTTGGACGAGGTTTGTATAGGGAAGATTCCAGAGGCGATACTATGTCCTGACCTCCAGTTGGAAAACGGAAAATCGACAACTTTGTTCTACAAAAAACTGAAATTGAACATTCCTGGTATGAGGAAATGTTCTCTGTGACTCTGTCTTTAATTCCATGTATTCAGTTTGGACGATGTTTGTATAGGGAAGATTCCAGAGGCGATACTCTGTCCTGACCACCAGTTGGAAAACGGAAAATTGGCAACTTTGTTCTACAAAAAACTGAAATTGTATATTCCTAGTATGAGGAAATATTCTCTGGGACTCTGTCTTTAATTCCATGTATTCAGTTTGGACGAGGTTTGTATAGGGAAGATTCCAGAGGCGATACTCTGTCCTGACCTCCAGTTGGAAAACGGAAAATTGACAACGTTGTTCTACAAACAACTGAAATTGAACATTCCTAGTATGAGGAACTGTTCTCTGGGGCTCTATCTTTAATTCCATGTATTCAGTTTGGACGAGGTTTGTATAGGGAAGATTCCAGAGGCGATACTCTGTCCTGACCTCCAGTTGGAAAACGGAAAATTGACTACTTTGTTCTACAAAAAACTGAAATTGAACATTCCCAGTATGAGGAAATGTTCTCTGGGGCTCTATATTTAATTCCATGTATTCAGTTTGGACGAGGTTTGTATAGGGAAGATTCCAGAGGCGATACTCTGTCCTGACCAACAGTTGGAAAACGGAAAATCGACAACTTTGTTCTACAAAAAACTGAAATTGAACATTCATAGTATGAGGAAAACGGAAAATTGACAACTTTGTTCTACAAAAAACTGAAATTGAACATTCCTAGTATGAGGAAATGTTCTCTGGGACTCTATCTTTGATTCCATGTATTCAGTTTGGACGAGGTTTGTATAGGGAAGATTCCACAGCCAATTTTCTGTCCTGACCTCCAGTTGGAAACGGAAAATCGACAACTTTGTTCTACAAAAAACTGAAATTGAACATTCCTAGTATGAGGGAATGTTCTCTGGGACTCTATCTTTAATTCCATGTATTCAGTTTGGACGAGGTTTGTATAGGGAAGATTCCAGAGGCGATACTCTGTCCTGACCTCCAGTTGGAAAACGGAAAATCGACAACTTTGTTCTACAAAAAACTGAAATTGAACATTCCTGGTATGGGGAAATGTTCTTTGTGACTCTGTCTTTCATTCCATGTATTCAGTTTGGACGAGGTTTGTATAGGGAAGATTCCAGAGGCGATACTCTGTCCTGACCTCCAGTTGGAAAACGGAAAATCGACAACTTTGTTCTACATAAAACTGAAATTGAACATTCCTAGTATGAGGAAATGTTCTCTGGGACTCTATCTTTAATTCCATGTATTCAGTTTGGACGAGGTTTGTATAGGGAAGATTCCAGAGGCGATACTCTGTCCTGACCTCCAGTTGGAAAACGGAAAATCGACAACTTTGTTCTACAAAAAACTGAAATTGAACATTCCTGGTATGAGGAAATGTTCTCTGGGACTCTATCTTTAATTCCATGTATTCAGTTTGGACGAGGTTTGTATAGGGAAGATTCCAGAGGCGATACTCTGTCCTGACCTCCAGTTGGAAAACGGAAAATCGACAACTTTGTTCTACAAAAAACTGAAATTGAACATTCCTGGTTTGGGGAAATGTTCTTTGTGACTCTATCTTTCATTCCATGTATTCAGTTTGGACGAGGTTTGTATAGGGAAGATTCCAGAGCCAATTTTCTGTCCTGACCTCCACTTGGAAAACGGAAGATCGACAACTTTGTTCGACAAGAAACTGAAATTGAACATTCCTAGTATACGGAAATATTCTCTGGGACTCTATCTTTAATTCTATGTATTCAGTTTGGACGAGGTTTGTATAGGGAAGATTCCAGAGGCGATACTCTGTCCTGACCTCCAGTTGGAAAACGGAAAATTGGCAACTTTGTTCTACAAAAAACTGAAATTGAACATTCCTAGTATGAGGAAATGTTCTCTGGGACTCTATCTTTAATTCCATGTATTCAGTTTGGACGAGGTTTGTATAGGGAAGATTCCAGAGGTGATACTATGTCCTGACCTCCAGTTGGAAAACGGAAAATCGACAACTTTGTTCTACAAAAAACTGAAATTGAACATTCCTGGTATGAGGAAATGTTCTCTGTGACTCTGTCTTTAATTCCATGTATTCAGTTTGGACGAGGTTTGTATAGGGAAGATTCCAGAGGCGATACTCTGTCCTGACCACCAGTTGGAAAACGGAAAATCGGCAACTTTGTTCTACAAAAAACTGAAATTGAATATTCCTAGTATAAGGAAATATTCTCTGGGACTCTGTCTTTAATTCCATGTATTCAGTTTGGACGAGGTTTGTATAGGGAAGATTCCAGAGGCGATACTCTGTCCTGACCTCCAGTTGGAAAACGGAAAATCGACAACTTTGTTCTACAAAAAACTGAAATTAAAAATTCATAGTATGAGGAAATGTTCTCTGGGACTCTATCTTTAATTCCATGTATTCAGTTTTGACAAGGTTTGTATAGGGAAGATTCCAGAGGCGATACTCTCTCCTGACCTCCAGTTGGAAAACGGAAAATTGACAACTTTTTTCTACAAAAAACTGAAATTGAACATTCCTAGTATGAGGAAATGTTCTCCGGGACTCTAACTTTAATTCCATGTATTCAGTTTGGACGAGGTTTGTATAGGGAAGATTCCACAGCCAATTTTCTGTCCTGACCTCCAGTTGGAAACGGAAAATCGACAACTTTGTTCTACAAAAAACTGAAATTGAACATTCCTAGTATGAGGAAATGTTCTCTGGGACTCTATCTTTAATTCCATGTATTCAGTTTGGACGAGGTTTGTATAGGGAAGATTCCAGAGACGATACTCTGTCCTGACCTCCAGTTGGAAAACGGAAAATCGACAACTTTGTTCTACAAAAAACTGAAATTGAACATTCCTGGTATGAGGAAATATTCTCTGTGACTCTGTCTTTAATTCCATGTATTCAGTTTGGACGAGGTTTGTATAGGGAAGATTCCAGTGGCGATACTCTGTCCTGACCACCAGTTGGAAAACGGAAAATCGGCAACTTTGTTCTACAAAAAACTGAAATTGAATATTCCTAGTATGAGGAAATATTCTCTGTGACTCTGTCTTTAATTCCATGTATTCAGTTTGGACGAGGTTTGTATAGGGAAGATTCCAGAGACGATACTCTGTCCTGACCTCCAGTTGGAAAACGGAAAATTGACAACTTTGTTCTACAAAAAACTGAAATTGAACATTCCTAGTATGAGGAAATGTTCTCTGGGACTCTATCTTTAATTCCATGTATTCAGTTTGGACGAGGTTTGTATAGGGAAGATTCCAGAGGCGATACTCTGTCCTGACCTCCAGTTGGAAAACGGAAAATCGACAACTTTGTTCTACGAAAAACTGAAATTGAACATTCCTGGTATGAGGAAATATTCTCTGTGACTCTGTCTTTAATTCCATGTATTCAGTTTGGACGAGGTTTGTATAGGGAAGATTCCAGAGGCGATACTCTGTCCTGACCACCAGTTGGAAAACGGAAAATCGGCAACTTTGTTCTACAAAAAACTGAAATTGAATATTCCTAGTATGAGGAAATATTCTCTGGGACTCTGTCTTTAATTCCATGTATTCAGTTTGGACGAGGTTTGTATAGGGAAGATTCCAGAGGCGATACTCTGTCCTGACCTCCAGTTGGAAAACGGAAAATCGACAACTTTGTTCTACAAAAAACTGAAATTAAAAATTCATAGTATGAGGAAATGTTCTCTGGGACTCTATCTTTAATTCCATGTATTCAGTTTTGACAAGGTTTGTATAGGGAAGATTACAGAGGCGATACTCTCTCCTGACCTCCAGTTGGAAAACGGAAAATTGACAACTTTTTTCTACAAAAAACTGAAATTGAACATTCCTAGTATGAGGAAATGTTCTCCGGGACTCTAACTTTAATTCCATGTATTCAGTTTGGACGAGGTTTGTATAGGGAAGATTCCACAGCCAATTTTCTGTCCTGACCTCCAGTTGGAAAACGGAAAATCGACAACTTTGTTCTACAAAAAACTGAAATTGAACATTCCTAGTATGAGGGAATGTTCTTTGTGACTCTATCTTTCATTCCATGTATTCAGTTTGGACGAGGTTTGTATAGGGAAGATTCCAGAGGCGATACTCTGTCCTGACCTCCAGTTGGAAAACGGAAAATCGACAACTTTGTTCTACAAAAACTGAAATTGAACATTCCTGGTATGGGGAAATGTTCTTTGTGACTCTATCTTTCATTCCATGTATTCAGTTTGGACGAGGTTTGTATAGGGAAGATTCCAGAGGCGATACTCTGTCCTGACCTCCAGTTGGAAAACGGAAAATCAACAACTTTGTTCTACAAAAAACTGAAATTGAACATTCCTAGTATGGGGAAATGTTCTCTGGGACTCTATTTTTAATTCCATGTATTCAGTTTTGACGAGGTTTGTATAGGGAAGATTCCAGAGGCGATACTCTGTCCTGACCTCCAGTTGGAAAACGGAAAATCGACAACTTTGTTCTACAAAAAACTGAAATTGAACATTCCTGGTATAAGGAAATATTCTCTGTTACTCTGTCTTTAATTCCATGTATTCAGTTTGGACGAGGTTTGTATAGGGAAGAAGATACTCTATCCTGACCTCCAGTTGGAAAACGGAAAATCGACAACTTTGTTCTACAAAAAACTGAAATTGAACATTCCTGGTATGAGAAAATATTCTCTGTGACTCTGTCTTTAATTCCATGTATTCAGTTTGGACGAGGTTTGTATAGGGAAGATTCCAGAGGCGATACTCTGTCCTGACCTCCAGTTGGAAAACGGAAAATCGACAACTTTATTCTACAAAAAAACTGAAATTGAACATTCCTAGTATGAGAAAATATTCTCTGGGACTCTACTTTAATTCCATGTATTCAGTTTGGACGAGGTTTGTATAGGGAAGATTCCAGAGGCGATACTCTGTCCTGACCTCCTGTTGGAAAACGGAAAATCGACAACTTTGTTCTACAAAAAACTGAAATTGAACATTCCTGGTATGAGGAAATATTCTCTGGTACTCTGTCTTTAATTCCATGTATTCAGTTTGGACGAGGTTTGTATAGGGAAGATTCCAGAGGCGATACTCTGTCCTGACCTCCAGTTGGAAAACGGAAAATCGACAACTTTGTTCTACAAAAAACTGAAATTGAACATTCCTAGTATAAGGAAATGTTCTCTGGGACTCTATCTTTAATTCCATGTATTCAGTTTGGACGAGGTTTGTATAGGGAAGATTCCACGGCCAATTTTCCGTCCTGACCTCCAGTTGGAAAACGGAAAATCGACAGGTTTGTTCTACAAAAAACTGAAATTGTACATTCCTAGTATGAGGGAATGTTCTCTGGGACTCTATCTTTAAATCCATGTATTCAGTTTGGACGAGGTTTGTATAGGGAAGATTCCAGAGGCGATACTCTCTCCTGACCTCCAGTTGGAAAACGGAAAATTCACAACTTTTTTCTACAAAAACTGAAATTGAACATTCCTAGTATGAGGAAATGTTCTCCGGGACTCTATCTTTAATTCCATGTATTCAGTTTGGACGTGGTTTGTATAGGGAAGATTCCACAGCCAATTTTCTGTCCTGACCTCCAGTTGGAAAACGGAAAATCGACAACTTTGTTCTACAAAAAACTGAAATTGAACATTCCTAGTATGAGGGAATGTTCTCCGGGACTCTATCTTTAATTCCATGTATTCAGTTTTGACAAGGTTTGTATAGGGAAGATTCCAGAGGCGATACTCTCTCCTGACCTCCAGTTGGAAAACGGAAAATTGATAACTTTTTTCTACAAAAAACTGAAATTGAACATTCCTAGTATGAGGAAATGTTCTCCGGGACTCTATCTTTAATTCCATGTATTCAGTTTGGACGAGGTTTGTATAGGGAAGATTCCACAGCCAATTTTCTGTCCTGACCTCCAGTTGGAAAACGGAAAATCGACAACTTTGTTCTACAAAAAACTGAAATTGAACATTCCTAGTATGAGGGAATGTACTCCGGGACTCTATCTTTAATTCCATGTATTCAGTTTGGACGAGGTTTGTATAGGGAAGATTCCAGAGGCGATACTCTGTCCTGACCTCCAGTTGGAAAACGGAAAATCGACAACTTTGTTCTACAAAAACTGAAATTGAACATTCCTGGTATGGGGAAATGTTCTTTGTGACTCTATCTTTAATTCCATGTATTCAGTTTGGACGAGGTTTGTATAGGGAAGATTCCAGAGGCGATACTCTGTCCTGACCTCCAGTTGGAAAACGGAAAATCGACAACTTTGTTCTACAAAAAACTGAAATTGAACATTCCTAGTATGAGGAAATGTTCTCTGGGACTCTATCTTTAATTCCATGTATTCAGTTTTGACGAGGTTTGTATAGGGAAGATTCCAGAGGCGATACTCTGTCCTGACCTCCAGTTGGAAAACGGAAAATCGACAACTTTGTTCTACAAAAAACTGAAATTGAACATTCCTGGTATGAGGAAATATTCTCTGTTACTCTGTCTTTAATTCCATGTATTCAGTTTGGACGAGGTTTGTATAGGGAAGAAGATACTCTGTCCTGACCTCCAGTTGGAAAACGGAAAATCGACAACTTTGTTCTACAAAAAACTGAAATTGTACATTCCTGGTATGAGAAAATATTCTCTGTGACTCTGTCTTTAATTCCATGTATTCAGTTTGGACGAGGTTTGTATAGGGAAGATTCCAGAGGCGATACTCTGTCCTGACCTCCAGTTGGAAAACGGAAAATCGACAACTTTATTCTACAAAAAAACTGAAATTGAACATTCCTAGTATGAGAAAATATTCTCTGGGACTCTATCTTTAATTCCATGTATTCAGTTTGGACGAGGTTTGTATAGGGAAGATTCCAGAGGCGATACTCTGTCCTGACCTCCTGTTGGAAAACGGAAAATCGACAACTTTGTTCTACAAAAAACTGAAATTGAACATTCCTGGTATGGGGAAATGTTCTTTGTGACTCTATCTTTCATTCCGTGTATTCAGTTTGGACGAGGTTTGTATAGGGAAGATTCCAGAGCCAATTTTCTGTCCTGACCTCCAGTTGGAAAACGGAAGATCGACAACTTTGTTCTACAAAAAACTGAAATTGAACATTCCTAGTATAAGGAAATGTTATATGGGACCCTATCTTTACTTCCATGTATTCAGTTTGGACGAGGTTTGTATAGGGAAGATTCCACAGCCAATTTTCTGTCCTGACCTCCAGTTGGAAAACGGAAAATCGACAGCTTTGTTCTACAAAAAACTGAAATTGAACATTCCTAGTATGAGGAAATGTTCTCTGGGACTCTATCTTTAATTCCATGTATTCAGTTTGGACGAGGTTTGTATAGGGAAGACTCCAGAGGCGATACTCTGTCCTGACCTCCAGTTGGAAAACGGAAAATTGACAACTTTGTTCTACAAAAAACTGAAATTGAACATTCCTAGTATGATAAAATGTTCTCTCGGACTCTATCTTTAATTATATGTATTCAGTTTGGACGAGGTTTGTATAGGGACGATTCCAGAGGCGATACTATGTCCTGACCTCCAGTTGAAAAACGGAAAATTGACAACTTTGTTCTACAAAAAACAGAAATTGAACATTCCTGGTATGGGGAAATGTTCTTTGTGACTCTATCTTTCATTCCGTGTATTCAGTTTGGACGAGGTTTGTATAGGGAAGATTCCAGAGCCAATTTTCCGTCCTGACCTCCAGTTGGAAAACGGAAGATCGACAACTTTGTTCTACAAAAAACTGAAATTGAACATTCCTAGTATGAGGAAATGTTCTCTGGGACCCTATCTTTACTTCCATGTATTCAGTTTGGACGAGGTTTGTATAGGGAAGATTCCACAGTCAATTTTCTGTCCTGACCTCCAGTTGGAAAACGGAAAATCGACAGCTTTGTTCTACAAAAAACTGAAATTGAACATTCCTAGTATGAGGAAATGTTCTCTGGGACTCTATCTTTAATTCTATGTATTCAGTTTGGACGAGGTTTGTATTGGGACGATTCCAGAGGCGATACTATGTCCTGACCTCCAGTTGGAAAACGGAAAATCGACAACTTTGTTCTACAAAAAAATGAAATTGAACATTCCTGGTATAAGGAAATATTCTCTGTGACTCTGTCTTTAATTCCATGTATTCAGTTTGGACGAGGTTTGTATAGGGAAGATTCCAGAGGCGATACTCTGTCCTGACCTCCAGTTGAAAAACGGAAAATTGACAACTTTGTTCTACAAAAAACTGAAATTGAACATTCCTAGTATTAGGAAATGTTTTCTGGGACTCTATCTTTAATTCCATGTATTCAGTTTGGACGAGGTTTGTATAGGGAAGATTCCAGAGGCGATACTCAGTCCTGACCACCAGTTGGAAAACGGAAAATCGGCAACTTTGTTCTACAAAAAACTGAAATTGAATATTCCTAGTCCTGACCTCCAGTTGGAAAACGGAAAATCGACAGCTTTGTTCTACAAAAAACTGAAATTGAACATTCCTAGAATGAGGAAATGTTCTCTGGGACTCTATCTTTAATTCCATGTATTCAGTTTGGACGAGGTTTGTATAGGGAAGATTCCAGAGGCGATACTCTGTCCTGACCTCCAGTTGGAAAACGGAAAATTGACAACTTTGTTCTACAAAAAACTGAAATTGAACATTCCTAGTATGAGAAAATGTTCTCTGGGACTCTATCTTTAATTCTATGTATTCAGTTTGGACGAGGTTTGTATAGGGACGATTCCAGAGGCGATACTATGTCCTGACCTCCAGTTGCAAAACGGAAAATCGACAACTTTGTTCTACAAAAAACTGAAATTGAACATTCCTGGTATAAGGAAATATTCTCTGTGACTCTGTCTTTAATTCCATGTATTCAGTTTGGACGAGGTTTGTATAGGGAAGATTCCAGATGCGATACTCTGTCCTGACCTCCAGTTGAAAAACGGAAAATTGACAACTTTGTTCTACAAAAAACTGAAATTGAACATTCCTAGTATTAGGAAATGTTTTCTGGGACTCTATCTTTAATTCCATGTATTCAGTTTGGACGAGGTTTGTATAGGGAAGATTCCAGAGGCGATACTATGTCCTGACCTCCAGTTGGAAAACGGAAAATCGACAACTTTGTTCTACAAAAAACTGAAATTGAACATTCCTGGTATGAGGAAATGTTCTCTGTGACTCTGTCTTTAATTCCATGTATTCAGTTTGGACGAGGTTTGTATAGGGAAGATTCCAGAGGCGATACTCTGTCCTGACTTCCAGTTGGAAAACGGAAAATCGGCAACTTTGTTCTACAAAAAACTGAAATTGAGTATTCCTAGTATGAGGAAATATTCTCTGGGACTCTGTCTTTAATTCCATGTATTCAGTTTGGACGAGGTTTGTATAGGGAAGATTCCAGAGGCGATACTCTGTCCTGACCTCCAGTTGGAAAACGGAAAATTGACAACTTTGTTCTACAAACAACTGAAATTGAACATTCCTAGTATGAGGAAATGTTCTCTGGGACTCTATCTTTAATTCCATGTATTCAGTTTGGACGAGGTTTGTATAGGGAAGATTCCAGAGGCGATTCTCTGTCCTGACCTCCAGTTGGAAAACGGAAAATCGGCAACTTTGTTCTACAAAAAACTGAAATTGAACATTCCTAGTATGAGGAAATGTTCTCTGGGACTCTATCTTTAATTCCATGTATTCAGTTTGGACGAGGTTTGTATAGGGAAGATTTCAGAGGCGATACCCTGTCCTGACCTCCAGTTGGAAAACGGAAAATTGACAACTTTGTTCTACAAAAAACTGAAATTGAACATTCCTAGTATAAGGGAATGTTCTCTGGGACTCTATCTTTAATTCCACGTATTCAGTTTGGACGGGGTTTGTATAGGGAAGATTCCAGAGGCGATACTCTGCCCTGACCTCCAGTTGGAAAACGGAAAATTGTCAACTTTGTTCTACAAAAAAATTAAATTGAACATTCCTAGTATGGGGACATGTTCTATGGGACTCTATCTTTAATTCCATGTATTCTGTTTGCATGAGATTTGTATAGGGAAGATTCCAGAGGCGATACTCTGTCCTGACCTCCAATTGGAAAACGGAAAATTGACAACTTTGTTCTACAAAAAACTGAAATTGAACATTCCTAGTATGAGGAAATGTTTTCTGGGACTCTATCTTTAATTCCATGTATTCAGTTTGGACGAGGTTTGTATAGGGAAGATTCCAGAGGCGATACTCTGTCCTGGCCTGCAGTTGGAAAACGGAAAATTGACAACTTTGTTCTACAAAAAACTGAAATTGAACATTCCTAGTATGAGGAAATGTTCTCTGGGACTCTATCTTTAATCCCATGTATTCAGTTTGGACGAGGTTTGTATAGGGAAGATTCCAGAGGCGATACTCTCTCCTGACCTCCATTTGGAAAACGGAAAATTGACAACTTTGTTCTACAAAAAACTGAAATTGAACATTCCTAGTATGAGGAAATGTTCTCTGGGACTCTATATTTAATTCCATGTATTCAGTTTGGACGAGGTTTGTATAGGGAAGATTCCAGAGGAGATACTCTGTCCTGACCTCCAGTTGGAAAACGGAAAATTGACAACTTTGTTCTACAAAAAACTGAAATTGAACATTCCTAGTATGAGGAAATGTTCTCTGGGACTCTATCTTTAATTCCATGTATTCAGTTTGGACGAGGTTTGTATAGGGAAGATTCCAGAGGAGATACTCTGTCCTGACCTCCAGTTGGAAAACGGAAAATTGACAACTTTGTTCTACAAAAAACTGAAATTGAACATTCCTAGTATGAGGAAATGTTCTCTGGGACTCTATCTTTAATTCCATGTATTCAGTTTGGACGAGGTTTGTATAGGGAAGATTCCAGAGGAGATACTCTGTCCTTACCTCCAGTTGGAAAACGGAAAATTGACAACTTTGTTCTACAAAAAACTGAAATTGAACATTCCTAGTATGAAGAAATGTTCTCTGGGACTCTATCTTTAATTCCATGTATTCAGTTTGGACGAGGTTTGTATAGGGAAGATTCCAGAGGAGATACTCTGTCCTGACCTCCAGTTGGAAAACGGAAAATTGACAACTTTGTTCTACAAAAAACTGAAATTGAACATTCCTAGTATGAGGAAATGTTCTCTGGGACTCTATCTTTAATTCCATGTATTCAGTTTGGACGAGGTTTGTATAGGGAAGATTCCAGAGGAGATACTCTGTCCTGACCTCCACTTGGAAAACGGAAAATTGACAACTTTGTTCTACAAAAAACTGAAATTGAACATTCCTAGTATGAGGAAATGTTCTCTGGGACTCTATCTTTAATTCCATGTATTCAGTTTGGACGAGGTTTGTATAGGGAAGATTCCAGAGGCGATACTCTGTCCTGATCTCCAGTTGGAAAACGGAAAATTGACAACTTTGTTCTACAAAAAACTGAAATTGAACATTCCTAGTATGAGGAAATGTTCTCTGGGACTCTATCTTTAATTCCATGTATTCAGTTTGGACGAGGTTTGTATAGGAAAGATTCCACAGCCAATTTTCTGTCCTGACCTCCAGTTGGAAAACGGAAAATTGACAACTTTGTTCTACAAAAAACTGAAATTGAACATTCCTAGTATGAGGAAATGTTCTCTGGGACTCTATCTTTAATTCCATGTATTCAGTTTGGACGAGGTTTGTATAGGGAAGATTCCAGAGGAGATACTCTGTCCTGACCTCCAGTTGGAAAACGGAAAATTGACAACTTTGTTCTACAAAAAACTGAAATTGAACATTCCTAGTATGAAGAAATGTTCTCTGGGACTCTATCTTTAATTCCATGTATTCAGTTTGGACGAGGTTTGTATAGGGAAGATTCCAGAGGAGAGACTCTGTCCTGACCTCCAGTTGGAAAACGGAAAATTGACAACTTTGTTCTACAAAAAACTGAAATTGAACATTCCTAGTATGAGGAAATGTTCTCTGGGACTCTATCTTTAATTCCATGTATTCAGTTTGGACGAGGTTTGTATAGGGAAGATTCCAGAGGCGATACTCTGTCCTGACCTCCAGTTGGAAAACGGAAAATCGACAACTTTGTTCTACACAAAACTGAAATTGAACATTCCTAGTATGAGGAAATGTTCTCTGGGACTCTGTCTTTAATTCAGTTTGGACGAGGTTTGTATAGGGAAGATTCCAGAGGCGATACTCTGTCCTGACCTCCAGTTGGAAAACGGAAAATTGACAACTTTGTTCTACAAAAAACTAAAATTGAACACTCCTGGTATGAGGAAATGTTCTCTGGGACTCTATCTTTAATTCCATGTATTCAGTTTGGACGAGGTTTGTATAGGGAAGATTCCAGAGGAGATACTCTGTCCTGACCTCCAGTTGGAAAACGGAAAATTGACAACTTTGTTCTACAAAAAACTGAAATTGAACATTCCTAGTATGAAGAAATGTTCTCTGGGACTCTATCTTTAATTCCATGTATTCAGTTTGGACGAGGTTTGTATAGGGAAGATTCCAGAGGAGAGACTCTGTCCTGACCTCCAGTTGGAAAACGGAAAATTGACAACTTTGTTCTACAAAAAACTGAAATTGAACATTCCTAGTATGAGGAAATGTTCTCTGGGACTCTATCTTTAATTCCATGTATTCAGTTTGGACGAGGTTTGTATAGGGAAGATTCCAGAGGCGATACTCTGTCCTGACCTCCAGTTGGAAAACGGAAAATCGACAACTTTGTTCTACAAAAACTGAAATTGAACATTCCTAGTATGAGGAAATGTTCTCTGGGACTCTATCTTTAATTCCATGTATTCAGTTTGGATGAGGTTTGTATAGGGAAGATTCTACAGCCAATTTTCTGTCCTGACCTGCAGTTGGAAAACGGAAAATCGACAACTTTGTTCTACAAAAAACTGAAATTGAACATTCCTGGTATAAGGAAATGTTCTTTGGGACTCTATCTTTAATTCCATGTATTTAGTTTGGACGAGGTTTGTATAGGGAAGATTCCAGAGGCGATACTATGTCCTGACCTCCAGATGGAAAACGGAAAATCGACAACTTTGTTCTACAAAAAACTGAAATTGAACATTCCTAGTATGAGGAAATGTCCTCTGGGACTCTATCTTTAATTCCATGTATTCAGTTTGGACGAGGTTTGTATAGGGAAGATTTCAGAGGCGCTACTCTGTCCTGACCTCCAGTTGGAAAACGGAAAATTGACAACTTTGTTCTACAAAAAACAGAAATTGAACATTCCTAGTATGAGGAAATGTTCTCTGGGACTCTATCTTTAATTCCATGTATTCAGTTTGGACGAGGTTTGTATAGGGAAGATTCCAGAGGCGATACTCTGCCCTGACCTCCAGTTGGAAAACGGAAAATTCCAGTTGGAAAATTGAAAATTGTTCTACAAAAAAATGAAATTGAACATTCCTAGTATGGGGACATGTTCTATGGGACTCTTTCTTTAATTCTATGTATTCAGTTTGCACGAGATTTGTATAGGGAAGATTCCAGAGGCGATACTCTGTCCTGACCTCCAATTGGAAAACGGCAAATTGACAACTTTGTTCTACAAAAAACTGAAATTGAACATTCCTGGTATGAGGAAATGTTCTCTGGGACTCTATCTTTAATTCCATGTATTCAATTTGGACGAGGTTTGTATAGGGAAGATTCCACAGCCAATTTTCTGTCCTGACCTCCAGTTGGAAAACGGAAAATTGACAACTTTGTTCTACAAAAAACTGAAATTGAACATTCCTAGTATGAGGAAATGTTCTCTGGGACTCTATCTTTAATTCCATGTATTCAGTTTGGACGAGGTTTGTATAGGGAAGATTTCAGTGGCGATACTCTGTCCTGACCTCCAGTTGGAAAACGGAAAATTGACAACTTTGTTCTACAAAAAACTGAAATTGAACATTCCTAGTATGAGGAAATGTTCTCTGGGACTCTATCTTTAATTCCATGTATTCAGTTTGGACGAGGTTTGTATAGCGAAGATTCCAGAGGCGATACTCTGCCCTGACCTCCAGTTGGAAAACGGAAAATTGACAACTTTCTTCTACAAAAAAATGAAATTGAACATTCCTAGTATGGGGACATGTTCTATGGGACTCTAACTTTAATTCCATGTATTCAGTTTGCACGAGATTTGTATAGGGAAGATTCCAGAGGCGATACTCTGTCCTGACCTTCAAATGGAAAAGGGAAAATTGACAACTTTGTTCTACAAAAAACTGAAATTGAACATTCCTAGTATGAGGAAATGTTCTCTGGGACTCTATCTTTAATTCCATGTATTCAGTTTGGACGAGGTTTGTATAGGGAAGATTTCAGAGGCGATACTCTGTCCTGACCTCCAGTTGGAAAACGGAAAATTTACAACTGTGTTCTACAAAAAACTGAAATTGAACATTCCTAGTATGAGGAAATTTTCTCTGGGACTCTATCTTTAATTCCATGTATTCAGTTTGGACGAGGTTTGTATAGGGAAGATTCCAGAGGCGATACTCTGTCCTGACCTCCAGTTGGAAAACGGAAAATCGACAACTTTGTTCTACAAAAAACTGAAATTGAACATTCCTAGTATAAGGAAATGTTCTCTGGGACTCTATCTTTAATTCCATGTATTCAGTTTGGACGAGGTTTGTATAGGGAAGATTCCAGAGGCGATACTCTTTCCTGACCTCCAGTTGGAAAACGGAAAATTGACAACTTTGTTCTACAAAAAAACTAAAATTGAATACTTCTGGTATGAGGAAATGTTCTCTGGGACTCTATCTTTAATTCCATGTATTCAGTTTGGACGAGGTTCGTATAGGGAAGATTCCAGAGGCGATACTCTGTCCTGACCTCCAGTTGGAAAACGGAAAATTGACAACTTTGTTCTACAAAAACTGAAATTGAACATTCCTAGTATGAGGAAATGTTCTCTGTGACTCTATCTTTAATTCCATGTATTCAGTTTTCACGAGGTTTGTATAGGGACGATTTCAGAGGAGCTACTCTGTCCTGACCTCCAGTTGGAAAACGGAAAATTGACATATTTTCTACAACTGTTCTACAAAAAACTGAAATTGAACATTCCTAGTATGAGGAAATGTTCTCTGGCACTCTATCTTTAATTTCATGTATTCAGTTTGGACGAGGTTTGTATAGGGAAGACTTCAGAGGCGATACTCTGTCCTGACCTCCAGTTGGAAAACGGAAAATTGACAACTTTGTTCTACAAAAACCTGAAATTGAACATTCGTAGTATGAGGAAATGTTCTCTGGGACTCTATCTTTAATTCCATGTATTCAGTTTGGACAAGGTTTGTATAGGGAAGATTCCAGAGGCGATACTCTGTCCTGGCCTCCAGTTGGAAAACGGAAAATTGACAACTTTGTTCTACAAAAAACTGAAATTGAACATTCCTAGTATGAGGAAATGTTCTCTGGGACTCTATCTTTAATTCCATGTATTCAGTTTGGACGAGGTTTGTATAGGGAAGATTCCACAGCCAATTTTCTGTCCTGACCTCCAGTTGGAAAACGGAAAATCGAAAACTTTGTTGTACAAAAAACTGAAATTGAACATTCCTGGTATGAGGAAATGTTCTCTGGGACTCTGTCTTTAATTCCATGTATTCAGTTTGGACGAGGTTTGTATAGGGAAGATTCCAGAGGCGATTCTCTGTCCTGACCACCAGTTGGAAAACGGAAAATCGACAACTTTGTTCTACAAAAAACTGAAATTGAATATTCCTAGTATGAGGAAATGTTCTCTGGGACTCTTTCTTTCATTCCATGCATTCAGTTTGGACGAGGTTTGTATAGGGGAGATTCCAGAGGCGATTCTATGTCCTGACCACCAGTTGGAAAACGGAAAATGGACAACTTTGTTCTACAAAAAACTGAAATTGAATATTCCTAGTATGAGGAAATGTTCTCTGGGACTCTATCTTTCATTCCATGCATTCAGTTTGGACGAGGTTTGTATATTGAAGATTCCAGAGGCGATTCTCTGTCCTGACCACCAGTTGGAAAACGGAAAATCGACAACTTTGTTCTACAAAAAACTGAAATTGAATATTCCTAGTATGAGGAAATGTTCTCTGGGACTCTATCTTTCATTCCATGTATTCAGTTTGGACGAGGTTTGTATATTGAAGATTCCAGAGGCGATTCTCTGTCCTGACCACCAGTTGGAAAACGGAAAATGGACAACTTTGTTCTACAAAAAACTGAAATTGAATATTCCTAGTATGAGGAAATGTTCTCTGGGACTCTATCTTTCATTCCATGCATTCAGTTTGGACGAGGTTTGTATATTGAAGATTCCAGAGGCGATTCTCTGTCCTGACCACCAGTTGGAAAACGGAAAATCGACAACTTTGTTCTACAAAAAACTGAAATTGAATATTCCTAGTATGAGGAAATGTTCTCTGGGACTCTTTCTTTCATTCCATGCATTCAGTTTGGACGAGGTTTGTATAGGGGAGATTCCAGAGGCGATTCTATGTCCTGACCACCAGTTGGAAAACGGAAAATGGACAACTTTGTTCTACAAAAAACTGAAATTGAATATTCCTAGTATGAGGAAATGTTCTCTGGGACTCTATCTTTCATTCCATGCATTCAGTTTGGACGAGGTTTGTATATTGAAGATTCCAGAGGCGATTCTCTGTCCTGACCACCAGTTGGAAAACGGAAAATTGACAACTTTGTTCTACAAAAAACTGAAATTGAATATTCCTAGTATGAGGAAATGTTCTCTGGGACTCTATCTTTCATTCCATGTATTCAGTTTGGACGAGGTTTGTATATTGAAGATTCCAGAGGCGATTCTCTGTCCTGACCACCAGTTGGAAAACGGAAAATGGACAACTTTGTTCTACAAAAAACTGAAATTGAATATTCCTAGTATGAGGAAATGTTCTCTGGGACTCTATCTTTCATTCCATGCATTCAGTTTGGACGAGGTTTGTATACTGAAGATTCCAGAGGCGATTCTCTGTCCTGACCACCAGTTGGAAAACGGAAAATCGACAACTTTGTTCTACAAAAAACTGAAATTGAATATTCCTAGTATGAGGAAATGTTCTATGGGACTCTATCTTTCATTCCATGCATTCAGTTTGGACGAGGTTTGTATATTGAAGATTCCAGAGGCGATTCTCTGTCCTGACCACCAGTTGGAAAACGGAAAATTGACAACTTTGTTCTACAAAAAACTGAAATTGAATATTCCTAGTATGAGGAAATGTTCTCTGGGACTCTATCTTTCATTCCATGTATTCAGTTTGGACGAGGTTTGTATATTGAAGATTCCAGAGGCGATTCTCTGTCCTGACCACCAGTTGGAAAACGGAAAATGGACAACTTTGTTCTACAAAAAACTGAAATTGAATATTCCTAGTATGAGGAAATGTTCTCTAGGACTCTTTCTTTCATTCCATGCATTCAGTTTGGACGAGGTTTGTATATTGAAGATTCCAGAGGCGATTCTCTGTCCTGACCACCAGTTGGAAAACGGAAAATCGACAACTTTGTTCTACAAAAAACTGAAATTGAATATTCCTAGTATGAGGAAATGTTCTCTGGGACTCTTTCTTTCATTCCATGCATTCAGTTTGGACGAGGTTTGTATATTGAAGATTCCAGAGGCGATTCTCTGTCCTGACCACCAGTTGGAAAACGGAAAATCGACAACTTTGTTCTACAAAAAACTGAAATTGAATATTCCTAGTATGAGGAAATGTTCTATGGGACTCTATCTTTCATTCCATGCATTCAGTTTGGACGAGGTTTGTATATTGAAGATTCCAGAGGCGATTCTCTGTCCTGACCACCAGTTGGAAAACGGAAAATTGACAACTTTGTTCTACAAAAAACTGAAATTGAATATTCCTAGTATGAGGAAATGTTCTCTGGGACTCTATCTTTCATTCCATGTATTCAGTTTGGACGAGGTTTGTATATTGAAGATTCCAGAGGCGATTCTCTGTCCTGACCACCAGTTGGAAAACGGAAAATCGACAACTTTGTTCTACAAAAAACTGAAATTGAATATTCCTAGTATGAGGAAATGTTCTCTGGGACTCTTTCTTTCATTCCATGCATTCAGTTTGGACGAGGTTTGTATAGGGGAGATTCCAGAGGCGATTCTATGTCCTGACCACCAGTTGGAAAACGGAAAATGGACAACTTTGTTCTACAAAAAACTGAAATTGAATATTCCTAGTATGAGGAAATGTTCTCTGGGACTCTATCTTTCATTCCATGCATTCAGTTTGGACGAGGTTTGTATAGGAAAGATACCAGAGGTGATTCTCTGTCCTGACCACCGGACAATTTTAGGTTCAAAACAATGCGTTATTTGATATGGTTTGGTAACATTGACGTACATTTAACTCTTGAAAATTACTTATATTTTATTATTTATAATAAGATGGATTGTTTTTAGAGTTTTTCATTCATAATTTTATAAAATTAATTAATTATAATATTCGTCGCTAACTTTTTTCGTCAGCAGGGTTGCAAAAATAGTACTAAATGTGAATTTTTGACGTTCTGTGTCAACCTGTGAATTTCGATAACTCTGTGTTATCGAAAGTTGGCGACGTCGCTAACTTCACGCAGGTCTAACTAGAGCTGGCAAAAAATCGATGGTACTATCGATAATATCGATTATTATATAAAAATTCAACATCGATAGATAGTTTTTCCTATCGATATTATCAGAATAAAAACCCCTAACCTGAAATCCATTGAAATAAATAGAAATTTCGCTGCTTTTCGGTTATGTGTGTGTAATAGCACGGTTACACTACAGTTTTTGCCGGGTTAACCCACTTCATGAGGATTTATTGCTTAATCTAGTCAAATCTGACCAGATTTGCCATACAAAAATTAAATCCTCTCACGACTGGGTTTATTTTAAATCCGGCACAAATCCACCAAAAATACAGTGTTGTATTCGGTATTTGTGCAAAAAAATCCAACTCTACTCAAACAGTACCAAAAGTTGCAACTGTTTTTGCAACAGAGTTTGTCGTGTTTTACACGTTTACGATTAGTCGCATGAGATTTCATGGAGTTAGTAAATCTAAAGTTATTTGAAAATCATAAAATTATTTATTTTTTTTTACATTAGACACTTTTTTAACAAAAAGTACGTTTGATACCTTGCACAGAGGGGAAACATAGGCCTAAAGTTGCTCAAAACTCAAAATATGAAAATCGTTTTTTATGAAAAAAAATTTGATAAACGGCAACCAGACACTTTTCTACATTTTCTATAACCATCCCTGACTTTGTAAGATTAACCAATCCAATGTAGCAGTCGAACTCAGCCATACTGAAAACAAAAAGTAAATTTTCGAAAACTAAGAAATTAGGTGAACATTAAAATGTCTTTATTTTCGCGAAAATTTATATTTTTCAAGATTTATTGTTTTTGTACAGTCTCCGAACAAGATTAGCATTAAAAATTTTCAGATTGATTTTACATCATTGCTCTTTAATAATGGTGATACATATCCTCTTTATGAACATTTTTTTATGATAATTTTTAAGATTGCTACAATTTCAATAGTGAAAAAGTCTATTTCCCCGTCGTTTCCCGACCATAGTTTCTTCTAATTTTTTATGCGCTTGAGTCTCAAATATCAGATTCAGTCATAAAAAATTGCGCATATTTGCGCCATTCCGAAAAAATCTAATTTTTCTCAACTAAAATATGGAATATTTTTGTATGGAATTGCAAGGTTTACTCACACTAAATTTTGTTCCGCCGTATAACCGGGACTCTTATTTATCAGACTAAACCAACACCTATCAAATATGTTTGCATTATTCAGAAACATTCACGGCTTTTCTCATGTGAATTGAGAAAAATTTAATTTAAGTAAGTTTTAAAAAAATAAAATTTGGAATGAAATATATGCATATGGGACTATATATACATCTGTACAGATTTGTTTGAAAATTGGCTCAATGTTTTTTAAGGCTAGTTCAGATGCATGTGTCAAATTTCAGTGATTTTGGTGCATTTTTATCTCATATCAGATGCGAATATATATGGAAGCTGCATCCAAATCTGGACCGATTTTCATTATTTTCTATAGGATTAATCCTTGTACAGAAGATATGCTTTGTGCAAAATTTTATATCAATCGGGCTATAAATGAGCTTTCTAGGGCTTTTGATCAACTTTTAACACAAATTTCCCCTCTGTGCCTTGATACAAAAATGTATCCCGGTGTGTAAAATATACCAATATGAGCAAAGAGGGGACGATATCTCATACGAGAAATTGTAAAAGTGTAAAACACGACTTTATTAGTTTTTTTGTATGTATACGTAAGGTTAGGTTAGGTTGAAAAGAGGGGCGAGTACTCGCCACATGTCCTGGTGGACATACACATAAGCCATGAAGTAGGCCTGTTGTGCGCTCTAGTCTAAGTTTTTTGAAGAAGGGGACTCTACTATAAATTAATTAAGGAACTCTGTTCCCTTAACAAAATCCCGTAATTGTTTTAGGTCGTCTACAATTACCTGATTAAGATCTGGTATTGTGTCGTTCCCTAAATACTGGGATCTGATGTTTGCGAAAGCGGGGCATTGGCAGAGAAAATGCTCCAATGTTTCATCATCCTCTCCGCATGCCCTGCATACGCTGTTGTCTGCACAATTAATTTTTTGCAGATGAGCTTGTAAACCCAGGTGACCTGTAAGAACACCTGTAAGTCTACTCAACTCTGCTTTACCTAGCAGTAATAGGTTTTTCTGTTTTTTCCTCATTTGGGTCTCCCCATAGGATTTTTGTGGTTTTCCCTAATTCCTCTCTATGCCATAGGGATAAGTGGGCATGCTGAGTATAGCTGTTGATCGAATTTATACAATCCAAGACTGTTTGTGATTTTACTGTCTTGGATGTTATTGCTTTGATTGCAGTTTTACTGTCCGTAAGGACGTTTACAGTAGTTGGCCTCGTGTTGGCATTAAGCCAGTTCAGACACTCTGTGATCGCTCGGATCTCCGCTTGATGGACCGTATTGTGATCCGTCAAACGAAGAGATATTTCGGTCTCTGGTTCTTCAATAAAGAGACCCAGTCCCGTTCTCCCACCTAGCACTGAGCCGTCTGTATAACAACAGTTTCCAGTCGGCATTTGTGCTAGATTTCCGCCGATCCACGAGTCTCTGTCTGGAATTAATGTCTCGCATGAGGCAGCTACAAATGTTTCAGGTATACGGTCCGATACAATGTTATCCATTGACTCTCCCGTTGTTACCTGTAGAATGTTTTGATGGTATGTTACGTGGTCCTTACTGATCCACTCGTCCATCGCTTTAAGTCGAATAGCTGCGACAGCCGCTTCATACCTTATCTGGATTTCTATTGGGTGTATATATAGAATAGTTTCTAATGCCCTCGTTGATGTTGTCCTCATTGCGCCGCTTACACTTAGACAGCACATTCGTTGGACTTTCTGTAGTATTTTAATATTACACTTTTTATCTCTAGCTGTCCACGAGACTACTGAAGCGTATGTTAGAATAGGTCTAACTACGCTTTTGTATAGCCAGTGTGTCATCTTAGGATTAAGACCCCACTTGGCGTCTATAGCCCTTCTACAGGTTGACCAACATCTATGAGCTTTATTGGCTCTTTCTTGAATATGGTCTTTCCATTTAAGTTTCCTATCCAGAATTACTCCCAGATATTTGACTTTATTGGAAATATTGATCGTCTTGTTTAGGGAAACTGGTTCTTCAAAGTGTCCCAGTTTTGTTTTCCTAGTAAACAGACATATTTCCGTTTTTTCCGGGTTTACATTAAGACCTCTTGGTCTAGCCCAGTTGTACTCTAGTTTTAGGGCTGATTCAGCTCTTCTGCATAGCAAGTTTGGATTCTTACCCCTCAGAAGTATTATAACGTCGTCTGCATAACAGACTGGGTCAAATCCCTCATCGGTTAAAGTCCTTAATAGGCTATTTATGGTAGTGATTCATAGGAGTGGGGATAAAATCCCCCCCTGTGGCGTACCCTGACCAACTTTGTCCTTTATTTTTACGTCAAGTAGCCCGCAGTTTATCCATCTATTCCTTAGCATGTGGCTTATCCAGTCCCTAAGGGCCCGATTCACCTGAAACTTATCTAAGGATTGGATAAGGGTTTCGGTGCTGACGTTGTTGAAAGCACCCTCGATATCAATGCATACCGCTAGTGTATACATCTTCCTGTCGAAGGTTCTCACGATGTGGTGTACAACCTCATGTAATGCGGTTTCCACTGATCTACCTTTAACGTATGCATGTTGTTTGTATTTAAGCATATCGTTTGGAATCTTGCTCTTAATCATGGTGTCGACTATTCGTTCCATGGTTTTAAGCAGGAAGGATGTTAGGCTTATCGGACGATAAGACTTAGGAATTGCGTAACTTGCCTTCCCAGGTTTGGGGATAAATACTACCCTCGCCTCCTGCCAGGCTTTAGGGGTATACGCAAGTTTTAAGCATGCGTTAAAAATTCCAGATAGTTTGGGCGCAATGAAGTCCATCTCTTTCTGGAGTAAGGCCGGAAATATCTCATCCGGCCCCGCTGCTTTGAAGGGCTTGAAGCTCTTGATGGCATCCTTTACCATCGCTTCATCAATTGTTGGTGCTTCCTCTGTAACACATTCCCTCATTACCGGCACCCCTGCGTGCGTCGCAGTGTTCGGCGGGAAATGTGTATTCATCAAAAGCCCCAGCGTGTCCTCGATTGTTTCCATCTTATTTCCCATATCATTCACCATGATCTCGGTTTGTGTATGGGTTTTCGATAGAAACTTTTTTATTTTGGATACATCATTTACGCTGTCTACCTGTTCACAGAAAAGTTTCCAGGAATTGCGCTTTGCTGTTCTAGTCATTTTGTTGTATTCTTTAAGTTTTGTGTGATAGTTGTCCCAGAATACAGCTAATTTCTTTCGTCGAGCTCTGTTGTAAAGCCTTCGGACCTCTTTGCCTTTGTTACGAAATTCTCCTGTCATCCAGGGTTTTTCGTAGGCAGATTTCCTCTCTCGAAGGGGACAACTTTCTTCGAATGACTTTACTAAGACCTCCTATCTTCCGTGCATAGGCATTCATATCTATCGTGCCCTAGCCTGTCTTTTATTAGTTTCCCAAATTTTATCCAATTGGTTTTGGATTTATTTCGGAAACTTATAGGTTTCGGCGGTGGCCGTGTTAGTTCAAATCTTATATAACGATGATCCGAGAAGGAGTGCTCTTCCGAGACCCTCCAATTCTGCACCTCGTTTATAAGATTTTCGGAACATATTGTTATATCTAATACCTCTTCCCTAATCTTGTTAACAAAGGTGGCTTTATTACCTATGTTAAGGGTTATTAGGTCGTTAGTATTCAAGAAATCTTAAAGGACTTGGACCCTTTTGTTATTATTAGTACTACCCCACGCAATGTGGTGTGAGTTAGCATCGCTACCTACTAGTACTTCGTTACCTGTTTGTTTTGCTTTCCTCACCAACCGCTGCAGCTCCGACGTAGGTGGTAGTGTCGGCGAGTCGAACGGTAAATATACTGACGCAAGGTATATATTTCCATTCCCCAGCTTCAACACAGTTGCGTCCGATGTTGACAACTCTGGAGAGAAAAGAAAACTTAAGTTTTTGTGACATATTATACAGGTTCTCGGTCGAGACCCCGTATTTGCATAAAACAGTTGGTAGTTTATATGGTTTAGTCCAGATCAAGCCAATATGGATCAAGCCAATATGGATCTTACCTGTATTGATTTTCTCCATCAGGGCCATGGTTGCCGTCTCGCTCCGATGGAGGTTTATCTGGATGACCTCAATCATTGGTCCTCCAGTAAACGGGCTTCTTGAGAGTCGGTGATTACGGCATCGACTCCCTTTTCATTGTTGCTGGGAGGTAAAACCTCTTCGCTATTTTGTTTGGCTTCCTCGCTTTCGCCGATTACCGCCTTTCCTGTTTTGAAGCGGACAGCGTTGGAGATGTAGAAGGCCCTGCCCTTAGTCTTTGTCAGACTAGCCATGGAGAGATGGCCAATTCCGACCACAAGGAGAGTTCCGTCCTCCTGCTCCTCCCTGTGGAAGACCTCCCATCTCTTCACGTCCAAGTCCTTGTTTTGACGACCAAAGACTTCGAGCATGCGTTCCGTCTCGAACTTGCTGCCCCATCCTCTGACGAATACTGAAGTTTTTGTTAGTTGAGGAATTTGGTCTTTCCTCACCAACTTTAGTTTGCCGTTTTCCCATGGAGGTATTATGCTGCTGATAATATCCTTGAGGGCGGCAACGTTTGCATGCTGGGCAAATTGGAACACCATCACGTCCCCTTTGACCCCGCTGCTGATAATTTGAATTGGATCACCTCCAATCATTATGTGATCCAATATCTTATTGTTGACCATTTCCTCAATTGCTGGAAGATGGTCTTTGGGTCGCTTTCCGGAACCTCTATTGGTATCGATCACTGCATAGCAGACAAACATCAGCTGACAGTTTATATCCTCGAAAAGCTAAGTGTAACCAGCAAAGATTAGCCCACTGGATCTATTAAACCCAGTGGGTTAACCTTCAATAGTGTAACCGGGGTATAAGAAAGTAAGTCCGTAGTCACACGTACACATTTTTCGGTAAAATAAAATGTATTTTTTTTTAAATTTTTTATAAAATAAAAGCAGTTGTTTACATTTCTGTGAACTACTTTTGCATAATTTTAAGAAAATCATCGATATTCCCAACATTAGATATTTTCGATATAATGTTTTAAAATATCGATTTCTATCGATATTATCGTTAAGTTGTCATCGCCATTAATTTTGAGATGAAAATGGCGGAAATGTCAATGATTTTCTTGAAATTATGCAAAAGTAGTTCACAAAAATGTAAAGGAGAATAAACAACTCCTTTTATTTTATAAAAATGTTAAAAAATACATTTTATTTTACCGAAAAATGTGTACGTGCGACTACGGACTTACTTTCTTACACACACATAACCGAAAAGCAGCGAAATTTCTATTTATTTCAATGATTTTTATGCCAAGTTTACACTAGCGCTCCAAAATCCACTGGATTTCACGAAATCCTGAAATACACCCCGGTGTTTATACTTATATTTTGTTGATTTCAAACATATCACAATGATCAAGGTAGATGCATATGCGCAGCTGATCGAACATGAATTTTCAAAGCAAGTTGTTGTAATATGAATTAATCATCAAAAATGTACGACAATATAGAAATTTACAACTTTATTTGGAAAATCGTAAAATTATATATATATATATATATATATATCTTATTAATTGTGTATAGTACCAACAAATAAAAAAATAAATAATGATTTTATCGTTGAGACATCATAATGATAAATTTTGGTAGGTAAAAGTTGTGCTCAGAACCTGCAAAATATTAGTACTTGCAGTAGTTTTCCCGTTCAGTGCTACAAATGCGTTCCCGTACTCCGAAATCTAGCAAGGCTAGCACTTCTCTATAAACAAAAATAGCGCCGAATAACACCCTCTTCTCCTGTTTTCTAGCATACAACTTTGGCATACAACTTTTTGCAATTTCCGTCATTTTTCCGTTCCCGTCTTTTTTAACAAATTTGTATGGGGAAGCAATTTTTACAATTCGCCCTATTTTCTAATATTACCATTAAAAAGGTACGGGAACACAATGAAAAATAGCATTGTAACAAAGTAATTTAATATTTTTATCACTTTGTTTACAAATTTTGATACTAACATTTTATGTTGCAGCAATTCGCACATCTACCTTGTTTATTGTGATACATGAAAAGTGTTGCAACTTTTGGTACTTTTTTAGGCAAAAGCAAGGTTGTATATCATGTGTACTGTGATTTCGATGTTGATTTCGCTGAAATCACGAAATGAGATGATTTCATTTTTGTATGCGAAATCATCATAAATTTTGCTTGATTCCGCACGAAATCACGAAACGCCTTCGAAATCACGAAACGACGCCGAATGTAAACCAAACATTAGTTTAGGGGTTTTTGTTCCGATAATATCGACAGGCAAAAGTATCTATCGATATTTAATTTTTAAAAAATAATCGATTTTATCGATAGTGCCATCGATTTTTTGCCAGCTCTATACTGTGGTCCCTTGTAGTTACTACTAAAAATACCAACACTGACTACATGTGCCATTTGTTTATCATTTGCACGTTCAGACGGATTTGTATTTAATTTCGTTACATTTCTAATTTCTCTAATTTCTAGAAAAGTTGCGTATATCATCTAATATCTTGTAAAATGAACACAAAAGACGGTTCAATATCTAAAAAAGATAAAGAAAAACTTAAACGAAAGTTAATGAATCTTCTTAAGGAACATGAATCGAAAACAAATAGAAGTCAGGAGAAATTAAATAAAAGATCTGAACGAGGAGAAGCACAAGAGGAGTCCAAGCAACAAGTCAGTGGAAACAAAGGACATCAAAAGAAGCACAAGAATGAGATGAATTATAAAGGAAATCAAGGCAGGCAACGGGAGGGGAACAATAATAAGCAAAATAAATCCCAAAACAAGAATATGTTGCCACAGAAAAGAAGTGGAGCCGGCTCAGAAATGAAGTCTTCACTTGATAAAGGTAACAAAGATAAACCTTTAAAAACTAAGGTGACACAGAATGATAATTTAAAGACAGCATCAAAAGAGAAGGAAGTGAAGTTGAAAAACTCCAAAATTCAACTAATATTTAATGAGAAATCTAAGCAGACGCCGAATGGTCTGTTGAAACGGGAACAAGAAAACAAAACCCCAAACAAGGGAAAAGAAAAAGTTCCGAACAAGAAACAGAAGAACTATACTCAAGATTTTGGAACAACTAACAATGTGGAAGAAAAAGGTCCTAATGTGAAGCAAAAGAAAAATATACCAGCGTATGGTGATCAACAAAAGCCTAAGAAGAAAAACATTCAAACCGTGGATGATAAGGTAAATTATACAAAAGCACAGACACCAAAAGCTGGTAAAGAATCTAAAGGCGCCAGTTTTGAGAATGCATTGCCAAATACTCAAAATAGCCATAAAAAGCGTAACAAAAATAAATCAAAACATATGGATAAATCTAATAGCACAAATACTAAAGAGACTGATACATCACAAACAAATAAGTCTACTAAAGTTCCTCTAAAATCAAATGGTCCGGCATCAAAGAAGAATAATTTGAAGAAAGAAACGAATACAAGTCAAGGCACATCTCAAAAGACGGCACCTCCTCCAAAAGCGAAAGTAAATAATAATCAAACCATGTCCAATAAATATAAACAGAAAAAGACTCGTAAACGTTCTGCGCCAGATGTTGCAACAAATTATTCCAAAAAACCAAAGCTAGTGGTTGAAGAAAAACAACCAAGTTCTTCAAAAAGGAAATCGAAGAGAGACAAAAAGAATAAACTTTCTTTTTCTTCATCCTCCGATACCAGTCATTTGGATACCAAAAATATGTCTGGTTTTGTTGGCGGTGGCGATTTTGATTCCAAATATGGAGAATATTCGGGTGATTCATATTGGGAACAACAATATGCTGATTTCAATACGGATTCTGATGATTATGAAAGTCAAAGAAACCAAGAAGTTAGTCTATGCAAAAAACATGGCGATGAAGATTATGATTCAGATGATGATGAGCACGACGATCCCTACAACTATAGTGATATGGAAGATTCAGATGATGATAATGGTGCATACAACTATGACGACGGTGATGACTCGGATGATGATGATGGCGGCCATAACAATTACGGAGATAGTTATGACTCTGATGATGACAATGATCCATATAACTATAGTGGAATTGATGATTCCGATGATAATTTTAATGATTATGAGAATCACGACGATGTTGGTGATGATCCGTATGATTATAGTGATTTGGATGTGGAAGACTATGATACGGATGAGGAGGAAGAAGAAGAACATTATTCAGATTTCGATGAAGATGACTATGAAGAAGATGAAGATAGTTATGATTATTCAGACAGTGAATATTCCTCAAACTATGAAGATCATAGTGATGATGATTTTGAACATAACGGTGGTGATGATGAAGAACACGACGAAGATTATAAACTACCGGAAAATGTGCCGGAGGACTTGATTATACATTCAGGTATGTTGATGATTTACTAATTTATAAAATTTTATCAATGATGGTAAGGTAAAAGATGAGTTCTTCCGAATGACGCGAAAAATAAAGTGTCTTTCTTAATTGGTTTTTCAATTGAAGTTTTACAATTTCTTCAATACTTGCACCGATAGGATAGATATTTGATAGACTAGCCCCCATTATTACAAGTCTTCTTTTGTTATTGATTGGATTTTACGGATAGATTTATAGCGTTCCGGTTATCTTAAAGTCAAAAGTTGTCATTAAAATTCAAGGAGGACTTTCTTGGCATAAATTTTTAATGTTAAAATCCAAATTGGTTTATTTTGCGTTTTCAAATCCATCCAATAGTAAAAGAAGACATGTAGTAATGGCCCTAGGAATATTTACATTGAGGATAAAAATTGTGTATTTATGAGGAGGGTAGATCATATGTTATCCTTGGCGAAGTGTAAAAAGATTGTGGGTTCAGTATTCTAAAAGAGGATCAGTCAGCGTACCATCTCCAAACGAGATTGAGGTCCTATCTATGTTTTTCCATGGTCCGAGAATGACTTAATCGTTGCCCACAATTCACAAATTCCCACTCCAATATTGCAATTCTTCAGATGATCTAGACACCTATTCCCGCTTGTGCCCACCGACCAACCTGTTAACTTGCAGCGTCAGCTCCCTAAGTCTGGGGCCACTGGGGTTGTTAATTCCTTTACCTCTGCTAAAAAATTTGGTCTTGGAACGACCTTTATAATATAATTGTTCCACAAACATCCCAGAAGAGACAAGATGGACTATTCTCATATCAATGAGTGCACCCCGATACATGTTAGCTCAATGGTATGGGACCTACTGTTTATCGCCGAGTCCGAACGGCGTGTCTAAGACACCACTTGTAGAGAAGTTTTACATGGCTGAAATGCGCAGGAAATGTCGCCAACATCACTGAGGGGTATTTTGCCACCATTGAAAAATGTTTGATGTTGCTTGGCCGGGGAATCAAACCCCCCGACCTTCTGCGTGCAAGCGGGTGTGCATACCATTGCACCACGGTGGCACCCACCGACCTTTATGCTACCCGAATATCAGAACAGTTGGTCTTATCTCTGAAGCGGTGATTAGAAAACTCTTTGAAACTATGCCAATTAGCTTTCCCATGATGGATGGAAGTGCGGCGTTCAGAAGTATGGAAATCGGGCAGTCTGATGATGGTGACAATTATGGGAAGATGTTCTGATCTAAGAGAAACGACGTGTTGCTCGATGACGTCCTTTGTCAGACCAGGTGACACGATCGTTATATTTGGCGAACTGTGATACTCTCCGCAAATTGTTGTAGGGCCGTCCCTCTGCACATTGCCGATCATCGAATGCCACAACTCATGATGAACAATAAAGTCCCCTAAGCCCAATCGGTTATGGCATCTGCGGGACGTATACGGACGCAATATAACTCGGCTGTTCCTCACCTGACTGCTAAAGGTTAAAGGACTAGTAACTGTCGTAATTGACAGTTATTCGACTCGGGACTACTACCACTTTACGTTCCATGTGCAGTCCTGAGTTATCGGGACTGTAACCTAGAGTACATATGCGGCACGTATTCGGACGCAACTTAACTCGCAGTTTCACCACAACACCTGACGACTACCATCTTACATTCCATGTACGGTCCTCCGTCCAAGATATGCTGCTCCCAACACAGAAAAAAGATACAAATACAAACATATGTACACTAAGGTGTTAACCGCTGGCCGTAACACAATCCTTAATTGAAGAACCCCGTGCCGTGGAATTATGTAGACTTCTTTAGAGCTTTTATACCATTATTTCAGGCAGCATGGGCTTGCCCACGAAAAACATTATATCGCTGTAAACAGGACCACAAGGAGTACCTTCAGTAAACATTTTAAACCAATCATCGACCAGCCATTAAACTGCATTTAATTTATAATTTTGAACTTTGGTGAGAGAGATAGGTACCCGTTTATCGTTATAGATCTTCTTAGAACTTACTGTACTTGTGGAAGAAATTTTACAATGTGGAAAGATTCGTCTAAATCGAGTATTCAACTCGTGGCGTATGCAGGATAAATTATCTCAGCAAGTAGAAACATGCCCCCAAAATTTTTCAAAAAGATCTGAGACAAATTTTAGAATGAGACATGTCCTTAGACATCACTCTTGCAAAAAATTAGATTTTGTGTGGGAGGTACCTGAAGGAGTGGTCCATATTCGAACATGATGTATGTCTCGAAGATATGTTACGATTTACACGATTGGACAAAATTGGTTACTCCATTTGAGAGTTTTTGTGCGCACCATTTTAGCTAAAAATAAGTTAGGGCCAACTCAGTTTATCCGTTTGAAAGTTATCGTGCCCACCAGGTTGACAAATCGAAGGTGTGACGAACAGTGCTAAGGCTCGATGAGGTACATTTTAGTGTATATAACCTGAGGGTGCAAAAATGTTTGTTGTATTGTCGGAGACTCGAACCTCCCACAGACGGCGTAAATAAATACTTGCCGAACCCTCAGTAACTTATCATAATTATAACTTATTTTTAAGATAACAATATTTTTATATGTAACTTGGAGTAGTTTAATTTGCAATTTAATTATAATCGGCCCTAGGGCTTAAAATTGCATTCACTGAAAGACAGAAATAAAAAATTTGCAGAGTACCCCAAGTCGCCAGTTATAAATAATTACCACATTTAACAAACATTTTTTTCTTACATTTTAGGAACTGCAACCAAACGAGATCTACAACCTGAGGACAATGTAGTATTTAAGGATAAGAAATATTGCCAAATTATTGAATTGGAATGCCAAGAAACGGTTAAAACTATACAACAACCCGAGGGCTATAAAAAGGAAGAATTGTTAAAGTTAAAATACAAAGAAAATCATAGCGTAAATATTCCAACAACCACCATTCCAGTGGAAACCAACAAAAATGCAGTAAACTCGTCTGACGAGAAAAACAATTCAACGAAAAGTAAAGATGGCGATGATGATGACTGTCCAAAATTGGTGCCCATTATAGACGAAGATGGTTTTCAGCTATACAATCCACATGAGGATGAAGATGAAGAAGAAACATTGGATGATGAATCGTCGTTGGATAACGAAGAACAGGATAGCTATGAATATGGCGATGATGATTCAATGGAGAATGTTAGCTTGGGCAGTGAATATACTGAACTTGATTCGGACGAAGCCGATTCTTTAATGTCTGAAGATATCAATGAGAAATATTTAAATAGAAATGCGGGAGATTATGACGACAGCAGTGATGATGATGGTGGTGAGGAACTTATGCCAAATGCTGATGTTATAGATGCCACCAAGTGTACATATGCTGGAAATAAAAATAAGAGAAAATTTGAGGAAGACATGGAGGTGGATAGTGGCATGGAAGAATTGCCTTCTCAAATGTTAAATAAACACATAAAGGTTGGTAGTAAGGCCAAAGTTCTAAGCACCATAGTTGTGGATGAGGTTGAAAAGAAAGAGGTTGCAGATGATACTGCAACAAATTCTCAAACAGAAAATGAAAATAATACAAATTTCGAAGAAGCCAATAAAGAAGACAACAATGAAGAAGTTGTTACTTCAAATGATGAAAAGCCCCTCCCTGCTTCCGTGGATAACAACACAGAAAAGACTCCCCACGAAATGCCAACAGTTCGTAGCAAAATTCAACACCAAAGTCTTGCCCACTGCGATACGGTATTTTGTAATGCCATTAATGCCAATTTAGTTTTGGTTCTGGTAAAAGATCCTATCTATATTTATGGCACTGTGCGCCTAACCCTATTAGCTGGTCATGTAGAAATTTATGGCCACACGCTTAGTCTTAACAAGGAAATTGAAATATTTTCACCACGCGGTTGTAGTGTCATAGAAATTTCTTCCAATTCCGCAAAATCACCATCATTAGAAAATAATTTGAAAGAAATTTTAAAGATATACCAAAGTAATTTTATTCTTTCCGATCTCGAAAATATCGCCAAGTCTTATGAACCCAATAAAGATGCAGTGGTTTTAATGAAACGCAATGATGAACGACGAAAGGTTGTCAGCCAATTTAAGAAATTCATGAATGAAAATGTCTTTCCTAATCTGCAGAATATTAACACCGATCGTCCTCTATATAATTCGGAATATTTACTGCGTTGCATGATCAATACCTCAGCAATGGAACAGAAATGTTTACATTTACCCGAGCAATGGAGACTTTTGGATGTTACAGCCAAGTCTCGCATACTTCTGGCAGGTGGGAAGGGTGTTGGTAAATCTACTCTACTTCGCTATCTCATCAACAAGCAATTGCCGAAAAGCCAAAAGGTTCTTTTAATAGATTTGGATATTGGGCAACCGGAGATATTTGTTCCTCAGACTGTATCATGCAGCGTGGTGACAAAACCCCTGTTGGGACCAGGTTTCTTTTTGAACATTCAACCCGATAAGGCATTCGCAGTTGGCCACACAAACATTGCTCTGTGTGCTCATCGTTATACAGCAGCAGTACATCAATTGATTGACCATTGTCGAGCACAAGAAGAATTCCAAGGCATTCCATGGTTTGTAAATACCATGGGTTATAATAAAGGTTTCGGTCTAGAACTTATTTCAGTGATAATTAAAGCTTTACCCTTAACTGATGTTGTTCAACTACAAAGTAACAAGGATATTAATAACTTCGACAGTTTACTCTTCCCTCAAACCGTTGATCAAGTTTCGAATAATATGTTTATGGAATATAATGGAAATCCTGACACAGAACCAGCAAAACTGGAATATCGCACACATGTATGGAGAACGGCGGTGACTCAGGAATCCCGCTATCAAAAGGAATGGGATATGAGTCCCAAAGATACTCGGTATGCCATGTTGTTAACACGTTTAAGTGTAGCCTTGCAGGACCATGCTGAATGGCTCGCCGATTGTAAACCTTTAAGGTAATGATAATTTTATAAACTTTTACCAATGATAGATGTAATAGAAATATTCCATTTATTTTAGCGCTCCCTTGGATCAACTGAAATTGTTGAACTTGATGGATAACAAACCTCCCAGCTCCCAAGATGAACTAGCGAAGGCAATGGAGGCCAATTTGGTATACCTATGCCATGTTGAAGATGATAATGAGACGGTGGAATGTTTGGGAATAGGTATGTTGTTTACTGAAATCTCCTAGCACTATTATTACTCCTCTATATTTTTTCATTAATTCCTCTTCTCTCATTATTTCCCTCTTTAGGTGTTGTTCGCGCCATAGACTTTCACGTGCGTCAAGTATATCTTGTTCCGGCCTTTTCCACACCCCTACTAAAGCACGTTAACTGCTTAGCCTTGGGCGATATGCCTTTACCCAGCTCCATACTAACCAATCAAGGTTCTCGTGTCAACAAAACTGCACCATTTGTTTATAATACCATAGAAGCTAATGCCTCCAAGGCAATTAAACAAATTTACCATAGACCTAAGTTATTCCTTAGTGGCAAACATAAATCTTTAGGAGTTTAGTTGAACTTCCATATTTTTAGTTTCATTATTTTTCTATTTTTTTGTTTTTGTTATCGAAATAAATACATACTTGAAGAATATAATTTATTTAAACATTAAATCAACGTGTGTATTTTATTTGTTTGCTTAATGTGACAATACATAACGACCCTTAAGTATGCGGCGCATTAGGGTTCTTCTACCTCCCTCGGTGGCCATGCGAGCATCCCAGCCGTGTACATTGATTCGTTTCACTTCTCTGGGCTTTGGGAAATGACAACGTACCTTGGTCTTTAGAATATCTCTGTTGAATGCATGGGCATCTCGTGTTATGACCAGTTGGCCAACACTGTTGCAGGCTCTGTAATAATTTGATAGGAATTTTGGGAATAAATTACGGGGTAATGGTAATCTTTTGAAACAAGATTAGATTTATTTACCTTCTTAAAATATTGGTAAACATTTTATTTTATAATTTAATTTTTTGGAGAAAAATGTAAATGTCCGGTGTGAAGTAGAGTTGTATAGTTCACGAACGAACTAGTTCAATTGAACGATTCATTGAAAAGAGCGTACGAACTAGATCAGCCGATATAGTTTATTATAGTTCACTGAGCACCGACCGAAAAATAAATACGACCAAATAAGGAACGATTAAAGAACGAACGATTCAGCTCGTCGTTCACATATCATAAGTGACGCCGTCGTCAGAGTTAACTGATGACTTTGTAAAGGTAATAGTTTTGTTTACATTTTGTATTTTACACATACATATATCGACGCCTCCAAACAATAGTATGCTAAGTCGACTTAGCATGTTTTCAAGTTCTTTACATTTTTATATTTAAATTCCTTTAACTTAAATTCTGTCAAATTTTGGTAATGATCGGACAATCCGAACAGAAGTTATAAACAAATATTTCCTTAGCATAGTACTGAAGGTCAAAGAAATTTCCAAACTTTTAGAGCTTGTCCTGCAAAACTCGCTTTTCAGAATTAGCAAACTATTATTTGGAGGTGTCGAACGTCCTTTAACTTAAATTCTGTCTAATTTTGGTAATGATCGGCCAATCCGAACAGAAGTTATAAACAAATATTGACTTAGCATAGTACTGAAGTTCAAAAAAATTTCCAAACTTTGAGAGCTTCTCCTTCAAAACTCACTTTTTAGACTTAGCATACTATTATTTGGAGGTGTCGATATGAACACACAACTTCATTCATCGTAATTTTAATATTTTTCATTTATTTTTAACTTAAATAATTACAAATTGAAAGTTTTAAAAATTCCAAATTTGCTGTTTAATCAGACCAAACCTATTTCGTTGCTGAGTTCTTTTAAATATTCTTCTGATGTTTCTTCCTTTTCAACAAACATATGTATGTATGTATACATGTTTTTGTATACAAATGAACGAACTTGCAAGCGAACGAGTCAGAGCCGGTGAACGATAGAACGAAAAGACAGCTGACTGACAGAGATTTTCGACGAACGATTGAACTACTGAACTAAAAGAGCGACCTAGTTCGTTGAAAAGAGCTGAACTAAAAAGAGCGATCAGCTAAAAGAGCTAAAAAGTACAACTCTAGTGTGAAGTAACAAATAAGAATGTGCGAACAGCTGTTTTGGGTTATGTTCAGTTGTGATGTTATTTAAACAGTACGTTCAGTGTCGCCGTTCGGTGTTTTGGGGCATGTTCAGTTGTGATGTTATTTAAACAGTGCGTTCAGTGTTGCTGTTTACTGCTGTGTGTGTGTTCAGTGCTGATGTTAAATTCTTGCAGTACTGGAACAGACCAACTATTGTCAATACCATGGTACAATCATTACAAGGTAGGACACAGCAAACATATGATTACAATTTTTTTCCTGAGGTCCTCCTATTGTGTCAAAACTGTTTTGACAAATGACAAAATAAATTGATTGAATATAAAATAATAGCATGAAAATATAAATAAAAGCAGAATACAATACATAGATTATTCGAAAACAAACTTGATTTCAACATTAGCGAGGAATCTTTTTAAGCAATTGTGGCAGTTCAGTGGAATATGCTGTGGCTATCTGTTGTGATTGCAATTTACCGATGTCCAACCACAACGTTATCAATTTGATTTGGTCTGGAGACAGCCAGGTGCCCTTATGAAAGTGAAGATGCTTGAATCTGGTGCTGTTATCTATCGTGTGCTTTGTCGATGCGAAGTCTTTCAGCCTAATCCGTAGTCAGATGCATCATTGTGACAAACTGAATTTCCAGATTATTGGGTCGAAAACATTCTGCTTTTAAATTTTGGCATTAACATGTCCTAGAATAATTTTAATCCCATATGCAGGATGCCGGTCATATGTTTTTTTTTCTAAGCACTCGTAAAATATGTCGTTAGTCCATTCGTCCATGTCTTTAGTGAGAGCTTTTGAATTTCAAATAAAAATCATTTGGAAAAACTTAGCCTTTATCCAATTGCAGCAAGACTTTATTCAGGGTGAAGCTGGATACCAGATGTTTTAACCTCCGACTAGGTAAAAAACCGCAACAGAACTCATGCTTTAGGTCATTGAACATGATACAGTGCGTATCCTTTGGGTGATATTGTGACGCCTTTCCCTATCCATTTTATTTCCTGTATTCAGTAATATCGTCATTGTTTTTTACAAACATACTTGCCACATTTCAGGTAAATATTCGCAGATCATGGTCGTTAAAAATTTGCGAGAGTCATCAACTTTAGATGGGGTTTGTTTTTCCATAGTACGATGTTTTATAGGGTGGGTTACTAGCCCAACGGCCAACCCAAGTGTTTATAGATCTTATGGATGGATCAGGGTCCACTTGAAATGGAAGAGGCACCATGATAAGTCATGGGCATAATAATGTTAAAGCCGGTTAAAACCGTTGCTTTTAACTTTCTCCCCTACGTCACCCTCACCATACAAATGCTTTTTTAACCTCTAGAAACACTAATGCCACCTTCAATATTCCTAAAAGCGATGCGTCGTGTTATATGACGGATATACCAAAACGTGGACTAATATAGCCAATTATCAATACAAACATTATAAGGCCTACAATACATTTGACCAACATTTTATCCACAACTTCAATCCTTTCGGACACTAGAGTGATCTCCACAGACAGACGGACGGACATGGCTATACATATGTTTATTTCATGTGGAAGCGTCAATAAATGAAAAAATAAATTATATTCAAATTAAATGTAAACAAAACAAACTTTGACATTATTTCCAATAAACAAAACTTGTTGCTTTTGTTATTAGTAATTTTGAAGTTATAAGCAAACTGGCTTCAGAGTTGTTTTTTAAAAATTTAATCAACCTGCCCAACCTTTTAATAATTGAACCATGGTCAATACTATTGACAAGACAATAGCAAAGTTACAAACCATTTTCACCAAACATTCATACTTTTCTCTATACATATTTAAAAATTTATAAATGGATTTGTGAAAAAGGATTGTATTTTTGCTATTGTCTTGCCAGTACTGGCATTTGTAAACGCCGGGTTAGGGTAACCAGACAGACCTATTATGTGAATTATTTTTTGACAAATTTGTTTACATTTGGTCTGTTACTCCAGTACTGCAAGAATCTACTAATTTTTACTTTTTTTCCGATAACATAAAATAAACAATTTTATCGTAGTAAAAAATAGTAGCTTCTTGCACGTTCTGGAACAGAGCAATTTTTGTTCACTGTCATCGGGGTTGCCATCAAGCAACACATATTACGTACCGATACAGATGCGAAATTCACAAAAAAAGTATTATGGAAACCCTGAAATATAAAAGCTTTCCCGAAATAGACGAAAGCTTTTTGATAGACGAATGGTTCGTACAATTTTACAAGAACCAAATTTTTAACGTATACATTGTAGTATGAACCATGGTATAATAAAGTGGAGGTAGGCCAGGTATGAAAATCGCTGAAAAATTCAACCCTGTAGCCATGGCTTAAAACGTCAAATGACATGGAGCAGTATATGCGTAGATAGTCGGTTTTACAAAAACATATGAAATTTAGAACTTCACAGTTTATTTTAAAAGTACCAAATAGAGTAAAAAAATCACTTCAGTTATGCTCCAGAATATTATTGCTAGATAACTGTTCCAAAAATAAGAAAAGTTGTACCCAAAACTTAAGACAGCGAAAACAAAAATGTCATTATCTTATTTTCTACTTGAAAAGTTTGGCTGATCTAATATCGTGATTGCTGGCATCCGATTTGCAGATACGGCGACATTTCAGCTAGAAATTTTACAATATTTGTAATATTTCCGTTCCCGTACTTTTAGAACAAATTCCAGTAAATGTCAATACTTGACAAATCGTTCAATCGCAAGTATTACTGCATATTATTGCATATTTTATTTAGCCACGCGAGTTTTTTGTTGGAACAATTTACCGATGCATCTACCTTTATAATTGCATAATGTCAACACCAGTAAAAATTTCAATCCTGCCTTTGACAGAATAGGCCATAACAAGAAAAAAATTATTGTACCATGCATTTAATTTTGATGAAAAATAAATTGAACAAAAAATTATCTGTAAAAATTAATTGTAAACATATACATATGTACTTATTTAATTTTTAATGACCTTTAATTTAATTTCTATAAGCAGTATTGCCTTTGAATTATCAAACGAGAAAAATGAAGAAGAATCAGAAATTTGACACAAACATTAGGTCTGTACGATAACTCAAAAGTTTGTGCAAATTTGTACAAACTTTTACAAAATGCTGTTTGATAACAAACTTCTTCAATAAAAGTGAAGTGAGAAGTACTTGCAAGTAGTTGCAAGAACTTGCATAGACTATTTACTTGCGAAGTTATCGAACAGGCCTATTATTTGCGTGTCTAAACTGCAAGGAAATTTTAAAAGATATTGAGAAGAACATTTGCCTTTCCAGTTTGAACGTCTAAACACGGACTAATTTTGACGTTTTAAGGCCTGCGTGCATAAGCTGCCTTCCCTGCTTACCTTGCTTACTTCTGATAAAAGAATAAAAAAGAAAAGGGAAACCCAGTTCGAAATTTCCTCTGCCTTCTTTATTCTTTTATTTTTATTATGTCAGAAATGAAACAGAAAAGCAAGGCAATCAGGCAGAGCAGCTTATGTACGTACTACGTAGGCCTTTATGCTAAGTTTACATTTACGAAATCCACTTGATTTCAACTGTCAATTCCATAGCTCAAACGTCAAATGAAATCTCATATTGATTTCATTTGACGTTTAGCCTGTGGATTTGACAGTTGAAATCGAGTGGATTTCGTAAATGTAAACCAAGCATTAGGCATTCAGGAATAACCAGGGTTCTATAATTTGTTTTCATCTAGATCTACCTCTTTACCATGTTTCCTTCCTTTAGCAAATATAAAGTAAAACATTTGAATTTCTAACATAAAAACTTTTTTATTGATGATCATATATTTTGGTATTTGATGACATGTTATTTTTTTGTTACATCTCTTTTAAGTTAAATTAACAATTTATTTACTATGTAAGTTTCTTGGGTGATTTTCTTAAATATTTTTATTTTTTATTTTAATAAATTATTTTTATTAATAAATTCTGATAATTATTGTGTTGTGTTTTTGTTTTTCTTTTAATTGTATTTGCATCAAATGTCGTCGCTATTTTATAGTTTTAAATATTTGGTTTTTGATCAACATATTTACATATGTATGCTTGTTTATTTTATGTTTTGTTTAGGACATTGTTGATTTTATTTTTATCAAACATAAAATGTTTATAACAATTATTAACAAATATTATTAACAACAATGAGTAAGTTGCAATTTTTTATTCGAAACAAAAAGAATATAAAACATAATATTTGTGTAGAAAAATAATTAAAATATAAATGTATGTATGCATGATCGTTTATATATGTATGTAAGTACTTTGTTTAATTCTTATTCGTTTTTTGGAAATATGAGTAACATAAATAAGGAACTTTGTTTTTGAAGTGAAAGAGTCACAGTGACGCATATTTAAGTTTAAAAATATAATGAAAATAAATTATTGTGAATATGAAAAGCAAAAGAATATTTTATCTGACGTCAATTTTAACAACAATGAATGACAGCTGATCTTATCAGTTGCAGCTGATTTCTGATTGGCAAAATCATGTTTATATTTACGAAATCCAGTGGAATTGTCAACTGTCATTACCGGTGGGAATTAGCAGTTTTAGTTATGAAATCCAGTAAATCCTCATCAGAAATCCAATAGACTTTTATTTGACGTTTGCGCAATTTAATTGTCAAATAAAATCACACAAGTTTTCGTAAATGTAGACGTAGGGTAGTTGTGGTATTCGATTACTTCGGGTAATCTTCCAACCCCAAGACGAGGAGAAACCAAAAAAAAAAAAAAAAAAAAATTGTAGACGTAATCTAATAAACTGAGATAAGTAATGTTGAAAGTGTTATAACATATCACTAATCTGTATTGAACTGATATAATTTATCAGAGATCTCAGACCTGCAAATAACTTTATTATTGTTGTTAAAATAATAAAATAATATACATAAAATACATAAGTAAAAATTTATTGCAATAACCTAATAAAATAAATAAAAAAAATATGTTTTAAACTTGGACCTTGTTGCTTTTTGTTGTCATTATGAGTAACCATCGGTAATTAAATATAATTTATTTGATTTTATGCAATTTGGTTTTTTTGTATAACTTATCTTAACACTACATTATTTCAAATAAATCAGTGTGATTTTACATTATTTCATTCAATTACATTAAGTTTTTGTTTTTTATTCGTGTTTAAGTATCAACTATTAATAAATTCTTCATTTGTTTATTTGTTTAGATTGGTAGTTATATGTATAAATAAATAACATGATTTGCTCCTAACCTTTAAAAACACTAGTTAAAGATTGCAAGAGTACGTTTACATTTACGGAATCCAGTAGATTATAACTGTCAAATGAAAATCTCATGATTGCAGTGACGTAGAAATCCACTGACATTCGTAAATTTAAACATGCTTCAAGAGAGATTTAAAGTACATTTACGTTACCGCTTATTATAATGATAATTGATCTGTTTGACAGTTGTTTTCGTATGTCAAATAGATGGAGATAGAGTAGTTTATAACTATAGTAAGCACTAGAGTGCATTCCGTTTATGTTCTTTAATAGATCGTGCCTCTTCTTGCAGAGTGTTTATACTGTAGTTGATTTCGTGATTGTTTTACGTCCATCCAAATCAAGATAGCGCTGTTATCATGATAGTTAACGCCATTATAAACGGTAAAGGTGTGAACAGAATGAAATACGCCGCCCTTTTTCACGCTCAGTTTCATGTAAAATATTAAATACCAAGTACTACCTAATTCAAATGCTGCCTAATTCATTTGAATTAGGTACTACTTGGCCTTTAGCCTTTTACATGAAACTGAGCGTGAAAAAGCGCCTTAATGACATGATTATATGAGAAATGACTAAGAGTTCGTTTACACTGGCGTTTATTATCATTATAATAACTCTGTATAAACATATGTCAACCAAATCAAGAGGTTGGCATATGTTTATACACTTTTTATGCCAAATGAAATCGAGACCAGTCATCATGTTAATAAAAGCCAATATAAATGGGATCTAATGGTAAATAATAAAAGTTTACATTTATGAAATCCACTCGATTCCATTTCTTAAACGTCAAAGTTGTCACAATACGTTTTTGTGAATAAAATCACATACAAAATGTAAACAAGCAATTCACAGTAATGCATTATTGTGATCAAATTTGACGTTTGACATGGTTTGATGTAACACCTTCTTATTCCACCATGCGTCAAATGAAATCCAATGGATTTCAGATGAGTTTCCACTCGATTTCAACTGTCAATTCCATTGCTTATAGTACGGTTACACTAGAGTTTTTTGCCGGGTTAACCCACTTCATGAGGATTTATTTGACGTTTAAGCTATGGAATTGACATTTGAAACCCAAACCCACTGGGTTAATCCGGTTAAGTGTAACCGGGGTATTAAGCTTCGAATTAAATCCAATGGATTTCAGATGAGTTTCCATTTGACGGATTTCGTAAATGTATCTATTACTATGTTTACATTTACGAAATCCACTCGATTTCAACTGTCAATTCCATTGCTCAAACGTCAAATGAAATCTAATCGATTTCAGATGAGTTTTCATTCGACGTATACGCAAAGGAATTGGCAGATGAAATCGAGTGGATTTCGTAAATGTAAACATAGTATATTATAGGCTTTTAATAACCAACCTAGTAATTTAAAGATTAAGATTAAATTTTATTCTTCACAACTTCCAATCATTATGAGACAAAACATGAAGTTTATAGTGTTTTTTGTTTTAATAATAAATAGTATGCGCAAGTATGGAACATATGTTTAATGTCAATTCGTATTATTTTTAGATGTATATACTTGTTATAAATTTTCTACGTCAATATTTATATTAGGCAATTTTCCTTGCGGCAATTGTAAGTTTGTTGGTGAAAGAGATGCGAAGGGTTTCCAAATGTCTTATCTGTCTCATTAACAAACTGACAATTGCCGCAAAGAAAATTGCCTAATATACTTGTGGACTATGATTCTAATGCTAAGTTTACATTTACGAAATCCACTCGATTTCAACTGTCAATTCAATAGCTCAAACGTCAAATGAAATCTCATCTGGATTTCATTTGACGTTTAACCTATTTCGTAAATGTAAACCAAGCATAAAATGAAAATCTCAACAAAAAAAGTTTCATTAGGATAATTCTAATACTTTAAAGAGGAATAATCGATATCAAAACAGAAATATATACATATGTTGTTATTCTTCGCCAAATAATAGGCATGTTCGATAGCTTCGCAAGTAAAAAGTATTTGAAAGTTCTTGCAACTACTTGCAAATACTTCACATTTCTCTTTTACTGAACAGGTTTGTACAAGCTTTAAAGTTATTGTACAGACCTAATGTGTGCAATTTCATTAAGATGCCAGGGATAGCAATTTTCTTTCATCTTCCCTTGATTTTTAATGAGAAACTTATCAAATAGAGATTTTTGTTGAGTTAATCTTTTTTATGAGTATTTATTTGACGTTTGCACTATGGATTTGACATTTGAAGTCCAGTGGGTTTGTTAAATCTGGTTAAGTGCAAAGGGGGTATTAATCATGGTGCAATGCATATGGTGAAGCGATAAAGCTAGCTAATTTCACCCAATCCGTCAAATTCATTGTTATTGTCAATAATGCGTATGTAAACGTAAACAAACATTTTGACACTTTGAAGCCCGTTGCGTTACAACAACCACATGAAAAAAGTGTAAGTGAAGCCAAGTTTTTTGAAAAACAACAATATGGCTGACGCAATAAAGTTAAACATAATTAAACTGTTTTGGAACAACGCGTGTACCAACGTGTCACTAAACGGACCGTATGTGCCGAGGGCTTAAACACAACCAACGTTTGTGTAATGTTTTGTGGCATTTCTGGTAGATTAATAAAAGACAAAGTGCTGCCAAGTTTTAATTTTTCTTTATTCTTCTACCACAAATGTCACAAAACTTTACTCAAGCGTTAGATGTGTTTAGGACTTGAATCATGTTTGGGCGTCGTGCCATCAATTAGGGCGTTGTCCTGAACTTAACTGAGCTAACCCGGTGTTTAAACATGACAGGACAGTTGAGTTCATGTATTGATTGTCAAACACCCAAAACTTGCCTATGTGACGTAAGCGTCCCGACAACTGCAACTGCAACACTTGTGAAATTGTCTTGTGTAAACGCCTAGCCAAAGCGCTCGTGTTTATCTTGACATCTTGCGTTCTTTTGCTGTGATGGAGGGTGGTACTTTGCGTACTGTCTGCCTGCGCAACTGCATCAGTGTAAAGCCCTAAACACATCCAACGTTTGAGTAAAGATTTGTGTCGTTTCTGGTAGAAGAACAAAGAAAAATTGAAACTTGGCAGCACTTTGTCTTTTATTAATCTACCAGAAATGACAAAAAACTTTACTCAAACGTTGGATGTGTTTACAGCTTAAGTGCTATTCAAGCCTTCCGGATAGAGTTGTTTATCTACAGGTCCTCGCTTGTATCTGTGCACATCTCTCTCCAGATCATCAAGATCTCTACTGACGTGCCTGAGTAGGGGCATCCCGTCCATAAGACTTCGACAACACCCATGGCACTGCATTGGCAACATCTTGTAGTGCTGATGTACCGGTAAAATCTTCGTCTCCCCACTAGTGTCATGAGGATGTACCCTGTTGCAGTTCTCTGGCAGGTTTGAATATTCTTTCACTGCGTATTCTTCCATTGCTTAGCACAGTCTGGCCTACTGTTTTATAAGAGGTCAATAAGGTGCCTTTGTCAGCACACCGAGTACTGCCGGTCAGCGATTTGAGAACCTTCTTCCGATCTTGTCGCAAATAGCTGTGGCTTGCGCGAATGACTTAAACATGCTGTGGAACGTTACACCCAATGTCTTGGGGTAGTTAGTGGTCATAATCAGGACACCATCGACCAATATGTTCAGGGGGGACCTCATTTCATCCTTTCAGCTACAGTGTAACAGTGGATTTAGAGGTGGATATTTTCATATTTCTTAGATGGAAGAATTGCACTAAGTCAGTTATGTAGATATTTACCCTATCAAATGTGTCACGACGATGGGACCCGACGCCAAAATAGTATAGCATACATAATGATCTCTATTCCGTCTGAAGGATGTGGAATTTCAGATAGATAGCGGTTAAACTGTTCCGGAGATATCAACCCGCCTTGTGGAATTCCCTGTTTCACTCTACGGGTCTTCGATTTTTTTTTGAATTCCACAAACGACAGGCCTATAGTCAAACACGACTGGAGGAATGTTTTCTCTATGTCCCCCAACATAGGTCAAGGGCCACCATGACAGTTGTGTCGCACGGCTTGTTATGGTTCCGTCTTCGACATATATATGTGGCAATGGCGTGGACAACGGGGAAACTGTTCCTCAACATGGGGAGGAGTAGTGCCTCTAGAACCTTCACTACTGGCGACAGGTTGGGGAACGGTCTGTACGATTCGTAATTGTCTAGGTTCGTTAGTGGGTCCAACCTGCAATCTTTCCATGTTCTGGTACAATATGGTTGACTAAGGATAGATTGAGGACACTTGGGAAATACTCAACTTAGGATTCATCCAGTTGCCTAAGCATTGTCATTGAGATTTCATATGGGCCCAACACTTTGGATGACTTAATGGTTCGGATGGCATCTGCAATATCGCGCATCGTAAATTGTGGTGTATCTCCTCGGCTGGGAGGGCTCTTCTTATACGGCGTAGCACACTTCTCTTCGACCTATCACTTTCGGGGTTCTTTATAAACTGCCACTTAAAATAACACGCTCACCTCCTCGGGTCTCTTACTTTCAATGGCGTGACAGTAATTCACGTTCTATCTGTCCCGACGTGGAAAGTGATTTAACCGTTGCTCACAAATTATGATCACCGACTACACTGTTGACTTCAAGAGTAAGCTCCCTAACTCTTCAGGGTCCCTCTGCTGGGAAATTTGGTTTGATTTCGGATATTTGACCACCAGGTATGTAGCGAGCGGTGACAGTTCTCATGATGTCCCGAAAAAATGTCTCAGTAGCCGAGGATCTGAGGGAATGGGTAGCACTCTGAAGCGGTGATTGGTAAATTCTCTGAACCCTTGCCAATCGGCATTCCAATGGACACGACATTTCTCAGACACCAAAATGGTGATATCCGGCGAACAGTGGCAATCTCCTCTTATGAGCGTCTTCATTCACAGTGCAAAACGTGTAGCTATCAATTTGCTCGGCCAGCGCTTTACCCCTCTGGTAATTACCTAGGACAGAATGCCAAAACGCATGAGGGGCATTGAAGCTGTACCTTGGCAGTACCACACTTTGCTGCTACCCCTGGTCACTAGAGTCAAGCTCAAGCGAGATATGTCTGTACTGTACAAACTGGTGTATTAGGAAGGCAAGTCCAACGCAACGTTGCAAGCCACAGTTGGCGGTGAGCTTAGTTTCTTGGATCGCGCTGACCATGATGTTTTTTCGACTCATAAAATCCACAATTTCGCTGACCTTGTTGCGGAGACAGTTGCAATTGAAAGTGGTTTTAGAAGCTGCGTTTTTGTTGTTGGGGAGACTGCGGGGGAGTCTCGAATTCCAACGAAGAAGAATCGGACGACGAATTTGGAGAAATGTAGTTCTGGAGGCGGCAAAGGTCTGAGTAGCCTTGGAATTGCACCCATTCCCTACAGCCATTGCATCCCACTAGTGTTAACATGTGGTGGATGCGCATCTGGCAAACGAAAAAGATCCATGGCATGGGGTTCTTCCCTATCCCGGCACTGAATAAAAAACTATGCAGCAGGCATTCCGGGATAATTGTTGAGGTGAAAATTCCCCGAGTCAATTCCGGACACGTCTAAAAAATTAGACTTCCCATTGCGTCTTCATTTAGCGTGGAAAGTGTGGAAGCGATTTCCTCGCCCAGCGCGATACCTTTTTGACCTTTACCTAGAACGCTGCCGAAACTGTCTCTGCTATCATGGACCTTAAGAATACTAAGTAAAATCCGGTAACCTTGAGGAGAGAAAGCCATGAAGGTTCTCCGAAGCAAAAAGTCGTTCTTTTAGGTTAGTAGGTCACGTTGCATCATAAGGACAGAGGATCTTTGGGTTGCAATCATTGATAAAAGTATTAAATTATCCTTGCAGAAGTTAGTGGAGAGCTGGCTTCATGGATGTAATCAGTAATTGCCATTGACTCGAACAATGACTAATCATTAGTTGGTCAATTTGAATTTTAGTTATCAGTTAATGACTTCTAGTTATCAGCCAAAGAAACTGGCCAAGGGCCTTGACTATGGCAATGATTCCAAGTCATTAGTTCATGGCGTCTATTATTTGTCATTGGTCAATAACATGGGGTCTTTAGTCAAGGACTTTTTAATCAGTTTGAAATAAGGAGCCATTAATCGATGATTACGAGTTATTACTTAGAGAAGTCACTGGTTAACCACTTATACTCATCTCTCAATGACCTTTAGTCATTGGACAAAGACTTTTAGTCACCTGTCAACGATTTTAAGTAATCATTTAATGAATTGTATTGAAAGGTTATGCATTGTAAATGCCTTTCAGGCATCGTTCAATGACTTCTAGTTCGTCTATGTCAACGTCAATGACTTATAGTTCCTTGATGAATCGTAGTCGCTGACCAATGGATTAATTACTTTTAGCATCGGTCATTGACTTTAAGACTTTGGGAAATGACTTCTAGAATCTAACTTAAGGAAATCCCTGGCATGGGTAACTGTGACAGTTTCCGTTCACCGTGAGTTTGGAAGGAGGTTCTCGCAAGTCCCAACATATCAAAAATAAAAAAAAACGCAACATTACAAAAACTGTTTTGATATCATTTTCCCGCCTCTCTGTATCTATCTCATTCTATAGGATATAATGGTACTAGAATTAATGCTACTCTTACTAAGATTTTAGGTAATTCTTAATGATTATAACAGATCCGTCGTATAGTTGTTTATGTGTGTGTGGTGTGTGTTTTAAGTGTAGTTATACTTAGATTATATACCTGTTTGTTTTTTTTTCTTCATCTTCTGCTTCTATATAAACATACTCTACCAAAAAAAGTGTCCCGTTTCCGGAGGGTGATCAACTCACATGTGCGAATTTTATCCTTGTGCTTCTTGTTGCTGTTGCTGCTGCTGATTTTCTTCTTATAACAAATGAAACTATAACCAATACTCTTTGTTCTCTTTTTCTTCTTCTTCTTTTACGCTTAATTTAAATTACGTCTTCGTCGAAATACTAAAGCGAATATGGAACGTATACGCCACCAACGACTTCGTCGTCGTGAATGTAACTTTTCTGAACTGGTACCATTACCTAAGGCCCGTTGTTTTTCTTTGCGTCGTATTTCACGTATCAGAGCATAAAATGCCTCATCAATGTAGAGCCGCAAGGCGGCTGAAGTTTCAAAAAATGGACAACCAAATTGATTGGCCAAATTGCGGCCCTCTTCAGTTGAAACCTAAGGAAAATAGAAAAAAAAAATATTTTAATTACTTGTTTCTCTAAATTTACATTGTCTCTCTTACCTTTCTCAGTGACTCGAGATCACTTTTATTGGCAATCAACACCAATGGTATGTCTTCGGTTAATCTTACTCTTTGTATTAGTTTTCGATATTCAGATGCCTCTTCATAGCTATGCCGATCAATTACGGAATAACAAATAATGAATCCTTCACCACAGCGCATATATTGATCACGCATAGCGGTGAACTCAACCTGTCCCGCAGTATCGAGTATATCCAATAGGGCTGCTTCATTGTCGATGACCGCTTGTTGTTGATATGAATCCTCTGTAAAAGTGGGAAAATTAAAAAAATATATTTTTTTAATAAATTCTTTGTTGGAATCGATTTTTTTAAGATTTTTTGCAAGTGAAAGGCGAATATTCGAACCCACGCAACCACCACTATGTGACCGGTTTCGCTGTTGGTATCAGCTCATCAGACATATCAACTGGGGAGTGGCGTCTCTGTCATCGAACTTTTCATTTCTTAAATGCAAGTTGTTTTTTTTGCAGTGATGAGCTTTTTTATACCCTCCACCATGGTATGGAGGGTATATAAAGTTTGTTTTTCTGCTTGTAACACATTCAAATAATCATTTGCGACCCTATAAAGTATATATTCTTGATTAGGATAATATTCTGATGTCCGTCTGTTTTAATCACTCTAGCGTCCGCAAAAATCGAGCTAGAGGGCAAGATTTTTGTACCCGATTATCTTTATTCCATAGTCAGTTCAAGATGTGGGTGAGAGAGGGTGTTGAGAGGCAAAGGGTTACCATATACATCACCATCAAACTGACAATTGCCGCAAGTAAACTCGCCTAAAGTAAATTGGGACTAACATATTATATTTTTGAAAAAAAAAGTCTTCTACCCTATGAAATATGTAGATAGACTAGAGGACTAAATAGATTGAAGACCTCCTAAAAAAATATTCTATAGATAGAAGACTTCCGTATGGGTCTTCTATGTATAGTAGAGTTGTGTAGTTCCGGAACGAACTGGTTCCAAGGAACTATTACTGTCAAGGAACTATTGGAACTATATCCAGTTCTTGCGTTTATATACTTGCTTTTGATCCTTTCGTTCTTCTCGTTCCTTCAATTTAAAGCCTATGTCGATCTTCCGTCGTTGCTGTTTTTCGCTGCAATTTATTTATTTTTATGTCATTATCCACCAAACCGTGAAAACATTTCGGTCTCGGAACTATTTGGAACAAAGGAAACAAAAAGAGCGACAAAAGAGGAAGATTCGTTGAACTATTTTGGTCTTTGAACTATTTGGAATAAAAAGGACGATGAAAGAGAAAGTTTCGTTGAACTATATCTGTCTCGGAACTATTTGGAACTATGGAACTATATTAAGGAACTAGTTCCTTTTGGGAAAAGGAACTAGAAGGATTGATCCGCTCCAGGAACTAAATTGCCAACTGTAATGTATAGAAGACCTCCTAAAGGGTTCTTCTTTGACTGAAGACCTCCTAAAGGAGTCTTCTAAAGATAGATAACCCCCAAAGGGATCTTCTATGGATAGATGCGTTTCTACGATAGAAGACCTCATCGACGGTTCTACTAATGGTAGAAGACATCTTAAAGGATTATTCTAAGGATAGAAGACTTCCTAAAGAAGCCTACTAAATATAGAAAAACTCCTAAAGGGAACTTCTGTGTATAGAAGACCTCCTAGAGGAGTCGTCTGAAGATAGAATATAGAATAGCGGCCTTAATAGAAAAGAGACTTCCCAGAGAGGTCTTCTATAGACAGAAGACTTCCTAGAAGACCACCTAAAGGGATCTTCTATGTATGGAAGACTTTCTAGAAACGTTTTTTTAGATAGAAGTCTTCCAAAGATAGAATATTTGCTAAAGGAGTATTCTGTCTTCTAAAGAGGTCACTCATTGGTTGAAGGCATTCTAAAGGGATCTTCTATGTATAGAAGCCCTCCTACAGGGAGCCGTTTAAGAATTAAGACTTCACAGAGGAGTCGTCTATCGATAGAAAACTTTCTAAAGGGGTCATGCATAGATTGAAGGCATTCTAAAGGGATCTTCTATGTGTGGAAGAACTCTTACATGAGTCTTTTAAGGATTGAAAACTTCATACAGGAGTTTTCTAAAAAATACATGAAGACATCTTAAATTGATACTCTATTGATAGAATACCTCCTAGAGAAGTCTTCTATAGATATAAGACCTATTAAAGAGATTTTCTACGGATAGAAGACATCCTAAATGGGCCTTCTATAATTAGAAGACGTACAAGAACAGATTTCTATAGATTGATAGCAAACCTTCTTAAGAGGTATTTCCTAAGTTGGAGGCCTCATAAAGGGATCTTCTATGTATAGAAAACCTTGTAGAAAGTTATTTTTTATAGACATAAGACCTCCAAGATGAGTCTTCTAAAGACAGTGTATCTTCTACCGATGGTAAACCTTCTAAAGAGGCCATTCATTGGTTCAAGGTATCCTAGAGGGATCTTTTATGTATAGAAGACCTCCTACAGGAGAAGGCAGAAGGCTTCCTAGAGGAATTTTCTAAAGATATAATACTTCCAAAAGGGGCCTCCCATAGATACCTCCTAGAGGATCCTTCTGTAGATAGAAGAACTCCTAAAAAGATCTTCTATGGATAGAAGACCTTTTAAGGATAGAAGACTTCTTAGAGGATTCTTGTATATATAGAATATCTTCTATAGGAGTCGTCTAAAAATAGAATACATTTAAAACGGGCCTTCTATATATAGAAGACCTCCTAAAGGAATCTTCTATGGATTGAGAACCTCCTGGAGGAGTCTCCCATAGATAGAAGACTTCCTAGAGGAGACGTCAACCAATAGAAAACTTTCTAAAGAGATAATTCATAGGTTGAAGGCATCCTAAAGGGACCTCATATGTATAGAAGAACTCTAAATGAGTCTTTTAAGGATATAAAACTTCCAAGAAGAGACTCCTAAAGATAGAAGACATCCTAAAGTGATCTTCTATGGATTGAAGACCTCCTAAAGAGATCTTCTATGTATAGAAGACCTCCTAAAGAGATCTTCTATGTATAGAAGACCTCCTACAGGAGTCTTTTAACGATAGAAGACCTCCTGCAGGAGACTTTAAAGTATAGAAGACTTTCTAGATGAGTATTCTAAAGATAGAAGACCTCCTAAAGTTATCTTCTATTGATAAAAGTCCTATAGATAGGAGACATCCTAGGAGAGTCTTCTAAAGACAGAATACCTCCGAAGGCGATGTCCTATGGATAGAATACCTCCTAGTGAAGTCTTCTAAAGAGAGAATACCTCCAAAAGGGGCCTTATGTATATAGAAGACCTCCTAAAGAAATCTTCTATGGATTGAAGAACTCCTAGAGGAGATATCTACAGACAGAGTTATCTACCGATGAAGGCATCCTAAAGGTATCTTCTATGTTTGGACGATCTCCTACAGGAGTCTTTTAAGGATAGAAGGCCTCCTTAAATGATCTTCTTTGAATAGAAGATTTCCTAGAGAAGTATTTTATAGATAGGAGACCTCCTAGAGGAGTCTTCAAAAGCGATCTTCTATGGACAGTATACGCCTTACAATCTTACTAAAGGAGTCTTATAATGATAGAATACTTCCAAAAGGGGATACAAATTCTCCTAAAGGAGTGTTTTATAGATGAAAGATCTCCTATAGGGTCTTCTTTAAGTAGAAAAAAATTCCTAAAGAGTTTTCTGTAGATAGAAAAATCTCCCGAGACTTCTAAAGATTGAATACCTCCCACAGAGATTTTCTATAGATAGAAGACATCCTAGGGGAGTCTTTTAAGGACAGAATACCTCCGAAGTCGATGTTCTCTGGATAGAATACCTCCCAAGGAGATCTTCTAAAAGAATATCTCCAAAAGAGGCCTTCTGTATATAGAAGACCTCCTAAACAAGTCAACTTCCAATAGAAACAATAGGTAAATAGGTCATTCTTAGGTTGAAGGTATCCTAAAGGGATCTTCTATGTTTGGAAGACCTCCTACAGGAGTGTTTTAAAGATAGAATACCACGATGGACAGTATACCTCTTAGAGGAGTCTTCTATTGATAGAAGGCATCCTAGAGCGTCGTCAACCGATAGAAAACCTACAAAAGATGTATTTCATAGATTGAAGGCATTCTAAAGGGATCTTCCATATATATAAGTAGAAAGAAAACTCCTAAAGGAGGATAGCAATTGTCCCTAAATAGATTTTTCATAGATAGAAGAGCTCTTGTATGGATTTTTCATAGGTAGGAGACCTCTTATATGGATTACATAGGTAGAAATATTTTAAAGGAAGAAGGCCTCCTGGGGGAGTCTTCTAAAGATAGAATTCCCACAGAGATTTTCTATAGATAGAAGACATCCTCGGGGAGTCTTGTAAGGACAGAAAAACCTCCGAAGGCGATGTTCTCTGGGTAGAATACCTCCTAAGGAGATCTTCTAAGAGAATATCTCCAAAAGAGGCTTTCTGTATATAGAAGACCTCCTAAACGAATCATCTTCCGATAAAATCAATAGGTAAATAGGTCATTCATAGATTGGAGGCATCCTATAGGGATCTTCTATGCTTGGAAGACCTCCTACAGGAGTCTTTTAAAGATAGAATACCTCTAATGAGAAAAAAATAGAAAAAAACTCCTAAAGGAGGATAGAAATTCTCCCTAAATAGATTTTTCATAGATAGGAGACCTCTTGTAGGGATTTGTCATAGGTAGGAGACCTCCTAGAAAAATCTTTTAAAAATAGAAGACCTCCTAGAGACCCCTAAAACGAATATTCTATGGATAGAAGACCTCCTACAGGAGTCTTCTAAAGATAGAATAGAAAACTTCCTTAAAGGGCCTTCTATAGGTAGAAGACTTCCTAAAGGGGCCTTCTGTAGATAGAAGATCTCCTAATGTGATCTTCTTTGGATAAAAAAAAACCTCCTACTGTGATCTGCTATAGATATAAGACCTCCTAAAGAGCTCTTCTATGAATAGAAAACTTCCTTATGGGGTCTGTTACAGATAGAAAAAGTGCTAATAGAATCTTCAAAAGATAGAAGGCATCCCAAAGTCATCCTAATGGGACCTCCTAAAAGGGTCTTCTATTGATAAAATAATTCCTAAGGTATCTTCTACCGGTAGAAACCCTTCTAAAGAGTTCTTTTATAGGTTGAAGACCCCTTAAGGGACATTATGTAGGTAGAAAGTGGTATTCTTTGGATTGAAGACCTCGAAGATGGGTCTTTTATAGGTAGAAAATCACCCAAAGATTTTATATTTTATAAATAAAATTTACCGGATTTTAGACTACAGTTGAAATCTACTAGGTTATGTAAATGCGTTTATCCTGGATTTTGTAAATCCAGTGAATTCTGTTGGTTACCGACAAAAATCGGTAAAATTAAAATAATTTTAATTTCGTTAATTAACGAAATTAGTCAGTAAGTTAGCAACCAAAATAAAGTTGTCGCTAAGTCCATATTTACATTAGGCAATTTTCCTTGCGGCAATTGTCAGTTTGATGGAGAGAGGTGAGGTATATGGTAACACTTTACCTCTCAACACCCTCTCTTACCGACAAACTGACAATTGCCGCAAGGAAAATTGCCTAATGTTAAGTTTTGCCAATTTTTATTTTCACATTTCATTCATAATTTTGGATTTTAATTTTACCGATTTTTGTCGGTAACCAAGAAATACGTTAGAGAATCCCTTTACTGAAATAAATAACTCATTTAACTTAACTTTTTTAAATTCGGATATATCTTGTTTTGATACTTCTTATAGTACGTTTATATATGACATGATTTAACAAACCCACTGGGTTTCAAATGTCAATTCCTTTGATGTATACGCATCAAATAAAACCTCATTAAGAAGGTTAACCCTGCAAAAGCTATAATATAAACATGGCCTTATAGACGACTTTCAGTAAAAACTTTCGCTTAAGAAGCGGCTTATATTTATACGCCTTTTTAGCGGGTTCATCATCGCTCATTCTTATGATATGGCATAGCCAACGCAATCGTTGCATCTCAATACGTTTAACTATATTGATGTCGTTGTATAACAGATACAGCTCGTGGTTCATGCGACTTCGATATTCACCGTCAACGCAGATTGGTCCGTAGATCTTTCGAAGAATTTTTCTCTCAAACACAGCAAGCACTGCCTTATCTGCTTGCGCAAGTACCCAAGCTTCGGAACCATACATCAGCACGGGTAGTATCAGTGTTTTGTAAAGCGTTATTTTTGTTTGACGAGATGTGGCTTTGTTTTTAAACTGCTTACTTAAGCCAAAGTAGCATCTGTTAGCCAATACAATTCTTCTTTTTATTTCACAACTAATGTCGTTAGTTGTGTTTACGGCGTTGCCGAGGTAGACGAAGTCTTTTACTACCTCAAAATTATAGGAATCAACGTCAACAGTTGGCCCGATCTCTATGGACGCATTGCGCGTCGATACCATCAACTTAGTCTTCCCGCGGTGGTAGGTGTCGATCTGCATCTCTTGGGTCTTCTCCAGGATTTGCCGTAGGGTAAATATCTGGTCAATGGTGGACTTGCCAGGTCTAAAGCCGCATTGGTATGGCCCACTTATCTCGTTGACCATAGGCTTTAGTCGTTCGCACAATATCCCTGACACGAGGCAATCGGGAGTAGACTTATGCCCCTATAGTTAGAGCATACAGTCTTATCTCCCTTCTTATGGACGGGGCACAGGATACTCAGGTTCCAACCGTCGGGTACTCGTTCTTCCTGGCAGATGGTGCTAACTAGCTGATGAATACACCTGATCGCCTTCGGTTTTGAACAGCTCGGTTGGTAGGCCATCGGCTCCTGCTGCCTTATTATACTTCAGCCAGTTTATTGCTGTCTTTACCTCATCTTGGCTGGGTGGTATACATTCAATACCATCTTCTGTGATTGGATCTGTGGTATCTTCGTCGTCTTCGCTGGATACCAACAGGTTTGAAAAATGCTCTTTCCATATCCTGAGCACACTATCTTTATCAGTTACCAAATTACCTTGCTGGTCTCTACAGGAGGAGGTGCCTGTACCAAAGCCATCAGTTTGATGCTTCACTCTTTGGTATAACTTTCGGACTTCATTCTGGCTCCTGTACATCTCGATTTTTTCACACTACCGCTTTTCCATCTCTCTCTTTTTCCTGCGGAAAAGACGTTTCTCCTCTCTCCTTTTCTCCCGATACCTCTCTCGAGCGCTACGCGTTGCTACGGATTGTAAAGTAGCCCTATATGCCGCATTTTTCTCTTCGGTAGCAGCACGACACTCCTGATCATACCACGGATTCCTTGGTGGAGGCCTCTGGTATCCAAGTATGGATTTTGCGGCTGTTTGCATGGAGTGGGCAATGCTTTGCCATTGCGCTGATATGTTATCGGGATGAGGAGTGCTTTGATTAAGCAATTGGGCTAGTTGAGTGGAATATGCTGTGGCTATCTGTTGTGATTGCAGCTTACCGATGTCTAACTTTCGTGTTGTGTCTGTTCGTACGGGTGCGTACCTTTGCTGCAACTAGGCAGTGGTCCGAGTCTATGTTTGCTCCTCGAAACGAGCGCACATCCAATACGCTCGATGAATGTCTTCCATCTATCACAACGTGATCAATTTGTTTTCTTGTTTTCTGATCTGGAGACAGCCAGGTGCCCTTATGGATGTCGAGATGTTTAAATCTGCTGCTGCTAACTACCATGTTTTTTGCCGCTGCGAAGTCTATCAGTCTCATGCCATTGTCAGATGTTTCATTGTGGAGACTGAATTTTCCGACTGTTGGGCCAAAGATATTTTCCTTTCCAATTTTGGCATTTAAATCGCCTAGAATAATTTTAATGTCATGGGCAGGACAACGGTCATATGTTTCTTCTATGCGCTCATAAAATATATCTTTGGTCTGTTCGTCCTTGTCTTCAGTGGGAGCATGAGCGCAAATAAGGCTGATGTTGAAGAATTTTGCTTTTATTCGAATTGTAGCAAGTCTTTCATTCATGGGTGTGAAGCTGGAGACCAGGTGTTTTAACCTCCGACCAACTACAAATCCGCAACCAAACTCATGCTTTATGTCATGGCAGCTATAATAGAGTGCGTCACCTTTAGGTGTTGTTGTGACGCCTTTCCCGTTCCGTCGTATTTCCTGTATGGCAGTAATGTCGGCCTTGTATTTTTCAAGTACATCTGCCAATGCGTAAACTGCACCTTCTCTATAAAGAGTGCGAACAGTCCTTAAAACGTGTGCGGGGGTCGTCAACTTTTGAGGGATTTGTTTTTCTTGTTTTTCGTTTTTTCATAGTTGGCTGTTTTTTTCTAGGGGAGGGTTACTAACCCGACGCCCAAACCCAAGTTTTTAACGTTCTTATGGGTGAACGCGTGGCACATGTTAGCTCACTACCTTTAACGGGTGTTAAAGGCAGTTCCCCAGGTGGCACCACGGGGAGGTCAGTGTCCACTTGAGATGAAAGAGGGACCAACATAAATCCTGGGCTTTGCCCATGTTAAAGCCGGCCAGGACCGCTCCTTGGTATCTCTCATCCCCTACGTCCCCTGCGTTAATGATTGGTTCCAGCGAATTTCACGCAATGCGAAATAGTGCAAATTGAAATACATGTTTATATTGTATCATAATATATTTATATTATTTTTTATAACGCAAATCGAATGAAAATCTATTATTTTTTGTTAACGCAAATCGAGGCTACGCAAACCGAGGTATTAGTGTATTAAACGCCTGTTAGACTATGAAATTATACTATGATTTAAACTGTCAATCCCATACAATATACGTCAAATAAAATCCAGTGGATTTAGAAATACGATTTATTTTACGTATATACTATGGGATTGACATTTGAAGTCGAGTGGATTTATAAGTCTAAACGTACTATTAGGTTCTCGATACATAAAATATGTTCATTATAGCCTGTTTAAATTACATAATTTTGCCGGGTTAACCTTCTTTATGAGGATTTATTTGACGTACATATACGCAATGGAATTTGAAACCCAGTGGCTTTATTAAATCCGGTTATATGTAAACGTACAAATGGTTCTAAAAAAAGATATCGGCGTACTACTTCTTCAAATTCCCATAGAAGGGAATTTCAACTGTCAATTCTATTGCGTATACGTCTAATAAACTTCAATGGATTTCAGATTAGTTTTAATTTGACATATGTACAATTGAATTGACAGTTGATGGCCCCTGGACTTCGTAAATATAAACAAGCTTTTATAATAAGTGTTTCAATTACTTACCAATTGTTGGATCGTGGTAGTCCAAAAAATTATGGCTAACAAATTGCAGAGTAACAGCTGTTGTTGTTTTTGTTGTTGTAACACAGCACACATTGTCAAGGCAGATGTGAAGGCGCGGCATATACAGCAGCAATAACATAGTTGTTACAGTTATATTGGACCAGGCCAAAACAATGAACGCGCCATCAAAGCGAAAGTGAAACCGCAACAAGGATGGTGGGAGAGATACATTGGGGGAATCGAAAGAAAAACGTTGAGAAAGAACAGACAGCATCAACAGCGGCGACGTTATTCGGCATCATCAAAATCGTCATCATCGTCATAGAAATCCCGGTGGCAGCGAGCGGCAAACAGCAACAAACATTTTGATAAGAAACGTCGTCAATAAATCGGGTGCGTGCGTATATAATTGCGAATGAAAATAAAAACGACCACACAAAGATGAAAATACAAAAGAAAAATAATTTTTGGAGAAATGGTAGAACAAAAGAAATATTGCGTTAGGTAGGCCAACAGACAGACAGACGCACAAACATAATTATTGATTATTCAAAGAAGATGAAGACGGATAAATGAATATGCAAAATGGAAAGAAAAGCCAAAGGAAAAAATCCATATTTACCCGATTTTCCTACACCTCCATCACCCAATATGACAATCTTATAGACTCTTAGACCTCCGCGCATATTTTGTGGTGGAACATTTGGTGGCTTCATAGCCAAGTGACCATTTTCTTTGCGATTACCGACTGCATTTGTGATGCTGGCATTATTTTCTTTGTCACTGGAAAGTTTTTGTTTGGCAGATTTCTTAAGGGCAGCACATCCAACACTAGACATATCACCAGCCATGGAAATAGTGAGGCCTCACTGGGGACTCACTCAGAGAGGAACTGGGCGCTAGCCAAAGACGACTAGGGTGATGATGCAGTTGTTGATTAGGACCAACTACGACGATGACGACCTTGAACCTGGACCAGCAGCTACAATGACGATGATGTTTGAAATAAACCGGAACTAAATGATGTGCAGAATATGCCTTATTGCTATAGTGAGGAACTATGTGGTGTATGACTTATTTTTTGGTCGTTTAAATAACTTTGTTTTATGTCGATTTTTATTGAAATGGGACTTCCAAATAGGTAATCATTGCCTGTACTCGGGATCTTGGTGGAATATGTGAAAATTGCTTTACAAAACTGGGGAGGGGCTTTTAGTTCAAAATTTTTCCAGAGGGGCACGTGTTTAGTTTTATTTCTTACATGAATATATTTTTTTCTTAAGTTGTTTCGTTATTCGTTAGGCGTTTCGTTTGTTAACACTTTTAATTTTTTTTATTATTGAAATTTCGTATTAAATTTTCTTCTCTAACAATAATTTTCCAATTGGACACTCGTTTTTTCACTGCCTTGTAAAAATGAAAGAAAAAACAAAATCACTTTGAACGAACTTTGTGTATATTTCTTTATATGCGACACGGAGACACGGACTGTGGTTGATGATTTTAATCGGTTTTGTTAATATTTGTCGGAAGCGAAACAAAATTAAAACTAAATTAATAATATTTATTTAATATTTTTTTCGAGAAGCTCTTTAACAACAAAACAGTGAAAATTTTCCCATTTCTCGTCGTCTATACTCGTATCGACAAAATTTTCTATTCTTTTGAGTTTCTTTGTCGTTTTCTTTGCCGCCCGCCTGGCATTATGTGGTGGGGCTTGTTGGAGGGGTTGGTTGCTGCTGTGTTGTGTGTAAAAACGTATTTGCCATATAGCAGCAAGAAAAATCATCCCTTGTTTTTGTTAGCTTTTCATTTTTATTATGTTTTTCATCTGTTTTTGTCGTTTCATTCTGCCCATCGTATTGTTGTTTTTCATGCTTTCATTTTGCGTGTATTTTTCTCTAGTGTATATAACAACACTCACTCTCTCACCGCTCTTGAGTTTACTATACGCTCGTATACAATTGAAATACTATCAACAACAAAACCCCCAAACAAACCCCAACCACCTCCGATGAAAATTCCGTTGAATTTTCCCAGCACATGTTTTTGTTGGAAAAGAAGAAATTTATTGTTTTGAACAGTGAAAGTTCTTTTCCCCAAAAGCTCTTATTTTTTAGTAGTAAAGCTTTCTATATGTCTCACAAACTTTCTTTCCGGTATACATACATATAACGGTATATGGTTGTTGTCGGGACTATAATGTGATATATGAGAAAAAAGCTTACACTGCGAAACCTTCAGTAAAATAGTGCAAGTGGGAGGAATATTTCAATGTAGTTGTTGCCACTTGTGGAGACTACAACGTATAGATAAGTTATGGACATCGTATATGTATACTTACATACATACGATGCTAAAGTCTGTTGGGTGACGTAGGGGATGGAAGATACCAAGGAACGGTCCTGACCGGCTTTAACATGACAAAGCCCAGGATTTATCTTGGTCCCTCTTTCATCTCAAGTGGACACTGACCTCCCCGTGGTGTCACCTGGGGAGCTACCTTTAACACCCGTTAAAGGTAGTGAGCTAACATGTGCCGCGCGTTCACCCATAAGAACGTTAAAAACTTGGGTTTGGTCAGTAACCCTCCCCTAGAAAAAGCAGCCTACTATTGAAAAAGGAACAAAAAGAAAAACAAATCCCTCTAAAGTTGACGACCCCCGCAAACGTTTTAAGGACCATGATCTGCGAATATGCACCTGGAATGTTCGCACACTTTATGGAGAAGGTGCAGTTTACGCATTGGCTGATGCACTTGAAAAGTACAAGGCCGACATTACTGCCATACAGGAAATTCGATGGAACGGGAAAGGACAACAACACCTAAAGGTCACGCACTGTATTATAGCTGCCATGACACAAAGCATGAGTTTGTTTGCAGATTTGTAGTTGGTCGGAGGTTAAAACATCTGGTCTCCAGCTTCACACCAGTGAATGACAGACTCGCTGTGCGCTCATGCTCCTACTGAAGACAAGGACGAACAGACCAAAGATATATTTTACGAGCGCTTAGAAGAAACTTATGACCGTTGCCCTGCCCATGACATTAAAATTATTCTAGGCAAATTTAATGCCAAAATTGGAAAGGATTGGCCCAACAGTCGGGAAATTCAGTCTCCACAGTGAAACATCTGACAATGGTATGAGGCTGATAGACTTTGCAGCTGCAAAAACATGGTAGTTAGCAGTACCAGGTTTAAGCATCTCGATATTCATAAGGGCACCTGGCTGTCTCCAGATCAAAGAACAAGTAATCAAATTGATCATGTTCTTATAGATGGAAGACTTTCGTCGAGCGTGTGGATGTCGATCGTTCCGAGGAGCAAACAAAGATTCGGACCACTACCTTGTTGCAACAAAGGTACTTACCCGTCTAAACGTTGCAAATAAAGCACGAACAGATACAACGCGGAAGTTGGAGATCGGTAAGCTGCAAACACAACATATAGGCACATCATTAAGGAATAGAAGTATATCTGACTATTTAATAAGAATGATTGATAGTTATCTTGATAACAGAAAACTCTTATATGACACTGACGAAGGAGTCAAATCATACACGATAACATCTGGAGTACCACAAGGATCGATACTTGGTCCCTTCCTCTGGAACCTAATGTATGATAGCTTATTAAACATGAGTTTCCCACCTGGTACCAAACTAGTGGGTTACGCGGACGACGTAGCGCTTATCGACGACCAAACCTCAGCACCACTTGTCGAAATCATAGTAAATGATAGCTTCGCTCGAATTTCAAGATGGCTTGCATCAAAAAAGTTGACACTTGCTGCAGCCAAAACAGAAGCAATACTCGTAACGAGAAGGCGAAAGTTTAGCTACCCTAAAATTAGCGTTGACGGTTACAATATAGAAATAAGCAAAACGTTAAAATACTTAGGAATGGTCCTTGACTGCAAGTTATCTTTTGAACCGCATGTCAAAACCATATCGGAGAAAGCGCTGGCAACTGCTAAGAACCTTGTAAGGTTGATGCCAAGTATGAAAGGCCCGAACCAGTCAACAAGGAGACTAATATCTTCAGTAGCTTATGCGCAAATGGCGTACGCGGCTCCTATCTTCAGCGAAAAAATTGCAAGAAGCACACAACTACGTAAACATCTAGAGAGAGTACAAAGGGCGTTCACGATACGAGTCATATCGGCATATCGAACAACGTCCACAGCGGCACTGTCCGTGCTAGCGCGTATACCACCGATTCATCTAACCCTACGCGAAAGGAGTTACATATACGAGCAACGAAAGTCACTTCCAAACGGATACACAAAAAGGGAGGTTTTAAACATTAAAAGCGAAGCCCGAAGAAGGCTATTCCAAGAATGGCAATCCTCATGGAATAACAGTGTTCAAGGCAAATGGACCTTTAAAATAATTCAACATATAGAACCTTGGGTAGAAAGAAAATATTGTCAACTCAACTTCTATTTAACCCAAATTTTCAGCAATCATGGCAATTTTGGGAGCTATCTTTTCAGATTCCATTTAAAAAACAACGCAGTATGTGAACTATGCCACCAGGGCGAAGACAATGTGGAACATACACTTCTACATTGCAAAATTTGGGAGGATGAGAGAGTGCGTTATGAAATACCTAATCATATAACCATCGATAAATTTTTCGATGAAATGCTGAAGTCGAAGAGTGTATGGACGACATACACAACATTTGTACAAACAATTATGGCGGAGAAAAACAAATATTGCCTAAGACTACAGTCGAACCCCTAATCACAACATACAATGGATGGGGGAGTAGATACAACGACGAAGCTGATAAACCCAGTCTAAGAACTTCACTCCGAAGTAATGCGAAAGCGGTCCCGGAGTGGTTGTTCCAGTGTAGGGCCACTATTGATAGCGCGCTATCATTACGCCCATTAAAAAAAATAATAAAAAAAATAGACACAGCATATTCCACTCAATTAGCCCAATTGCTTAATGAAAGCACTCCTCGTCCCGATAACATATCAGCACAATGGCAAAATATTGCCCACTCCATGCAAACAGCCTCAAAATCCATACTTCGATACCAGAAACCTCCACCAAGGAATCCATGGTATGACCAAGAGTGTCGTGCTGCTACAGAAGAGAAAATGCGGCATATAGGGCTACTTTACAATCAGTAGCAACGCGTAGCGCACGAGAGAGGTATCGGGAGAAAAGGAGAGAGGAGAAACGTATTTTCCGCAGGAAAAAGAGAGAAATGGAAAGACGGGAGTGTGAAAAATTCAAGATGTACAGGAGCCAGAATGAAGTCCGAAAATTCTACCAAAGAGTGAAACATCAAACTGATGGCTTTGGTACAGGCACATCCTCCTGTAGAGACCAGCAAGGTAATTTGGTAGCTGATAAAGATACTTTGTTCATGATATGGAAAGAACGTTTCTCCAAACTGTTGGTATCCGATAGTAGCGAAGACGGCGAAGATACCACAGATCGAATCCCAGAAGATGGTGTTAAATGTATACCGCCCAGTCAAGACGAGGTAAAGACAGCAATAAGTTGGCTGAAGAATAAAAAGGCAGCAGTAGCCGATGACTTACCAGTCGAGCTGTTCAAAAACGGAGGCGACACGCTGATAAGGTGTATTCTTCAGATAGTTAGCACCATCTGGCAGAAAGAACGAGTAGCCGACGATTGGAACCTGAGCATCCTTTGTCCCATCCATAAGAAAGAGATAAGAATTTATGCTCCAACTATAGGGGCATAAGTCTTCTCCCTATCGCCTACATGATAGTGCCAGGGATATTGTGCGAACGACTAAAGCCTATGGTCAATAAAATAATTGGACCATACCAATGTGGCTTTAGACCTGGAAAATCCACCATTGACCAGATATTTACCCTGCGGCAAATCCTGGAGAAGGCCCAAGAGATGCAGATCGACACTTACCACCTTTTTGTTGATTAGAAAACAGCCTTCGACAGCCCGCTACGTTCAAAGGTATTCCAAGCCATGTCTGAATGTGGTATCCACTCAAAGCTCATTCGGCTTTGTAAAATAACTCTAACTGACACAAGATCTTCAGTTAAAATAGGAAAGAACCTCTCCGAAGAGTTTGGCCGACGACATTGACATCATGGGTCGATCGGTAAAGGATATAACTGACACCTTCGCAAAAGTCGAAAGAGAATCTGCTAAAGTGGGTCTGGCGGTTAACGGCGAGAAGACCAAGTTGATGGTGTCGACGCGCAATGCGTCCATAGAAGAAGAATAGTGTTGGCCTACAGATGCTACTTCGGGCTGAGTAAGCAGTTTAGGAATAAAGCCAAATCTCGTCAAACAAAAACAACGCTTTAAAAAACACTGATACTTCCCGTGCTGATGTATGGTTCCGAAGCCTGGGTAGTTGCGCAAGCAGATAAGGCATTGTTTGGCGTGTTTGAGAGAAAAATTCTTCGAAAGATCTTCGGACCGATATGCATTGACGGTGAATATCGACGTCGCATGAACCACGAGCTGCTGTATCTGCTATACATCGACATCCGTATAGATAAACGTATCGAGCTGAAGGAGTGGATCGATATGGTTTATCTTCGAACTTAAGCTAAGTTTGGACAAAATATTACGAAGGCAAAATTTTTGACCGTATCGGTTGATCCGTTCGAGAGTTGTGGTGCGTCCAGCCAGCCAGACGGAAGTACATGGCTAAAACGACTCCAAATTGCCTGAAACAGATTTCATCCAAACTTAATTGGGGTCTAAAATAATTATGTCGATAAGGCACCTTTTGATTGTATGAAAGTGTATATAACCTCGTTAGCCTAAAGACTGAGGGTATAAAAATGCCATACCAAAATGTGGACCTATGTTCGCAATTTTAAGGGGGCTATTGTCTATAATTCGGTGGATACATTTTCTGACCACCTTACAATGCCAAATTTCAGTAAATTTACGCCGTAAATGTAGGTAATAACTTCCAAATACCCATTCAACCACATTCAAAATTAACGCAAATATAGATGTAGATATTATCTTGAAAATAATTGAAATTATCTGAGGGTGCGCTTTAACTAATTTTAAATGAAAGGATTTTTGCGGATTTTGAAACAACAATGTTCATGACGAGAAAAATAAAATAAAAACAAAATCGCCAGAGGGATTTCCAAATAAATCGATGTCAATGTTCACAGCTTTTTTTAGGTTTTCACGATTATGCTTGGAAACCGTAAGTCCTATCGTAAACGGACCAAGAAAATGCAGTGAAATTACTTTAAAAGATTGACCGTAACCAAAGTCAAATTTGGACAATGCACTGATTGTATCGCCTCCACATAAACCAATGCCAAGTACGGTGCCCCTTAACTAATTTTGAATGAAAACCGCTTACACCTGAGAAGTTTTTGCGGATTCTAAAACAGCAATGTTCATAGATGAAAAATAATCCAAATTGAATAAATCGCGGCCAAAGTTCACAATTTTAGGTTTATCTTAGGTTTTCAGGATTTTGCTTGGAAGCAGCAAGTCCTATCGAAATGGCACTAAAGAAAATGTTGTAGCAGTGAATGGCCTCTATAAAATTTTCTTTAGTCCCATTTTGCCGCTTCCAAACAAAATCCTGAAAACCTAAGATAAACCTTAAACTGTGAACTTTGACCCTCTGGCGATTTTTATACCCTCAGCCTTTTGGGCTAGAAGGGTATATACACTTTGATACGAAAAATGTCTGTCTGGCTTGTGCGCACGATAACTCTCGGACAGTTCAACCGATTCGAACCAAATTTTGGGTATCGTAATATTTATACCCTCAGCATTTAAGCTAACGAGGGTATAAACACTTTCATACGGGCAAAATGTGCCTCATCGAAATAATGGTTTTAGACCCCAAGTATGTTTGGACGAAATGTGTTTCAGACAATTTGGAGTCGATTGAGCAATGTCCGTCCGTCTGTCTGTCTGGCTGGCTGGAGCGCACGATAACTCTCGAACGGATGAACTGATTCGGTTCAAATTTTGGCTTTCGCAATATTTTGCCCAAACTTAGATTAAGTTCGAAGATGGGCTATATCGGTCCACTCCTTCCGGTACCTCCCCCACAAAAGTTCGAAAATGTTCGGAAAAGTTGTGCGCACGATAACTCTTGCAGGGCATAACCGATTTGGTCCATACTTTGCCCATCGTAAAATGTGTACGAGACTTAGATAATGTACCAATATAGACTCAATCGGTCCACTCCTTCGGGTACCCCCCACACAAAATTTCGGAAAAGTTCAGTTTAGGGCCATCTCTCGAATCTCTCTGATTTTTGTTTCAGCAACTTGTATTCACTGCCCTCCATACGACGGTAAAAGTATTATTAGGGGCAAGTCCATACTTCCTGAGAAAATAACCTGAAAGTTGCAAAAAACCCCTATGACATCGTGTGAGGTGGTTGGAGCGCAAGATAACTCTAGAACGGATCTGCCGATACGGTCCAAAATTTGGCCTTAGTAATATTTTGTCCAAACATAGTTTAAGTTTGAAGATAAGCCATATCGGTCCTATCCTTCAGGTACCTCCCCTCTTAAAAGTTCAAAAATGTTCGGAAAATTTGTTCATACGGTAACTCTTGACGGGAGTGGCCGAAGTGGTCCATACTTTACACATCCTAATATATCTACTAGATATAGATCAGGTTCAAATATGGACTATATTTGTCCACTCCATCCGGTACCTCCCACATAAAAGTTCGGATAAGTTGAATTTAAGACCTGCTATCGAATCACTTTGATTTTTGTAGAAGCAATTTGCATTCGCTGCCTCAATTACGATGGTAAACGTTTTTTCAGGGATAAGTCCATACTTCTTGAGCAAACATCCCGAAGGGTGTAAAAACCCCCTATGGCACCATATGTAGTGGCTGGAGATCCACTTCCATAATGGTCAATGTAGATCCATTTCTTTTAGTATCTCCTCCGCAAAACTTTTGATCTCTAATCCTAATGAACATTTTTGTCGGTTCAAATTCCCAAAATTTTTAAATACCCTCAAATACATAGGTTTTTGGGGAAAAAAATTGTTTCAATATATACAGGCTGAGGGTATATCTCTGCCGGCAAAGCCGACTGATACTTTTTTACTTGTTTATCCAAACTTTAAGTTCGAAGATGGACCATATCGGTCAACTGCTTCTGGTAACTCCCCCACATAAGTTCAAAGTTTGTAAAATGGTCTGAACGATAACTCTCGAAGGGAGCAATCGATTTGGTCAAAACATTGCACATCGTATTATTCCTTCCAGATATAGATCGGGTTCGAATATGAACTATATCTGTCCATTCCTTCGGGTATCTCCCACACAAAATTCGGATAAAGTTAAGTTTAAGGGCTCCTCTCGAATGGTTTTGGAATTTTTTTCAGTAAGTTTTCCTTGCGGCTCCCTTTATGACGGTAGAATTTTTTTCTTGCGGAAGTCCATACTTCCTGAGATATTGGCCTAAAAACTCCAAGAAACCCTGACGGCACCAACCAAAATGGCAAATCCGCAAGATAAATCTCGCAGGGAATTTCTGATTGGTGCAGGCTTTACACATCGTATTATTTCATCCAGCCATGTATCTGGTTGGAATATGGATTGTATCGGTCCACTCCTTCGGGTACCACCCACACAAAAGTTCAAAATTTGTCTGTAAAATGGTCTGAACGATAACTCTCGAAGGGAGCAATCGATTTGTTCAAAACTTTACACATCGTATTATTCCTTCCAGATATAGATCGGGTTCGAATATGAACTATATCTGTCCACTCCTTCGGGTACCTCGGATAAAGCTAAGTTTAAGGGCTCCTCTCGGATGATTTTGGAATTTTTTTCAGTAAGTTTTCCTTGCGTTTCCCTTTATGACGGTAGAATTTTTTTCTTGCGCAAGTCCATACTTCCTGAGATATTGGCCTAAAAACTCCAAGAAACCCTGACGGCACCAATCAAAATGGCAAATCCGCAAGATAATCCTCGCAGGGAGTTTTTGATTGATGCAGGCTTTGCACATCGTATTATTTCATCCAGTCCAGTATGGGATTGAAATATAGACTATATCGGTCCACTCCTTCGGTTACCTCCCACACAAAATTCGGATAAAGTGAAGTTTAGGAGCTTCTCTCGCATCGTTTTGACTCTTTTTCAGTAGATTGTTGGAGCGGCCTTATTTACAATGGTACATTTTGTTCCGGAGTAAGTCAATACTACCTAAGATAGTGGCCCAAAAGCTTCAAAACCCTGTCGGATATTGTGCAAGATAACTCTAAAACTTTTTCAAAAATTTATTTCGAACTTATTTTACCCTCAGCATTTATGCTAACGAGGGTATATGCACTTTCATACGGGCAAAATGTGCCTCATCGAAATAATGGTTTTAGACACCAAGTATGTTTGGACGAAATGTGTTTCAGGCAATTTGGAGTCGATTGAGCAATGTCCGTCTGTCTGTCTGGCTGGAGCGCACGATAACTCTCGAACGGATCAAGCGATTCGGTCCAAAATTTGGCTTTCGTAAAATTTTGTCCAAACTTAGTTAAGGTTCGAAGAAGGGTTATATCGGTCCACTCCTTCCGGTACCTCCCCCACAAAAGTTCGAAAATGTTCGGAAAATTTGTACGTACGATAACTCTCGAAGGGCTTATCCGATTTGGTCCATACTTTGCACAATGTGTACCAGATTTAGAAGAGGTTTAAATATGGACTATATTTTTCCACTCCATCCGGTACCTTCCACACAAAATTTCGGATATATTAACTTGAAGATCTGCTATTGAATCACATTGATTTTTGTTGAAGGAACTTGCATTCGCTGCCTCAATTACGATGGTAAACGTTTTTTCAGGGGCAAGTCCATACTTCTTGAGAAAACAGCCGAAGGATGTAAAAACCCCCTGTGGCACCATATGTAGTGGCCGGAGATCCACTTCCATAATGGTCTATGTCTATCCATTCCTTTAAGTATATCCTCCGCAAAACTTTTGATCTTTAATCCTAATCCTAATCAATATGAAGCGACAATCATACACCGGAATTTTTTTAAACCCCCCTAAATACATAAGTTTTTTTGGGAAAAAAATGTTTCAATATACTTAGGCTGAGGGTATATGGGCAATATTATTGAAAATTTAACATCGTTGAAGCCAAGGTTTACCCCTCTATAACTCGCGAATAGTGGTTGTATATTGTACAATTTAAATGCTTTTGGATAAAATGAAATGTTTTTAGACTTGGCAAAAAATATTGGGTTTCAAAGTTGATTTGCGTGGAAGCTGTGGCTATATTTATGTTAAAAAATGGGCAAAAATGGGTTGAAGCCAACGTGTCTTTTTTTGTTTTCTCTCGATTTGTGATTAAACCACACTTTTTACGATTTTCCCGTTAAAGTAAAAGTAGAAGGCAACTAAATAAGGATCATCTCACTAGTGTATAACTTCTCAAAATTTGATCTGCGTCTACCATTAAATGATGCTGACATTTTGAAGCCAGATTTTAAGTGTTTTTTGAAATTTTCTTATAATTTCGTTCCGCAAACAGGTTTTTCAAAAAATCATATATAGGAATGAAGAACTCACGATTCTGATTTATTTGATATATGTGTCGTGAATGTAGCCTACACAGCTTCAGAGAAATCTGTATCCAAATACGAAAATTTTGTGTGAACAAATTTCTAAAAATCGTATTTTTCGGGCCTAATTTTTACAATTGGCATTCGATTTACTCGTACTTGATTGCAAATTTTTGATTTTTACGTTGCGGATCTAATAAATCAATACTCGTGAAATTCCAGCTACTAAAACGCGAGATACGAGAAATTCCAAGGTAGGAAAATCACCTAATATTGTTTTTGAAAATATCGCGCATTTTATCGCGTATTCTGTCGGCAGCTTGCACTGCTATAAAAAAACTAGTGCAGGATCTTCCTTTTTGCGGAAACAAAGATTTAAAAACTTCACTGATAAGGGAACTACATTCATTTTATCCCAAAAATAGTGTGTGATGCTACATCCACGGTTCTTGACTGATTGCCTTGAAATAGGTATATATCGATGCAGATTTTCATGGTGACACTAAAACCGGATGCGGAACGAAATTGTATGAACTTTGGGAAAATTAGCGATGTTTTATAGGTTTTTTAATGCTAAGATGCAGCCGATGCTACATCTTAGCGTCCAAATTATATTTCGAAAAATATATACAAATTAAAAGATATGGTCTTGCTGTACATGAAAATCACATGCGGACAAAACGATTTTGATAATTACGCGATTTACACATATTTTAATAATGCATATAAGTTAAAGCCGTTTATTTAAACTCTGTTTCCGTTTAAGAAGTCTAATGATTAATTTCAACAACCCGATAACTTTCCTCAATAGGAAACCTTCTATGTGAATGTAGATAAAGCAAAATCCACCCATTTTCTTGGGAGTTTCAAGGAAAATAAAAGAAGTACTCTTATAGAATTTTTCCAATATTTTCGACTCTAGAATGCGTGTGAAAACTATTATTCCAAACCAAAATTAGTTTTTTGTAACACAAATATGTGCTTATTTTGGCTATAATATCCTAACTACTATCCCGATGATTATAAGTTTGGTCTCATTTGATTCCCCGTGAAGTCTTTATTTAAAACTGTTACTTTTTTGTAATTTTTGACGGGTATATGGAGCTATATTTTAAAAAAATTCGGATTACATTTTAAATTTTGTCAATTTTTTGTAAATTCCGCGAATGCTGAGAAACATTTTACAAGTATTATGCAATCTACTTAATGACGTCACTTCGTGATAACTTTTTAGTGACAATTGTGCTCAATAAAATAATTAGCGTGTTTATAATAATTTTTTCTTAAAAGCAGAAGTAAAACCGCGATAACATTTGTCCGCAACAACCAAAAATTTGCTCGCGAGCGGATTTGTACTGGGGAATTTTTTCTTAACCTATGTACCAAAAATCGTTAATGTAGCGCGAAAAGAAAAAATTCAATTTTTTGGAAATGGAATATGAAATAATTGGCAGTTTTGCCCATATATCTGTCGGCAAAGCCGTCTGATACTTTTTTACTTGTTTGTTTTTTATTTTTCTCATCTATGAACATTGTAGTTTCAAAATCCGCAAAAACTTCCCAGGTGTAAGTACCTTTCATTTAAAGTTAGTTAAGGCGCACCGTGATCTGTTAAGAAATTACTATGCTCGAACAACAAGAGGATGTGCTTCCAATGTCATTAGCTGTATATTTCGCTTGTTTCGGAATATGTTCTCTAAAATGGTGTGAACGATAACTGTCGAAAGGAGCAATCGATTTGGTCCAAAATTTGCCGTATTATTGCATCCAGTCATGTATCAAGTTGGAAAATGGACAATATCAATCCCGTCCTTTGGGTACCTTACTTACTTACTTAGCTGGCCCATTACAGAACATTTGTTCTATAGGCCGAACTAAGAAGAGATCTCCATTCCTCTCTATTTGTTGCTTCGCACTCTGGAATACCGCGCCTTTTCATCTCATCATCCACTTGTTTGCGCCAGCTATTCCTTCGCCTGCCAATTCTGCGTGCACCGCCAAGCGGTCCGTATTTATACGCCTTTTTAGCGGGTTCATCATCGCTCATTCTTATGATATGGCCTAGCCAACGCAATCGCTGCATCTCGATACGTTTAACTATATTGATGTCGTTGTATAGCAGATACAGCTCGTGGTTCATGAGACGTCGATATTCACCGTCAACGCAGATTGGTCCGTAGATCTTTCGAATAATTTTTCTCTCAAACACACCAAGCACTGCCATGTCTGCTTGCGCAAATACCCAGGCTTCGGAGCCATACATCAGCACGGGTAGTATCAGTGTTTTGTAGAGCGTTATTTTTGTTTGACGAGATGTGGCTTTGTTTTTAAACTGCTTACTTAAACCAAAGTAGCATCTGTTGGCCAATACAATTCTTCTTTTTATTTCACAACTGATGTCGTTTGTTGTGTTTACGGAGGTGTCGAGGTAGACGAAGTCTTTTACTACCTCAATATTATAGGAACCAAATTCCACAGTCGGTCCGAGCTCAATGGACGCATTGCGCGTCGACACCATCTTCTCACCGTTTACCGCCAGACCCACTTTAGCAGATTCTCCTTCGACCTTTATAAAGGTATCAGTTACTTCTTTTACTGATCGGCCCATGATGTCTATATCATCAGCATAAGCAAGTAACATGTGACTATTGGTGTAGATTGTGCCACTTCTTTTGACGTTTGCCTCTCGTATAACCCTTTCTAGCAGGATGTTGAAGAGGTCACACGAAAGGCTGTCTCCTTGTCTGAAACCTCTTTTGGTACCAAACTCTACGGAGAGGTTCTTTCCTATTTTAACTGAGGACCTTGTGTCAGTAAAAGTCATTTTACAAAGCCGGATGAGCTTTGCGGGGATACCAAATTCAGACATGGCTTGGAATACCTTTGAACGCAGCGGGCTGTCGAAGGCTGCTTTATAATCGACAAAAAGGTGGTAGGTGTCGATCTTCATCTCTTGGGTCTTCTCCAGGATTTGCCGCAGGGTAAATATCTGGTCAATGGTGGACTTGCCAGGTCTAAAGCCGCATTGGTATGGTCCAATTATCTCGTCGACCATAGGCTTTAGTCGTTCGCATAATACCCCTGACACGATCTTGTAGGCAGTAGGGAGTAGACTTATGCCCCTATAGTTAGAGCATACAGTCTTATCTCCCTTCTTGTGGACGGGGCACAGGATACTCAGGTTCCAATCGTCGGGTACTCGTTCTTCCTGCCAGATGGTGCTAACTAGCTGATGAATACACCTTATCAGCGTGTCGCCTCCGGTTTTGAACAGCTCGGCTGGTAAGCCATCGGCCCCTGCTGCCTTATTATTCTTCAGCCAATTTATTGCTGTCTTTACCTCATCTTGGTTGGGCGGTATACATTCAATACCATCTTCTGGGATTGGGACTGTGGTATCTTCGTCGTCTTCGCTGCTGTTGGATACCAACAGATTTGAAAAATGTTCTTTCCATAACCTGAGTACACTATCTGTATCAGTTACCAACTTACCTTGCTGGTCTCTACAGGAGGATGTGCCTGTACCAAAGCCATCAGTTTGATGTTTCACTCTTTGGTAGAATTTTCGGACTTCATTCTGGCTCCTGTACATCTCGATTTTTCACACTCCCGCTTTTCCATCTCTCTCTTTTTCCTGCGGAAAAAACGTTTCTCCTCTCTCCTTTTCTCCCTGTATCTCTCTCGTGCGCTACGCGTTGCTACGGATTGTAAAGAAGCCCTATATGCCGCATTTTTCTCTTCGGTGGCAGCACGACACTCCTGATCATACCATGCATGGAGTGGGCAATATTTTGCCATTGTGCTGATATGTTATCGGGACGAGGAGTGCTTTCATTAAGCAATTGGGCTAGTTGAGTGGAATATGCTGTGGCTATCTGTTGTGATTGCAGCTTACCGATGTCTAACTTTCGTGTTGTGTCTGTTCATACTTTGTTTGCTACGTTTAAGCGGGTGCGTACCTTTGCTGCAACAAGGTAGTGGTCCGAATCAATGTTTGCGCCTCGGAACGATCGTACATCCAACACGCTCGATGAATGTCTTCCATCTATCACAACATGATCAATTTGGGTTCTTGTTTTCTGATCTGGAGACAGCCAGGTGCCCTTATGAACATCGAGATGATTAAATCTGGTACTGCTAACTGCCATGTTTTTTGCATCTACAAAGTCTATCAGCCTCATACCATTGTCAGATGTTTCACTGTGGAGACTGAATTTCCCGACTGTTGGGCCAAAGATATTCTCCTTTCCAATTTTGGCATTAAAATCGCCTAGAATGATTTTAATGTCATGGGCAGGGCAACGGTCATATGGATGACGTAGGGGATGGAACATACCAAGCAACGGTCCTGACCGGTTTTAACATGGCAAAGCCCAGGATTTATCTTGGTCCCTCGTTCATCCCAAGTGGACACTGACCTGCCCGTGGTGTCACCTGGGGAACTGCCTTTAACACCCGTTAAAGGTAGTGAGCTAACATGTGCCGCGCGTTCACCCATAAGATCGTTAAAAACTTGGGTTTGGGCGTCGGGTTAGTAACCCTCCCCTAGAAAAAACAGCCTACTATGAAAAAACGAAAGAAAAGAAAACAAACCCTCTTTGGGTACCTCCCATTCAAAATTTGGGAAAAGTGTAGTTTGAGGATTCGTCAGGGATCTATTTGATTTTTTCAGAAGGTTGTTTTCACGGTCCCTTGTACAATGGTAAATTTTTTCCTTTTTTGATTTTCTTCTTTTTTAGCTCAACGGTACAGATTCCACATATTTTGAAACAAACTCGTGATCAATATATTTTGTATATGGCATAATTATTGATTTTGCTTCTTTTTCAGAGGCTATAGGGTATATAGGAGATATACCCTCCGTCAGCACAGCTGACTGACTTTCTTAATTTGTATTTAAATTTTCTGTTTAAATTGGGTGCAATTTAGCATTAAGGCTTCGTAGTGACGAAAAGATTTCTCCGACAATAGTTGTGGACATAGGTCCACGTTTTGGTATAGCCCACTCAACAACGATATCGCCCAATTTCAAAAATTTTTAGCTGACCGAATTTGGTTTGGTGATAGTTTACGCAGTGGTCAAGAAAATTCACCTAAAATTGTGGGCAATATTACTTCCGTAAGAAAAGAAAACTAATTATTCCATATTAGTACAGAATAGTTCATGGTGTATGTTTTTACTTGTTTTTCACTAGGTAAGTACCTAAATAAAGGTACTATACTATAAACTATACTCATCACCAAAAAAATTATGATCCTGGCTACGCCCTTGACACTCACTGTATGTCAAACATTCCAATGGAAAAGTCAAATGGCGTCTGGGAACGCGTAGCGTTTTCAATGCCTTCCTTTTCTATTCCTTTTAGATATCCAAGGACAAACTAAAGATATGACAGTTGCCCTGCCCATGACATTAAAATCATTCTAGGCGATTTTAACGCTAAAAATGGAAAGGAGAATATCTTTGGCCCAACAGTCGGGAAATACAGCCTTCACAGTGAAACATCTGACAATGGTATGAGGCTGATAGACTTTGCAGCTGCAAAAAACATGGTAGTTAGCAGTACCAGATTTAATCATCTCGATATCCATAAGGGCACCTGGCTGTCTCCAGATCAGAAAACAAGAAACCAAATTGATCATGTTGTGATAGATGGAAGACATTCATTGAGCGTGTTGGATGCAAACATTGATTCGGACCACTACCTTGTTGCAGCAAAGGTACGCACCCGCTTAAACGTGGCAAACAAAGTACGAACAGACACAACACGAAAGTTAGACATCGGTAAGCTGCAATCACAACAGAGAGCCACAGCATATTCCACTCAACTAGCCCAATTGCTTAATCAAAGCACTCCTCATCCCGATAACATATCAGCGCAATGGCAAAGCATTGTCAACTCCATGCAAACAGCCGCAAAATCCATACTTGTATACCAGAGGCCTCCACCAAGGAATCCATGGTATGATCAGGAGTGTCGTGCTGCCACCGAAGAGAAAAATGCGGCATAAAGGGCTACTTTACAATCCATAGCAACGCGTAGCGCACGAGAGAGATACAGGGAGAAAAGGAGAGAGGATTTCTCCTATATTTTCCGCAGGAAAAAGAGAGAGATGGAAAAGCGGGAGTGTGAAAAAATCGAGATGTACAGGAGCCAGAATGAAGTCCGAAAATTCTGCCAAAGAGTCAAGCATCAAACTGATGGCTTTGGTACAGGCACATCCTCCTGTAGAGAATAGCAAGGTAATTTGGTTACTGATACAGATAGTGTTCTCAGGATATGGAAAGAACATTGTTCAAAACTGTTGGTATCCTACAGCAGCGAAGACGACGAAGATACCACAGTCCCAATCCCAGAAGATGGTATTGAATGTATACCGCCCAGCCAAGATGAGGTAAAGACAGCAATAAATCGGCCGAAGAATAATAAGGCTGCAGGAGCCGATGGCTTACCAGCCGAAATGTTCAAAACCGGAGGCGACACGCTGATAAGGCGTATTCATCAGCTAGTTAGCACCATCTGGCAGGAAGAACGAGTACCCGACGATTGGAACCTGAGTATCCTGTGCCCCGTCCACAAGAAGGGAGATAAGACTGTATGCTCTAACTATAGGGGCATAAGTCTACTCCCTATTGCCTACAAGATCGTGTCAGGGATATTGTGCGAACGACTAAAGCCTATGGTCAACGAGATAATTGGACCATACCAATGCGGCTTTAGACCTGGCAAGTCCACCATTGACCAGATATTTACCCTGCGGCAAATCCTGGAGAAGACCCAAGAGATGCAGATCGACACCCACCACCTTTTTGTCGATTATAAAGCAGCCTTCGACCGCCCGCTGCGTTCAAAGGTATTCCAAGCCATGTCTGAATTTGGTGTCCCCGCAAAGCTCATCCGGCTTTGCAAAATGACTTTAATTGACACGAGGTCCTCAGTTAAAATAGGAAAAGAGGTTTCAGACAAGGAGACAGCCTTTCGTGTGACCTCTTCAACATCCTGCTAGAAAGGGTTATACGAGAGGCAAACGTCAAAAGAAGTGGCACAATCTACACCAATAGTCACATGTTACTTGCTTATGCTGATGATATAGACATCATGGGCCGATCAGTAAAAGAAGTAACTGATACCTTTATAAAGGTCGAAGGAGAATCTGCTAAAGTGGGTCTGGCGGTAAACGGTGAGAAGACCAAGTTGATGGTGTCGACGCGCAACGCGTCCATTGAGCTCGGACCGACTGTGGAAGTTGGTTCCTATAATATTGAGGTAGTAAAAGACTTCGTCTACCTCGGCACCTCCGTAAACACAACAAACGACATCAGTTGTGAAATAAAAAGAAGAATTGTATTGGCCAACAGATGCTACTTTGGTTTAAGTAAGCAGTTTAAAAACAAAGCCACATCTCGTCAAACAAAAATAACGCTCTACAAAACACTGATACTACCCGTGCTGATGTATGGCTCCGAAGCCTGGGTACTTGCGCAAGCAGACATGGCAGTGCTTGGTGTGTTTGAGAGAAAAATTCTTCGAAAGATCTACGGATCAATCTGCGTTGACGGTGAATATCGACGTCGCATGAACCACGAGCTCTATCTGCTGTACAACGACATCAATATTGTTAAACGTATCGAGATGCAGCGATTGCGTTGGCTAGGCCATATCATAAGAATGAGCGATGATGACCCCGCTAAAAAGGTGTATAAACACGGACCGCTTGGCGGTGCACGCAGAATTGGCAGGCGAAGGAATAGCTGGCGCAAACAAGTGGATGATGAGATGAAAGCGAAGCAACAAATAGAGAGAATTGGAGATCTTTTCTTAGTTCGGCCTATAGGACAAATGTTCTGTAATGGGCCAGCTAAGTAAGTAAGTAAGGACAAACTAACTCAGCAATAAAAATGCATGTATTATTTGAAATTGTACAATTAATATTATTTTTATTTATTCTTTGATTTTTTTTTACATATTTAGAATGAAGTAATATTCAATATTTTCGTTTTCTTCTACATTTCTTTTTAGAAAAGTAACATTTTTATGTATTTTTTGCTCTTTTAAAGAAACTATTGCTATTTGTTCTCTGTGGTTAGGGCATTGTTTGTATTTCATTTCATTTTTGGTTTTATTCTTTGGTTCATTTCGTTTATTTTCGTTAAAGATTTTTGTGGGTGTTTAAATTGTTAAATTTTGCAAAAGGAACAATTTTGAATAAGTTATACAAAAAATTTTATATTATTTATACCCATATAACGTTGTAAATTTTTGAAGATTCCAGGAAAAAATGTGGCGAACCAGCGCAAAAAATTTCTTCTAATCTTCTAGATTCGGTGTCTGTGTGTGTTGGAATAGTGGTACAACTTTGCTTTGTAAATACTTGAATTAGAGTGTGTTAATTTATATGTAAATATTTTCGCTTGTTTTTTTCATTTGCTTGCTTATTTTTTAATTGGAGTTTTTCTTCTTACAGTGAGCTGCTTAAGAGACTTCTTTTTTTGTAAAACGTTTTTGTTTTTGCAGTGGATAATATCGGAGAAGTTTATTTTGCAAATTGGTAGGTAGTTCCATTTGTAATTTGGCATTTATAGTAAGACAGGAATCGTTATTTTTTGTAGAGTTTTGTCTTTTGTAGATCTATTATTAGGTTAGTGGGGGTCTCTATTTTCTTTGGTTCATTAAGATTGTCCAATCTAATCACATTTAAAACTGTAGTTTTTCTTAAAGTCATTTTACATGTAAGTTTTTTTGTATAAATTTTTATTTTTTAGTAAAATATATTTTGAGTTCGGTATTAATATTTTAGTAAAGTGTTTATGTTTTTAGGGGTTTATCTACAATTCTATAAACTTTTTTTTATTTTTTTTTTTATTTTTTTTTGTTATCATGAAACTACATCTTGTCTTAGAATTTATGAATATCTTTTGTTGTTGGACGTCGAAAGGTAGTTGCTAGAGTTTAAAGTAATTATAAAAGGCGATTTTTTATGTATCTCTTCCAAAGCTTAATAAAATTTCTAGATCACAATTTAGGCAAATTTGAAACACTGTGGACATATGATGTAGGTTTATGTGAGAAACGCTAAAGTGGCATTACTGTAGCCTACACTAAACATACCTCACATAAACGTTATCTCTCATTTTATTAAACAAATAGCATAACATAGAGAAAGTAAAAAGAATTCATTAGAAAAATATCATTACAATAAGAAGCAACTTTTTTATAGACAGAGTTTGAATATTCACATTTTGTATATTTATTATGAAATAAATATTGGAAACAAATTACTCTACGAGCAATGATTATTTAGTTACAATTCGCCGTGAAGAAATCTATTCGTGGTGCTTATGTGAAAATATTGTTACGAATGTAACTGGTAGGTTTAAGTTAATTTAGTTTAATTTTCGTTAATTTAAAAATTTGAATTGTGACGTAAAGTTTTTTATTACGCAGTTACTTTATTTAAGCAACAACAACTACCATGTAGAATTCTCTTCATCATTCTAGTTCTTACTTTACCTTTTATTAATGTGCTTTTGTTTGTTTTGCCATAATCATGTAATTATCGTTTAGTTTGCTACTCTTGTATTTCTTGCATTTGTTTGTTTTTGTAATTACGTCATTAGTGTTCTTGTCCACTTGTATTGATCTTCGCCCATGTATGTGAGTATGGTTGTTCGCTTAGTGCGAATGTGCGTCTGTGTGTTCGTTGCACAGATTCGAGGTGTTACCAGATGTTCTGGATAACTCTCGAACAGGGAGATTTTGGGATAAATACAGGTGGAATCAGCAGCGGCGAGTTAGTTGTGTTTTAAGCGTTGAACTGAACAGATCGGTTAAAGAAGAGCTGCGTGCTAACTAGAGACAAGCTGCGTGCTTAGTAATTAAAGTCGGTTCCGAATAAGTGTAATAAAGTAAATAAAGCATTGTAGAAACGTAATCTGAAACGAACTCTGTTTTATTTGGTACAAATCGTACTGGGGAATAAAACAACGTCTACACGGAGATTAGTTAAATCTAATTCCGTAACAATATCAATGGCCCGAAGAGCAAGTAATTTAATTTATCATAATCATAAACATACTCAATTTAGTATAGTGTATTCTTTGCTACCTTTCGGGTAAGAAGTTCTAGTGCATAGACTTGTTGCACAAGAGCGAGTGACGGAAAGTCAATTGCTATGGACGAGAATTCTTGTTCTGGCTCACCGAGTTGGCCAGGAATTGTGGATCCGTGGTGGTAAACTTTAGAAGAGTTGGTGAGTTCCCCCAACACTGTACGACTATTTTATCAACCAATTTATCTATAGGTTTTATAGTTAGCGGGAGTCTGACATCTCTTGCCTCCGTATTCACTCCCGTGGATGGAAGACTGTCGACAATATACTAAATTTGTCAAGAATAAATGGTCTTAACGGCGCCCATGAACCGAGCGTGGTAGATAAACATGATCAAAGGCAAAAAGTCGTTTTAGACTTTATACTTTGATATTAAAAAATATCACTTCTCGATAGGAAAATCTGAAGTTGATCACAAAAAGTCGACGAATTCTTAACCCTTTAATGATCCCGAAGAAGGCAGAAGAAGAATAATTCAACGGCATCGGTTCATTGATACCGGATTAACCCGGAACCACACTACAGTTGAGTTCTTGCCAGTGGCGGCCATCTCAGTGTACATATGTTTGTATTTGTATCGTTTTTCTGTGTTGGGAGCAGCATTTACAGGAATGATTGATCCGTCCCGGTACGGAGGAAAAGCCAGGACCAATATGGATGTGCTTGGTTTGTCACATTTGACTTGTCCTTCTGAGGGACTATGATGCTGCATACTGCGTGAGCACAGTTCCTCTTTTCTACATTGATTGTTTTGTGTGTGTCAGTTTGTGATGCTTCCCAGCAAACCAAATGTCGGATGTCCGACATTTCTGAACAATTTCGGAAGCAACGTCGTTCAGATTTCGTTCCGATTTCTAAACGATTTTTCGTTGCGGAAATAGTTCAGATTTTGTACCGATTTCGTTACGATTTCGGAACTAATGTCGGAAAGAAATTTCCTTTCCGAATTTTCCAAGGATTTTCTTCAGATTTCGTTACGAAATCGGATCGAAATCGATACGATGTCGCTCCGACATTTCGTTCCGAAATTATGTCAACCACTTCATACAACTTTCGTTAAGATATCGTTACGATTTCGGATCAGACATCGGACGTATCGTCCGAATTTTGAACCGATTTCGTTAAGATGTCGGTACGATTGGTTTGCTGGGTTGCGTTAACGCAGCTTGTGTGAGTTTGTTTGTGTGCAAAAAATTGTGGTGATTTTCTGAACGTGGTGGGGGTGATTTTGAATATGAACGAAAGAAGCAAAAAGAACCAGAGAAGCTAAAACAACGAGATGAACGATATGATCTACTGAACGATATCAGCTAACTGAACCATTGATTGTGTTGTGTGTGATAATTTGTGATGCTTGCGCTAACGCAGCGTGTGTGAGTTTGTTTGTGTGTATAAAAATGGAGTTGGTTTTCTGAACGTGGTTGTGGTTTTGAATATGAACGAAAGAAGCTAAAAGAACGATTTGAACAATATGATTTACTGAACGATATGAGCTAACTGAATCATTGATTGTTTTGTGTGTGCAAATTTGTGATGCTTGCGCTAACGCAGCTTGTGTAAGTAGATTTTGTGTGTAAAACTAATTATGGTGGTTCTGCTGCTAATTTTGTAAGAAGCAATGTCTTGGCCATCAGGGATCTAAATGAACGACATAAACGAATGTGGTAGATACGGATCCTTTCGTTCTTGTCACGGAATCGTTCCTTGGAAACGGTTCGTTCATGAACGACACAACTCTACTCACAATCTCACGACGGTGAGTTCTATGATACCGGATTAACCCGGAGCCTCACAACCCCAGTGTTCCAGCCAGGTATACACATGTTTGTATTTGTAAAGGTTGTCTGTGTATGGAACAGCTTATCCCGAAACGCCTGCTCCGGATTCTTTTGGTCCGTGCCGGGACGGAGGAAAACGCAGGATCAATATGGATGAGTTTGGTTTGTGACATCTGCATCCAACACATGCTGCTTGAACACAGCCCCAAGTGAATCATCAGAATACGAGCAGCCGCACACACAGCACATAAGACTAGTCACTGCTGTTCCAATACCTGAAAATTAATCCGTTTTGCAATTTAATTACAATGGACTCTGAGGTAAGATCAGGAAGTAGTGAATAGTATGAGTCGGAAGAATATCATGGTCGCGGCGGTGCGGGAAACCAAGCTCAATAACAACTGCAGCTTACAGCGTTGTGATGGTTAAAGCGTACTGAGAAAGGATCGCACCAGAAGTAGAGGTGGGGGATTAGTTTTCCTATTGCATAAGTCTATTCAATGCGGACCAACATACATACATATATTGCTTGACCGACGCTCTAATGACCCGTACAATGTACATATGTGAAAATGCCGAGGTAGAGTTGCTTAACGTATACATTCCTCCGATAAATAGCATTTCTTCAGGTTATAGGCCAGCCAGCTTTTGGAATGAGTTGTGGTATTGGGTCCTTGCCAATAAGCAGAGGGGTATAGAGCTACCGGAGCAGATTGATAGCTCTACGTTTTGCTCAATGAGGATGTCTCTACCAGAATTAGAGGAGAGTGTCACAGGTCGCCTAACGTAACCATCGTGTCACCTGGTCTGACAAGTGACGTCACCTGACACCTTGTAGAGGGGTCAGATTGATATCTCTACGTCTCTACCAGAATTAGAGGAGAGTGTCATAGGTCGCCAGATGTAACCATCGTCGTCAAATGACGTCGCCTGACAACCTGTCGTTTCTCTTGGGTCAGACAATCTCTCCATAATTGTGTCCATAAGTAGACCGCCTGATTTCATTCACCAATCATAGGAAAGCTAACTGGCCTAGTGTCAGACATCAGCTTAACCTTTCTGAAGTTTGGGTAGCAGAGAGGACGTTCTAAAACATCATCGCAGCTGCAGCCGCTCGTTATACACCTGTTGGTCGAATACCCGAAGTGAGACACCAAATTTCCCAGTTGAGGCGACGGGATTGGCAAATGAGCATGATGAGCTTCGTCGTACCAGGGAGAGAGAGAGTTCACTAATCGCCGCTTCAGAGATCAGCCCAGGCCAAAGGACGTTCCAAGACATCATCACTGCTGCAGTTGCTCAACATAAACCTGTTGACCGAATACCCGAAGTGAATGAAAGGATTAGCAAATGAGCGTGCGCTCCAACTTCAGTGACCCCAGAGTCAGGGAGCTGGCACTGGAAGTAACAGGTTGGTGGTTGAGCATAATCTGAACAAGTGGTTAAATCATATGAAGAGGTGCTACATTGAAACCGGAATATGTGAATTTTGTAGAGTTGGGTAATCTAGTTCCTAGTTCCTTGTACTAGTTCCAAAACGTATGATTAACATCATGAAATGTAACGTGTGATATTAAGTATACGCAGTTTGTTCAAAGAAAAAATGTGGGCCATTGGAACTGCGAAGTGAACTATATAGTTCCAAATAGTTCCTTTGGCACAACTCTAGAATTTTGGGCAACGATTAAGTCACTCTTGAACCCTGGGAAGAAGGAAGATAGGACCTCAGTCACGTCTGGCGGCTATACGCTGACTGATCGAAGAGGTCAATTGACAATTTGTCAAGCACCCCAGGAGTGACAGGACGTAGAGAAGAGTACTACGTAGCATTCGATATCTTCCTGCCAAGTGAAACCACCACAATTACAATAGGTGATGCTGCGAATCACATCAGGAACGCTAAATCATCCAAAGCGTTAGACCCACACGTAATTTCAATAGTAATGCTCAAGCAACTGGAGTTGAAGTATTTAAAGGATGTCAGCAGTGGTGAATCGTACAGACTGATTTCTCTTTTGTCGCCCTAGCAACGAACTCTTAAGTCTTTACGCTCCCTAGCGTTAGAAATAGCTTTCCAGTTGACGATCATTAGCCTGGGTTTCGAGAGCAGCACAGCACGACAATAGCGCTACACGCCATCTCCACACACATATTAGTGGAGGACTCAACCACAGGGCTCAATCACGAGCAACTGGAATAGATAGCTGTGCGACAAGACAGATATGTCGAGTTTAATGTGGGTACCTGTCTTTCAGCCTAACCCCACGGTGTTCTCAACACCGGACGGAAACAATGCGTCCATCGGCGCCCTCAACACAAGTGTGAGTACCAATTCACGCCTTTAGTTTGGGACGGAGCCTATCTAACACTCCTGCCTTGCTATGGGTCAGACACACGGTTGAAAATGCAACTTCACATTTGAGCAAATGCTCTACCCGCGATTTGGGTATAACCCACAGCCAAACTGCCAGGCTAGATCTTTGAGACCTAGGGTACCTCCGGTCAGGCTTCGTAGTAAATAAACTACTAACAGTTGATCTCCAAACAGTTCGGGTGGCGCTCTACTTATCCAAAGAATTTGATACTGCCAAGCACTCTGCTGTTTGAGGACTTTGAGGAGACTACCCTCCTGCCAAGTTTGAAACGTTGGATAATCAATTATGTGTGTGGACACCAGACGTAAGCGGAATTCAGGAACAAGAAATCCAAGACCTGTAGAGTGAAACAGGGATTTTCCGAAGGTGGGGTATTATCTCCGAAATTGTTTAAACTCTACCCTTACAGTATTTTCCCAATCTGGACGACATAGAGATCGTTACGTTTGTGGATAATTGTGCGATCTTGGCGTCAGGTTCCTTCCCAGATGTCATTTGTAAAATGCTAATCTCCTATTTGCTTGATCTTACCAACTGTTTCCTTGCAAGGAATATGCAATATCCATCAATTAGTCTACGGTAACTCTGTTCCTTATACGAGGGCAGTTCGGAAACTTCTTAGCCTAGCACAAAAAGCGCGGTATAAACAGAAAAAAGTTAAGTGTTTTGGAAACTACCATATCTGTTATGAACACATGTTAAATTTTGTTTCGATCTGGCAACTCCTTCATATAGAAACAGGTGTTCAAAAAAGTCGCATCCGCAATTTTTTACAATGGAAAAATTAGAAATGCGTGCTGTCATTAAATATTTACATAAAAAAGGTTTATCGGGACAAGAAATTCATAATGATATGGTGAATGTGTTAGGTGAAAGTGCTCCTTCATATGCAACAGTAAAAAATTGGGTTGCTGAATTTAAACGTGGTCGTACAAGCATTGAAGATGAACCACGTAGTGGACGTCCAAAAACAGCAACAACAACATAAATTGTAGCCAAAGTGCATGATATGGTATTAAATGATCGACGAATAAAAGTGCGTGAAATTGCTAATATCATGGGCATCTCAAATGATCGAGTCCATTTAATTTTGCATGAAGAACTACAGATGAAAAGGCTTTCTGCAAGATGGGTGCCGCATTTGTTAACAGTCGATCAAAAACGCATAAGAATGAACATTTCTCAAGCTTGTTTGGATCGTTTTAAGCGAAATAAAATGGATTTTCGTTTCATAACTGTTGATGAGACATGGATCCACCACTATACTCCAGAGACAAAAGAACAATCCAAACAATGGACTGAAGCTGGAGGAAGTGCCCCAAAGTAGGCAAAAACAATTTAATCGGCTGGTAAGGTTATGGCAACGGTTTTTTGGGACTTCAAAGGTATTTTATTGATTGACTATCTGCAAAAGGGTAAAACAATAAATTCAGAGTACTATTGCAACCTTTTGGATCAATTAAATTTACAAATTCGAGAAAAACGTCCTAGCTTACAACACAAAAAAATAATTTTTCATCAAGACAACGCACCAGCGCACAAGAGTATTTTAACAATGGCTAAAATCAACGAATTAAAGTACGAGTTGCTTGACCACCCACCTTATTCTCCTGATTTAGCTCCCAGTGACTTTTACTTGTTCCCAAATCTAAAAAAAATCCTTACTGGTAAGCGTTTTACTTCAAATGAAGATGCAATTACAGTTGTAAACCACTATTTTGAAGACCTTGAGGAAAACTATTTTAATCAAGGGATAGAATTGCTAGAAAAGCGTTGGACTAAGTGTATTGAAGTTTCAGGAGATTATATTGAAAAATAAAAATATTTTTAAAAAACTAGCTATTCTCTTTCATTGATAGGCTAAGAAGTTTCCGAACCGCCCTCGTATGTACTGCGGAGATAATCATTGAGTTGAATGTCCTGGTTGATGGTAGGAGAATTCCGATAGCATGTTTAAGTTGCCCACAAAAGTCAGTAGTCACACGCGTAAAATTTGCGGTAAAGAAAATTGAGTTTTTGGGTGAGAGAGGGGACGAACTAGTACAGAGGGGCTCTTTCCTTCCCGCTATCTCCCAAAAACACAATTTTCTTTACCGCAAATGTTGCGCGTGTGACTACTGACAAAGATCAGAAGTAGGAATAAAGTCCTCAAATTGTCGCTATAAAAGCAAAAGTAGCAGGAGTGCAGACAAAGAAACTTTGTTGACCACATATGTATGTATTACGCGATAAGTGACAGGGTGACTCTGCATTTTTTGTTGGGATGCTATAAACTCGCACATTGTTGTTAAAATGCGCTAAAATCGTGATCTAGGTTATTTGCTTCTTCTTCCTCTTTTTTTTTCGGTAGAGATATTTTGTCACTTTGCATTTAAGTCTTTATGCAAATTGTTGGTTGGTGTTGTTAGGAGCTTATGATTAAAGATTAAAAAATATAATTGTTTAAAAATATAATTTTCGTTCATATAAACTCAAGTGGGCAAGATTCATACATACATTTAAATATATATAAAAAATTCGTTTATACATAGTAAGAAACCATTTTTGTTTTATTTTTTGTTTTGAAAAATAAATAAATTGCATTATTATTGTTGTAAAGTATTTTCGATTTTAAAGATTATTAATGTTGTAAGTTTTTTTTCTTATAAAGGAATAAAACGTTTTTTGATTATTTGTTTGCAGAACAATTTTGTGAGAGACCCGTATTTGGAAAATACTTGTTGTTGTATATTAGAAAATGTTTTTTTTTTGAGGTTGGAAAGCCAAATTTATATTGGAAATAATAAAGTAACAATTTGACGTTGGCCTTCCTCTGCTTTAAGAGATTTTTGCTTAATGTTTCTTTTTTTAATTTTCTTCACAACTATTGCTAAAACACTTATAAATTTTTGTTATTAATTTTATTATTGTTTCTTCTATAGTAAAATACATTTATTCGTTTAAATATTTTTTCAAAATATTGGATTATTATTGCATTGCATGTTTGTTTCCAATTGTTTTTTATTTTTATTTTTTGTTGTTAACAATTAACAAAGGTCCCTCTCCAGTTTTGTGGATTTTTCATTTAAAATTATATTATTTCTTATGTTATGATGTTATAAAAATGGTTCTATTTATTTTGTTTTTGTATATCACCTACATTTACACATATAAATAAATTATTACACAATATTTTTGTCTACATTTTTACAGAATTTTTATAACACATATCACAGAGTGTTATAGAGAAGGAATTACAGAAGTTATAGTAGAGAGAGAGAGAGACATTTTTGAAAGTGCTTAGAATGAGTTACATCCCATTATCGGTATCGACAATAAATATTTTTGTTAATATTTTTTATAAAAAAACTCACAATACAAAAATAACAACAATAAAATACAATTAAAATAAAACAAGCAATGAGTTTTTGTTGTAAAAGGCCAGTTGGGAGGACAGCACAATTTTTTTTTGAACTGTCATACAATTGCAGTGGCATTCCAGCAAAAATTTGGTTCAGTTAGCCATTATGTAACCCATTACATAGTAATGTAAATAAAAATAACTACTTATATTACTCCTTACTAAGTTATGAGTACGATGGCACAGAGCATGTGTAGTCGGACACACATAGGGTTGTGTGTTCAACGCTCACCGTCGGCACACGAGCTGTTTGTGGACAAAATAAAAAACAGTTGGTGGTGCACATGTAAGCGTTAAACAGCCCTTAATGCTCGTACGCGTGGCACAGTGTGTAGTGTGTCCGGCTACAAATCTGAAGTTCGCATGATCAAATCCAGCAAAGAGCGAAACAAAATAAAATAAAAATATGAAGTGTGTTAAAATGAAAACATATAGTTGTGGCTTCAATATTCCCAAAAATGCCTGAAAATTGGTATTTAGTCCTCGTAGGGGCGTAGAACATTCCCCAGAAATTTGTCGGTACAGGTCCACGCCGGTACTTTGAAGTTTGTGGCCTCTATATTCCACCGAAATGGCTGAAATTTGCTATTTGGTTTTCACTTGGGGTATTAGAAGTTTCATATGAAATTTGTGGGTATAGGTCCACGCCTTAGTATAACCCCCTTAGAACTGTACCTCCCTATTTCCGGTATATTGAAGGTTGTGGCCTCAACATTCCACGGAAATGGCTGATATTTGGTATTTGGGTCTTTATTTTGGGTATTAAACGTTCCGTATGAAATTTGACGGTATAAGTCCACGCCTTGATATAGTCCCCATACAACGGTACCACCAGATTTTCGGTATTTTGAAGAATTTAGCCTCTTTATCACACCAAAATGGCTGAAATGTTGTACTTAGTCTTCCTAGGGGTATAAAACTTTCTCCCAGAAATGTGTCGGTATAGATCCACGCCTTCATGTAGTCGCCATAGAACGGTACCTACCGATTTTCGGAAATTGAAATTTGTTATAAAATTTTCCATGGGTTTATAAAATATTCCAGACTAGAATTATCAGTATAGGTCCGCGGGTTCCTATATCCCCCATAAAGGCGTACCTCTTGATTTTCGGTATTTTGAAGGTTTTACCGAAATATCGGAAATTTGGTATTTAGTCTTTACGCCAGAAATTTGTAGGTACAGATCGACTTTTTATATAGCCCCCATGAAATGGTACCTTCCGAATTACGGCATAGAACGGTACCTCCCGATTTTCGGAAATTGAATTATTAATTCTTCCATGGGTTTATAAAATATTCCAGACGAGAATTATCAGTATAGGTCCGCGGGTTCCTATATCCCCCATAACGGCGTACCTCTTGATTTTCGGTATTTTGAAGGTTTTACCGAAATTTGGTATTTAGTCTTTACGCCAGAAATTTGTAGGTATAGATCGACTTCTTTTTATATAGCCCCCATGAAATGGTACCTTCCGAATTACGGTTAGCAACATTGTTTTACCGAACTTGCTGAAATTTGGTTTTTAGTATTCTTCATAAACGAAAGGAAACTAATTGTTCTATTTTACTTCAATACAACTCGTGGTGGAGTGTATTACAAGTTCGGCCTGGCAGAACTTAACGCCGTTCTTACTTGTTTTTTACTGGGATTGACTCGCTCAAGGAAAAACTGTCCACCATGGTGGACATTCGAGCTCTCAAATTACAATTACGGAATGACAAATGACTGCCAACAAGCCATTTCTTTTGGGTCAAATTTTCTCTCTATAATCGCCTCCATTAGCGGAACGCCCGTCTTCAACACCTTTGACTGCCGCAATTTCATCAATCATGAGAAAGCTAATTTATTTAGTTTCAGAGAGTTCACCAGCGTACAATCAGAACACTGTCCAAAAAATATGGTGCTTCGGGACATCATCATCACTGTGGCACCCGATCGCTACCTGCAGGTTGAGACCAAATTTTTAAGCAGTGGCGGCTGGACTAGCAAATGATAGTGATGACCTTCGTCTAGCCAAATTCAGGGGAAATCGAGTCGGGGAGGTGACACTGATAGTTAACAAGTTGGACGGAGAGCACAAGTGGGTGGATCATCTGCAACACCGCCATAAATGAAAGGTCGGCAAAGGTTAAGACATTCCTAAACCCTCAGTCATTCGAAGAAGCCCTAGTTCTTTTAATAGATACCCTGAAGTGACTAAGCGAAGATAAGATCTGCAAACCACCGCTATTTACAATGGATGATGTTACAAATGTCATCAGTAACGGTAAATCATACAAAGGACTAGGACCTGACGGAATCTCCATTGTAAATCTGAAACAGCTGGATGTAGCCTTGAGTTGAATATTTCACCAAAGTTCTCGATCTTTCGGAAATCTGGAAAAAGGACAGGATAGTCCCGCTACTGAAACCAAGTAAATGTGAATTGTACAAACCGACTTCGCTTTTGAATTCTTGATGCTTGAACCCCCCAGAGTCGGCAATAGCTATCGAATTGTCAAGCACTCCACACTGTTTTTGAGGATATCGAGTAGAATACCCTTCGAACAAGCTTGGAACTTTGGATAATTAGTTATGTGGACGCCATTCGTATGTGATCTTCCCCAACATCTACCTTGTTTGTACTCCACCCCTCTACATAGACGGTATTGTGATCGTTACATATGCGTATAATTTACGATCCTGGCGTCGGTTACCTTCCCAGATATCATTTGGGAATAGGCTGAACCCCTATTTGCTCGATCTTGACTCCTAATTCCGCGCGAGGAAAGCAAATATTCCCCAAAAAATCAACGGTCACTCTATTCTCAACATGATCGATGGTAGCAGAATCATGAACACTAACTCCTCCGAAATTCCAGAAATTTACATTCGACAGCATATTTACGTCGTCCGCGCATGCCATAGCTATGCACGACAAGCTGAGATGTAGGAAAAAGGTCCTCAACTCCCGAGCCAGGAGCATTTTGAGTACAGATATAGAGACCCATATAGTGCGCCATAGGTCGGTATGTGGTAAGCTATGCGGTGTGTGATCATGGTATGATCAGGAGTGTAGGAAGGCTACTGCAGAGAAGAATACGGCATACAGGACAAACCTGCAGTATAGACAGGGGCTAGAATGAATTTCAAAAATTTTACCAGAGTGTAACACAACTGAAGGTTGGTGAAGGGAAACATACTGTGGGAGAAGCATTTTACCAAGCTTTTTATATCCTCAGCATTTATGCTAAGGAGGGTCTATAGACTTTCATACGGACTAAATGTGGCTTATCGAAGTAATGGTTTTAGACCCCAAGTATGTTTGGACGACATGTCTTTCAGACAATTTGGAGTTGCTTTAGCCATGTCCTTCCGTCTGTCTGGCTGGAGCGCACCATAACTCTCGAAAGGATTAAGCGGTTCGGTCCAAAATTTGGCTTTCGTAATATTTTGTCCAAATTTAGTTTAAGTTCGAAGATGGGTTATATCGATCCAATCCTTCCGGTACCTCCCCCACAAAAGTTCGAAAATGTTCGAAAAATTTTTACGTACGATAACTCTTGAACGGAATAACTGATTTGGTCCATACTTTGCACATCGTGAAATGTCTACAGACTTAGATGAGGTTTCAATATGTCACTCAATCGGTCCACTGCTTCGGGTACCTCCCACACAATTTGGGATATTTTCAGTTTAGGACCTGTTGTAACAAGTTGTATTCACTGCCCCCAATACGATGGTATAAGTTTCATCAGGGGCAAGTCCATACTTCCTGAGGAAACAGCCTGAAAGGTGCAAAAACCATTTGACTCCTTGTGTAGTGGTAGGAGCGCACGGTAACTGTCGTACGGATTAACCGATTTGGTTCAAAATTTGGCTTTCGTAATATTTTGTTCAAACTTAGTTTAAGTTCGAAGATGAACCCTATCGGTCCACTCCATCGGGTACCTCCCCCACACAAAATTTCAAAATTGTCCGCAAACATTTTGCGCACGATAATTCTTGAAGGGACCAACCGATTTCGCCCATACTTCTACCAGACACAGATCCAGTTTGAATATGGACAATTTATTGGCCCATCCCTTCGGGTACCTCCCACACAAAATTTCATAACAGTGCAGTTTAAGATATTCTCCAATCGTTTTGATTTTTGTTGCATCGATTTCAGGGGCAAATGAATAGTTTCTTAGAAAATGGCCCGAAAAATGTGTAGTGGATGGAGCGCACGATTACTCTCAAACGGATAAACCAGTTCTGTCCAAAATTTGGCCGCCGTAATATTTTGCACAAATTTATATCAAGTTTTAAGATGGGCCATATCAGTCCACTCCTTTGGGTACCTACCCCACAAAAGTTCAAAATTTTTCGCTAAAATGGTGCGCTCGATGACTCTTGAAGGCAGTATCCGATTTGGTCAATACTTTGCACATATATTCGGATAGAATATGGACTATATATGCCAACTCTGGCAGGTACTTTCCACACAAATGTTCGGAAAAGTGCAGTTTAGGACCTCCTCTCGATTCGTTTTGATTTTTTGCCAAAGATTGCACTCAAGTTGGTACAATTTTTTTGAGTGGTAAGTCCACACTAAGAAAATTTCCCGAAATATGTAAAAACCCCAACCGCCAGCATGTGTAGCTGTTGCAGAACTCGAACCGAATATTGCGTCGGTCCACACTTAATATTTCTTCGAATATTAGATGAAATTTGAAGTAGGTGCTCCTTCCGGTACCTCCCCCACAAAAGTTCGAAAATATTCGCTAAAATGGTACCCGCGTTATGTCATAAACGAAGCAACCGATTTGCTCCAAACTTTATATCTCGAAGTATTTTGTTCAAACTTAGTTTATAGGTCTACTTCTTGGGGGTACCACTCACAAAAATGTTGAACATTTTCGTTTAAGTGTGGTTAGGGATCTGTTCGAGGATCATTCGGAAATTTTACCGAAGTTACTCCTAGTGGCACTGTTTACAGCAATACTATGTTTTTCGTGGTCAAGTCCATGTTCCACGATATAATGGTCCAAAAGCTCTAAATTATATGGTGACCAACTAAAATGACTGGTGGGCGCGATATCTAGCGAATGGAATGACTTCCAAAATAAAGTGTTTCAATTCGCCAGGCTGAGGGTATATCCATGGTGGAATAAGGAGGTGTTGAATGTATACCACCTAGCGAAAGTGAGGTCATTACATCATTCCTGCCGAAATGTTTAAGGGTGGTGGCGACATACTGATAAGGAGTACGTATCGGCTAAACCGGGTCATACTATGCCATATTCTAGAGAAGATCCATGAAAAATACATCCACACATACCAACAGTTCGTCGACTATAATCGTAAGGCCGACTTTGACCTTCCATTCCTGTAAAATTGATACAATTATGCAATTAACACAAGATGAACAGGAAAGTACATTCAAGGGGATAGTCAATCGTTTGACCTAGCAGGAAAATACCATACAAGATACCGAGGTAGCCAGGGGGTCGTGACAGTGTAACTTGGTCAAAATAAACACTTTAAAAGCAAAACCACCTCTCGTCAAACAATAATCACACTCTACCAGATACTGATACTACCCGTACTTATGTTTGGCTCCGAACCATGGGTATTTGCCAAAGCATGTAAGGCAGAACTTGATGTGTTTGAGAGAAAAAATCCTTGAAAGATTATGGATCGATATGCGTTGACGTCAAACATCGGCGGTCTACCCGTATCGTGCTACAAGGCATATGAATTCGTTCGTTTTGACGGTATGTGTCCCAAGGGAAGACTAAAACTCAAAGGAAGGACCAAGTTGAAGATGCATGACAAAATAAATCATCCCAAAATTGAAGAAGTAAAACAGAAGGTTCCCTGCGTTTTGGAAATCTTGTCTTAGTTTGGCTTATGGAACAAAACGTTTTGCTTAGAATATAAAACTATATAAGTAACCCAGCAAACATTCGGATTCGTTAGTCATTATGTAACCCATTACAAAGTAATGTTTCAAGGTAAAACTACTTATTAATGAGTAAGGTGGTACAGACCGTGTGTCCGACTACAAATCCTAGGGTTGTGTGTTCAACGGTCGCCGTCGGCACACGAGTTTTTTGATAAAAATATAAAAAGTTGGTTGTCCACATGTAAGATTTTAAACAACCCTTAATTTTCGTACACATTGTGTAGAGTGTTCCGCTACAAAGCAGAAGGATATGGGCATAGGTCCATGTTTTAGTATAGTCCCCATATAACGGTACCTCCCGATTTTCGGTATTTTGAGAATTTTAGCCACAATTTTTAACCGAACTATCTGCAATTTGACATTTGAGGTTCTCAGTGGTCATGAAACATCTCCACGAAGCATCGTCAACATAGGCCCATGTTCCCATATATCGGTACCTCCCGATTTTCGGTATTTTGAGAATTTTAGCTACAATTTTTAACCGAACTAGCTTTAATTTACCATTTGAGGTTCTCAGTGGTCATGAAATATCTCCACCAAACATCGTCAACATAGGTCCATGTTTTGGTATAGCCCCCATATAACGGTACCTCCCGATTTTCGTTATTTTGAGAATTTTAGCCACAATTTTTAACCGAACTATCTGCAATTTGACATTTGAGGTTCTCAGTGGTCATGAAACATCTCCACCAAACATCGTCAACATAGGTCCATGTTTTGGTATGGCCCCCTTATAACGGTACCTCCCGATTTTCGGTATTTTGAGCATTTTTGTTACAATATTTAACCGAAATACCTGTAATTTGACATTTGAAGTTCTCAGTGGTCATAAAACATCTCCATGGAAACATCGTCAACATAGGTCCATGTTTTGGTATATCCCCCCGATTTTCGGAAATTTTCAGTGGTCACGAAATTTTTTCACCAAAATTCGTCAACATGGGTCCATTTTTGAGGGTCTACATTGTTTTGATGAAACTACCCTCAATTTAAGTCTTGAAGTTCCCTGCAGCTAAAAAACTTTTCCGCTAAAAAATGTAAAGATAAGTTGACTCTTTGATATAGCCCCGTAGGTGATACCTTTCACCTAGCTGAACACATTTTTTAGATTAGATAACACTGTGCAACAAAATGGAGGTGAAAGTCTGGGGCACGAAAAATTCCTCTTGGGGATGAAAAGCCTTGGTGAGTATATTATGAACCCCGAAGGACAGATCCGCCGTGAGTCGAACTTCCACGTTATGGCGTGATGCAATTTTTGTTATAGAGACCCTGTGGGCCATCAGGGCTTTCATCTCCAAAAGGAATTATCTCTGCCCCAACATTTGTGTTCACAGTGTAATTTAAGCAATAGTGGGAGGCAGTAGGAGTCTATCCATTGTCGAAAAGTTGTTCCACCTTAAATTGTGAAAGGACCCTAATTATTCCATTTAAATTAAGACTAATTTATGGTGGAGGGTATAAAAAGTTCGGCCCGGCCGAACCTTACAACTTTTTACTTGTTAATTTATAATTTGATTTCTTCAGTTGTAATTTGAATTATTTCATTTGTAATTCGAATTTTTCCATTTGTAATTTACAAATGAATTAATTTAATAAATAAATAATTTGAATTACAAATGAAAACAATCAAATTATAAATGAAATAATTCTAATTTCAAATGGAATTATCAAATTACAAATGGAGTAATTCGAAATTAAATTGGAATTCTCAAATTACAAGTGAAATATTATGCAATACAACTGAAATTATTCGAATTACATGTAAAAATGGTATATTTTGAAATATGTGTAAGCAAAACATACCACAATAAAGACTTCGACACATAAGAAGCCTGGCATTCTTGCTTATGTCTGGTAAATGACTTAAGACCAAGTTCGACCTAATAAAAAGATTTCAGAATTACATTTGAATTAGGTCGAACTTTGTCTTTAGTCATTTACCAGATATGCTTCTTATGTGTTGAGGCCTTAAGAAAATAAAAGAAAAATCATCTCGAAAAACAACAAAAAAAAATCACTAATTTAATTAAATATTTATTTATTTAAGTCCTGTTTATATTTTTTTAATAAAAAATAACAATAAAGAATAAGTCTATAATTTAAAATAAACTATACAAAATTCGAACAAAATAAAAATAAATATTTTACAAATCATATGAGCAAAATAATTACATAATAAAAAAGAAAAACAAATTACTAAACAAAAATACTATAAAAAAATGTTCTTTCCATAAATATAAATACAGTATTTTTCTATACACAAAGGATATTAATTTTTATACAAGTAAAATAAAATTAAAATTTATGATTATTAGGGGGTTTCCTAAAAGTTTTTTTTTTCTAAATTTAAATTACAAACATTTTTCTCTATTTAATTGTAAAGAGCTTAGAAAAATATATTATTTATATTTTTTCGTATAGATTTTTTAATTCATGTTTGTCTTTAACATTAACATTGTGTGTAAGTTTAAGATTTATATTTACAGTTTTCCTTTTTTTAGGAAAGTTTAAGAAGGGCACATAGTGGAAAGTTTGGTAAATAGGTGTTGGGTGAATAGGTGTTTTAAGGAGAAATAGAAAAAAAGACTGTTGAAAAGGATTCTTTATTGAACCTGGAGACAAAGTAATAGGGCCTAACAAGAGTACCGGAAAATAGGTTGGTCGGTAGGTGAAACTAGGAATGAATATTTTAATTTAAATAAATAGATAGATTAATGAAATAGTATGAGAGAGAGGGAGAGAAGAATGTTATTTAATAAAAATTATTTTATTATTATCACATATATTAATATATTAAAATACTTTTTAATTTTCTTCAATTTTTACAAACACATTTTTTTAATTTTCTTATTTATTATCTTTTTTTTTAATTTTAACATTTCTTTAAAATATTAAATACAATTTTTTGTTATTTATTTTTATAAATAAAACAAAATATTTCACTTATTTTTTGCTATTTGTGTTTTTTGGGGGAAAGTTTTGAGGACTATACCTCTTTACAATGAACTACATTTTGTATGAAAATAAAACAATTATGAGAATTTGGTTATTTTTTTCTTTTTTTAGAAACTAATTTGAATAATTTTAAATTTATTACTCATTTTTATATTTATATCTTACGACTTGGTTCGATTTTCTGTGACATTGCGGTAAGGACTCGTTGATTGTCTATGACACGCAGACAGCTTATAAATGAGCGCACCTCGCCCTCACTTTTGGGTGAGGGGGGATCCAGACCTACACAGATCCAAAAGAAGAAGAAGAAAAAAAATTATAAAATTGTTTTAATATTTAATTCCATTTATTTCCCACTTACCCAAACTCCTTGAACGACAAAATCTCAGTGTCCTCATTGTCTGAGCCATCATGTGCATTTTCTCGAAATTCACCAAACCATCTATACTGGTCTTATTACCCTCATGAGCAAATGTCATGTCCTTGAGCAAAAGTGGCATAAACGGTATCAGTGGCGGTTGCAATTTACCCACAAATACCCTATAGGCCCGATGATTACGACTAGGATCAATTAAAGCCTCAAATTCTTGATAAAGTTTACGAAATTTCGAAGGGATTTTCTCCCAGGTCTGTTGCAGCCGTGACACGGCCATATTCGATAGGCCCATAACAATGGCAAAGAATGCATTTAAATTTTGATATTCTTTGCAACTGAAATGGTAGAAATAATTAATTTTTAATTGTTTTTAATTATTAACAATTATTACACACAACAACAGATATGTGGAAGAAATAACAGAGAGAGGGGATGGACAGAATTATGCAAATGTCATTGATTTTCCAGAAAGAGAACATTTTAACAAACAAAAATCGATGGAGCTCATTTTAAATAAATCGCGATTCAAGTTGACATTTTTAGGGGTTGTTTAGGTTTACACGATTTTGCTTAGAAACCGCAAGCCCTATCAAAATGGGACTGAAGAATATGTTGTAGCTATGAACATTTTCTACAACATTCACCTTTACGGTATTTTCGTAGGTTTTACCGTTTTTGAGATACTGAAGTTTAAATTGGCACAATGCACTGACTGTATCGCCCCCTTATAAAACAATGTCATGAAGGATGCGCCTTAACTAACTTTTAATGAAAACCACTTGCACAGGGGAAGTTTTTGTGAATTCTGCAACAGCAATGTTCATAGATGAGAAAAATTCAAAAACAAGAAAAAATCGCTTTAGGGATTTTTAAATAAATCGCGGTCAAAATTCACATTTTTAGGTGTTTTTTAGGTTTTCACGATTTTGCATAAAAGCCGCAAGGCAAATCGAAATGTAACTAAAGAAAATGTTGTAACTGCGAAAATTCTCTACAGGATTGACGTTTATGATTTGTTCTTAGGCTGTACCATTTTTGAGATAAAAAAGCTCAGTTTACATTTTTACGTTTTTTTGTTAGGTTTTCGCGATTTTGCTTGAATACGGTAAGTCTTATAGGTATGAGACCTGAGAAAATCGTATAGCTGTGAAAATTCTCTACAAGGTTGGCTTATGTAATTTTTCCTAGGTTGTACCATTTTTTTAGATATATAAGTTTAAGTTGAGAAATTGCAGTCATGACATGGTTTTATAAGGAGACGATACAGAATTGAATTCAATTTGAATTGTCCCAATTTCAACTTCTATATCTCAAAAGTTGTAAAACCTATGAAAATATCATTAAGGTCAATCTTGTAGAAAATTTTGATAGCTACAACATTTTCTTTATTCCCATTTTAATAGGAGTTGCGGTTTCCAAGCAAAATCGCAAAAACCTAAACAACCCCTAAAAATGTCAACTAGAATCGGGATTTATTTAAAAAGCGCTCCGGCGATTTTTTTGTTTTTTGATTTTTCTCATCTATGAACATTGTAGTTTCAGAATCCGCAAAAACTTCCCAGGTGTAAGCACCTTCCATTTAAATTTGATTCAAGAGCACCGTGAAATGTTTTCAAAAGTTTATAAAAGTTTTCATTTCACATTTTCATAGAAACAGAATTGTTCCGAGGTAAAATCGCTACAGATCTATGGTCTGTAGTAATTTTCACATCGGAACTGTTAGCATCCCTGGTTTTAAGACTCATATTTTCTATTCACTCGCATTTATAATTTCCGTCCGTTTTGAGGTTTCTATTCTTTCATCTCGTTGCATGCGGGATCCAATACCCGAAATTCTTTGACATTTAATTCAGAATTCACGATAAACGTAAAGTTTGGTCCCTCATGGGTTTGTCAATGGCATCTATCTCAAATTGTTTTTTTTTTTAATATAATAATTTACTATCAAATAATGCTTAAAATGTTCTCTTTTATATCCATTTGTCGTTTGCTTTTTTTCATTTGCATAATTTCTCTTTCTCTCTTTCCCTTTTGGATTTCAACTTACTAAGCGGCCAATTTGATGAATTTTCTTAGTAAACCGACACGTTTACTCATGCTTGATGTTGATACCATTTCGGTGACAATCCAATATTGCAGCTCATTGAAACGTCTGAGGAACACATCCAAATTAGCTGTGATCTGTTTGAAAAAAAAAATAGAAAAAAGAGAAAAAATAAGAGAAAATACAAATTAGTTTGCAGGACATTACAAAAAGGACCTTCAACGCAACTGGGCAACATCGAAAAATTAAACTTCAAATGCAAACAATTGAACTAAACAAATGGCTTCAGTTTGGATAGAGGTAGGGGCGATTTTGTTATTGGGATTGACATAAAGATAAGGCAAAATAGAATTAAAGGACGACTTTTAAAGGGTATAGACGAGCCAGAATATCTTTAAAGGGTGTTCTGTAGTCATAAGCTGTTTAAAAGGGCATTTTATAGACTGAAGAGCTTTAAAGGATCTTCTGTAGGCCGAAGAGCTTCAAAGGGTCTTCTATAGGCAGAAGACTCTTAAATGATCTACTAACTCCAAATGATCTTTATATGACCTTCTATAGAGGATCTACTAAAGACAAAAAACATTTATAGGGTCTTTTAAAGGTAAACAACTCTTCAAGGATCTTCTGTAGGAAAAATAAATTGAAAGGACTTTTATAGCCAAAGACCTTTAAAGACCGAAGACGGAGGGAGAATGACGCAAGGCCTTTAGAGGGGTCCCATAAAGACAAAATGCCGTTGAAGAGTCTTCAAAAGACAGAGGGTCTTCTAAAGACGGAACTACTTTGAAGGGTCTTTTAAAGACAAACGACTTTTCAAAGGGTCTTCTAAAGACAGAAGACCTTTTGTCTTCTAAAGAAGGAAGACTTCAAAGGGCCTTCTAAAAACAAAATTTATTCAAAGAAGTTTCTAAATCAGCCCTGCTCAGAACGGTGAAATGTTTCTCTTTGCGTTTTTGTTGAAATAGAAATAAGAGAAAATTTGTGTAGGTTTTTTCTTTAAAGCCTTCTATTAAAGGCCTCCTTTAAAAGGGTCTTCTAAAGATAGAAGAACTTTGAAGGGACTTTTAAAAAGTTTTCTGAAGACAGAAGCTCTTAAATGGTCATCTAAAGGCGTAAGGCCTTTAAAGGGTCTTCTATAGACATAGGTCTTTAAAGGACATTTTATCGCCAAAAGACCTGTATGCAGAACACCTTTACAGAGCCTTCTATAGCCAGAAGACCTTGAAATGGTCCTGTATGTAAAGAAGTTTTTTAAGAGGTGTTCTGTGGTCAGATGACCGCAAAGAGGTTAGCAGTAGCTAGAAGAAATTAAAAGGGTATTTTATATGTGAAGGGTGTTCTTAGCTAGAAGACCTTTGAAGGGTTTTCTATAGCCAGAAAACTTTTAAAAGATATTCTATAGCCAGAAGACCTCCAAAGAGTTGTCTATAGGCAAAAAATATTTAAAGGGTCTTCTGTAGATATAGCCGGAACACCTTTTAGTTTTAGACCTGAAAAGGCTATTATATAGCCAGAAGACCTATAACGGGTCTTCTATAACCAAAAGACTTGTAAAGGGTCTTCTAAAGCCAGAACAGCTTAAAACGGAAGAACTCTTTTAAGGCGTCACATTTTAGCCAGAACACCTTTAATTGCTCTTTATAGCCAGAAAACCTTTAGATGATCTTCTATATCCAGAAGACCCTTAAAGGGTCTTCTATGGACAAAATACCTGCAAGGGATCCTCTGTAGCTACAACACCTTTAAAGGATCTTCTATAACCAAAAGACCACTAAATGGTGCTCCAAAGCTAGAAGACCAGCGAGGTGTCTTCTATACCCAGAAGACCTTTGAAAGATCTTTTATAGGCAGAAGAATAGAATAGCTCCATAGGAGGCTTCTATGCAAGGAAGCTTCAGTGGAATAGAAGGCTTCCATAGGAGGTTTTCTCTTGCATAGAAGCCTTCTATGGAGGTCTTCTATTCTTCTGTCTATAAAAGATCTTTCTATGGAATAGAAGGTCTACCTATATATAAGGTCTACCTATATCTATACAAAGGAAGACCTCCATATGAGGCTTCTATACATTAAAAGGCCTCCATAGACGGCTTCTATAGAATATAAGGCCTTCATAGGATGTTTCTATGGAATAGAAGGAAGCTTCTATGCATGAGAAAACCTCCATAGGAGGCTTCTATTGAATAGAAAAAGGAATAAAAGGCCTCCATAGGAGGCTTCTATGGAATAGAAGGCCCATATAGGCAGTGTTCGAAAATAAACACTATGGTATCGTACCGTACCGTTCTGTACCGTACCAAGGTGGATAGGTACACTACGATAGTGTACCGCTCCGGAACACAAACACTAAAAAATATTTTAGTGATACTGTACCGGAACACAACGATAATCGTAGTGTACCGCATGCCGGAGCACTAAAAATCGTAGTGCTCCGACTGCGGAGGACTAAAAATCGTAGTGTTCCGACTGCGGAGCACTAAAAATTTTAGTGTTCCGACTGCCGGAGCACTAAAAATCGTAGTGCTCCGACAGCGGAGGACTAAAAATCGTAGTGTTCCGACTGCGGAGCACTAAAAATGTTAGTGTTCCGACTGCCGGATCACTAAAAATCATAGTGCACCACATGTTGGAACACTAAAAAATAATAAAGGTATTATGTTTTCTTAGGAAAATTAAATATTTGGTTAAATTTGATCAAATAAAAATTAAGATAAACTGTTACATCCATGTATATTTAAATTAGTTAAACACATTGTGAAATTTGGTCAAAATTATGAAAAACAATATTTAGTTTAAGTGGAATGAAGCACAAAATTGTCGTGCCGGAGCACTAAAAATCGTTTTGTACCACGTTTTGAAACTATAAGGTAATGAACCATACGTGAATTTATTATGATTTCTGAGGAAATTAAATATTTCATATGTATTTTTTAATAAATAAAAATTAAAAGAAAATGTGAGAAACATCTGATTTGGTTTTTGGACAAAGGAGCACTAAAAATCGTAGTGTTCGTCTGCGGAACACTAAAAATCGTTGTGTTCCGACTGTCGGAGCACTAAAAATCGTAGTGTTCCGACTGTCGTAGCGTACCATGAGCCGAAACGCTAATAATAATGTTATGATAATCGTCAGTTTATTATGTGTTTATTAAATATTTTATGTTTTTAGAATAAATAAATATGTATTTATTTATTATTTAATAAATTATTTATTAAATTATTATTTAATGAATACAAATTAGAAGAAAATGTGTAAAACATCTGATTTGATTTTTAGACAATGCGGCACAAAAATCGTAGTAGACTGTGGAGCACTAAATATTTTAGTGTTCCGACTGCTGGATCACTAAAAATTGTAGTGTCCCGACTGCCGGATATCTAAAAATCGAAACAATGGAACAATAAAAATCGTGGTGTTCGGTTGCGGAGCACTGAAAATCGGAGTGTTCCTACTACCGGATCACTAAAAATCGTAGTGTTCCGACTGCGGGATAACTAAAAATCGTAGTGTACCACGTGCAATACAATAAGGTAATGTACCTACCACACATGATTTTATTATGATTCGTGAGGACAATTTAATATTTTATGTTTTTTTTTTTTAATAAATACAAATTAAGAAATATAAATTAGTAGGAAATGTGAAAAACATCTGACTGGTTTTTGGACAATGGAGCAGTAAAAATTTTACTGTTTGACGTTTAGGTAATCATCTGTTTATTATAAGGAACGGAAAATATTGATAACAACACAATGTTTGCGGAAATTGTACCTGTAACTTTTTGTATCAAAAACAAAATTCCTCAGTGAATGCAGTTGAAGAAAGTATGTGGATTTTTCCAAGTAGACTTGTACGTTTGAAGACACTTATTATTTTGGGGAAATTGTACCTGTTGATATTTGTACAACAAACAATATGACTCAATGAGAATGTGCTGATTTTCCGCAAGTAGGATTGTACATTTAAAGTCAACTTTATGATTTCGGGATAAATACAACCATTATTTTTGGGAAGTTGTACCTGTTGCCATTTGTACAAGAAACAATATTCATCAATTAATGATGATGATTTTTTTTCTAATTTTCTACTAAAGCTCTCAACGTTTGTAACTAATTTAAAACACGTGCATTTTATTCATTAATTTTTATTTTTAATTTTTACTCGTCCCACAACCCATAAAATATTTAATTTTTCTCAGAAGTTATAATTAACAGCGTTTCGATTTTTAGAGATCGGGCAGTCGGAACACTAAAATTTTTAGTGATCCGGCAGTCGGAACCCTACGATTTTTAGTGCTCCGCAGCCGAACACTACAATTTTTTTTGTTCAATGTTTCGATTTTTAGAGTTCCGGCAGTCGGAAAACTACGAATTTTAGTGATCCGGCAGTCGGAACACTACGATTTTTAGTGCTCCGCAGCTGAACACTACGATTTTTATTGTTCCATTGTTTCGATTTTTAGAGATCCGGCAGTCGGAACACTAAAATGTTTAGTGATCCGGCAGTCGGAACACTACGATTTTTAGTGATCCGGCAGTCTGAACACTACGATTTTTAGTGCTCAGCAGCCGAACACTACGATTTTTATTGATCCATTTTTCAAAAATCAAATCAGGCGTTTTTCACGTGTTCTATTAATTTTTATTTTTTAATTTTTATTTATATAAAAAAAATTAGAAGATATTTAATTTTCCTCACAAATCATTGTAAACTCATGTATCCACAGTCAGAACACTACAATTTGTAGTGCGCCATTGTACAACAACCGAATCAATATTTTTCATATTTTCTACTTAAGTTCTCAACGTTATTAATTAATATATATACACACATGGATTTAAAAAGTGTATCTGAGTTTTTATGTCTTAATTTGTGCTTATCTCAAAAATTATAAATATTTAATTTTCCTCGCAAATCATAATAAACTCGTGTGTGGTACATTATCATTACATTATTTTTTAGTGTTCCGACATGTGGTACACAACGATTTTTTAGTGCTCCGACTGCGGAACACTACGATTTTTAGTGTTCCGACTGCGGAGCACTACGATTTTTAGTGTTCCGACTGCGGAGCACTACGATTTTTAGTGCTCCGACTGCGGAGCACTACGATTTTTAGTGTTCCGACTGCGGTACCCAACGTTTTTAGTGTACCAAAATGTGGTACACTACGTTTTTCGTTGTGATCCGGAACAGTATCACTAAAATATTTTTTAGTGTTTGTGTTCCGGAACACTAACGCTAAAAATATTTTAGTGATACTGTTCTCGGAGCGGTACACTATGTTAGTGTACTGTTTATTTTCGAACTCTGCATATAGGAGGCTTCTATGTAATAGAAGGCCTCCATAGAGGCTTTTTTGGAATAGAATATAATTCTTCATAGGAGGCTTCTATAGAATAGAAGGCTTCATACGAGGCTTCTATGGAATAGAAGGCCTCCATAGGAAGCTTTTATAGTATAAAAGGCCTCCATAGGAGGATTCTATAGAATAGAAGGCCTTCATAGGAGGCTTCTATAGAATAGAAGGCCTCTATAGAATAGAAGGCCTCCATAGGAGGCTTCTATAGAATAGAAGGCCTCCATAGGACGCTTCTATAGAATAGAAGGCCTCCATAGGGGTTTCTATAGAATAGAAGGCCTCCATAGGGGGTTTCTATAGAATAGAAGGCCTCCATAGGAGGCTTCTATGGAATAAAAGGCCTCCATAGGAGGCTTCTATAGAATAGAAGGCCTCCATAGGAGGCTTCTATAGAATAGAAGGGCTTCATAGGAGGCTTCTATAGAATAGAAGGCCTTCATAGGAGGCTTCTATAAAATAGAAGGCCTCCATAGGAGGCGTCTATAGAATAGAAGGCCCTATAGGCTTCTATAGGATAAAAGGCCTCCATAGGAGGCTTTTATAGAATGGAAGGCCTCCATAGGAGGCTTCTATAGAATGGAAGGCCTCCATGGAAGAGAAGGCCCCTATAGGAGCCTTACATGGAATAGAAGTCCTCCATTGGAGGCTTCTATGGAATAAAAGGACTCCATAGGAGGCTTCTATAGAATAGAAGGCCTCCATAGGAGGCTTCTATGTAATAGAAGCCCTCTATAGGAGGCTTTTATAGAAGAGAAGCCTCCATAGGAAGCTTTTATGGAAGAGAAGCCTCTATAGGAGCCTTCTATAGAATAGAAGGCCTCCATAGGAGACTTCTAAAGAATAGAAGGCCTTCACAGGGGGCTTCTATAGAATAGAAGGCCTCCACAGGGGGCTTCTATAGAAAGTCTCGATAGGAGTCTTATATAGATATGAGGCTTATATAGAATTGAAGGTATCAATAGGAGGCTTTTGCAGAATAGAAGGTCTCCATAGGAGGCTTCTATGGAATAGAAGGCCTCCATAGGAGGCTTCTATAGAATAGAAGGCCTCCCTAGACGGCTTCTATAGAAAAGAAGACCTCCATAGGAGGCTTCTATAGAATAGAAGGCCTCCATAGGAGGCTTCTATAGAATAGAAGGCCTCCCTAGACGGCTTCTATAGAAAAGAAGACCTCCATAGGAGGCTTCTACAGAATAGAAGGCCTCCATAGGAGGCTTCTATGGAATAGAAGGCCTCCATAGGAGGCTTCTATGGAATAGAAGGCCTCCATAGGAGGCTTCTATGGAATAGAAGGCCTCCATATTAGGCTTCTATAGAATAGAAGGCCTCCATAGACGGCTTCTATAGAAAAGAAGACCTCCATACGAGGCTTCTATGGAATAGAAGGCCTCCATAGGAGTCTTTTATAGAATAGAAGGCCTCCATAGGAGGTTTCTTTGTAACAGAAGGCCTCTAGAAGAGGCTTTTTTGGAATGGAAGGACTCCATAGAAGACTTCTATGGAATAGAAGGCCTCCATAGAAGGCTTCTATGGAATAGAAGGCCTCCATAGGCGGCTTCTTTAGAATAGAAGGCCTACGTAGGAGGCTTCTACAGAATAGAAGGGCTCCATAGGAGGCTTCTTTAGAATAGAAGGCCTCCTTCTATGGAGACCTTTTATTCTATAAAAGCCTCCTATGGAGGCCTTCTATTCCAAAAAAGCCTCTTATGGATGCCTTCTGTTACAAAGAAACCTCCTACGGAGGGCCTCCTATGGAGGCCTTCTATTCAATAGAAGGCCTACGTAGGAGGTTTCTACAGAACAGAAGGCCTCCATAGGAGGCTTCTATAGAATAGAAGGCCTCCATAGACGGCTTCTATAGAAAAGAAAACCTCCATACGAGGCTTCGATGGAATAGAAGGCCTCCGTAGGAGGTTTCTTTGTAACAGAAGGCCTCCATAAGAGGCTTTTTTGGAATAGAAGGCCTCCATAGGAGGCTTTTATAGAATAAAAGGTCTCCATAGAAGGAGGCCTTCTATTCTAAAGAAGCCTCCTATGGAGCACTTCTATTCCATAGAAGCCTCCTATGGAGGCCCTCTATTCTATAGAAGCCTCCTATGGAGGCCTTCTATTCTATAGAAGCCTTCTATGGAGGCCTTCCATTCCAAAAAAGCCTCTTCTGGAGGCCTTCTGTTACAAAGAAACCTCCTACGGAGGCCTTCTATTCCATAGAAGCCTCGTATGGAGGTTTTCTTTTCTATAGAAGCCGTCTATGGAGGCCTTCTATTCTATAGAAGCCTCCTATGGAGACCTTCTACTATATAGAAACCTCCTATGGAGGCCTTCTACTATATAGAAGCCTCCTATGGAGGCCTTCTACTATATAGAAGCCTCCTATGGAGGCCTTCTACTATATAGAAGCCTCCTATGGAGGCCTTCTACTATATAGAAGCCTCCTATGAAGGCCTTCTATTCTATAGAAGCCTCCTATGGAGGCCTTCTGTTCTGTAGAAGCCTCCTACGTAGGCCTTCTATTCTATAGAAGCCTCCTATGGAGGCCTTCTATTCAATAGAAGCCTCCTATGGAGGTCTTCTATTCAATAGAAGGCCTACGTAGGAGGTTTCTACAGAACAGAAGGCCTCCATAGGAGGCTTCTATAGAATAGAAGGCCTCCATAGACGGCTTCTATAGAAAAGAAAACCTCCATACGAGGCTTCGATGGAATAGAAGGCCTCCGTAGGAGGTTTCTTTGTAACAGAAGGCCTCCATAAGAGGCTTTTTTGGAATAGAAGGCCTCCATAGGAGGCTTTTATAGAATAAAAGGTCTCCATAGAAGGATTCTATGGAATAGAAGGGCTCCATAGGAGGCTTCTATAGAATAGAAGGCCTCCATAGGAGGCTTCTATTGAATAGAAGGCATCCATAGAAGGCTTCTATTGAATAGAAGGCATCCATAGGAGGCTTCTATTGAATAGAAGGCCTCCATAGGAGGCTTCTATTGAATAGCAGGCCTCCATAGGAGGCTTCTATTGAATAGCAGGCCTCCATAGGAGGCTTTTTTGGAATAGAAGGCCTCCATAGGAGGCTTCTATAGAATAGAAGGCCTCCATAGAAGGCTTCTATGGAATAGAAGGCCTGCATAGGAGGCTTCTATGGAATAAAAAGCTTCCATAGGAGGCTTCTTTAGAATAGAAGGTCTCCATAGGAGGTATCTATGGAATAAAAAGCCTCCATAGGAGGCTTCTATAGAATAGAAGGCCTTCATAGGAGGCTTCTATATAGTAGAAGGCCTCCATAGGAGGCTTCTATATAGTAGAAGGCCTCCATAGGAGGCTTCTATATAGTAGAAGGCCTCCATAGGAGGCTTCTATATAGTAGAAGGCCTCCATAGGAGGTTTCTATATAGTAGAAGGTCTCCATAGGAGGCTTCTATAGAATAGAAGGCCTCCATAGGCTTCTGAAGAATGGAGTGCCTCTGTGGAAGACCAGCAACGTTTATAGATTAGTTTTGTTGAAGAAAATTTTCTAGTGGAATTTGTAATAATGGATCGCCCATACCTCTATTCCAAACTCAGCCATACTAAAATTAAAAAAAAGAATAATAATAAAATTTTCAGCTGCAAATTCACTCTATTTCAAAATGTACTATTTTTTAAAATTCAACCAAATTAACTAATAAAATATTTTTGAACAAAATTTAACAACATTTAAAAACTTTAAACTCAATTAAACACTAAATGGAACAATTTGTTAAAGCAATGACAAAACGACATTTATTTAATAAAAAACAACATAGCCTTAAATTTTGCTAGACGAAGCAAATAGTTTTCCAAACATTTTGTTTCACTTCAAGGCAAGAACAATGCCAGAAACAACAGCAACAGCATTTTTAACAAGGAACTGCAAGCAGAAAAGCGTTCACGTTTTTTTTGGTGTACGGAATTCCAAAGTGGTGGTATTTCAGTTGGAATTTATTTTGTGGAAATTTGAGCTTAATTTCCCTGTTTGGAGCAACGAATTTTTATTTTTTTATTTTTAAATTTTACTTAACTTTAAACTTATCGAACTTGTGTATACTTAAAGCTTTATGTCCTAAGTGAAGAATTGATAATCCTCAAAAGACATGAAATGTTATGGCCAACTGACCACAGAGTGTTGGCATTTGTTGTCACATTCACAACATGTTGTCTTCCTGGGTGGATGGTGTTGTGCATTTTGGCTTACATTTTCACTTTTGTTAAGAATAGATGTGGTGACATTATAATCCACTTCATTACTCTCCTGCACTCACACACACACATACGCACTCACACGTTACTGGCTAGTTTATGTATGCATTGCTGCGTGCGTACAAAGGACAGGAAGGAAGTTACAAACACTGAATAAGGAAACATTTGGGAAATCATAACATTTCAGGGACGCAGAACATTTCACTTTGCGAGTGATTGGTCGAATGTGTGGTTGGGTGTATGGTTGTGTGTGTGTGTGATGCATTTCGAATAAGTTTACATTGGATCCATTTCCAAACAAACAAACAATGGAATGAAATCACGTAAATACTATGTGTCCTGGAAACATCATAAAAATTTAGTTGTTGCATTCACAAAGAATTGAAAATGGGTGGATGGGGAGGAAACAAACACATCAATACTAAAATACACAACAAAAAGCTTGTTTTGGGGGAAATAGATTTTTGTTTAGACGAACTTTTTTTGTATAAATTGCACTGTGCAGAAAGTTTAGCTGTGTTGCACCTCCTCTTATTTTTTCGTCCTCTTCAACAGTTTTTTTCTCCACAGAATTTATTGCACAACAATGAAGGGTATTGAAAAGGAAATTGAAGAGAAAAACATTGATACGATACACATTTGAAGTTTTGAAAAGCCCTCCAACAAAGTGAAAAAAAAAAAAACAGAACAAACTTTTTTGTTAGATTTGAATTGGGTGAAATTTGTATCAGGAGAAAGTTTATTGAGCAGGATTTAACTTTTTTTTGCAAAAAATAAATTAAACAAGTAATTCAGTTTTTGAAAATGTTTAAAGATACTTAAGTGATTGAGTTTGTAAAAAAAAATTAAGTGAATATTAGAGTTGTTAAATTTAGTGAACCAGATCAAATAACAAAGAGATAATATAACTAATTCCCAGTTCGTTCATACTGAACTATATAGCGAACTAGGTCATTCAAACGAACTAGATTTTAACAACTCTAGTAAATATTAAAAGCCCCTAACATTTAGATTTTGATAAAAAATGAGCAGCGCCAGGAACAATATTAAAATAAATAAAAATCCTTAAGTTCAGCAGGGCCGAATTTTTTATACCCTCCCCCATAACATAATATGGAACCTCGAATGTCAAATTACTGCAATTTCGGTAAAAAATGTAACTGAAATCCTTAAAATACCGAAAATTGGGAGGTACCGATATATGGGGTTTGTATAGCTTCCAAGGAACTAGGCTGAAGCAGTTTCGTGACTGTCATAGTTCGGTCGAAAATTTAGCTAAAATTATCAAATACCGAAAAGAAGAAGAATAACCTCAAATATCAAATATAGCACAAGTAAAAACGCCTGAGTGAATTGAAACACCTTTTTCCAAAAAAATTGATGCATTCAGGGGTTTTAAGAATTTGGGGCTTATGAACTTGCCGACAAAGATATGGATTAGGATAAAATCTCAAAAGTTTTGGTGGGGAGGTACCTAAAGGAATGGACCGATATAGTCCATTTTTTAAGTGTATCTTATTTTGGGAGTCATTCCTCTCAATAGGATCATCATATCAGGAAATACCCTGTGGGGACGAAAATTCCAATTGTCGCAATTTAAGTAGTCCAGAACTAGTTCTAATCAGTACTAGTACAAATATTGGCCCCTAAGTAATGGGAAGGGAACCAATTGTCACCTTTTTATCCCCAAGTAAACGAGGAGGCGTCAGTTGCGACTTAATTAACTTAACTTAAACGACGAGTTGTATAAATAATTCACATTTACATTTTCTTCATAACTTTAATATAAATGAAGCATCCAATAACAGAAGCTAGTGTTGATGGAATGAATATCTTCGTTCATATTATTCATATTGTTCTGGTATAAAAAAGGAATACGACGGAAATATGCAAATCGCCCTCTTCTTCTCTCTACCCGCTAGCAATTCCAATTGTCGCAATTTAAATAGTCCTAAACTAGAGGTAAGTGGTACTAGTTCACAATTGACCCATAAGTAATGCGAAGGGAACCAATTAACACCTATACATCCCCAAGTAAACGACGAAGCGTCAGTTGTGTGACTATTTCCCACCACTTTTTTTATAAATAAATTGGTATATGACTGTAAACCTGGAACTAGTACAATACCACCTACAGGTAATGCATAGAGTGTCAATTGGTTACCTCCTATGACATCCCCATGTTAAAGTTTACAGTTGATTGCACTGTGAGGGGTCAAAAGTGGAACTAGTTACTGTAACGCTGAGAATCGACGAGTTTCCGATGCCGAACTAGCCCATCGCCCAAGCGGGTATGGACTTGCCCATGAAAAACATATTATCGCAGTAAACAGGGCCACTAGTAGTACCTTCGGTAAAAATTTCCAAAGGATCCTCGAACCGACCCATAACCGCCCTTAAACAAAAATGTTGAACATTTGTGTGGGTGGTACCTAAGGACTGATTTCAACATAAACTAAATACGGACAAAATATTTTCAGATCTAAAGATTGGACCAAATCGGTTGCTCCATTAATGGGATATTGCGCGTACCATTTTAGCGAATATTTTTGTGAGTGAGGAACTGGAAGGAGTGGACCTATAAGAACCATCCAATATTCGAAGCAATAATACGATATGCAAAGCGTGGACCAACGCAGTATTTGATTCGGGATTTGTGGTGCGCACCAGCCACAACACTTGCTGGCTTGCCATTGAAAAAAACTTATACCATCGTAATAATGGCCTTGAGTGCAACCTGTTGCAAGAAAAATCAAAACGATTCGAGAGGATCTCGTAACATGCACTTTTTAGATATTTTGTATTCGAAGAATCTTATCAAAGTGTATATACCTGCTTTAGCCTAAAGGATACTTTTTTAAAAACCACGAGACCTTTAAACATTTTTTAAATATCCATAAGGGCTTTAGAAATATTTTAAAAAATCCATGAGGTTTTTAAAAATCCACGATGCCTTTAAAAATATGTTTTAAAAATCCACAAGGGCTTTAAAAAACGTTTTAAAAATCCACAAGGGCTTTAAAAAACGTTTTAAAAATCCACGAGGCCTTTAAAAATATTTTTAAAAGTTCACAAGGGCTTTAAAAAACGTTTTAAAAATCAACGAGACATTTAAAAAAATATTTTTAAAAATACACGATTCCTTTAAAAATATTTTAAAATATTTTTAAAATCACCGACGCCTTTGAAAATATTTTTAAAAATCCACGAGGCCTTTAAAAAATATTCTTAAAAATCCACGAGGCCTTCGGAGGCTTTTAAAACATATTTTTAAAAATCCACGAGGCCTTTAAAAAATATTCTTAAAAATCGACGAGGCCTTCGGAGGCTTTTAAAACATATTTTTAAAAATCCACGAGGCCTTTAAAAAGTATTCTTAAAAATCCACGAGTCCTTCGGAGGCTTTTAAAACATATTTTTAAAAATCCACGAGTCCTTTAAAAAATATTTTTAAAAATCCACGAGTCCTTTAAAATATATTTTTAAAAATCCACGAGTACTTTAAAAAATATTTTTAAAAATCCACGAGTCCTTTAAAAAATATTTTTAAAAATCTACGAGTCCTTAAAAAATATTTTTAAAAATCCACGAGTCCTTTAAAAAATATTTTTAAAAATCTACGAGTCCTTTAAAAAATATTTTTAAAAATCCACGAATCCTTTAAAATTTTTTTTAAAAATCCACGAGTCCTTTGAAAAATATTTTTAAAAATCCACGAGTCCTTTAAAAAATATTTTTAAAAATCCACGAGTCCTTTAAAAAATATTTTTAAAAATGCACGAGGCCTTTTGAGCCATTTAAAAATATTTCTAAAAATCCACGAGGCCTTCATTTTTTTTAAATCCACGAGAGCTTTAAAAGTATTTTTAAAACTCTAGGAGGCCTTGAAAAGTGTTTTTAAAACTCTACGAGGCCTTGGAAAGTATTTTTAAAAATTAACGAGACCTTTAAAATATTCCACGAGGCCTTCAAAAATATTTTAAAAAATCCACGAGGCCTTTGGAGGCTTTTAAAAAATATTTTTAAAAATCCACGAGGCCTTTTGATGCATTTAAAAATATTTTTAAAAATCCACGAGAGCTTTAAATGTATTTTTAAAACTCTACGAGGCCTTGAAAAGTGTTTTTAAAACTCTACGAGGCCTTGGAAAGTATTTTTAAAAATCCACGAGAACTTTAAAATATTCCACGAGGCCTTCAAAAATATTTTAAAAAATCCACGAGGCCTTTGGAGGCTTTTAAAAAATATTTTTAAAAATCCAGAGTCTTTTTTATGCATTTAAAAATATTTTTAAAAGTCCACGAGGCCTTAGAAAATATTTTTTAAAAATTCACGAGGCCTTTGGAAGCTTTTAAAAATATTTGTAAAAATTCACGAGACCTTTGGAGGCTTTAAAATATTTGTTTAAAGTCCTCGAGGCTTTTGGAGACATTTAAAAATATTTTTAAAAATCCACGTAGCATTTGGATGCCTTTAAAAATACTTTTAAACCCCACGAGGCCTTTAAAAATTGTGTTAAATATCCACGACGCCTTTAGGGGTCTTTAAAAATATTTTTCAAACTCCACGAAACCAAATCTTTCCCACACTTGGGTATAAAAAGTTTCTTGTTGAAAAACAAGAAACAAGGGAACTGATGAAGATCTGTGGCGAGATCTGAAACTATAGTATTCCCTGCCTTACCCCTTGGTAAACATAGCTAATTTTTTCCCACTAATAAATTAAAGTTGTTTTAATAAAATATTAAAACAACGACTATGGGATTAAGCCTGACTATTTTGAAAAACAAAATAGAAGTCGTCATCCCAAACAAAAAACGCGGGCACCGTCAAAATGTTTATTGCTGTAGTATGCAATACCAACAAATTAGTTATGTGTTTTTTCGTCGAGAATCGACGAACGCATAGCAGTGGGAAAGATTTGGTTTTGTTTGCAAGTGAAGTTGCTAGAGTTTAGGTAGTGCCAAAGAAATTCTCCATCAGAGTGTTTCTTTGCGCACGTATTTATTTGAGCTAGCAATTGACACTTGGGTATAACAAGTTTCTTGTTGAAAAACAAGAAACAAGGGAACTGATGAAGATCTGTCCTTTAAAAAATATTTTTAAAAATCCACGAGTCCTTAAAAAAATATTTTTAAAAATCCACGAGTCCTTAAAAAAATATTTTTAAAAATCCACGAGTCCTTTAAAGAATATTTTTAAAAATCCACGAGTCCTTAAAAAAATATTTTTAAAAATCCACGAGTCCTTTAAAAAATATTTTTAAAAATCCACGAGTCCTTTAAAAATATTTTTAAAAATCCACGAGTCCTTTAAAAATATTTTTAAAAATCCACGAGTCCTTTAAAAATATTTTTAAAAATCCACGAGTCCTTTAAAAATATTTTTAAAAATCCACGAGTCCTTTAAAAAATATTTCTAAAAATCCACGAGTCCTTTAAAAAATATTTTTAAAAATCCACGAGTCCTTTAAAAAATATTTTTAAAAATCCACGAGTCCTTTAATAATAATATTTTTAAGTATCCACGAGTCCTTTAAAAAATATTTTTAAAAATCCACGAGGCCTTTTGAGTCATTTAAAAATATTTCTAAAAATCCACGAGGCCTATATTTTTTTTTAAATCCACGAGGCCTTTAAAAGTATTTTTAAAACTCTAGGAGGCATTGAAAAGTATTTTTAAAAATCCACGAGGCCTTAATTTTTTTTTTAAATCCACGAGGCCTTTAAAAGTATTTTTAAAACTCTAGGAGGCATTGAAAAGTATTTTTAAAAATCCACGAGTCCTTTAAAAAATATTTTTAAAAATCCACGAGTCCTTCAAAAAGTATTTTTAAAAATCCACGAGTCCTTTAAAAAATATTTTTAAAAATCCACGAGTCCTTCAAAAAATATTTTTAAAAATCCACGAGTCCTTTAAAAAATATTTTTAAAAATCCACGAGTCCTTTAAAAAATATTTTTAAAAATCCACGAGTCCTTTAAAAAATATTTTTAAAAATCCACGAGTCCTTTAAAAAATATTTTTAAAAGTCCTTAAAAAAATATTTTTAAAAATCCACGAGTCCTTTAAAAAATATTTTTAAAAGTCCTTAAAAAAATATTTTTAAAAGTCCTTAAAAAAATATTTTTAAAAATCCACGAGTCCTTTAAAAAATATTTTTAAAAATCCACGAGTCCTTAAAAAATATTTTTAAAAATCCACGAGTCCTTTAAAAAATATTTTTAAAAATTCACGAGTCCTTAAAAAATATTTTTAAAAATCCACGAGTCTTTTAAAAAATATTTTTAAAAATTCACGAGTCCTTTAAAAAATATTTTTAAAAATTCACGAGGTCTGTGGAGGCTTTTAAAAATATTTGTAAAATTCCACGAGGCCTTTGGAGGCTTTTAAAAATATTTTTAAAAATTCACGAGGTCTTTGGAGGCTTTTAAAAATATTTGTAAAAGTCCACGAGGCCTTTGAAAATATTTTTAAAAGTCCACGAGGCCTTCAAAAATATTTTTAAAAATCCACGAGGCCTTTGGAGGCTTTTAAAAAATATTTTTAAAAATTTGTAAAAGTCCACGAGGCCTTTGAAAATATTTTTAAAAGTCCACGAGGCCTTCAAAAATATTTTTAAAAATCCACGAGGCCTTTGGAGGCTTTTAAAAAATATTTTTAAAAATCCACGAGGCCTTTGGAGGCTTTTAAAAAATATTTTTAAAAATCCACGAGGCCTTTGGAGGCTTTTAAAAAATATTTTTAAAAATCCACGAGGCCTTTTGATGCATTTAAAAATATTTTTAAAAATCCACGAGAGCTTTAATAGTATTTTTAAAACTCTACGAGGCTTTTGGAAGCCTTTAAAAATATTTTGAAAAATCCACGAGGCCTTTGAAGGCCTTTAAAAATATTTTTAAAAATCCACAGGGCATTTAAAAGTATTTTTAAAACTGTACGAGGCCTTTAAAAGTGTTTTTAAAAATATTTTTAAAAATCCACGAGGCATTTAAAAGTATTTTTAAAAATTCACGAGGCTTTTAAAAGCATTTTTTAAAATCCACTAGGACTTTAAAAGTATTTTTGAAAATACACGAGGCCTTTAAAATTATTTTTAAAAATCGACGAGGCCTTTAAAAATATTTTTAAAAATCCACGAGGGCTTTAAAAATATGTTTAAAAAAAATACACGAGGCCTTTGGAGGCCTTTAAAACATTTTTAAAAATCCACGAGGCCTTTAAAAGTATTTTTAAAACTCTACGAGGCCTTTAAAAGTGTTTTTAAAAATTCACAAGGCCTTTAAAAATATTTTTGAAAATCCACGAGGCCTTTACAAATCCACCAGGCCTTTGGAGGCTTTAAAAAAGAATTTTAAAATCCACGAGGCCTTTGGAGGCCTTTAAAAATATTTTTGAAAAAACCACGAGGCCTTTGGAGTCTTTAAAAAAAATTTAAAATCCACGAGGCCTTTCGTTGCATCTATAGACCCTTTCTGAAAGAAGTGGTGCTTCTTTATACCCTTTTCTAAATGGGACTTCTATGGTTCCATGAACCACCTATGGTTCTACGAACCATCTATGGCTCCATGGGAACCCAACACGACAGATGCGCTAGAAAATCTAACCCGTAAATTCCGAATAGAAAGAATTTTATTATTCTTTGAAGCCAAGTTAGGGACCCCAAAACAGAGTAATATAATAATTTTGCGATTGATTGAGAAGTCCTGTAGATATGAATATTGAAAATTAATATATGGAAGGCGGCTCCGCAATCACAAAACAAAATCAGCATTGCTTCGTATAATTATTACAGATATTCGATACTTTAGTTAACTAAAAAAAGCTTTAACAAATATTGGACCCATATTATTTGTCAAGCTATCACCATTAAAATCCTAAATTTTTAATACAGCAATCCATGGCGAAATGTTCAGTCGTAGGTGGTGTATGTATCTTCGTAGGCATAAAAAAAACACCATTAAATGTTTTTCGATGAGTTTTTGGTTATTGGAAATTCACTGTTTTTTTCTCCCTATTTGTAATCACAAAACATAAAAGGGAATGAAGAAATTTGAGATTGGCAATCAGTTGCAGAAACGAATATTTAAATTCAGCAATTTTTTTAGTCTGTTTCCTTTTTTTGGCAAATCTAACGGTCAAATACAAACAAATACAAAGGAATCAACGAGCGAACGAACGAACGAACGAGAACAGGTAAGTAAAATAACGCACACCAATTTACTGACATACACAGAATTTTCGCAAAAACGCACACACACACAAACAACAAAATACAAATACAAACGATTTTAATTAAGCATTCAAATGGATTTTTTGGCGGCCATGATTGTTGTTTTTGTCGTTTTATGGGGAGCTGGTAGTTTGTTTTCGTATTTTTTTCTTGTTAACAAGATGAGGGCATTTGGCAATAACAGCGGATGTATGGTAATTGTGGTTGTAGTTGTTGCATTTGACATTTTATAGCGGAAACACAGACACAAACGCACATACTGACAATAACAATTTTTGTTTTTTTTTTTTGTAATTGAACTTACCACACGATATCCTGGCTAGAAATTCACAGTGAATATATTTTAACTTTAGTATGTGTGTTTTGTTTTCATTTGTTTTTGTTATAATAATAAAACAAACTCTTTAAAAGCTACAGTCAAGTGTGGTTATAAGGAACACGTGTTACTTGCAAAAGTATAAAAAGTACCTACGTTGTCAGTCGTTATAACCACACTCCACTGTCCATAACAAATAATTGAAATAACGTTGTTGTTGCTGTTTTTGATTGTATTGGTTTTCATTCTAGCGTTGTATTGAATGTATAATTGTTTGTTTCAATTGTCCCTAAATGGACAGTTATTTTTCGTGTTTAAAACTATTAAATTAATTGTTTTTATTGTTTAAAACAAAAAGTTTTTAATTGCAAAAAAAAAAATATTTTTTATTTATCGTAGCTAGGAAATAACTGCTCAAATGAAGCATCCACAACGTGATCGAGAGTGGGACCATTATTTCATCATGATGGCATCAGGTCACCCTTTATGGTCAGAGGTATAGTGGCCAATAGAAGGTCATTTGTTTCATGAAGGATATTTTATGTATTCACGACCTATGCCTGGAAAAGAACCGTTACAGGTCTTCGGTCTATAGAATACCTGCCGAAAGTTCTCCTGTCCATAGAAGATCTGTCAAAGGTCTTCTTTGTATAGAACACCTGTAAAAGATGTTCTGTCCATAGAATACCTGAACAAGGTTTTCTGGCTCAAAAAGACCTGGAAGAGGTCTTTTGTCCACAGAAGATATGTTAAAGGTCTTCTGTCCATAAAAGACCTGTCCAAAGTCTTCTGTCTATAGAAGACCTGTCGAAGGTGTTCTGTCTATTGAAAACCTATTATAGGTCTTCTGTCTACAGAGACTTGTAAATTGTCTTCTGCCTAGGGAAGATCTTACTCTACAGAGGATCAGTAGGAAGACCTGTAAAAGATCTTCTGCCTATAGAAGACATGAAAAAGGTCTTTAGTCTATAGAAGACCTGCGAAAGGACTTCTGTTTATAGAAGACCTATAAACGGTCTTATAGGTTATTCTGTCTATAGAGGGTCTTATAGGTCTTCTGTCTATAGAACACCTGCAAATTGTCTTCCGTCTAAAGGTCTTCTGTCTATAGAAGACCTGTAAACGGTCCACCTTCCTGTCAAAAGTCCTCCTTCTTTAGAAGACTTGTCAAAGGTCTTCTGCCTCTAGAAGTCATCTCAAAAGTCTTCCTTCTATAGAATACCTGTCAAAGGTCTTCTGTCTCTAGAAAGCCTCTCAAAGGTCTTCTGTCTCTAGAAAACCTGTCAAAGGTCCTCTGTCTCTAGAAGACCTCTAAAAGGTCTTCTGTCTAAAGAAGACCTGTCAATAGTCTTCCTTCTATAGAAGACCTGTCAAAGGACTTCTGTACCTAGTAGACCTGTCAAAGGTCTTCCTTTTATAGGAGACCTGTCAAAGGTCTTCTTTCTCTAAAAGACTTGTCAGATGTCTTCCTTCTTTAGAAGCCTTGTCAAAGGTCTCCTGTCCATAGAAGACCTCTCAAAAGTCTTCTTTCTCTAGAAAACCTGTCAAAGGTCTTCTGTCTCTAGAAGACCTATCAAAAGTCCTCTGTCTAAGGACTTCTACACCTAGTAGACCGGTCAAAGGTTTTCCTTCTATAGACGACCTGTTATAGGTCTTCTTTCTCTAGAAGACCTGTCAAAGGTCTTCTTTCTCTAGATGACCTCTTAAAGGTCTTCTTTCTCTAGAAAACCTGTCAAAGGTCTTCTTTCTCTAGATGACCTCTTAAAGGTCTTCTTTCTCTAGAAGACCTGTCAAAGGTCTTCCTTCTTTAGAAGACCTGTGAAAGGTCTTCTTTCTCTAGAAGACCTGTCAAAGGTCTTCTTTCTCTAGATGACCTCTTAAAGGTCTTCTTTCTCTAGAAAACCTGTCAAAGGTCTTCTTTCTCTAGATGACCTCTTAAAGGTCTTCTTTCTCTAGAAGACCTGTCAAAGGTCTTCCTTCTTTAGAAGACCTGTCAAAGGTCTTCTTTCTCTAAAAGACTTGTCAGATGTCTTCCTTCTTTAGAAGCCTTGTCAAAGGTCTCCTGTCCATAGAAGACCTCTCAAAAGTCTTCTTTCTATAGAAGACCTGTTAAAGGTCTTCTTTCTCTAAAAGGTCTGTCAAAGGTCTTCTTTCTCTAGAAAACTTGTCAAAGGTCATCCGTCTCTAGAAGACCTGTAAAAAGTATTCGGCCCATAGAATACCTGTCAAAGGGCCTCTGTACCTATTAGACCTTTCCAAAGTCTTCCTTCTATAGAATACCTGCTAGAGGTAATCTTTCTGTAGAAGACCTGTCAAAGAACTTCTTTTACTAGTAGACCTGTTGAAGGTCTACTTTCTGTAGAAGATATGTCAAAGGCCTTCATTCTCTAAAAGATTTGTCAAAGGTCTTCTTTCTCTAGAAGACCTCTGAAAGGCCTGCTATCTCTAGAAGACCTGTTAAAGATCTTCCTTCTTTAGAAGACCTGTGAAAGGTCTTCTGCCTCTAGAATATCAGTCAAAGGTCTTCTGTCCATAGCCGAACTGTAAACCGTCTACCGCCTTTAGAAGACCTGTCAAAGGTGTTCTTTCTCTAGATGACCTCTTAAAGGTCTTCTTTCTCTAGAAGACCTGTCAAGGGTCTTCTTTCTCTAGAAGGCCTGTCAAAGGTCTTCCTTCTCTAGAAGACCTCTCCGAGGTCTTCTGTCTCTAGAAGACCTATCAAAGGTCTTCCTCCTTTAGAAAACTTGTCAAAGGTAATCCGTCTCTAGAAGACCTGTAAAAAGTATTCTGCCCATAGAAGACCTGTCAACGGCGTTCTGTCCCTAGTAGACCTTTTCAAGTTCTTCCTTCTATAGAAGACCTGTCAGAGGTAATTTTTCGTAGAAGACCTCTAAAAGCACTTCTGTTACTAGTAGACCTGTCAAAAGACTTCTGTATCTAGAAGACCTCTGAAAGGCATTCTGTCAAAGGTCTTCCTTATTTAGAAGACTTGTGAAAGGTCTTCTGTCTCAGAAGACTCATAGGTCTTCCTTCTTTAGAAGACTTGTCAAAGGTCTTCTGTCCATAGAAGACCTCACAAAAGTCTTCCCTCTAAAGAAGACCTGTTAAAGTTCTTCTTTCTCTAAAAGGTCTGTCAAAGGTCTTCTTTCTCTAGGAGACCTCTGAAAGGTCTTCCTCCTTTAGAAGACTTGTCAAAAGTCTTCTGTCTATAAAAAACCTTTGAAAAGTCTTCTGTCTCTCGAAGACCTTTTAAAGGTATTCTGCCCATAGAAGACCTGTCAAATGACTTTTGTCCCTAGGAGACCTCTCCAAGGTCTTCCTTCTATAGAAGACCTCTTTAAGGTATTTTTTCTCTAGAAGACCTGTCAGAGTGGTTCTGTTACTAGTAGACCAGTCAAAGGTCTTCTGTTTCCAGAAGACCTCTGAAAGATCTTCTGTCTCTAAAAGGTCTTCTGGATCTAAAAGACCTCTGAAAGGCCTGCTGTCTAAAGAAGACCTGTCAAAGGTCTTCTGTCCCTAGTAGACCTATCAAAAGTCTTTCTTCAGTAGAAGACCGTTTGAAGGTTTTCTTTCTCCAGAAGACCTGTTATACGCCTTCTTTCTCTTGAAGACCTGTCAAAGGTCTTCCTTATTTTGAAGACTTGTCAAAGGTCTTTTGACTCAGAAGAGCCTTAGAAGGCCTGTAAAGGTCTTCCTTCTTTAGAAAACCTGTAAAAGGTCTTCTGTCTCTAAAAGACCTGTAAAAAGTATTTGTTAATCTTCTCCGTTTATCGTATTTTTATGGTATAAAACATTTTATTCACCTTCTGTTAGAATTATCATCTTAATTTTAAACATCAAAGAACACACAATAAAATGGCAAACTCATTGCTTTTTTTTACCTACCTTGCCAAAATGATGACGACCAAAGGTGTGATAGAGCAGCTCATATTCGTGAACGGCCCAAAAGAGATCCCAATCGAATATGGTAATGTGATAGGCCAGCTCTTTGGTACTGAGCATTTCCAAGTCCATGTCGATGCCTTCGGTTGGTCCCTCCTGTTCGGGTAAAGGAGTCTGCAAATAAATGAGAGGAAACATACAAACAACAAAGTAAAGCAATGGGACAACGACATTAAATTTCAATCAAAAAGCCATTTGCATGCCATTGTGACACCAAAGAACATGGATGGCTATCCTGCAGCCATCACAGTGGCAGGCAACTGGCACACAAACACACAGGCACTCACACAAAAGGAGTACATACCAAACCATCTATGTGATCCTTAACGGAGACAAAGAGCCGTCCATTTAAGCTTAAACCAGTGGGTATACTGACATCGTTATCCTTGAATACGGAACGTTCACCATTCGATTTCACTTCGACGAGGCATAAATCCTCGGGGCCACGATTCAATTGCAATTTGTCCGCAGCACAGGCTTTAATTATTTCCGCAGTTGTGTGCAATGGGAAACGCAGCGTGCAATAGGTGTGGTCAGCACAATATACCCGAAATATGACTGGAGGGTGGTAAGAATCCGCAGGAGCAGTCATAACAGGCATCATCATGATAAAGTGGAGTAGATAAATGAAAATGAAAACAAAATATGCGGACATTGAATTAATGAAAGGAATTGATTTACGAAGAGAATTTCTAAATATTTATAAGGTGAAAATAAAGAACGGGGAGTGGTACAGGAATGTTGGGAAAATCTCCCACTTTACTTACTGTCATCATCCGGTCGTATCACTGTTTTCGATGGTGTTATATTTCCACTAAACAAACAAATCGGCTGGCCATTGGGTGGCAGTTTCCATTTTTGCCCGGCATTTTGGTTACGATCGTCTTGATAGCGTGCCATTTGTGTTAAAATGTTGTGTATAATACTGGTCTCCTCATGCAGTTCCGGATCAGCCTCCACTTCGGCGGCCAAATCTTCAATAAAATCACAGACACTGGGCTCATCGAAGGCAGCATGTCGCACGGCCATCACCCATTTTTGCATAAATTGTATAACGCGTTTCTTGAAATTAATAATATAGTCCCGTTCTTCGGGCGTTTGCGATCCATCATGAGAATCACAATGAAAAGTGCACAGAGAGTTAAGGAAACACAATGGGGGGAGGATATGGGCAAGATTTTTTTAATATAACTAATGAATATTTTATACCAAATAGAAATGTGGCAATGATTTCAGCAAATTTTTTAGAACAAAAATATGTTAGTCCCGACAAGATTTAGGAGAGAATGTCTTTTACAAGGTCTTCCTATAGAACAACATAAAGTCTTCCTAAAACAAGTTAAAAAGTATCAGTCGGCTTTGCCGACAGAGATATACCCTCAGCCTGTGCAAATTGAAACACTTTTTTACAAAAAAAAAATTATGTATTTAGGGGGTTTCAAAATTTTGGTCGTATGAACCGACAAAAATGTTGATTAGCATTAAAGTTCAAAAATTTTGCGGAAAAGGTACTTAAAGGAATGGACCGACATAGACCATGGGATTAATAGCAGGTCTTAAAGTGAACTTATCCAAAATTTTGTGTGGGAGGTACGGGATGGAGTGGATATTTGTCCACTCCATATTCCATATTCGAACCTGATCTATATCTGGTAGATAGTATGAGAATGTGCAAAGTATGGATCACATCGGTCACTCCCTTCAAGAGTTATCGTGCGCAAAATTGTTCCGAACATTTTTGAAGTTTTGTGGGGGAGGTACCTGAATGAGTGGACCGATATAGCCCATCTACGAATTTAAACTATGTTTTGATAAAATATTACGAAGGCCAAATTTTGGACCGAATCGACAGATCTGTTCGAGAGTTATCTTGCGCTCCAACCACTGCACAAGGTGTCCTAGGGGCTTTTTGCACCTTTCCGGCCATTTTCTCATGAAGTATGGACTTGCCCCTGATGAAACTTATACCGTCGTATGGGGGGAAGTGAATACAAGTTGCTGCAACAAAAATCAAAGCGATTCGAGAGCAGGTCCTATACTGAACTTATCCGAAATTTTGTGTGGGAGGTACCCGAAGGAGTGGGCCGATTAATTCCATATTGGAACCTCATCTAAGTCTGGTAGAAATTTCACGATGTGCAAAGTATGGACCAAATCGGTTACTCCCTTCAAGAGTTATCGTGCCCACAAATTTTCCGAACATTTGGGAACTTTTGTGGGGGAGGTACCGGAAGGAGTGGACCGATATAATCCATCTTTGAACTTAAACTAAGTTTGGACAAAATATTACGAAAGCCAAATTTTGGACCGAATCGGCAGTTCCGTTCGAGAGTTATCATGCGCTCCAACCACTACACACGGTGTCATAGGGTTTTTAGTAACTTTCAGGCTATTTTCTGAGGAAGTATGGACTTGCCCCTAATGAAACTTACAGCGTCGTATAGAGGACAGCGAATACAACTTGAGTAAACAAAAATCAAAGCGATTCGAGACCAGGTCCTAAACTGAACTTTTCCGAAATTTTGTGTGGGAGGTACCCGAAGGAGTGGACCGATTGAGTCCATATTGGAACCTCATCTAAGTTTGGTAGAAATTACACGATATGCAAAGTATGGACCAAATCGGTTATTCCCTACAAGAGTTATCGTACGCACAAGTTTTGCGACAATTTTTGAACATTTGTGGGGGAGGTACCTGAAGGAGTGGACCTATATGGTCCATCTTCGAACTTAAATCGAATCTGGACAAAATATTTGGATACCCAAAATTTGAACCGAATCGATTGATCCGTTCGAGAGTTATCGTGCGCACCAGCCAGACAGACAGACAGACGGACAGACAGACAGACGGACGGACATTGCTAGATCTACTCAAAATTGTCTGAAACGGATATCGTACAAACATACTTGGGGTCTAAAACCATTATTTCGATGAGGCACATTTTTGGTCGTATCAAAGTGTAAATACCCTCTTTAGCCTAAAGGCTGAGGGTATAACTACCACAAGGTCTTTCTATAATATAACATAAGATCTTCCTAAGGTTAAGTTCTTCTTATAGCAGAATTTTTGCCATAAGGCGTGGATTGTTTAACGATTTTTTGGTACCTATACCCAAGGCCTTAATGCGTGAATTTTTTACGAATTTTTGGTACCTATACCCAAGGCTTTAATGTGTGCATTTTTACGAATTTTTGGTACTTATACCCAAGGCCTTAAGGTGTGGGTTTTTTTACGAATTCTTGGTACCAATACCCAAGGCCTTAAGTTGTGGATTTTTTTAGAATTTTTGGTACCTATACCCGAAATTTTGGTACTTATATCCAAGGATTTAAGGCGTGTATTTTTTCGAATTGTTTAGAACATATACCCAACGCTGCAGGGAGTGGATTTTTAAAGAATTTTTGGTACCAATACCCAATGCCTAAGGCGTGGATTTCTCACAAATTGTTGGTACCTATACCCAAGGCCTTAAGGCGTGGATTTTTTAAGAATTTTTGTTACCTATTCCCAAGGCCTTAAGGTGTGGGGTTTTTTACGAATTCTTGGTACCTCTACCCAAGGCCTTAAGGCGTGAATTTTTTACGAATGTTTGATACCTATATTTTCTAAGAATTTTGTTACCTATACCCAAGGCTTAAGGTGTGAATTTTTACGAATTTTTGGTACCTATACCCAAGGCCTTAAGATTTTTTACGAATTTTTGGTACCTATACCCAATGCTTTAAGGCGTGGATTTTTAACGAACTTATATCCAAGGCTTTAAAGCGTGGATTTTTTTCGAAATTTTTGGTACCTATGTATGTTTATCCAATGCTTAAGGTGTGGGTTTTTTACGAATTCTTTGTACCTATACCCAAGGCATGAATATGTGGATTTTTTTACTAATTTTTGGAATCTATAACTAAGGACTTAAGGCGAGTTTTTTTACGAATTTTTAGTGCCTATACCCAAGACCTTAAGGCGTGGGTTTTTTACAAATTTTTGGTAGCCTTAAGGTGTGGATTTTTTTTTTAAAAAATTGGTAGCTATACCCAATGCCTTAAGGCCTGCGTACATAAGCTGCCTCGCCTGCTTACCCTGCTTGCTTCTGATAAAAGAATAAAAAAGAAAAGGGCAACCCAGTTCGAAATTTGCTCGGCCTTCTTTATTCTGTTATTTTTATTATGTCAGAAATGAAGCAGGAAAGCAAGGTAACCAGGCGAGGCAGCTTATGTACGCAGGCCTTTAAGGCGTGGCATTTTTCCGAATTTTTGGTTCGTATACCTAAGGCCTTAAGGTGTGGATTTTTAAGAATTTTTGGTACCAATACTTAAGGCTTTAAGGCGTAAATTTTTTACGAATTTTTGGTACCTATACCCAAGGCATGGATTCTTTTAAGAATTTTTGGTACCTATACCTAAGAACTTTTTGAGTTTTTTACAAATTTTGGTACCTATATCTAAGGCATTAACAAGTGGAGTTTTTTTTTAAGAATTTTATGGACTGTCTTATAGAAGAAGAAAGGATGGGCTTCAAAAAAGACTTCAATGATTTAATAGAAGACCACAGAGAAGATCACAAGGTCTTCTTATAGAAAAACTCAAGGTCTGTTTTCAGGTCTTCTTATAAAGGACCACTATGCCTTGTGAAGAAGACCAAAGGGTCTTTCTGAAGATGACCACAAAGTATTCTTATAAAAGAACAGCAGGTCTTCTTACAGAAGACGACAAGGTCTTCTTATAGGAGACATTAAGGTCTTCTTATAGAAGACGGCAAGGTATTCTTATAGAAGACGAAAAGGCCCTCTTATAGAAGACCAAAAGGTCGAAGGTCTTCCAGTAGAAGACCACAAGGTCTGCTTATAGACGACCACAAGGTCTTCTTATAGATGACCACAAGGTCTTCTTATAGACGACCACAAGGTGTTCTTATAGAAGACCACAAGGTCTTCTTATAGAAGACCACAAGGTCTTCTTATAGAAGACCACAAGGTCTTCTTATAGAAGACCACAAGGTCTTCTTATAGAAGACAACAAGGTGTTCTTATAGAAGACCGCAAAGTCTTCTTACAGAAGGCCACAAGGTCTTCTTATAGAAGACCACAAGGTCTTCTTATAGAAGACCACAAGATCTTCTTATAGAAGAGCACAAGGTTTTCTTATAGAAGAGCACAAGGTTTTCTTATAGAAGAGCACGAGGTCTTCTTATAGAAGACCTCAAGGTCTTCTTATAGAAGACCACAAGGTCTTCTTATAGAAGACCACAAGGTCTTCTTATAGAAAACCTCAAGGTCTTCCTACAGAAGACCACAGGGTCTTCTTATAGAAGACAACAAGGTCTTCTTATAGAAGACCACAAGGTCTTCTTATAGAAGACCACATTCTTCTTATAGAAGACCACAGGGTCTTCTTATAGAAGACAACAAGGTCTTCTTATAGAAGACCACAAGGTCTTCTTATAGAAGACCACATTCTTCTTATAGAAGACCACATTCTTCTTATAGAAGACCACAAGGTCTTCTTATAGAAGACCACAAGGTCCTCTTATAGAAGACCATGAGGTGCTCTTATAGAAGACGGCAAGGTTTTCCTATAGAAGACTACAATGTCTTCTTGTAGAAGACCAAAAGGTCGAAGGTCTTCCTATAGAAGACCATAAGGTCTTCTTATAGAAGACCACAAGGTCAATATCAATATCTTCTTACAGAAGACGAGAAGGAAAAAAACCACATTGTCTTCCTATAGAAGACCGCAAGGTCTTCTTACAGTAGACCATTAGGTCTTCTTATAGAAGACCATAAGGTCTTCTTATAGTAGACCACTAGGTCTTCTTATAGAAGACCATAAGGTCTTCTTATAGAAGACCATACGGTCTTCTTATAGAAGACGACAAGGAAAAAAACCACATTGTATTCCTATAGAAGACCACAAGGCCTTCTTACAGAAGACGTTAGGGTCCTCTAATAGAAGACCTCAAGTAGACCACAAAGTCTTCTTATAGAAGACCACAAGGTCTTCTTATAGAAGACTAAGGTATCTTCTTATGGAGGACCACAATGTCTTCTTACAGAAAACCACAGAAGGCTTCAAGGTTTTATAGATGACGAGAAGGTTTTCTTATAGGAGACATCAAGGTCTTCTTATAGAAGACCACAAAGTCTTCCTACGGAAGACCACAAGGTCTGGTTGTAGAACACTGCAAGGTGTTCTTATAGAAGATCACAAGGTCTACTTATAGAAGACCACAAGGTCTTCTTATGGAAGACCACAATGTCTTCTTATAGAAGAACACAAGGCCTTCTTATAGACGACCACAAGGTCTTCTTATGGAAGACCACAAAGTCTTCTTTTAGAAGACTACTAGTCTTCTTATAGAAGACCACAAGGCCTTCTGATAGAAGATCATCAGCCCTTCTTACAGAAGGCGTCTTTTAGAAGACCATAAAGTTCTCTTATAGAAGAGCAGAAGGTCTTTTTATAGAAGACCACAAGGTATTTTTATAGAAGACCACAAGGTTTTTTTTATAGAAGACCACAAGGTCTTCTCATAGATGTCCTCAATATATTCCTATAGAAGACCAAGGTCTTCCTATAGAAGACCACAAGGTCTTCTCATAGATGTCTTCAGTATATTCTTATAGAAGACCACAAGGTTTTCCTATAGAAGACCACAAGGTCCTCTTAGAGAAGACGGCAAGGTTTTTCCATAAAATACGACAATGTCTTCTTATAGAAGACCAAAAGATCGAAGGTCTTCCTATAGGAGACCACAAGGTCTTCTTATAGAAGACCACTAGGTCTTCTTATAAAAGACCACAAGGTCTTCTTATAGAAGGCCATAAGGTCTTCTTATAGAAGACCATAAGGTCTTCTTATAGAAGACCACAAGGTCAATATCAATATCTTCTTATAGAAGACGACAAGGTAAAAGACCACATTGTCTTCCTATAGAAGACCACAAGGCCTTCTTACAGCGGACGCCAGGGTCCTCTAATAGAAGACCACAAGGCCTTCTTATAGTAGACCACAAAGTCTTCTTATAGAAGACCACAAGGTCTTCTTATAGAAGACTAAGGCATCTTCTTATGGAGGACCACAATGTCCTCTTACAGAAAACCACAGAAGGCTTCAAGGTTTTATAGAAGACGACAAGGTTTTCTTATAGGAGACATCAAGGTCTTCTTATAGAAGACCACAAGGTTTTCTTATAGAGGACCACAAAGTCGTCCTACGGAAGACCACAAGGCCTGGTTTTAGAACACTGCAAGGTGTTCTTATAGAAGATCTTCCATAGAATACCACGAGTCCCCTTTATGGAAGATCTTCTTATTGCAGTCCACAAAGTCTTCTTATAGAAGACCACAAGGTCTTCTTGTAGAAGAGCACAAGGCCTTCTTATAGAAGTCTACAAGGCCTTCTTATAGATGACCCTAAGGTCTTTTTATAGAAGTCCTTAAGGTCTTCTTATAGAAATCCTCAAGTTCTTCTTATAGAAGACAACAACGTCTTCCTTATAGAAGACCAAAGGGTATTTATCTAAAAGACCACAATGTCTGCATATAGAAGACCACAGGTTCCTTCTATAGAAAACTACAAGCTTTTCTTGTAGAAGATTTTAAAGCCTTCTTATAGAAGACATCATGATCTTCTTATATATGACCTCAAAATGACCAAACGATCTTCTTATAGAAGACCACAAAATCTTCTTATAGAAAACCTCAAATCTTCCTATAGAACTCCACAACATTTTTCGATGAAGGGTCTTTTCACATATCTATCACTTATTTAGTTTGTCTTCATAAAATTTCTACCCAAAAAAGTAACATAACCTCACAAATATTAAAAATATTAACCTACTTCTTCATCTCCTTCTTAAATAGCAAACCATATCCGAATTAAATATTCAAAATGCGTTCGACAACACTTGTCACACACTTGCAACAGATGTGTGTGTGTGCGACAAACAATATTTTATGATCTCATATCGCCCGCAGGGGCTTTAAGCATCATCTTTCGTGCTGCGAAAGCAAATAATTTCATTTTCGGTGGTGTGGTATTTTGGGAATAAATGCAAAACATTGTTGCACTCACTTACTGGCCAATGGCTATTGTTATGACCTTCCAGACAACATTCTATCTTTGAACACTTCGTTTACCACCATTTTAAGTGACATCCATACAAAATAGATACACTTTCGAAATGTGGTTCCCTAGGTACTAGAAGAGAGAGGAAGAGTATCATCAACATCATTGTTTAAGAAAAAGACACAGACACACACACATACCGACCAACAATTATGTACGTGTATAGTCAATATGATACTAGTACGTGCTGAGGATATTTTTGTTTTTCGCAGGGGTCACGTCACGACACTTGCAAGATTGTAACAGTTTCAAGTTACTCTTCTTTTTTGCCACACAATTACAATATGATGTGACAACGAAGATGAATGTGAAGCAGAGGGAGAAGTGAAAAAACACTTAAGTGCCATTTTTGGTATGGACAACGGACATGTTGAAGTGTTCCATTTTGGTCAACTGTCAGAATTTATTAAATAATCAGACAGAAAGGTAGCAACGAAATGAGTAAGGGAGTAAGGGGGAATTTATTGAAGTTTTCGGATTTCTATTGTAGACGACGTGTAACGGTTAAAGGGCCAATTGTTAACTAGTGTTGATCTTCTACGAATCACATTGACCCGAAATGAATTTACAACGGAGAAAGGCTGTTGTATGCTTTTATGTAGGTAATACCATTAGATCGCTTTTGGCGGATTACCAGGATATCACAATCCTAGGCAATGAACGGGGAACAGCGCTAGTAAAACCAATGTTTGAATTTGGCTCTGTCCACAGCTAAATAAAAAATGACTGCCGGTCCGTAATTTTAAATAGCATTTCATGGAATTGATAATATACTTTTTGGAAGTTTGCTGCTTACAGTTTTAGGCGTTTATGCGGTGGGTATCATAAACAGTGGGCATAACAGACCAAATCAACATATTTGAGACCCACATCTTGGTAAATATTGGGTTCCCCTGGAAAAAATTTACTGTTGTAGTCCTGATTACATCGACTAACACCTATTAAATATTCTGCACTATCCCAAAACTGGCTTTAAACTAAGAAAGTCTCCCAGAAGACAGGTCAGAGCACACTTCCAAGTGGATTGCTCGAGTTGACAAACAGACAAATATTTCGGGATACAGTTGTTGTAACCTAGGATTTCGAGGACAAGACGTTTTCAGATCAAAAGGACCGGGAAAATCAAGTCCGGCATTAGTTAATGTTCAATCCGTGACCAGAACATCAACATTTTAGGCGGTTGCAAATTTCCTCAGTGTTATGCTGGCTTACAGAGTATTTCAGCCATCAAAGTTTTGTTAACAAGTGGCGATAACAACGAACTCGGCGATAAACAGTAGGTCCCATATCATTGAACCAAAATTAATCGGTGTGCACACATTGATATGAGAGAAGTCTCCCGTGTCCCTTTGGGGATGTGTATGGGAACATATGTATGTAGGTGTGGGCTTAGCTTTCGTATTGCACCAGGCTGTTCAATACAACATGTCAGTTGTGAAGATCCCAAGGTAGAGTTGCTTAACGTTTACTTTTAGCCGATAAATAGATGTACTTTATATTATAGGCCCAATATTATCCCGCTTTTCGAAGGTCATAACCGACTAGGCTTGGGGGACTTTATTGCTCATCATAAGTTGTAGCATTCGGTTCTCGGAAATGACCAGAGGGATATATTGTTGGCTGAGCAGATTGATAGCTCGACTTTTTGCATGGTCAATGAGGACGCCCCTACCAGAATTAGCGGAGAGTGTCTCAGTTTGCCAGATATAACCATTGTGGAACCTGGTCCAACAAATAAGGTCACCTGGTAACCCGACGTTTCTCTTGGGTCAGACAATCTCTCCTTAATTGTCTTCATCAGAAGACCACCCGATTTCTTCACCTCTGAACACCACACTTTCATCAATCATGGGAAAGCTAATTAGCCTAGATTCAGACAGTTCAGAAACCTGCTCAACCCTTCTGATGTTTATTCCTATACATAATCACTGCTGCAGTCGCCTAATTTCCCAGCAGAGTCGACGGGATTGGCAAGTGATCGTGCTGAGCTTCGTCGTGCCAACCACAGCGACCCCAAAATCGCCGAGCTGACAGTAGAAGTTAACAGTTTGGCAGGTGAGTTTAAGCGGGGAAGTGGATAAATCATTTGAAGAGTTACAAAATTGTAGGTAGAACAAGTGAATTGCGGGTAACGGTTAAGTCACTCTAATACGCTGGAAAGAAGGTAGACAGGACCTCAGTCATGTTTGGCGACGTTACGCTGACTGATTATTTTAATCGACAGTTTGTTAATCACCCCGGGAGTGATAGGGCATTAGACCTCTTCTTGCGGAGGATGAAACCCACCAATTTCCAATAGATGATGTTGTAAATGTCATCAGCAACGCTAAATCATCCAAAGCTTTGGGCCCTGATGGCATCTCTATGGTAATGCTGAAATAGCTGGACGACCCGGGAGTGGAGTATATCATTAAAGTTCTTAACCTGTCGTAAGCCACCCACATCCTGGCCGAAATCTGCAAAATCGGCTAAGATTAGTACATCACTGCACACCATCTCCACACATATTAGCTGCGGACTCAACCAGAGCAAGCCGTGCTATGGAACAGTAATGGTGGCGCTTGACTTAGCAAAAACCTTTGATACTGTTGAGGATATTGCAGAGCAGACTACCCTCCGACCAAGATTGATTATATGTGTGGACGCCAGTCATATGTGGAATTCAGGACCAAGAAGTCCAAAGTGGGGTGATATCTCCGGAACTGTTTAACCTTTACCTTTTCGGTATCCACACCATTCCGACGCCATAGAGATCATACTGTAAGATCTTGGTGTCAGGAACCATTCCTAATGTCATTTGTGAAAGGCTGGACTCCTATTTGCCTGATCTTACAACACGCGAGGAATATGAAATTATCCACGGCTAAATCTATAGTCACAATTTTCAACACACGGACTGCATAGCTGAGCACTGAGTTGAAAGTCATGATCGATGTTAGCAGAGTTCCGACCACTTACTACCTTATGATTTCGGGGTCATATTCGACAGCTTGTTCACTTAGTCAGCGACTGTATCAGCAATCTGCGACATGCTGAGATGTAAGAACAAGTTCCTCAAGTCCCTAGCACTTTGGGTGCAGATAAAGAAACCTTGCTGACTACATAGAACGTGATAGGTCGGTCGGTGGTAAGCTATGCAGCTCCAGTTTGGTTAAACATGTTAAAACATCGTTCTTTGAACTGCAAGTGGATGCCTTCTCATATCTTAAGTGGACTATTTACATAAGGTGGCAAAGATTCATGCGGTTCAGCAACACAATAGCATGTTTTCGTTGCAGTATGTGTTTGGGTTTTACCGCGAGAGTAATCCTAATCACCATATGGTGGATACGACCTGGAAAGAGAGGTCCAACGTTACAAGAGAGAACCCCTACACCGGCAAGCCTATAAAGCAGGTTTGAATAGCTGATGCAGTCGCAGATGCTATAAATAACTAACTGAACCGAAAATCCACTGAAGACATGAGGAGGCATCCAGTTGCAGTTCACAGGGCGATAATCTGACATGGTTGAATATTTTTTCATCGCGTTGCAGTTATTTTCAGGGACCACACTGGCGCCGCATAGCTTACCACCTACCTCTCGCGTTTTATGTGGTCAGCAAGGGGTGGGGGTGGTTACTGTTATATGGGGGCTATACCAAAACATGGACCAATGTTGACGAAAACCTCAAATGTCAAATTACAGCTAGTTCCGTCAAAAAATTTAGCTAAAATCCCCAAAATACCGTTATATAGGGGCTATTCCAAACTTTGAACCTACATCGACGATTTTTAGTGGAGAGGATTCGGGCACTAGTTCGTTAAAAAATGTAACTAAAATCCCCAACATACCTTAAATCGGGAGGTACCGGTATATGGGGACTATACCAAAATATACACCTACCTCGGCAAGTTTTAGTGAAGAAGGTTTTTTAGTCATTGAAACCCTCAAATATCAAATTTCAGCTAATCCGCTCAAAAAGTGTAGCTAAAAGCCTCAAAATACCTTTAATCGTGAGGCACAGTTATACATATGGGGGCTATACCAGAATGTGGATCTATCTTGAAAATTTTCAGTGGAGAAATTTCTTGGCCATTGGGTAGCCCAATTGTTAAATTTCTGCTAGTTCGGACAAAAATCCAGCTGAAAGCCTCAAAATATTTTAAATCGGGAGGTACCGTTATATGGGGTCTATGCCAAAACGTCGACATATCTTGGAAATTTTTAGTGCAGAAGTTTTTTGGACCTCAAATGTCAAATTTAAGCTCTTTCGGTTAAAAACCTGGCTAAAAGCCTCAAAAACTTTAAGTGGGGAGATACCCTTATATGGGGCATATACGTGGACCAATCTCCAGCATTTCTGGTGCAGACGTTTTTTGACCTTTAGAAATTCCAAGTGCCAAATTGGAGCCAATTCGGGTGGAAAAAGTAGCTAACATTTCAAAATACCTTAAATCGGGAGGTACCGGTTTATGGGCTGGACCTATTTCGAAAATTTTTAGTGGAAAAATTCTTGGCCATTGGGAACATCAAACGTTAAATTTCGGCTAATTCGGTCAAAAAATGTAGCTATACGCCTCAAAATACTTAAAATCGGGTCGTACCGATTTTGCTTGGTAATCGCAAACCCTATCGAAAGAAATGTGGAAAATATGGTAGAACTGAAAATTACCTACAAAATTTTTTTAGTTCCATTTCGATAGGGCTTGTGGTTTCCAAGCCAAATACTGAGAACCTAAAAAAGACCTAAATGTGTGACCTTTGACCGCGATTTATTTAAAAATCCCCGCGACGATTTTTTTAGGTTTTTTGATTTTTCTCGTTTATGAGAAAAACTTCCCAGGTATAAACTCCATTCATTTAAAGTTAGTTCAGGCGCACCGTGTACTGTCGCCTACTGATTTAAAGGGGTTTCTCCACTTCTTATTGTCAGAGTTGTGGTTGTTGAACAGGTTAGACTGCCTGTGGCAATTCTTTGGGCTGCATACTGACAGATTTAAAAATGTACCTTGGGCCGGGGCGATTTGTATGGAAGAAAAAACACCTTATTGGGCCTTTCGCGTTTCTGATTCCTGGGATTGTACTGCGCAAAGAAGTCCACTAGACCATATGTCTACGGTGAAAATCGAGCCTCCCGATTTTGACTTGACGTTTTTTATCCACAAGGCCAAAACTGCCTTAAAGAGCGTTCCAATTTGTGATGTACTAAATAGTTCTTAAATATTTTCTTGGCTACAATTTTTTGTCTTATTGTAAGATCGAAAATCTCACTGGATTGGCTGTTATATGCCAAAATATCAAAAAAAAACTTTTATGAAAAACTTCAAAATCGGGAGGTTCGATTTTCACCTTAGGGTCTAGTGGACTTTTTTGCTCAGTACAATCCCAGAAATCAGAAACTCGAGGGGCCCAAGAAAGTGTTGAAATCGCCCCACCCCAATATACAATATATACCTTAGCATAACTATGTAGTCATTTGTTCGTTCTATTATATAGAAGTCCCTCACACTTAAATGTTGAAACAGAAAAAAATTGCTCAATTTTTCAACAATTTCCCCCTTTATCACTAAATTTTTATAATTTCTTATTGTAGTTTTTGTTGTTGTTTTGAAAAGGATATTAATTAGCCAATTCATCCACCAGCTGGACCACTGGCATAAAAACAATGTGGGTTAAAAGGAAATCATCTAAGAATGGATCGACACCACTAATTTGTCCACCCAAGCGTGTCTCTAATAAATGTTCCAACATTTTCGATGGTGTACCCGACATGACAGTGTATCTGAAACAAAAGACGAAGAAGGGAATAAAAACACCAATAAAATAAAACTTTAAACAATTTTATAAGGAGGAGAGGCGAGGGAATTGAAGAAAGGGGAGGCTTTGAAGAAAAGCCATCAATTTAAAATTAAAGTTCTTGGCATTAAAGACACCTTAGGTGGTATGTCTGAGCGCCATGAAATCGTTTGCGGATTAGTTGATGCCACAACTAAGGCAAATGGTTGTTGCTTGGCTTGTGCAATGTTTTCTCAAGGTGCATGTATGTGTGTGTTCTAAGTATTGAAGAGTTTCTTTTTCCCCCTCCAACCACCACTTGGACTTACTTGAATGCTGAATGTTGTCCTCTTTGTTTTGCCACACGTTCCAATACTAAAACGTCTTTGCCATGTTCCTGAAGTCTTAAAGTATTTGCCTCGACATCACGTAGAATACGATTAAAATGCTCCTTATCCACGCGCAACAGATGGCAATTGTTTTCCTTTAGAACGATGGTAGCAGCTCTGCAAGAGAAGAGAGAGAGAAGGACCACAAAAAAAAAAAAACATAAATGGATTATGAATTCGTTTTAAAAAAAACTTTATATGAATTAAAATAAAAAATTCCCAGAATCTTTAATTTAATATCAACAGTAATCTGTAATGAAATTTCGTTGTTGTTTGCCTTTAATTGCTTTCAATTAAAATTTTATTTGATTTTAGTTTCCTGTTTGCCTGCCGGACTACATGTTTCGTTTTGCAGGCAGGCATTTCTAGCATTTCGTGTTTACCACATTTATTTCATGTTGCCTCTTGTCCGTTGTGTATGCCGTGGGTGTTTTTATTGTTGTTGCTGTTGCATCCTACTACTCTGGATGCTGATTCTGCATTTAGGGCATCAGGGTGGGGGACGGTATTTTTAACTGCATGCAATGCAGTTTTGTTAATTGAAATTTAATCCTTGTTTGGTAACTTTACTAAGGATATCGTGGTGTGTGACATTGCCAAAAAAAACTAACACAAACAACATGCTTGGCAAACACATAGATATGTACACATACATATGAAGAATCAAAGGAGCTATGTATTGGAAATACAAAAAATGCAGGACATTTTAAAAGTATCAGAATGGGGAGGGATATTTAGTTTACATTTAGAAAGTTTAAAGGTTCCAGGCGTGTACTAAGTTGAGTTGGTTGGGCTGGACAGGTCCGGTTCCTGAATGAATGTTAGTAAATTGAGTAAAGGGTCCATAGTAAAGAGTCCATAATGGCTTTTACTTCTTAAGATCTTCTCCTGCAACGACGGATCTCCTTCCAATAGAAGATCTCAAAAATATTTTTTAAATAGAAGAGCACCTATAATTAATGGTCTTCTTTAGATAGCTGACCTCATACGGGCCTTCTTTAGATAAAACAACTCCCACTTAAAGGTCCTTTTGAGGTTTTCCTTAGGTGGAAAACATTCTAATGGTCTTCTTTAGATATGAGTCTTTCTAGGGGACTTGAACACCTCCCAAAAGTCTCAAATTGATGGTAGACATCCAATAGGTCTTTTTTATACCCCATACCATCGTGTGAAGGGTATATTAAGATAATTTTTTGGTAACACGTCGAACTATTCATATAAAGTATATATGGGGATTTCTGAGTGAAATCGGATAATATTTCAAAATGTTCAGTATACTTTCAGAAATACTCATAACTTTTTTAATATTGGTCCAATTAGAAAAAAATATTTTTATTTATGTTTTATTGTTTATTAGCTATTTAATAAAAAAAAATAGCACAGTAGGCTAGGATGCAATGTTCTCGATTTAATATTTAAATTTAATTTTTAACAATGATTCTACTCTTCGATTTTCTTGAATTTGTTTTGAGGATTTACTCTTCGGGTCCTTAAACGCACCCTTTCTATAAGAAAGGGTCCTTAAACGCACCCTTTCTATAAGAAAGGGTCCTTAAACGCACCCTTTCTATAAGAAAGGGTCCTTAAACGCACCCTTTCTATAAGAAAGGGTCCTTAAACTCACCCTTTCTATAAGAAAGGGTCCTTAAACGCACCCTTTCTATAAGAAAGGGTCCTTAAATGCACCCTTTCTATTAGAAAGGGTCCTTAAACGCACCCTTTCTATAAGAAAGGGTCCTTAAAAGGCACCCTTTCTCTGAGAAAGGGTCATTAAAAGCACCGTTTCTATAAGAAAAGTTCCTTAAAAAAAAACCGTTTCTATAAGAAAATGTCCTTAAAAGCACCCTTTCTATAAGCAAGGGTCCTTAGCAGCACCCTTTCTATAAGAAAGCGTCCTTAGCAGCACCCTTTCTATAAGAAAGGGTCCTTAGCAGCACCCTTTCTATAAGAAAGGGTCCTTAAAAGCACCTTTTCTATAAGAAAGGGTCCTTAAAAGCACCTTTTCTATAAGAAAGGGTCCTTAGCATCACCCTTTCTATAAGAAAGGGTCGTTAAAAGCACCCTTTCCATAAGAAAGGGCCCTTTAAAGCAACCTTTCTATAAGAAAGGGTCCTTAAAAGCACCCTATCTATAAGAAAGGGTCCTTAAAAGCACCCTATCTATAAGAAAGGGTCTTTAAAAGCACCCTATCTATAAGAAAGGGTCCTTAAGAGCACCCTTTCTATAAGAAAGGGTCCTTAAAAGCACCCTTTCTATAAGAAAGGGTCCTTAAAAGCACCCTTTCTCTAAGAAAGGGTCCTTAGAAGCACCCTATCTATAAAAAGGGTCCTTAGAAGCACCCTATCTATAAAAAGGGTCCTTAAAAGCACCATATCTATAAGAAAGGGTCCTTAAAAGCACCCTTTCTATAAGAAAGGGTCCTTAAAAGCACCCTTTCTATAAGAAAGGGTCCTTAAAAGCACCCTTTCTATAAGAAAGGGTCCTTAAAAGCACCCTTTCTATAAGAAAGGGTCCTTAAAAGCACCCTTTCTATAAGAAAGGGTCCTTAAAAGCACCCTTTCTATAAGAAAGGGTCCTTAAAACACCGTTTCTATAAGAAAGGGTCCTTAAAAGCACCCTTTATATAAGAAAGGGTCCTTAAAAGCACCCTTTCTATAAGAAAGGGTCCTTAAAAGCACCCTTTCTATAAGAAAGGGTTCTTAAAAGCACCCTTTCTATAAGAAAGGGTCCTTAAAAGCACCCTTTCTATAAGAAAGGGTCCTTAAAAGCACCCTTTCTATAAGAAAGGGTCCTTAAAAGCACCCTTTCTATAAGAAAGGGTCCTTAAAAGCACCCTTTCTATAAGAAAGGGTCCTTAAGAGCACCCTTTCTATAAGAAAGGGTCCTTAAAAGCACCCTTTCTAAAAGAAAGGGTCCTTAAAAGCACCCTTTCTATAAGAAAGGGTCCTTCCTTAAAAGCACCCTTTCTATAAGAAAGGGTCCTTAAAAGCACCCTATCTATAAAAAGGGTCCTTAAAAGCACCCTTTCTATAAGAAAGGGTCCTTAAAAGCACGCTATCTATAAAAAAGTGTCCTTAAAAGCACCCTATCTATAAGAAAGGGTCCTTAAAAGCACCCTATCTATAAGAAAGGGTCCTTAAAAGCACCCTATCTATAAGAAAGGGTCCTTAAAAGCACCCTATCTATAAGAAAGGGTCCTTAAAAGCGCCCTTTCTATAAGAAAGGGTCCTTAGCAGCACCCTTTCTATAAGAAAGCGTCCTTAGCAGCACCCTTTCTATAAGAAAGGGTCCTTAGCAGCACCCTTTCTATAAGAAAGGGTCCTTAAAAGCACCTTTTCTATAAGAAAGGGTCCTTAAAAGCACCTTTTCTATAAGAAAGGGTCCTTAGCATCACCCTTTCTATAAGAAAGGGTCGTTAAAAGCACCCTTTCCATAAGAAAGGGCCCTTTAAAGCAACCTTTCTATAAGAAAGGGTCCTTAAAAGCACCCTATCTATAAGAAAGGGTCCTTAAAAGCACCCTATCTATAAGAAAGGGTCTTTAAAAGCACCCTATCTATAAGAAAGGGTCCTTAAGAGCACCCTTTCTATAAGAAAGGGTCCTTAAAAGCACCCTTTCTATAAGAAAGGGTCCTTAAAAGCACCCTTTCTCTAAGAAAGGGTCCTTAGAAGCACCCTATCTATAAAAAGGGTCCTTAGAAGCACCCTATCTATAAAAAGGGTCCTTAAAAGCACCATATCTATAAGAAAGGGTCCTTAAAAGCACCCTTTCTATAAGAAAGGGTCCTTAAAAGCACCCTTTCTATAAGAAAGGGTCCTTAAAAGCACCCTTTCTATAAGAAAGGGTCCTTAAAAGCACCCTTTCTATAAGAAAGGGTCCTTAAAAGCACCCTTTCTATAAGAAAGGGTCCTTAAAAGCACCCTTTCTATAAGAAAGGGTCCTTAAAACACCGTTTCTATAAGAAAGGGTCCTTAAAAGCACCCTTTATATAAGAAAGGGTCCTTAAAAGCACCCTTTCTATAAGAAAGGGTCCTTAAAAGCACCCTTTCTATAAGAAAGGGTTCTTAAAAGCACCCTTTCTATAAGAAAGGGTCCTTAAAAGCACCCTTTCTATAAGAAAGGGTCCTTAAAAGCACCCTTTCTATAAGAAAGGGTCCTTAAGAGCACCCTTTCTATAAGAAAGGGTCCTTAAAAGCACCCTTTCTAAAAGAAAGGGTCCTTAAAAGCACCCTTTCTATAAGAAAGGGTCCTTCCTTAAAAGCACCCTTTCTATAAGAAAGGGTCCTTAAAAGCACCCTATCTATAAAAAGGGTCCTTAAAAGCACCCTTTCTATAAGAAAGGGTCCTTAAAAGCACGCTATCTATAAAAAAGTGTCCTTAAAAGCACCCTATCTATAAGAAAGGGTCCTTAAAAGCACCCTATCTATAAGAAAGGGTCCTTAAAAGCACCCTATCTATAAGAAAGGGTCCTTAAAAGCACCCTTTCTATAAGAAAGGGTCCTTAAAACACCGTTTCTATAAGAAAGGGTCCTTAAAAGCAATGGTCCTTAAAAGTTCTTAAAAAGTACCCTTTCTATAAGAAAGGGTCCTTAAAAAGTACCCTTTCTATAAGAAAGGGTCCTTAAAAAGCACCCTTTCTATAAGAAAGGGTCCTTAAAAAGCACCCTTTCTATAGGAAAGGGTCCATAAAAAGCACCCTTTCTTTAAGAAAAGGTCCATAAAAAGCACCCTTTCTTTAAGAAAAGGTCCATAAAAAGCACCCTTTATATAAGAGAGGGTCCATAAAAAGCCTCCTTTCTATAAGAAAGGGTCCTTAAAAAGCACCCTTTCTATAAGAAAGTAAACTTAAAAATCTCTCTTTCTATAAGAAAGTGTCCTTTAAAAACGCCCTTTCCATAAGAGAGGGTTCTTAAAAAGCACCCTTTCTATAAGAAGGGGTCCTTAAAAAGCACAATTTCTATAAGAAAGGGTCCTTAGAAAGCACCCCTTTCTCTAAGAAAGGGTCCTTATAAAACACCCTTTCTTTAAGAAAGGGTCATCAAAAAGCACCCTTTCTATAAGAAAGTTTCTTTGAAAAGATCCTTTTCTATAACACCATTTTTCTAAGGTCATTAAAAAGCACCCTTTCTCTAAGAAAGGGTCCTTAAGTACTTTATTTATTTATTTATTTATTTATTTATTTATTTATTTATTTATTTATTTATTTATTTATTTATTTATTTATTTATTTATTTATTTATTTATTTATTTATTTATTTATTTATTTATTTATTTATTTATTTATTTATTTATTTATTTATTTATTTATTTATTTATTTATTTATTTATTTATTTATTTATTTATTTATTTATTTATTTATTTATTTATTTATTTATTTATTTATTTATTTATTTATTTATTTATTTATTTATTTATTTATTTATTTATTTATTTATTTATTTATTTATTTATTTATTTATTTATTTATTTATTTATTTATTTATTTATTTATTTATTTATTTATTTATTTATTTATTTATTTATTTATTTATTTATTTATTTATTTATTTATTTATTTATTTATTTATTTATTTATTTATTTATTTATTTATTTATTTATTTATTTATTTATTTATTTATTTATTTATTTATTTATTTATTTATTTATTTATTTATTTATTTATTTATTTATTTATTTATTTATTTATTTATTTATTTATTTATTTATTTATTTATTTATTTATTTATTTATTTATTTATTTATTTATTTATTTATTTATTTATTTATTTATTTATTTATTTATTTATTTATTTATTTATTTATTTATTTATTTATTTATTTATTTATTTATTTATTTATTTATTTATTTATTTATTTATTTATTTATTTATTTATTTATTTATTTATTTATTTATTTATTTATTTATTTATTTATTTATTTATTTATTTATTTATTTATTTATTTATTTATTTATTTATTTATTTATTTATTTATTTATTTATTTATTTATTTATTTATTTATTTATTTATTTATTTATTTATTTATTTATTTATTTATTTATTTATTTATTTATTTATTTATTTATTTATTTATTTATTTATTTATTTATTTATTTATTTATTTATTTATTTATTTATTTATTTATTTATTTATTTATTTATTTATTTATTTATTTATTTATTTATTTATTTATTTATTTATTTATTTATTTATTTATTTATTTATTTATTTATTTATTTATTTATTTATTTATTTATTTATTTATTTATTTATTTATTTATTTATTTATTTATTTATTTATTTATTTATTTATTTATTTATTTATTTATTTATTTATTTATTTATTTATTTATTTATTTATTTATTTATTTATTTATTTATTTATTTATTTATTTATTTATTTATTTATTTATTTATTTATTTATTTATTTATTTATTTATTTATTTATTTATTTATTTATTTATTTATTTATTTATTTATTTATTTATTTATTTATTTATTTATTTATTTATTTATTTATTTATTTATTTGTTTATTTATTTATTTATTTATTTATTTGTTTATTTATTTATTTATTTATTCATTTATTGCGATTACAGCTTTTAAGCCAATAAACATCGCAATGCGCAAAACTACTACTAAATCATATTCTGCATAACAAAAAATCTTAAAACTATTATTAAGACTTAACTTAACTATTATTAACTATTATTAAAGACTTTAGACAGCATTTTTCTATAAGAAAGGGTCCTTAAGGTCCATAGAAAGGATTTTTTCTATAGGAAAGGTCCATAGAAATCACCTTTTCTATAAGGAAGGTCCTTAAGTTCCTTAGGAAGCACCCTTTCTTTAAGAACGGATCCTAAGGAGCACCCTTTATATGAGAACCTTTAAATAAGTGCACCCTTTCTACAACAAAGGGTCCTTAAGGTCCTGTAAAACCGTCTTTTGTATGAGAAACGGACCTTAATATCCTTAAAAGCACTCCTGCTGTAAGAAAATGTCCTTATAAAGTACCCTTTCCATAAGAACGGTTCCTTAAGTTCCTTAAAACGCACTCTTTCTTTAAGGTTGGGTCCTTTAGGTCCGTAAAGAACACCCTCTCTATAAGGACCTTAAGGTCCTTAAATAACACTCTTTCGATAAGAACTTATCCTAAAAAACACCCTTTCTATAGGGGTCCTTAAAAGTCCCACTTATATAATAAATGGTCCTTAACTATTGTAAGCATTGTCAGGTTTGCTATCATTTACTTGCACTTTACAAAATATCGAAGTGTGTTGAAATTTTTAAACATCCTTCCATTACCGATATTCGTTTCTTATCTTCTTTATCAGCAGCAGCATATCATCGATGAAAAATTTACATAAATTTCGAGAAAGTGTTTTCATGGCCTTGACTTGTAAATATACGACGCGTGCTTGTGGTACTATATACTCTCGTATGATGTATGTAGATAAAACGCTCATCTGTTTGTAAAAGCCAAGTCAAGTAATTTATTAAAAATTCCATAAAATTTCATCATTTCAAAACGTGCCTCTGTGTTTTGCAGAACAAACAAGCAAACAACAGCAACGTAACTCAATGAATTCCCATTCCCATGGTGGAGGAATGTAAGTAACATTCAATGAGGGTTATTCATATGGTGTGTATGCATGACACTCGTTTACACATCCCATAGACCGGCATACACACTCTGGCACATACTCACTCACTGGCAAAAGTTGCATTTCAAAAACTAATCCTGTTGTAAAGCATTGGCGGGTTAAATTGCTTCTGTGGTGCAGTTCACAATGTCGCTTTTTTTTTGCTGTAGTTGCATTTAGCCCAAAGTTAGTGGCATGAACAACGTGTCTATTTGATGCAACCATGAAGATACACACATACATTTACACAGTCACAGGGGATAAGCAGAGCAGTGCAGGGATAGTAGCAGTAGTAATGTTCAGCTTTGGGGCATTTAAAAGCAACAGCTTCATTTCGAAACGAAACGAACTTGGTAAATGTACATTGTACATACATTCATATGTACATATGTTATTTAACATTGAAATGAATGTACTTAGATAACAAACCCCATACGAACATTCACTCACACATACACACACACTGACATCAGAGTTTATGTTTTGTGGAGTTCATTTGTAGTCCTTATCCAATGGCAATAACGTGGTAATCAATTAGTTGAGGATAGTTACGAATTGATTCAATTTTGTTGTTGTTTCATTGTATCGCCATTTGTGTTTCTGAGAATGTATGAGAATTTTACCAAAGTTAATTTCATTTTAACCGGAAATACCTAGAATTGTAAACGAAATGCTAATGGCTTTAATAAAGAGTGAGAAAAAAGAGGAAAGCAGTGTTGGCTATTCACATGGAATTAGTGCTGCAAAGTGTTACAACCTACCCAGGGGCTGCTGTTAATATTGTTGTTTGAATATTCAAGTTTCAGGAGAGAATGGACAGGTAATCATTTACACTTTTGGGCTAAGGGGAAAAGGATGAAATGAACATTATTACTGGGAAACAAACTGACATAGTGTGAGCGATCTATTCTTTATCTAACCTTGAAAGTAAATTTGTATAGTGCCACCCTTGCGTATACGTTTGCGTATTTACCAGCATATTGAAAATTATTAAGTATACGCAAGTCAAATCATGTACCATGTCCTTTACAAAAACAAAGATTTTTAGGCAATATTCTCCCAAATTATTTTTGATAACAATTTTGGAACATTTATAAAAAAAGTTGGCGAACGTTCAAGAAGCTAGGAGACTAACTGGTGCAATCCCACGGCGGCCGGTTCTATGCACCGGATTGACTCGGAGGAATCTTCGACCAGGGGCCGTCACCTCAACAATTATGTGTTTCTGTTCGTGTATTTTTTCACCATGGGAGCGGCAATTTATCCCGGAATGCCTGCTCCGAGCTCTTCTGGTTCGTTCCGGGATAGAGATGAACCCCGGGCCGGTATGGATCTGTTCCGTTTGCCAGATCCCCATCCACCACCTGTCAGTATGGGTAAGATGTAATGGATGTATGGAATGGGTGCATTTTCGTGGGTGCTCTGGCTTTAGTCGCACCCGGGAGAACATAGCCCAGTGCGTCTTCAACGTCGTCGTCTGACTCTTCATCGTCGTCGGAATACGAGACGCCCCCGCAGCCCGCAAAAATGCAGAAACTAACACCACAAGTTGTTATAAAACGGGGCGGAAATTCATCATTCCTGCAATTCAATTGCAATGGTCTTCGCAATAAGGTCAGCGAAATTGTGGATTTTATGAGTCGGAAAAACATCATGGTCGCCGTAATCCAAGAAACAAAGCTCACCCTCACCAGTAGCTTGCGTTATGATGGTTACAACGTATTGCGGAAGGATCGCACAAGAAGCGAAGGAGGAGGACTTGCCTTCCTAATACACCAGTCTGTCCAGTACAGACCTATCTCGCTTGAGCTTGTCTCTAGTGACCTATACATGGAATGTATGGGGTTAGCAGTAAAGTGTGGTACTGCCGAGGTGCAGCTGTTTAATGCGTACATACCACCGATGAATAGCTGTGCCCGACGTTATATGCCCGATATATAGCAATAACCGTCTCGTGCTAGGAGACTTTAATGCTCATCACGAGCTTTGGTATTCCGTCCTAGGTAATGATCAGAGGGGTACAACGCTGGCCAAGCAAATTGATAGCTCCACGTTTTCACGGTGAATGAAGACGCTCCTACGAGGATTAGAGGAGACTGCCAGATATCATCATTGTGGGACCAGGTCTGATAAATGACGTATCCTGGCAATCCGTCATATCCCTTAGCTCAGACCACCTTCCTATCATCGTCTGCGTGAACAGACCACCCGATTTCATTACCTCTGAACGCCGTACTTTCCTGAACCATGGATAAGCCGATTGGCAGGGGTTAAGAGAATTTACCAATCACCGCTTCATAGAATTGCACACTCCCTCAGATCCTCGGGTAGCTGAGAAAACTTTCCGGGACATCATCAATGCAGCAGCCGCTCGCTACATACCTGCTAGTCAAATACCCGAAATAAAACCAAATTTCCCAGCAAAGGCGGCGGGACTAGCAAATGAGCGTGATGAGCTTCGCCGTACAAACTCTGAAGACCCAAGAGTTAGAGAGCGTACTCAAAAAGTCAACAGGCTAGTAGGCGAACATAAGCGGAAAAAGTAGCTAGACCACATGAAGCAATGCAACATTGGTGCAGGATTACCTAATTTGTGGGCAACGGTTAGATCACTCTCGAATCCGCATAAGAAGGATGACAGAACAGCAGTTACTTTCAACGGCGTGACAGTAACTGATCCAAAGAGATGCGCTTGTTATTTTAACCGGCAGTTCATAGAGCACCCCAAGAGTGATAGGGCGAAGATAAGTGTGCTACGCCGTATAAGAAGAGCCATTCCAGCCGAGTAGGTACCACAACAATTTACGATGAGCGATGTTGCAGATGCCAATCCGATGTTTTCCAGATGCCCAACATCAACATGGATTTCGGAAAATGTATAGTACTACAACAGCATTAGACGCCATATCCACACATATCAGTAGAAGACTGAACCAGAAAAGGCCCTGCACCGAACAGTCATGGGGGCTCTTGACCTATCGAAGGCTTTCAATACCGTCAACCATGCCAAGCTGTTCGAGGATATAGGGAAAACTAATCTCCAGCCATGTTTGAAACGTTGGGTAATCAGCTATATGTGCGGACGCCAGTCTGAAATTCCACACCCTCCAGACGGATGATTGTACGATCTTGGCGACGGGTCCTATCATAGATGACATATGTGATAGGTTGAATGTATGTAGACAGTTCTTCCATCTAAGGATTATGAAAATATCCGCCGCTAAATCCACTGCCACACTGTTCACCACATAGACGGCTGAAATGAGGCTCCCACTGAACATATTGGTCGATGGTGCACTGATTGCGATCACGAACTACCCCAAAATACTGGGTGTAACGTTCGATAGCATGTTTAAGTCATCCGCGCATGCCAAAGCTGTTTTCGATAATATCAGAAGTAGGAACATGGTGCTCAAGTCGCTGGCAGGGGGAGCTGACAAAGAAACCTTGTTGACCACCTACAATGCAAAGGCCGGTATGTGGTAAGCTATGTACAAAGGTTATCACTACGCAGTGGAAGAAGATTCAAACCTGCCAGAATGCTGCCCTGAGGACTTCAACAGGGTGCCTCCTCATGACACCAGTGGACCATCTTCATGAGGAGACGAAGATTTTACAGGTGCTTCAACACAATAAGATGTTGTCGATTCAGTACCTGCTGGGGTGTTATCGCAGTGAGCATCCCTGTCACGCGTTAATGAACAGGCTTCCTTCACCCAGGCACGTCAGGAGAGATCTTCACGGTCTAGAGAGAGAGAGATCCAACGACATAAAAGAGAACCTCTAGACCAACATGCTTGGATAGCATTCACACTGATATGGTTGTGCAGGCAGTACAGAGATACTGTGTGAATGCCGTACTTGGAGACCACCCCCCATCCATCGCAGCAGTAGAACGCCAGCTGCCAAAGCAAACACGAGTGGTTTTAGCCCAGTTAAGATCCTGACGATGCAGCCGCCTCAATTCGTATTGGGCCCGAATTGACGCCATGGTACCCAATACATGCCCAGCATGTGGATTGGGACCACACGAAACACTGCATTCGTTTAGCTGCCCAGCTAACCCCACTCACCTGTCTCCTGAATCCCTATGCACGCAATCCGTCCACGTTGCAGAATTCTTGAATCTGGATACAGAGAAACCTAATAACTGAAATAATACACGAACGAACACATTTGCATTGCTACAACTACAACCACAGAAGGCTGTCTCCTTGTCTGAAATATTTTCTGGTATTTAACTATTCTGTTCTTTCCTATTTTAACGGGTACCAAATTCAGTCATAGCTGCTCTATAAACGACAAAAAGATGGTAAGTGTCGGTCTGCGTCTCTTGGGTATTTTCTAGAATTTGCCGCAGGGTAAATATATAGTCAATGGTATGCTTGCCAGGTCTAAAGCCTCATTGGTATGGTCCAATTATTTCGTTGATTATAGGCTTTAGTCGTTGGCACAATATCCCTGACCCGATCTTATATGCAATAGGGAACAGACTTATGCACCTATAGTTAGAGTGCATAGTCTGCTCATGTTCCAATCGTCGGGTACGCGTTCTCCCTGCCACATGGTGCAAATTAGCTGATACACACAACTTATCAGCGTGTTGACTCCGGTTTTGAACAGCTCGGCTAGTAGGCCATCGCATTCTACTGCCTTATTATTCCTTAGTCGGTTTGTTGCTGTCTTTATCTCATCTTGGCCGGGCGGTATACATTCAATACCATATTTTGGGATTTGATCTGTGGTATCTTCGTCTTCTCTTCGTCCATGCCTGTACCAAAGTCATCCGATTGAGGTTTTACTCTTTGGCAGAATTCTGGGACTTCATTCCGGCTCCTAGAATTTTCAATCTTCTTTGCAATTTTGCAGGGCAGAAGTAGAGAAGGTGTTCAACCATTTCTTTCTCTTCTTCGTTTCCGCAGCTGCGACAGTAGTCATTGTGTGGAATATGTAGGCGCTTTGCATGCTTACCAATGGCCCTGTGACCGGTTAGCACCGCAATTAGTCGTGCCAGGTTACGTCGATTTTGGCTAATCAGGAACTTAGTACGTCTTGTCCCATCTGATCTCAGCCTGTGAAAGATAGTATTTGAAGATATCCCCTTTAACTACTCCCATTGGTGTTGCGACTGACAGCCTTGGAAGTTCGTTAGAGGCAGATCCCGCTCTAGCTAGTTCGTCTGCTTATCAACAAGACCCTTATGACCTGGGATCCAAGTAAGAACTACTCTGGCCAGACGCCCTAGCTTACCAAGTTCTTCCTTACAAGTTCTTCCTTCACCAGTTTTGCTGTGACAAGGTTTGAATTCAATGCTAAGAGCGCCGCTTGACTGAAATTGATGTCGTACCCCGTCAATGGTGTTCTATTGTTCCATTCTTTTTTGCTTGAAAATTTAACTTTAAAAGGCTGATCAAAAGTTATTGCAGGTGTGCAGTAATCAGCATTAGTTGCTATTTTTCCCGGTACTTTGAGAAGCACGCAGGCATGTCCGTAAGCTCTATCTCTTCACATTCCTAGAGCACGTAGCCTTGCAGCATTGAAGGTCGCAATTGCTTTGATGTGTAGGTCTATTGGCAGTATATGCATAATTGTATTGAAGGCTTCAGCCGGACAAGTTCTCATTGCCCCCTGTCACCCCGGAGTGGGCAATACTTTGCCAATTTGCTGAAATGTTATCGGGACGAGGAGTGCTTTGATCAAGCAATGGGGCCAGTTGACTGGATAGGCTATCTGTTGCGATTGCAGCTTACCTACATATATCCAACTTCCGTACTGTTCGTACTCATTTGCTACGTTTAATCGAGCAAGTACCTTTGGTGTAAGAACCTGGTGGTTCGAGTCTATGTTTACTACTCGGAACAATCGTATATCCAACACGCTCGATAAGTTTCTTGCATCTATCAGAACGTGATCAATTTGATTTCCTGTTCTTCCTTTTCCTTTGATCTGCTGACAGTTAGGTGTCCTTCTGAATGTCGCAATGCTTAAATCTGGTTCTGCTAACAACCATGTTTTTTGCCACTGCGAAGTCAATCAGCCTTATGCCACGATCAAATGTTTCAATATGGAGACTGAATTTCCCGATAGTTGGGCCAATACCTTTCCAATTTTTACATTAAAATCGCCTAGAATAATTTCAATGCCATGAGCAGGACAACGGTCATATGTTTCTGCGAAGCGCTCGTAAAATATACCTTTTTTGCTTGGCTTTTTCGCATTGTGACAAGTCTTTCATTCACACATCTTTTAACTTCCGACTCTTGCTTTATGTAATGGCAGCTATAATACATTGCATCACTTTTAGGTTTTGTTGTGACGCTTTTCCCAATCCATTGTATTTCCTGTGTGCACCTTCACTATAAAGAGTACAGATTCGCAGATCATGGTCCTTAAGTAGTTTGCGGGGGTCATCAACTTTAGAGGGGTTTGCTTTTCTTTTTCCATAATATTTTGCTTTTTGGACCAACTTAACCCAAATTTTTAACATTCTTATTAGTAAAAGCGTGGCACATGTTAGCTCACTACCTTTAACGGGTATTAAAGGCAGCTCCCCAGGTGACACCACGGGGAGATTATTGTCCAAGTGAGATGAAAGAGGTACCAAGATAGAACCGTTGCTTGTTATCTTCCTTATCCCTTAGGAAAGACTATCCCAAATTATTTCTAACACATTTGAAACATTTTTTAAAATAGTTGGCAAAGCTCCAAGAAGTTATGAGATTAATTGGAAATTTTCTGCAGACTTTGATTTCTGTCCCAATGATATGGCTTTTGAGCAAAAACATTAACAATCTCATACAAAAATATTCCCAAATCAAAATTACAAAACTTTTAATCAAATTTATGTTAATAGAAAAAAATTACAGCTCTAAAAGCTTCTCCACAGCATCTCCCTAATATTTCCATGAAAGGATTCCCTAATTACTTCAATCTACAATATTTCAAACTATTAACAAAGCCTTGCATCCCTCAGTCATTTTGTATAAATTTTAATTAAGATTTTTTCACTAATGATTAATTAAAACAAAAGTAAGACAATTAAGCAAAGCTTCATTCATTCTGCCAGCTGTTTCACTAACTTATTGCCCACACACACACGCACATCGACGCACACACAAAAGGAAGGTTAATGAAAACTCATGACAAATTATCTAATATCTAATTACAGCATTGATAATAAACTCTCTTTCCTTTTCACTCTCTCTCCCGACTATAGCTGCCACTAGCATTCTATGCAAATTATGATAAAATGCCAGCAAAGATAACTGTGGAATTTTTCGGGGGTGTTAAGTACGCTAGCGGCGGCCTACGCCATAATTAAATTTTTCTCCCCAGTGATAATAAACACAGCTCCATGATATACGCGAAATGATGGCATTTCTACTTTATAAAATCACCTGGAGATAATAACACCGTTAGGCATACTAATGGAAATATGGGTAGTTACACAGAGATTTGACAAACTTGGTGGCCATATAATGGGAAATCATTCTATATTTTGAAGACTTTCAACGACTTCGTCGAATATAGGACCTCCATTTCCTCTACTTTAGATAAGACCTCATTAAGACACTCTCTGTGAGAAGACCTTCTAAAGGTATCCGTTAATGTAAGACCTCCAAACAGCTTCTATATACAGAAATGATTTTAGATGGAATACTTCCTGAAAATCTTCTTTCGATTAAATACCTCGTAGATAAAAGACTTCAACTTCCTCGCGAAGGCCTTCTTTAGATAGAAAACCACCGGAAGGGTCTGAAATAAAAGACGTGCAAACGTCAACTTCAGATAGAAGACCTTCTAAAGGTTTTGTGGCAAAAGAAAACTTCCGAAACTTTTTCTGCTGATAGAAGACTTCATAAAGGCATACTTAAAAAAAGACCATCGAATGGTATTCTTCAGATGGAAGAACCTACTAATGATCATCTTCAAAGAGAAGACCTAAGGGTACTTACTGTTCAGTAAGAGAACCTTCTTAAGGTCTTTTTTGGATAGAAGATCTCATAAAGATTTTCTTCACATTGAAGACCTCCGGAAGGTCGTGTTCAGATAGAAGACCTGTTCAGATAGAAGACCTGCTTCAGATAGAAGGCCCTTTAAAGGTCAACTTTAGATAGAATACCGCCTAAAGGTCTTCTTCATATAGAAAACTCTCTAGAGTTACTTTACAGATAGTAGACTTCCTAAAGGTCTTCTTCAGAAAGAAGAGAACCTTGGGAACTCTTCAGATAAAGGACCTCATAAAGTTCTTCATATAGAAGACCTTCTAAACACCTACCTGAAATAGACTACGTAAGTGTCTTTCTATAATAAAAGTTCTCCTATAGGTTTTTTCAGATAGAGGACCACCTCAAGGTCTTCTACAGATAACGGACTTTGTAAAGGTCTCCTTTAGACAGAATACCTTCTTATGGTCTTCTTCAGAAAGAATACCTGCTAAAGGTCTTCTTTAGATAGAGGACCTCCTAAAGGTCCTCTTTAGATAGAGGACCTCCTTAAGGTCTTCTTAAGTGAGAAGAATCCCTTCCTCAAACAGAAGACCTTCAAAAGGTCTTCTTCAGATAGAAAATCTCCTAAAAGTCTCTTTCAGAGAGAAGACCACATTGAGGTCTTCTTTAGAGAGAAAATCTAATTAGGGTGTTCTTCTTCCTACGGGTCTTCTTCAGAGTGAAGTCCTCCTAAATGAGTTTTTCAGAGAGAAGATCTCTTCAAGGTTTTTTTTCAGAGATAAGACCTCTTCAAAGTCGTTGTCAGAAAGAAGTCCTGCTAAAGATAGAACATCTCCTAAAAATCTCCTTCAGACAGAAGACCTCTTTAAGGTCTTCTTCAGAGAGAAGACCTCCCAAAGGTCTTCCTCAGAAAGAAGACCTGCTAAAGGTCTTCCTAAGATAGAAGACCTCCTTAAAGTATTCTTCAGATAGAATGCCTCCTAAAGATTTCCTTCATATAGAATATTTTTATAGGTCTTCTTCAGAATGAAGACCTCCTAAATGTATTTTTCAGAGAGAGGACCTTTAGAATACATCCTAAAGATCTGCTTCAAATAGAAGACCTTCTGAAGGTCTTCCTAATATAGAAGACCTCAAAAAGCTCTTATTCAGATAGAATTCCTCCTAAAGGTGTTCCTCAAGAAGAAAACCTCTCCAAGGTCTCCTCCTGCGGGTAGATTACCTACTGAAGGTTTACCTTAAATAGAATACCTCCTTAGGACTTCACAACAAAAACCTTCATAAGGTATCCTGCATATAGAAGACCTCCTGAAGATCGCCTTCAGACAGAAGACCTCCTTAAGGTCTTCTTCAAATAGATTACTTCCTACAGGCCTTCTTCAGAGGGAAGACATTCTAAATGTCTTCATAGTCTTCGTCAGTTAGAAGACCTCCTAAAGACCTACTTCAGATAGGAGGTATACTAAGATAGAAGACCTCCTAAAGGTCTTCTTCAGAGAGAAGAACTCTTCAAGGCCTGCGTCTTCGGATAGAACACCTTCTGAAGATCTGCTTTAAATAGAAGATATCCCTAAGCTCTCCTTCAGATAGAAGACCTTCTAAAGTCTATCTTCAAATTGAAGGTATCCTAAAAGTGTTCTTCAAATAGAAGATCTTTTATAGGTCGTAAAGGTATTCTTCAGATAAAACACCTCCTAAAATTATTCTTCCTAAATGTCCTCTTCGTATAGGATATCTCCTTAAGGTGTTCTTCGGATAGAAGGATCTCCAAAGAGTCTTCTTTAGAGAGAAGACTTCCTAAAGATCTTCCTCAGTAAGAAGAACTCCTAAACACCTTCTTCAGATAGAAGACATCTTAAATGTGTTCTTCGGATGGAAGACCTGCTATAGGTCTTCTTCACATAGAAGTCCTCCTGAGGTCTCCTTCGTAATGAAGACCTCATTAAGGTCTTCTTCAGAGAGAAGACCTCCTTAAGGTATTCCTCAGATAGAATACCTCCTACAGGTTTCCTTCATACAGAATACTTCCTACAGGCCTTCTTCAGAGTGAAGACCTCCTAAATGTCTTCTTTCAGATAGAAAACCTCTTCAAGGTCTTCTTCAGAGAGAAGACCTTGTGATATAGAAGACGTCCTAAGGATCTGATTCAAATAAAAGACCTTCTGAAGGTCTTCCTAATATAGAAGACCTCCTAAAGCTCTTATTCAGATAGAATGCCTGCTAAAGGTCTATCTCAGGGATATGACCTCCCAAAGGTCTCCTCCTTCGGGTAGATTACCTACTGAAGGCTTGCCTTAAATAGAATACCTCCTTAGGACTTCTAAATTTCTCCTTCAGACGGAAGACATCCTTAAGGTATCATTCAGATAGAAGAACATCTAAAGATCTCCTTTAGACAGAAGACCTCCTAAATGTCTTCAACGTCTTCGTCAGTTAGAAGACCTCCTTCACGGATCCCCTAAGAGTCTTTTTTCAGAGAGAAGACTTCCAAAAGATCTTCCTCAGTAAGGAGAACTCCTAAAGGCCTTTTTCAGATAGAATACATCGTAAATGTCTTCTCCGTATAGAAGACCTGATACAGGTCTTCTACAGATAGAAGCCCTCCTAAAGGCATTATTCATATAGAAGATCTCCTAAAGGTCTTCTTCGGAGATGGTCTCCCAAAAGACGTCCTAAAGGTTTTCTTCAGAGGGAAGACGTTCTAAAGGTCTTCTTCAGATAGAAGACCACCTAAACGTCTACTTCAGATATAAGGCCTTCGAAAGGTATTCTTAATTTAGAATACCTTCTTTAGATAGAAGACCTGCTAAAGGCATTCTTAAGACAAAAGGTCGTCTTTAGATATAAGATCTCAGAGAGAAGACCACTTTAAAGCTTTCTTCAGACTGAAAACCTTCTAAAGGTCTTCTTCACAGAGAAGGTCTTCTAAAGACCGTCGTGAGATAGAAGATCCCTGAAATAACTTCTTCGAATAAAATATGTCCTGGAGGTCTTCTTTAGATAGAAGAACTCCTGAAGGTGTACTTCAGATAGAATATATTTCATAGACCTTTTTAAGGTCCTTAATGGTCTCTTTCAAAAAGGAGACCTCCTTAAGGTCTTCTACAGATAGAGAACCCCCTAACGGTCTCCTTTGGATAGAAAACCTCCTAAAGGTCTTCTCCAGCTAGAATACCTCCTTAAGGTCTTAATCATATAGGAAACCTCCTAAAGTTTTTCTGCAGGGAGAAAACTTACTAATAGTCTTCTTCTGAAAGAGGACTTCCTAATGGTCCTTTTCAGAGAGAAGAACTCCTAAAGAATTTCTTCAGATAAATGACCGTCTAAAGGTCTCCTTCAGATAGAAGATAAAATACCTCTTTAGGGTCTTTTTCAGAAATAAAAGCTCCGAAATTTCTACCTTCTAATATCCCAAAGATTTTCTTCGAAAATAAGCCTTCATTAAGGGTTTCTTTAGAAATACGGCTCTATTGGTAGTGCCGTTTTGATTTCCTATACCTTGGATACATTTTATCTGATCTATTTAGAGGTACTGCTTTTAGAGTTAATCAAAAATATGCATGCAGTACCCCATATAATAATTATCATTCTACCAAAAAATCCTGCTATATAATGGGAATTCCCCGCAGCATTAGTGCGCAACAGGAGCCTTTTAAACATTCACAACATCAATTGACTTGAAACTCATACACCTCTATATACCCGCTTGGAAACACACACACACAAACACATTCACACAAAATAACTTCACGTAACTCACCTGGGTGCGTCGTTAATCAAAGCCAGTTTACCAAAATCATCGCCGCTTTTAAGGGTGGCCACAGTACCTTTGCCATGTATCACCACATCCACAGATCCTTTCAGGATGATGTACCACGAACGTCCCTCGTCACCTTGGCTGAATACTATTGTCAGTTAGGAAGGTAGACAGGCAGGTAGAGCGATGAATGAATGTCGATGAAATTTGGCCATTGGGATTGATGGGCGGCGTGGGCAAACATTTATCCCCACATTGTTGTAAAGTACATGCAAAGAGAAGAAGAAAAAACGAGAAAGAGTGTAAAGAATGCTAAATAACAAAAGGCACCCAATTAAAATGAGGTGAACACATAAACTTGCACACAAAACTTTTTTTAAAGGAAAGACGGAGAAAAAGAATTTCAATTGAAAAATTTAAATTATATTTTTGTTGTTGTTGTTCTTTTTTTGCACCTTCGTTGATGTTCAATAAAAAAGACTGTTTATTTTGTTTTGGGGTTGCTTGCTTGGTTTTCGAAGTTAAGTAAGTCTGGCGTCTGCTCGTCAAGTTTGTTTGTTTATGATGTGTGTTTTGAAGTACTGCACTCCTTTTTTTGCTCTTTGCCTGTTTAGCTTAACAATGACAAAGTTTAATTGTATCAAACTTTAATGCAGATTCTTTTGGCTTAAGGTATTTAATTAACTATAAACCAAACTTTCTTGTTTGTTAGGAGGGGAACCAAATACAAACAACAACAGTAAAAGGAATAAGCGTACAACACACTCACACAGATGAATACGACGACATTTTTTCATCCATGCATCCATGGCTAGTTGTGTACTGACTAAACAAAGTTCGGAACAGCAACAACAACAACAACTAGAACATTGTTACTGGAATGATACAAAATATGGAACAGGTAAAACTTTTTCCTCCATCCCTTAGAAACTTTGTTCGTTTAATTGAGAGCGATGCATAGACAACTAACGTTTTACCGTTTAGTTTTTTGTATGAAATTCAGTTGAGTAGAGTGAAAGGGTGCATGGATTTTGTAGATAGGTCACGTTTAAGTAGGGATGCAGTTTTTTAACCCACTTAGCGCCGAGATATTTTTTGTCGAGAAAACCTAAAATTGTTTATGAAAATTATATTTTTAAGACTTTTTAAGCATTGTTTAATAAATAACTTTTTTTCTAAAACGTATAGTTTTCCTGCAACCGGACCTTCTTTTAAACGTGCCAAAAACTTTGGAGGGTAATATAGGTGTATCTTTATACCCCAATCGCTTGGTTTTTGATTGAGAAAATACTCTTACTATATTCCTAACAAATCCCTGACTTTATACGATTCTAACATTTATGATTAAACTGTTATCGCATATTTAAATTTTTCATCAAAAGTCGAAAATTACAAAAAAGTCGATTTTTTTGAATAGCTTGTGTTTTAGGCCAATTGCGTGGAAATGCATAGGTCAAACGAAATGTGAGATGACAGATAACAGACAATACTATAACAAAATGCCAAAAAATAACCCAAAAATATTCGAGAAAAAACAGAGTTTTACGTCAAGTTTTGCAGCCATTTTTTTGTTGCGTTTAAACGACCAGTGGCTTTATCTGCGCTATAAACATAACGTTAAGAAGGAAGGTGGGTTATGCTTAATTGATGTAACATGTAGGGTTCGAAGCTTCTAAAAGTTTATGCACGATCTATGTAATTTGAATGGGTCTATAGAGACATATTTTCCTTCAAAAATGTCTATTGAGGCACCCTTTCTTTCAGGTGGGGTATAAAGAAGCTTTCTTTCTATCAGAAAGGGTCAATAGAAGCATTCTTTCTATCAGAAAAGGTCTATAGAAGCACCCTTTCTTTCCGAAAAAGTCTATAGAAGCACCCTTTCTTTCAGAAAAGGTCTATAGAAGCACCCTTTCTTTCAGAAAAGGTCTATAGAAGCACCCTTTCTTTCAGAAAAGGTCTATAGAAGCACCCTTTCTTTCAGAAAAGGTCTATAGAAGCACCCTTTCTTTCAGAAAAGGTCTATAGAAGCACCCTTTCTTTCAGAAAAGGTCTATAGAAGCACCCTTTCTTTCAGAAAAGGTCTATAGAAGCACCCTTTCTTTCAGAAAAGGTCTATAGAAGCACCCTTTCTTTCAGAAAAGGTCTATAGAAACACCCTTTCTTTCAGAAAAGGTCTATAGAAGCACCCTTTCTTTCAGAAAAGGTATATAGAAGCACCCTTTCTTTCAGAAAAGGTCTATAGAAGCACCCTTTCTTTCAGAAAAGGTCTATAGAAGCACCCTTTCTTTCAGAAAAGGTCTATAGAAGCACCCTTTCTTTCAGAAAAGGTCTACAGAAGCACCCTTTCTTTCAGAAAAGGTCTATAGAAGCACCCTTTCTTTCAGAAAAGGTCTATAGAAGCACCCTTTCTTTCAGAAAAGGTCTATAGAAGCACCCTTTCTTTCAGAAAAGGTCTATAGAAGCACCCTTTCTTTCAGAAAAGGTCTATAGAAGCACCCTTTCTTTCAGAAAAGGTCTATAGAAGCACCCTTTCTTTCAGAAAAGGTCTATAGAAGCACCCTTTCTTTCAGAAAAGGTCTATAGAAGCACCCTTTCTTTCAGAAAAGGTCTATAGAAGCACCCTTTCTTTCAGAAAAGGTCTATAGAAGCACCCTTTCTTTCAGAAAAGGTCTATAGAAGCACCCTTTCTTTCAGAAAAGGTCTATAGAAGCACCCTTTCTTTCAGAAAAGGTCTATAGAAGCACCCTTTCTTTCAGAAAAGGTCTATAGAAGCACCCTTTCGTTCAGAAAAGGTCTATAGAAGCACCCTTTCTTTCAGAAAAGGTCTATAGAAGCACCCTTTCTTTCAGAAAAGGTCTATAGAAGCACCCTTTCTTTCAGAAAAGGTCTATAGAAGCACCCTTTCGTTCAGAAAAGGTCTATAGAAGCACCCTTTCTTTCAGAAAAGGTCTATAGAAGCACCCTTTCTTTCAGAAAAGGTCTATAGAAGCACCCTTTCTTTCAGAAAAGGTCTATAGAAGCACCCTTTCTTTCAGAAAAGGTCTATAGAAGCACCCTTTCTTTCAGAAAAGGTCTATAGAAGCACCCTTTCTTTCAGAAAAGGTCTATAGAAGCACCCTTTCTTTCAGAAAAGGTCTATAGAAGCACCCTTTCTTTCAGAAAAGGTCTATAGAAGCACCCTTTCTTTCAGAAAAGGTCTATAGAAGCACCCTTTCTTTCAGAAAAGGTCTATAGAAGCACCCTTTCTTTCAGAAAAGGTCTATAGAAGCACCCTTTCGTTCAGAAAAGGTCTATAGAAGCACCCTTTCTTTCAGAAAAGGTCTATAGAAGCACCCTTTCTTTCAGAAAAGGTCTATAGAAGCACCCTTTCTTTCAGAAAAGGTCTATAGAAGCACCCTTTCGTTCAGAAAAGGTCTATAGAAGCACCCTTTCTTTCAGAAAAGGTCTATAGAAGCACCCTTTCTTTCAGAAAAGGTCTATAGAAGCACCCTTTCTTTCAGAAAAGGTCTATAGAAGCACCCTTTCTTTCAGAAAAGGTCTATAGAAGCACCCTTTCTTTCACTAAGGGTCTATAGAGAAACACCCTTTCTATTACTAAAGGTCAATAGAATCACCATTTTTTTACTAAGGGTCTATAGAGAAACACCCTTTCTATTACTAAAGGTCAATAGAATCACCTATTTTTTATTAAGGGTCTATAGAAGCACCCTTTCCTTTACTTAGGGCCTATGGAAGCACCCTCACTTTCGCTAAGGATCTAAAGAAGCACCCCTTCTATCAATAAGGATCAATAGAAGCAGAGTTTCTTCACTAATGGTCTAAAGAAGCAGCCTTTCTACAACTAACGGCCTATAGAAGCACCCTTTTTTTCACTAAGGGTCTATAGAAACACCTTTCTTTTACTAAGAGCCTTTGGAAGCAACCTATTATTCACTAAAAATCTATAGAAGAACTTTTTTCTGCATTATTATGGGTTATGGAAGCACCCTTTATAACGTCAAGGGCCTATAGAAGCACCCTTTTTATCATCAAGGGCCTATAGAAGCACCCTTTTTATCATCAAGGGCCTATAGAAGCACCCTTTCTTTCACTGAGGGCTATAGAAGCACCCTTTCTATTACTAAGGGTCTATAGAATCACCCTTTCTATTACTAAGGGTCTATAGAATCACCATTTCTTTAACTAAGGGTTTATAGAAGCACCCTTTCTATTACTAAGGGTCTATAGAATCACCCTTTCTATTACTAAGGGTCTATAGAATCACCCTTTCTATTACTAAGGGTCTATAGAATCACCCTTTCTATTACTAAGGGTCTATAGAATCACCATTTCTTTAACTAAGGGTTTATATAAGCACCCTTTCCTTTAAACTTAGTAAAAGTTTTGGGTCTATGGAAGCACCCTTACTTTTACTAAGGGTCTATGGAAGCACTCTTACTTCCAGTAAGGGTCTATGGAAGCACCCTTTTTTTCTCTAAGGGTCTATAGAAGCACCCTTTCATTCACTAAGGATATATAGAAGCACCGTTTCTTTCACTAATGATCTATAGAAGCACCCTTTCTTTCACTAAGGGTCTACAGAAGCACCCTTTCTATCACTAAGGGTCAACAGAAGCAGCATTAAGGGTCTATAGAAACACCCTTTCTTTCACTAAGAGTCTCTAGAAGCAACCTTTCATTCACTAAGGATCTAAGCAAGAACTCTTTCTTGGACTAAGGTCCTATGGAAGCACACTTTCTTTTAGAAGGGGTCTATAGAAGCAGATTATCCTCTGGCCAAGATTGAAATGTGCGTAATCCATTATATGTGTGGGCACCAGTGGTACGTAGAATTCAAGAACAAGAATCCAAGGTCCGTTGAGTGAAACAGGGAGCTCCCGAACCTGGGTTGATATTTCCGGAAATATTTAACCTTTACCACTCCCGTTTTCCACACCCTCCAGACGGTATTGAGGTCGTAACGAATACAGTGATTTTACAATCTTTGTGTCCAGTATCTTCCATGATATCATTTGTGAAAGGCTGAAGTTTTATCTAACTGATCTTACCATATTTTTCCGCTCGAGGAATATGCAAATATCCGTCACTAAAGCTAGGGCTACATGGACTGCAGAGGTGTGTACTGAGTTGAAGGTTTTGATCAATGGTAGCAGAATTCCGACCAGGATTTTTGTGGCCACATTCGACATCATGTTTACGTCGGCGGAGCAAGCCACATCTATCGCCGATAAGCTGTTATGTAGGAACAAGGTCATCAAGTCCCTAGCCGGTAGCACTTGAGGTGCAAGTAAAGACACCATGTTGAAATGTAGGTCTGTGGTAGGTTATGCAGCGTCAGTGTGGTACATATAAGGGCAACGCGATGGAAAACATATTCAAAGCTGAGAACTGCAACACAGTGCCTCGCAATGTTTTCAGTGAAACATCTACATGAGGAGCTATAGATTCTTCCAGTACAGTACAATAATGTCATGTTCTCGTTGCAGTACTTGCTCGGTTGTTGCCGTCAGAACCCTGTGGTGGAGAGGTCTTTCCGCGCCTAGGCATATTAGGGTGGATCTTCATGATCTAGAGAGGCCCAATGCAGTCTTGAATAGCATTCCTACTGATGCTGTCGCAGATGTCATAAACAACTGTCGTCTGAAGACGGTCCTATTTTGCAGCTGTGGAGCATCAGCTGCCATGGGATGGTGCAGCCGTCTAAATTCCTATACGGCAAGGATTGACTACACCGTCCAAAACATTGCACGATACACTACACCTTTTTAATTGCCCTGCCAAACCTACTCAACTAACACTAGAAGATTTGTGGTTACAACCCATTGAAGCAGCCATATTACTAAAACTGGAGATAGACCCAGAGCTAGATTAAGTATAGCAAGTGAAAACATTTCCGGCTGGGTCGAACTTTTTATAGCCTCTACAATGAAATATTCGGAACTTATTTGGAATAATTAATTTTCTTTCTGTTACGAATGTTGACACCTAGGAGTCCCGAATACCTAATTTTAGCTAATTCGTTCAGCTAAAAACTTGAAAATATCTGAAATCGGGCAGTATCGTCGTATGGGGGCTACACCACATCGTGGCCCTATGTGCCCAATTTTTGATGGAGAAGTTTTTGACCACTGTGAACACTAAATGCCACAGGACATCCAATCTTGACCGAAAATTTATATTTGGAGTAACCTGGAATCAGCTGTATCGTTTTATGGGGCCATACCAAAAGGTGGGTCTATGTTAAGAAGTTTGGAGACGTTTTGTGACCAGTTCGTATCTTAAATGTCAAATCACAGGTAGTTTAGCCAAAATATTTAGTTATTATTTTCAAAATAACTAAAATCGGGAGGTACAGTTATATGGACCTAAGTCGGATAGTTTCCCTCTGCCCATCAACTGGTTTGTTTCGCAGATGGTATACGGATCCTTATTAATATACTGACTGCAATACGAGTACCTAATTTTAGCTAATTCGTTCAGCTAAAAACTTGAAAATACCTGAAATCGGGCGGCACCGTCGTTTGGGGGCTACACCGCAGAGAATAATTGTTGTTTGTGGAGATGAGCAATGGTGATACAAACCCGAGTGGAACCGATAAGTAAAAGAGGAGAAAAAAAAAACACAAATGTTTTTAGTTTGTACTAGCAAAATGCCCGCTACTTCGTATGCGGAAAATGAATAATATACAAATAAACAGTATTTAATATGGTGAACACTGAAAATGTTGATGTACTGCCATATATTTGAATTTATATTTAATTTCATTTAAGTCTGTTCGTACACGTTTTGTTCGAATTTCAAAAAAGACCCCTACACTTCAACAGCGGGCTACATATTAAATTCCAGTCCATGCTATATTTGAAAATTTAGTTCACATTTTTAATCCACATTTTCCAATTAAATTTTGTGATATCAAAATGTGGAAAACGTTTATTCAAAACTTGTTATTTTATTTTAGGCCTTTTTATTCTCAGAATGTAAAAACCTTCTTGTAAAAAATTAGCCGCATAGATCTACCTTTTCAAATGAACTTACTGCTTTTTGATTTCAGTACATTATTTAGAAACCGAATTCGTGTTAACATAAAAACAATAGTACACTATTCAGTACAATTTTTAAAATCCAGGACCTTAGCTCAAATTGTACAGTTTTAGCTCTACTTGTTACATGTAGAAACCTTTCATATATTTAAAGGCGGATTTTAATAAACATTCTGATCCAATCTACACAGCAATCCTCATAATAAATTTCATTTATCGATTCACCCAATACCAGTGCTTCAATATTTAGTATTATTACTAGTACACTTATAGTACGATCACCTCTAACAATGAACCTGACAAATAAATAATAAATCGGAATTCCACTTCTATTCCTAAGCCCAATACCAAATTTATTGCAATTTTGTACTTTTCACACACTAAATATATAATTCCAGCTTCATTGCTACACCCAACGTCAAATTTAATATCATTTAGTACATTTCGTATTTCTCAATAAATCAGCCAGCCCTCAGCCTAATTTCAGAATTTGTATGCATTTAAAAAAATCCTTATTTAGACACCAAAACAACAATTCGAAATTCCGCCCATATCCTTTCATGCAACACCCAACTGGTACCAAATTTAGTACTTGTAATATGTATAAATTTCAAGAATTATTTCCTTATATCCAAAACTATATCCCAATAGCGATTTAGTATTTTTAGTATACATAAATACGAAATTCCAAAACATCCTTTCTATCTTCACTCTAAACGCCAACTGCTATACTAATACCGAATTTCACAATTTCAGCTGTACCCCTTTACATAATAACAATTGGAACCAAATTCTGTGCCATATAGTAATTTTCGTACATTTATTGTACGTATATCCACAACAACATCCATATCTCAACCCTACACACCAATACCAAATTTCCGAATTCCTCCTCTATTTCTAATACCATCAATACTTTTGGAATTCCTCTCCTATTTCTAATACCATCAATACCTGAAACATACACTCCAACAGTAATCTTAATTTATGTCATGTTCACACGAGCGTTTGAAGTACGTTGTTCGGCTCTCGAAATACCTACACGAATTAACCCGTTTCTACGACACCATTCGTAATTAAGAGAAACATAATTTATTTTTCCTTACTTTTTGCTTCCTCGTTTTCATGAGAATTTGAACACATAACAGGTGTAACATATATTAAATGAGCAGGAAAAACACTAACCTTTCCTGCGAATGTATATTTTACACTTAATTGCACACTTTTCATTCATATTGTCCATTAATACTGAAAATGTTGGTATTTTCTGTAAATTTTTATATGTTTCTATTTTCAAAATTAATAAGAGAGAGACATGTCAAAACAATATTTGTGTATACAGACTTTCAGGCAGGTATTTGACTTTTGTTTCTAGATTTGTACGCGAATTTTAAAAAATGGGCAAAAATTTTAACTGCAATCAAAGAGAATAGAAAATTTGCTATGCTTTGAATGTATACTAATCGTTGAACTTTTTAATTTTCATTCATATTTTGCAGATTTTCTAAAAAAGCCCTACATTTAAAATTTTTTTATTTTGTCTGTCATAATTAATTTATTTCGATAAATGCTCTCATTTGTTAGAGATGGGACATATTTTATCGTTGTTCGGAAAGTATTTCTTTTTGAACAACGTAGAAAAATCGTCGTTCGTTCTCAGAATTTTGTATGGGGAATCAAGTAATTTATTCGTATTTGAGGGTCGAACAACGAATAGAGAACGAACGACGTACCGTGGAAACGGGTTATTAGATAGATAGTTATCTGCAACAGTAATTCCGAATTTCAGGATTCCACCTCTAACCGTTCACCCAAATCTAAATTGTACCAAATTTAGAGCCATTTAGTACTTTTAGTAACCATAAGTACGAACTTTCAAAACTATCTCAGTCCTACACCCCAACAGTAACACTGTGCAACACGAAAATTATTAACCATATTCTGACACCGCAGTGTGATAGAACGCCAAAAATGAGAAGACACGTGTCTCGCCGTTTTTCCCTATCTCATCAACTTTCGCGGTTACAGGCTTCCAAAGGTTTGAGTCTTTGATGTAGAAAGGGTCATTTAGTCAGGACTATATCTTCCAAACCATTAGGAAAATTGAATTTATCTCGGAGGCAAAGTTGTAGCTCTTGTCTTAAAAAACAAAAATTGTGAACACATATAACCCATCAAGCTTCATCTGCAAGGTCAAAATCGCCATTGTTAAATTTCTTTTAAAATTATTTCTCAAGTTTTTTATACAGCTTTCAAACCGATCAAATTTGAAGCAAACAACCAACTACAAAAATGTACCTCAGATCTCAATAAAAATCTTTCTAGAATATACGAACTCTGTAGAAACGGATCTTAATGGTCAAAATAGCAAAACAGTTTCGATTTTTATCTTCTTTTCTAGGATTCTGCTCCATAGATATTAAACCGTTTAAAATTCAAGAAAACAATCAACCACAATAGTGTAGCGAAGGCATCAACAAACAACTTTCTGGAATATGCGAAATGTCTATGAACGTTCTTAATGGTAAAAATATCACAAATCTCTTGAAAATATCCAAGTTTTATACTTTTTTCTCCGACTCTGGTCCAAAGATACGCAACCGCCCAAAAATTAAGGATACAGTCAACTACAAAAATGTACCTTAGATTTCAACAAACAAGTTTTTAGAACAAATAAAGATTCTAGGAACGATTCTTCAAGCTCAAAATTCGATTATTTTAGATCATTATTTCCTGTTCAGGTCCGTAAATAACAAACCTTTCAATTTTTAACAGTTTGTTATTTCCAAACCTGTGTAGGGGGAATGTTAAAAAAAAATTAATTGTTCGTGAATTTCAACCCTATGAATCATTCCTAGAATCTTCATATGTTATAAAAAGTTGGTTATTGAAATCTAAGGTACATTTTTATGGTTGACGGTATCCTTAATTTTTGGGTGGTTGCGTATCTTTGGACCAGAGTCGGAGAAAAAAAGTATAAAAATTGGATATTTTCAAAATATTTGTGCTATTTTTACCATTAAGAACCGTTCATAGACATTTCGCATATTCCAGAAAGTTGTTTATTGAAGCCTTTGCTACACAATTGTGGTTGTTTGCTTTCTTGAATTTTGAACGGTTTAATATCTATGGAGCAGAAGCCGAGAAAAGAGGATAAAATCGCAGTTGTTTTGCTATTCTGACCATTAAGACCTGTTCTTTAAGGGTTCGTATATTCTAGAAAGATGTTTATTGAGATCTGAGGTACATTTTTGTAGTTGGTTGTTTGCTTCAAATTTGATCGGTTTGATAGCTGTATAACAAAACTTGAGAAAAGTTTTAAAAGAAATTTGACCATGACGATTTTGACCTTGCAGATGAAGTTTGATGGGTTATATGTGTTGACAATTTTTGTTCTTCAAGACAAGAGCTACAATTTTGCCTCTGAGATAAATTCAAATTTCGTAACGGTTTGGAAGATATAGTCCTGACTAAATGACCCTTTTTACATCAAAGCCTCAATCTTTTGGAGGCCTATAACCGCGAAAGTTGATGAGATAGGGAAAAACGGCGAGACACGTGTCTTCTCATTTTCGGTGTTCTATCACACTGTGGAGTCAGAATATGGTTAATAAAACATGTCTCAAAAAATTACACACAGTGTAATCTTAGTTCCAAATTTCCAGCTCTCTCCTTTCACCAAAATCCAAATTATACCATATTAAGTACCATTTAGTACTTTTGTACTTTTCGCAGAATAGAAACGAATTTCGAAAACCACGCCAAACCTACACTCACAGTAATCTTAATTTCAAATATCAGGATTCCAGCTTTATCCGTTCACCCAAATCCAAATTGAACCAAATTTAGTACCATTTAGTACTATTCGTACTTATAAGTACGAATTTCCAAAACCATATCAAACCTACACTCCAACAGTAATCTTAGTTTCAAATATCCGGGTTCCAGCTCTATCCTTTCCGTATCCATAAGTATGAATTTCCAAAACTTCCTCAATTCTACACTCCAACAGTAACCTTAACTCGAAATTTCAGGATTCCAGCTCTATCCGTTCACCCAAATATAAATTGTACCAAATTTAGTACCATTCACTACTTTCCGTACCCATAAGTACGAAATTCCAAAACTACCTCAATCCTACACTCCATAGGTAATCTTTATAATAAATTTCAGGATTCCAGCTCTATCTGTTGATCGAAATCCAAATTGTACCAAACTTAGTACTTTTCGTACCCATAAGTACGAATTTTCAAAACTACCTCAATCCTACACTCCAAAGATAATCTTAATTCCAAATTTCAGGATTCCAGCTTTATCCTTTCACCCAAAACCAAATTGTACCAAATTTAGTACCATTTAGTACTTTTCGTAAACTTAAGTACTAATACTATCCCATATATCAATCGTACACTTCAACAGTTATCTTAATTTCAAATTTCAAGTTTCCAGCTCTATTCGTTCACCCAAATCCAAGCTGTACAAAATTTAGTACCATTTAGAATTGTCGTACACATACATAAGTATGAATTTCGAAAACTACCCCCATATCGCAATCCTATACTCCGTCAGTAATCTTAATTTCAAATTTCAGGTTTCTAGCTCTATCCGTTCACCCAAATCCAAGTTGTACTAAATTTAGTACCATTTAGTACTTTTCGTACACATAAGTACTTATTTCACAACCCATTTCCTTTTATAAACACCACTTCACAACCTTCATTTCCATACCAAATTCCAAGTTTCCAGCTAAATCCGTTCAAAATATACAATTGGTACTAAATTTAGTACTTTTCGTACACTTAGAGGTCGAATTTCCCAAAACCTTTTGGTACACCTTTCTAACTCTCCATCAGTTACCCTCATTCTAAATTTCAGAATTCTAGCTTTTCCCGTTTGCCTAATACAAAGGGTACCATATTTAGTACCTTTTAGTACTTTTCGTACCCTTCCAGTTCGAATTTCCAAAAACCCAGCCTTATCTCACCCCTGCACACCAACAGCAACGTACACTCAAAATTTCAAGCTTCTAGCTTCAGCAGTTTCGTCTGGGCGATGATCTGTCAGTCACTCACTCACTCACTCATCACTAAGCTCTTTTATATATATAGATAAATAATAATATTGGTGTGGGTGATTTATTAAGGCGAAAAGTGCTGATGACTTTACCTGGTGTGGGTGAGACGCGTTACAATTCGCGAGTAAACCGAGAAGTACTTCCGTACTGGTGAAGAGATGACTTATAAGTGATTTGTGTGTAAAAACCGAGAGTGAATCAAGGCTGTGGCAATCATTGCTTATTGGAAAGTTCTCACTACGATCCGAACTGAGCGAATATAGTTCCAGTGAGAAATTGCAGAGAAATTCCACTACCAAGAGAGTACTCTCTTCGATCCGCACTGAGCGAACATAGTCTCTGAGAAGATTTGTAGGACAATGATTGGAAATATCACCCTACGGTCCGCCGTAAGCGAACATAGTTTCTGAGAGGGTTTGTAGAGAACACTTAAGGAAGGGAGGCCTCTCTGCGATCCGAACTAGGCGAACAAAGGCTCCCTGGAGATTTGTAGTGAAAACACCAATAAAGAGTTTCTAACTTATAGTACGGTTACACTACAGTTTTTTGCCGGGTTAACCCACTTTGAGAGGATTTATTTGACGTGTGCGCTATGGAATTGACATTTTAAATCCAAACGCACTGGGTTAATCCGGATAAGTTTAACGGGGGTATTAAACACAATTTGTGATGGAGAAGTTTTTGACCACTGCCCGAAAATGTAGATTTAAAATTAAAAGAAACCTGGAATCGGTTGTACCGTCTTATGGGACCATGCCAAAACGTGGGTCTATGATGAGAAGTTTGGAGTAGTTTAGCCAAAAAATTTAGTTAATATCTTCAAAACAAATAAAATCGGGAGGTACCATTATATAAACCTAAGTCGGATTGTTTTCCTCTGCCCATCAACTCTTCCTTTTCGCTGATGGTATTTGGATACTTATAATTATACTGACTGCAATATGTAACTGCATTTTTCCCACGTATTAGGATATAATGACTAGAGGTGAAGATCATGGATCCCAGTCGTGTTCACAGTTTCATCATCCTCTGTCAATGTTAAACTATCCCTAATGTCACCTGGTATGCTATGTTTTCTGATTCTCTATTGTGCGACTTTTTTTCAATGAAATTGAGAAGCTCTCTCTGTTTAGACTGTCACTTATGTCCTCCTGCTCTGGGATACGACTCCGTCCGTTTCTTTGTCACACAAGACCTTGGCGACAGTAGAGAACGGATTCGCTGTCAATGTCCGTAAAGTGGGGTACACACGATCAGTTTTGACTGTCAGTTTTGCTCAAATAATCGGTTGCTTGCCAGTGTGGCCGTTCACTTTTGTCAATCATCAAGCAACCACAAAAAATTTTGTGGTTGCTCGACGGTTGGACAGTTATCGATAATTCCGAAAAATCGACAGGCAAAACTGATCGTGTGTACCCCGCTTAAATATTTGTAATAGTCAGGTAGAGTGAAGTAGATGTGAAGACTGGCGGATTCGAAGGTTCATTCTCGTGTTTTTTTTTTGGATTTTTTATACCCTTAGCATTTATGCTAACGATGGTATATACACTTTCATATGGGCAAAATGTGCCTCATCGAAATAATGGTTTTAGACCTAAGTAAGTTTTGGGCGAAATCCGTTTCAGACAATTTGGAGTTGATTTAGCCATGTCCGTCCGTCTGTCGGACTGGCTGGAGCGCACGATAAATCTCGAATGGATCAACCGATTCGGTCCAAAATTTGGCTTTGGTAATATTTTCTCCAATCTTAGTGTATGCTCGAAGATGGGCTATATCGGTCCACTCCTTACGGTACCTCTCCCACAAAAGTTCGAAAAAGTTCGGAAAATGTGTGCGCACCATAACTCTTGAAGGGAGGAAACGATTTGATCCGAACTTTGCACAACGTGACATTTCTACCCATACAAAATATCGGATAAGTTCAGACTAGGATCGCTCTTGAATCGCTTTGATTTTTGCTGCAACAGCTTGTATTCACTGCCCCCCCATACGACGGTACAAGTTTCATCAGGGGCAAGTCCATATATATTTGTTCCACAAACATCCCATACGGGACAAGGGAGACTTCTCTCATATCAATGAGTGCACACAAACACATAAAACATTGTTCCACAACATCCCATACGGGACAAGGGGGACTTCTCTCATATCAATGAGTGAACCCCGATTCATTTTTAGCTCAATGATATGGGACCTACTGATTATCGCCGAGTCCGAACGGCGTGTCTTAAGACACCACTTGTGGAGAAGTTTTTCAAGGCTGAAATACTCAGGAAATGTCGCCAACATTACTGAGGGGTATTTTGCCACCGTAGAAAAATGTTTGATGTTGCTTGGCCGGGGAATCGAAGCCCCGACCTTCTGCGTGCAAGGCGGGCGTGCATTCCATTGCACCACGGTGGCACCCATCAATGAGTGCAGCCCGATTTATATTAGCTCAATGATATGGGACCTACTGTTTATCGCCGAGTCCGAACGGCGTGTTTTAAGACACCACTTTGTAGAGAAGTTTTACATGGCTGAAATACTCAGGAAATGTCGCCAACATTACTGAGGTGTATGTTGCCACCGTTGAAAATTTGATGTTGACTGGCCGGGGAATCGAACCCGCGTCCTTCAGCATGCAAGGCGGGTGTGCATACCATTGCACCACGGTGGCAAGCCCATACTTTCTGAGAAAATAGCCTGAAAGGTGCAAAAACACCTATGTGTCGTGGTTGGAGTGCAAGGTAACTCTCGAACGGATCTGCCGATTCGGTCCACAATTTCGTCTTCGTAATATTTTGTGCAAACTTAGTTTAAGTTCGAAGATAAGCCATATCGGTCCGCACCATCAGGTACCTACAACATAAAAGTTCAAACATGTTGGGAAAAATTGTGGGCATACTTTACACATCCTTAAATATCTACCAGATACATATCAGGTTCGAATATAGACCATATGTGTCCACCCCTTCGGGTACCTCCCACACAAAGTTCCGGATAAGTTCACTTTAAGACCTGCTCCCGACTTTGGATCTCCCAATATTTTGCGCAAATTTATTTTAACTTCTAAAATAGCCCATATTTGTTCTCTCCTTAGGGTACCTCCCCCACAAAAGTTCAATTTTTTCTAAGTGTAGTTTAGGGTCTGTTCGAAGATCCTTTGGAAATGTATACTGATGCTGTTTGTTGTGGTGATATTATGTTATCCGTGGACAAGTACATGCTTGCTGGCATACTGGTCCAAAAGTTATACGATGACCAACTGAAATGATTAGTGGTCGTGATATCTATCGAAAAGATATGACTCCCAAAATAAGATTCACTTCCATAATCGACAATGTCGATCCATTCCTTTAGTACCGCCTCAATATTTTTGAACTTTAATCCTAATCCACATTTTTGTCGGCAAGTTCAACTGTCCAAAAAGGGACAAAAATTCTGAAAAGACCTTAAATACATTAGATCTGCCCGTAGATTAAAGTTTCAATTCACATAGGCTGAGGCTAAGCCGACTGATACGTTTTTACTTGTTGTTGTTAATTCATAAATTTCACATCACTCTCAAATTATTAATTCTAAACTCGCATTCTACTTACATATAGTTCCAGCTTGAGCATGAGCCTCAAAAACGATTATCGATGATAATTCACGTTTAATACTTGTCGATAAATGTGACAATGCCGCAATGTGTAAAAGTTCCTCGAAAACCAATTCCAATTCTTCGGGTGTGCGTTCATGTGAACTGAAAAAGAAAAATAAAATACACAGGAAATAAATATCTCCAACAAATCATGCATAAAAATTCGTCGAACTTGAAGGTCAACAACGACAACAACAGTTTAGATAAAGGAACTCATCCCTCAAAAGTCACTCATCTAAAACACTTTCAAATCCATGGCAGTAAAATTTAGACATCAAAGAATAATCAAGTCATTATTTCTGTATGTACAAATAAATACTTACATACATATATCATCATATCCTTAGTTTATTAAATCTCCTTAACGAACCTCTTCCTTCGTCCTCTGTCGCTCTCCCCTAACACGCTTGACACTTAGTTTACCCTAATCTTGATAATATCTTTATTTGGTTGCTAGCAACCATAAAATGTTACGAGCTTTTTTTCTGTTTTGTTTTCCCTTCTACTTTACATTGACTTGAACTTCTTCTATGTGGTAGGTGGTTGGGTAGTTGGTGGTGGTAGTCATCATTTGAATACTTACGGTTTGCGTAATATCATACGTAATGTAGCATCCGGTCCTCGCTGGAAAAGATTGCTTAGATTTTCCCGTATGTGTTCATTGGCTGCATTTATATCATCAGCCGAGGGTGAACCGCCAGCGGTACCTTCTTCATCAACACGAAATCGATAGAGAAAACATTTATCCTTAAAGGGTTGTTCCTTGTTAACTGTAAGGCGAAATAAAATGAAGAAAACCAACACACATAAATTGAATACCAAAGAACGGTAAGTAAATGACAATAAAGTAAACGGAATCGGAAATACAAAATAAAAAAAAAAACAGGAATTATAAAAAACCAAAAATTGCTTGTTAAAGATTTTTATGGTATCATAGTTGAGTGTGGGAGGAAGGGGATGGATGGGGGGGAGGTTTGGGATGGTGGAGCAATATGTGAAGTTTGAAGTTATTTTAAAGGAAGCCATCTCTATCATAATAAAGTCTTTACAAAATCATAAAAATTGGTTTAATTTCCTTTCTTCTTTTTCCTGGAAAATTTCAAAATTGGGCACTGCAACAATATTGAGAAATGAAAAGTTATTTTATGACTTGTTTGTTTAATCTCCATAAATGGGAGAATGGGGTTATAAAAATTGAAAGAGTTATTATGCTTTTGTCCGGATTGCAGTAGGACATGATATATATCAAGAAACAGTTTTAATTGCTCTTAAAAAGGGAGGAAATTCTAATATTTATTTTGCTTTCCCTTTCATCTCAAGTGGACACTGAACTCCCTGTGAACATTGACCTCTCCGCAGTATCAACTGGGGAGCTATTTTTTAAAACCTGTCAAAGGTTAACGTGTACCTTGCAAAACTTTAGCTCATAAAAATGATAAAAACTTGGGTTGAGGCTTTCTGATAGCAATCTTCGCCTCTTTTTTATAATAGCGTGGCAACCAAGAGATCCAAGTCATTTTTAGATCCCAAGCATGGTATCTTTACTAACCCCGTGTAATGTCATCCTTACCAATCACTCGGCATGACATCATGAATCGAGGTTTTTTCATTGATATGAGAGAGTCTCCCCTGCCCCCGAAGGACAGTATTTTGCTGAACAAAATACTTTCACGTCTTGCGTTGAACCAATGTAAAAGATCCAGCAAAATCATGCCATCACATTGTTGGCGAAACTCAAATCTAGCGGGGAAAAAGTCCGAAATCTGACCAAGAGCTAAGTAAAAATCATCAGTATAAAAATAACAAAAATAAAAATAACAATCAGTATTCCATTTAATTGTTATTGGCCGTTATAACGACTTTTTTATAACTTGTATGTTGGCGAGTAATCTGGACAAATGAAAATAAAGATGACCATAATTTTAGTTTTTCAGATAGTTCGGAAGTAGTTTTTATTAAATAAAATTATTGTAACAATTTTTGGTGTTGTAAATATTCTGAAAAAAGCATTTTGAGTAAAGTGCAACTTATGGGAAACACACGGAAACACTATCGGAATTTTTATACCCTCCAACCATTGTATGGAGGGTATATTAAGTTTGTTTTTCCGTTTGTAACGCATTGAAGTACTCATTTGCGACCCTATAAAGTATATATATTCTTGATCAGGGTTCTGAGTCGATCTGTGCACGTCCGTCCGTCCGTCCGTCTGTGGTATTCACTCTAGCATCCACAAAAATGGAGATAGAACGCTGAAATTTTGGGAAAATGCGTCTTTTGTTTGCAGGCAGGTCAAGTTCGATGATGGGCTATATAGGTCTACGTTTTGGTATAGCCCCCATATAACGGTACCCCCCGATTTACGGTATTTTGCCGTTTTTAGCTACATTTTCAGACCGATTTAGCTATAATTTGACATTTAGGGTTCTTAAGTAAACTTATATAACAAAAGTTGTGGACATAGGTCCACGTTTTGGTATAGCCCCCATATAATGGTACCCCCCGATTTGCGGTATTTTGACGTTTTTAGCTACATTTTCAGACCGATGTAGCTATAATTTGACATTTAGGGTTCTTAAGTGTCACTAAATTTATATAACAAAAGTTGTGGACATAGGTCCACGTTTTGGTATAGCCCCCATATAGCGGTACCCCCGATTTACGGTATTTTGCCGTTTTTAGCTACATTTTCAGACCGATTTAGCTATAATTTGACATTTAGGGTTCTTAAGTGTCACTAAACTTATATAACAAAAGTTGTGGACATAGGTCCACGCTTTGGTATAGCCCCCATATAACGGTACCCTCCGATTTACGGTATTTTGAAGTTTTTAGCTACATTTTCAGACTGATTTAGTTATAATTTGACATTTAGGGTTCTTAAGTGTCACTAAACTTATATAACAAAAGTTGTGGACATAGGTCCACGTTTTGGTATAGCCCCCATATAACGGTACCCCCGATTTACGGTATTTTGCCGTTTTTAGCTACATTTTCAGACCGATTTAGCTATAATTTGACATTTAGGGTTCTTAAGTGTCACTAAACTTATATAACAAAAGTTGTGGACATAGGTCCACGTTTTGGTATAGCCCCCATATAACGGTACCCCCGATTTACGGTATTTTGCCGTTTTTAGCTACATTTTCAGACCGATTTAGCTATAATTTGACATTTAGGGTTCTTAAGTGTCACTAAACTTATATAACAAAAGTTGTGGACATAGGTCCACGTTTTGGTATAGCCCCCATATAATGGTACCCCCCGATTTGCGGTATTTTGACGTTTTTAGCTACATTTTCAGACCGATGTAGCTATAATTTGACATTTAGGGTTCTTAAGTGTCAATACACTTATATAACAAAAGTTGTGGACATAGGTCTGGTATAGCCCCCATATAACGGTACCCTGGATTTAAGGTATTTTGACGTTTTTAGCTACATTTTCAGACCGATTTAGCTATAAATTAACATTTAGGGTTCTTAAGTGTCAATAAACTTATATAACAAAAGTTGTGCACATAGGTCCACGTTTTGGTATAGCCCCCATATAATGGTACCCCCCGATTTACGGTATTTTGACGTTTTTAGCTACATTTTCAGACCGATGTAGCTACAATTTGACATTTAGGGTTCCTAAGTGTCAATAAACTTATATAACAAAAGTTGTGGACATAGGTCCACGTTTTGGTATAGCCCCCATATAACGGTACCCTCCGATTTACGGTATTTTGAGGTTTTTAGCTACATTTTCAGACTGATTTAGTTATAATTTGACATTTAGGGTTCTTAAGTGTCACTAAACTTATATAACAAAAGTTGTGGACATAGGTCCACGTTTTGGTATAGCCCCCATATAACGGTACCCCCGATTTACGGTATTTTGCCGTTTTTAGCTACATTTTCAGACCGATTTAGCTATAATTTGACACTTAGGGTTCCTAAGTGTCAATAAACTTATATAACAAAAGTTGTGGACATAGGTCTGGTATAGCCCCCATATAACGGTACCCCGGATTTAAGGTATTTTGACGTTTTTAGCTACATTTCTAGACCGATGTAGCTATAATTTGACATTTAGGGTTCCTAAGTGTCAATAAGCTTATATAACAAAAGTTGTGGACGTAGGTCCACGTTTTGGTATAGCCCCCATTTAACGGTACCCCGGATTTACGGTATTTTGACGTTTTTAGCTAAATTTTCAGACCGATTTAGCTATAATTTGTCATTTAGGGTTCCTAAGTGTCAATAAACTTATATAACAAAAGTTGTGGACATAGGTCCACGTTTTGGTATAGCCCCCATATAACGGTACCCTCCGATTTACCGTATTTTGCCGTTTTTAGCTACATTTTCAGACCGATGTAGCTATAATTTGACATTTAGGGTTCTTAGGTGTCACTAAACTTATATAACAAAAGTTGTGGACATAGGTTCACGTTTTGGTATAGCCCCCATATAACGGTACCCCCGATTTACGGTATTTTGCCGTTTTTAGCTACATTTTCAGACCGATTTAGCTATAATTTGACATTTAGGGTTCTTAAGTGTCACTAAACTTATATAACAAAAGTTGTGGACATAGGTCTGGTATAGCCCCAATATAACGGTACCCCGGATTTAAGGTATTTTGACGTTTTTAGCTACATTTTCAGACCGATTTAGCTATAAATTGACATTTAGGGTTCTTAAGTGTCAATAAACTTATATAACAAAAGTATTGGACAGAGGTCCATGTTTTGGAATAGCCCCCATATAACGTTACCGCCCGATTTCAGGTATTTTGACGTTTTAAGTCACATTTCTAGACCGAATTAGCTATAATTTGATATTTAGTGTTCTTAGTGACCACAAAACTTATATTCGAAAAAATTATGAACATAGGTCCATGTTTTGGTATAGCCCCATATAACGGTACCTCCCGATTTTCGGTATTTTGAGAATTTTACCTACAAGTTTTAACCGATTTATCTGTAATTTGAACATTTGAAATTCTTAGTGGTCACCACACCTCTCCACCAAAAATTGTCAAGAAAGGTCGATGTATTGATAAAGCCCCCATATAAAAGTACCTCCCGATTCTCAGTAATTTGATGATTTTAGCTACAATATTAAACCGAACTAGCAGTAATTTGACATTTGAAGTTCTCCATGAAAAATTGTCAACATAGGTCCATGTTCGGATATAGCTCCCATATAACGTTACCTCACAATTTTCAGTAATTTGGCAATTTTAGCTACAAGTTTTAACCGAACTAACTGTAATTTGATATTTGAAGGTTGTAGTGGTCACCACACATCTGCATCAACAATTTTCAACATAGCCCCAATATAACGATACTTCCCGATTTTCGGTACTTTGAGGATTTTACTTAAAATATTTAACCGAACGTAGGTCCATGTTTTGGTATAGCCCCAAAACAAACCTCCCGATTTTCCGTATCTTAGCTTTATTTTTTGGATGAACTTTCTGTAATTTTAATTTTAAAAGCCAACAAAAATTCGGCTACGAAAATTGTTCATTTAAGTTCATATTTTCGTATAGCCCACATACCTCCGAACTAGCTGTTAATGACATTTGAAGTTCCCACGTTATGTACCGTTTTTCGGTGTTTTGAGGATTCTAGCTACAATTTTTAACCGAATTAGGAGTTATTTGACATTAAAGACTCCCAACAAAAACTGTCAACTTAGGTCCATGTTTTATTATAATCTAAAATAACGGTACCTCCAAATTTCTAGCCCACCAAAAATTGTCAACATACATAGTTAGATATAGGCACCATAAAAAAGGGCTTCCCGAATGAAGTATTTTATGTACATTATCTGACATTTTAACGTACCCACTTAAAGTTGGGGACAGGAATGAAAACTAATTATTCCATTTTAGTTCAGAAAATTTTATGGTGGAGGGTATGAAAAGTTCGGCCCGGCCAAACTTAACGCTTTTTTACTTGTTAATATTAAATTAAATACTCCGAGGTCTCTACTCCAAAAAAAGTCCATGTTATCAACTATTTTATAAATCCATTTTTAAATGAAAATACGTAATTAAAAGTACGGCATTTGTATGGGGGATATACCAAAACGTGAACTTAATTGTCTATTAAAAACACGAAAACCAAATTTACAGCCATTTCCGTTGGAAAAAGTTGCTAAAAATTTTAATTCTGGAAATAGGAAGATGCCTATACATGGGCGCTATATCAAAACGTGGATCTACGTCGAACAGTTTTGGTACGCAGCTTTTGTGTGTACTTAGAAACCGAAATACCAAAGTACAACCGATTTGGTTGGAAAATGTGAAGATTACCATAAAAATAACTAAAATCTCGGGCCTAGACCAAAACGTAGCCCTATGGCCCCCATAATTGTAAATAATGTTATGTGCCCCTGAAGACCCTAAATACCAAAATACAGCAAAATTAACAGTGGAATGTGGTCCGCATACCGGTACCGTTACGAGGATGATATGCTTTAACGGCGAGCTATATTCACCATACTGTAGTGTAATCATACTTATACCCATAAGTAACATCTGTACCAAATTATATCAGCTTACCTCAATTAGTTTAGGAGTTATTAATTTTTCCCCGCTAGATTTGGATTTCGCGCACAGTGCATCGCACGGAACTTCGCGCTAAACAGTACTGCGGTGCTATAATTACTATCCATCGAATTGAAATATGGGGTACAAAGAAGCAGAAGAGAACGAACACGGTGCCACGTGGTGCAATGCTTAGCATACCATATACGAGGGGAACAAGAAAAGTTTGCGGCCTAGGCAACAAACAGTGTCACCAGGCGTCATTTGACTTTTTTGTTAAAAGTTTGATAGTTTTTAGCCTCTGCGTACTCAGGACAGCTTGTGTTATTTACAGTGACTTCAAAAAACACTTTGGAAAAAAATGGAATTTACTTGTGAACATTTTCGACCGATAATTTTTCACAATTTTAACGTGGATAATCATGGCAAGAGTGCATCGATCAAATTAAATCTTTGTTTGTCGATAAAGGACCATCCTATAGCACTATGAAAAACTGGTTTAATTATTTCAATCGTGGCCGACATTCGCCAAAAAAACCAAGTTCGTCAGGGTCGTCCAAAAACGATCGCTGTGCCAGCAAAAATTAAGCCTTGCGTAAACGGATAATGAATGATCGCCATGTTATGTACCGTTAGATAGAGGCAAACGTGGACATTTATTCCACAAACTAACATTTGATATTGCATTGACACTTGGAGCCAAAAATTGGGATTTTCTCGTCGGATCCCGTGTTGATCGGTGCAAGAAAGTTCGAAAAAATACGATAGCGATGCTTCAAAAGGCGTTTATAAGATAGATCCAGGTGACGAATCATGGAACTATGAGTGTGAAAATCGTAACAATCGCTAGAAGATGCGTCTCAATCAAGCCACTGTAAACAACCAAACTGATGGTCGTATCTCAAACTGTCCTGGGTACGCTTAGGCTAAAAAAGTCAAACTTCCCAAAAAATGTCAAATGATGCCTGGCGACACTGCGTGTTACCTAGGCCGCAAACTTTTCTAGTTCCCCTAGTACCACTCCTTCGGGAACCTGACCCAAAAAAGTTGAAAATTCTTCAATAAAATGATGTGCACGATTACTCTCGAACGGTGAATGAGATTTAGTTGATACGACTGACACTAGAAAACTTTCTGGCCTAGGCAACACTAGGAAAGTTTGACAGTTTTTAATCTAAGCGTACTCAGAACAGTTTGACATAGGACCATGTGTGGGGTTGTTTACAGTGGCTTGATTGAGACTCCTCTAAAACACAGTTTTTGAACGCTTTTACAGCATCTTCTGGCGACGAAAAGCGTTGATCACGCTTTTTTTTTCTTAATGTGCTGGAATTAAATGAAGTCGTTAGATCCTCAGTCAGGGCTGTACGGCAGATGACCCATCAATTCCACGTTTTGTCCGGTCAAAAAGGGGCTGGTTTGAATCGATGTGTGAGAGCTCACATTGTCATGATACAGAATGATTCGTTTTTCGAATTTCTCAGGAGACTTCAGGCAAACAAATTGTAGTGTACTACTCAAAATTAACCGTCCTAGATTTCTGAAGCCGTATAGTCGCCACACGGTCAGTTTTGCCGAAGAAACAGCCGACCATTTACTTCGAAGTGCTTCTTAGATGAACAAATTTCGTTGGATTTGGCACGATTTCGAAGACCCCCACAATTTCTTTGCACCAATCCACAAGAGCCTTTTTTGGACGATTGACCAATTTTGCTGGTCTTAGTAGTAGAAACCGGGAGGTCTTCAAAGGATGTCAGTAGGTGTTCTTGTGGAAGACCGGTAGGTCGTCCTAAGCTGTAGCGTTTTTTTATAGAAGCCAGTAGATCTTCTTATAGAAGGTCCTCTGATGGAGGGCCAGTAGGTCTTATTATTTGAGAACAGTTGGTCTGCTTATAAAATACCAATAGTTTTTTTATTAAGCAGCTGTAGGTCTTATTTTAAAAGTCCAGTAGATCTTCTTAGAGAAGACCTGTAGGTCTTCATATAGAAGACCTGTAGGTCTTCATATAGAAGACCTGTAGGTCTACTTATAGAAGACATGTAGGTCTACATATAGAAGACCTGTAGGTCTTCATATAGAAGACCTGTAGGTCTTCATATAGAAGACCTGTAGGTCTTCATATAGAGGACCTATATGTATACTTATAGAAGACCTGTAGGTCTTCATATTGAAGACCTGTAGGTCTTCATATAGAAGACCTGTAGGTCTTCATATAGAAGACCTGTAGGTCTTCATATAGAAGACCTGTAGGTCTTCATATAGAAGACCTGTAGGTCTTCATATAGAAGACCTGTAGGTCTTCATATAGAAGACCTGTAGGTCTTCATATAGAAGACCTGTAGGTCTTCATATAGAAGACCTGTAGGTCTTCATATAGAAGACCTGTAGGTCTTCATATAGAAGACCTGTAGGTCTTCATATAGAAGACCTGTAGGTCTTCATATAGAAGACCTGTAGGTCTTCATATAGAAGACCTGTAGGTCTTCATATAGAAGACCTGTAGGTCTTCATATAGAAGACCTGTAGGTCTTCATATAGAAGACCTGTAGGTCTTCATATAGAAGACCTGTAGTTCTACTTATAGAAGACCTGTAGGTCTTCTTATAGAAGACCTGTAGGTCTTCTTATAGAAGGTCAGTAGTTCTTTGTATTCTTTCTTCTTATGGAAGAGCAGTAGGTCTTCTTATATAAGAGCAATAGGTCTTCTTAAATTGTAGAGTTTTTTGTTTGAGGTAGTTATAAAATACCATTAGGTTCTCTTATGAAAGACCAGTAGGTCTTCTTATAGGGACCCTTTAGGTCTTCTCCTAGTAGACCGTTTAGGTCTTCCTGTAGGAGACCTTTTAGGTTTTTTAGGAGATCAGTGTATCTTCTTTTAGAAGACCAGTAGGTCTTCTTTTAGAAGACCAGTAGGTTTTTCATAGAAGGCCTGTGAGTTATATTAAAGAAGTCCAGTAGGTCTTCTTATAAGAGTCCAGCAGTTTGCCCAGAGCATTAGGTGTAGGTCTTCTTATAAAAGACCAGCAGGTCTTCTTAAGCTTTAGATTTTTGTATGGAGAACCAGTATTCTTTCTTATAGAAGACCAGTAGGTATTCTTATAGAAGAAGAATAGGTCTTCTTAAGCTGTAGTAGTAGGTATTCTATAAGAAAGAAAGACCAGTAGGTCTTCTTATATGTGAGCAGTAGGTCTTCTTACAGGAGACCATTAGATATTCTTTTAGAAGACCAGTAGGTATTCTTTCGGAGGACCAGCATACCTTTCTATAGAATACCAGTAAGTTATATTAAGGAAGATCAGTAAGACTTCTTATAGAAGGTATTCTCATAGAAGACCAATAGGATTTCTTATAAGAAACCATTAGTGTGTTCATACCTGTAGGTTATCTTAAGGAAGACTAGTAGATCTTCTTTTAGAAGGTCTTCTTTTAAAGGACCAGTAGGTTCTCTTATGGAAGACCAGTAGAACTTCCTATAGAATACCAGCAGGTCTTCTAAAGCTAAAGATTTTCTTATAGAAGACAAGTATGTCTTCGTATAGAAGGTCTTCTTATAGAAGACCAGTAGGTATCTTATGGAAAACCAGTCATGGTGGTTCGTGACCTTTCGAAGGCATTCGATATCGTCAACTATACCAAGCTGTTCAGAGACACAGAGAAGACTTCAACCACCTTCCTGACCTCTTATAAAGCAGTGGTCAGTTCTGTGGTAAGCTATACGGCGCCAATGTGGTACGCAAATGTTAGCGCTACGCAGTGGAAGAATAGTCATGAGGAGGCGAAGAGTACCCTGCTTGTTCGTTATCACTGTGAGCATCCCTGTCAAAATGTTGTTTAGAAAAGCTCCCCCATCTAGGCACACCACATGAGATCATTATGATCTAGAGATTGAGAGTGGTCCAAAGATACAAACGAGAACCTCTTTATGAACGAGAGGCAGGCTTGGATAGCATTCACACTGATGCAGTTGTACGGATATTTCGATCCCCATCCATCGGAGGAGAAGAACTGACTGCCAAGACAAATCAGACTGGTATTAGCCCAATTAAAATACGGACTATACAGCCGCCTCAATTTGTATAGGGTCCGAATTGACAGCATGATATTTAACACATGCCCTGCATGTGGATTGGTACCGGACGATATCCTACATATCTTTGACAAATCCAGCTAAACCTGGGCTGTAGAGTCGGAGTCTAGGGAAAAATGGATCGACTCCACAGCCCTGATCTAAACCCACTCCTCTGATTCCTGATTCTTTATGAACGCAACCAGTTCAGGTTGCAGAATTTTTGAATATGGACAGAGAAAAATCTGAACCAGATAACTGTCGCCAACAACAACAACTTTAAGAAATATTGTGTGACATGTACCCGAAGGAGTGAACCGACATAGTCTATATTCGGACCTGGGGCTGGTTTCTTGTTCTATAAAAATTTGAAACGAAAAGTTATTTTCTTAATAATTTTTATACCCTCCACCATATGGAGGGTATTATTAAATTTGTCATTCCGTTTGAAATACATCGAAATATTCGTCGGAGACCCTATAAAGTATATATATTATTGATCAGCATAAAATTCTATATATTGAACCATGTCCGTCTGTCTGTTGAAATCAAGATACAGATCGTAATTTTAAAGGTAGAGAGTCAATATTTGGTACAGAAGTTTTTATTACTTCCAGGATGGTTGGTATTAAAAATGGGATGTATCGGTCCACGTTTTGATATAGCCCCCATAGAACGGTACCTCCCTATTTTCGGTATTTTTAAGGTTTTAGCTTCATTATCCTACCAAAATGGCTGAAATTTGGTATTTAGTTATCGTTGCGTGTATAAAACTTTCCACCTGAAATTTGTTGGTATAAGTCCACGCATTCATACAGTCCCCATAGAACGGTACCTCTCGATATTCGGTATTTTGGAGGTTTCAGCTTCATTATCCCACCAAAATGGCTGAAATTTGGTATTTAGTTATCGTTGGGTGTATAGAACTTTCCACCTAAAATTTGTTGGTATAGGTTCACGCCTTCATATAGGCCCCATAAAACGGTACATCCCGATATTCGGTATTTTGAAGGTTTTAGCTACATTTTTTGACCGAACACAAAATATATCCACTAAAATTGTCAACATAGGTCTATGTTGTCATTTATAAGAAGCCCCTCTTGAAACATTTCTTCCATAGAAATACCGAACATACTAGACAAAAGATACCTTATGTATCAAAGCTCCAACTGAATCGGAATATAAAAAATGGAGGGTATACAAAATGAAAGCTTTAAATACTTTTATTCTTCATCCACTTACCATGAGATAAAACACCTTCTTCCAGTAATGCCTGCCACATACCAGCCGCTTGGGCTCGGGTATGAACAATGGGCGCTAAATTCACCAACCAGTCAACAAATTCTGTGCCAGGAGCACATTTGCGTATAAGCTTGCCAGATACCTGTAAAGAAGAAAAAAAGGAACGAGAAAATTGAAGAGCATGTAAATTAAATGTATGTATGTATGAATGTGTGTACGAATAACAGTTTATCACGTTTGTTTAAAGTATTTAAAGTTTATGTGCATAAAAACATTTGCGCTTTTGTGTAAAGGATATGTTTATGGTTTATTGTGTGCACATTAATTAAAAACCCCATTTCCGGTGTTGTAATTAATTTGTATTTTCAACAGTATTTCATTCAAGTACACCTCTTTCCCTCGCTCTCTCTTATAATCCCAGCAATTTTAAGTGAATTAACGTTAATGAATATTCCGTTTCTCTTTTAGTAAAACAGAAAAACCAACGGTTTTTTTCTTCTCCTGATAATTGATAATTCCGGAAGGAAGGCTATTTATCGACCCAACTTAAACAAACATTTGAAGATACTTATCCTTGTGAAATCCCTAAGCATCCACTTAACACAGAATTGGTGGTTGGTTGCATTTGGCATTGGTTGGTTATTCCATTTTGCTTTCATACGGAAATATGTTGTCGATGGTCCAATGCCGGAAATGTAGGAGGTTTTGTAATGAACTAACATTTGGTTGTTGCGGTTATGGTTTTAGTTGCTAAACTTTCGATATCCACTTGTGCGGGTGTGAGTGTATGTGTTATGTGTCAATGTGTCTATGTTTGCTAGACTAATGCAATTAGTTGTTGTTACTTACTTTTCTATCCTTTAAACAGCTTGAATTATCAGCAACCAATAATGTTCGAAGTGCCCATCCCATGCGATTCATAGCAGGACTAGGAGACTGAAAGTAGAGAAAAAAAAGAATGAAGTTGGATAAATACTCGTATGATAGAGGTATGGAAAAAAGATTAAAAAAATTACATTAATTGACTTGGTTGATTTAGTATAAAAATCCTTCCTTATTTATTACCTTGTGAATTTCTATACGGAGACTTCTTGGTCTTCTATTCGAAGAACTTGCGGTCTTCTTCCTTTTTCAGATGACCATGTGGTCTTTTATAAGTAGATCTTGCGGTCCCCTATAAGAAGACCTTCTGGTCTTCTATACGAGGAACCTTGTGACTTGACTTTTTGAGAAGACTTTTTATTTAGTCTTCCCTACGAAGACTTGGTCGTCTTCTATAATAAGACCTTCATATCTTTTAAGAAGTATAAGAAGACCTTCTTATTTGCTATATGAAGATCTTGAGGTCTTCTATAGGAAGATCGTGTGGTCTTCTATAAGAAGACTTTTTGGTCTTCTATAAGACGACCTTTTGGTCTTTTATAAGAGGACCCTGTCGTCTTCTACAAAAGGACTTTGTGGTCTTCTATAAGAAGACTTTGTGGTCATCTATAACAAGACCTTTATGTCTTCTATAAGAAGAATTTTTGGTCTTCTATAAGAAGACCTTTTGGTCTTCTATAAGAAGAGCTTTTGGTCTTCTATAAGACGACCTTTTGGTCTTTCATGTATAAGAGGACCTTGTCGTCTTCTACAAAAGGACCTTGTGGGCTTCTATAAGAAGTCTTTGTGGTCATCTATAAGAAGACTTTTTGTCTTCTATAAGAAGACCTTGTGGTCTTATAAAGGAAAACCTTTATGTGTTACTATAAGAGGACCTTGGTGGTCTTTGTGGTCTAAGAAGACCTTCTGGTCTTCTCTAAGAAGACCTTGTGGTCTTCTATAAGAAGACCTTGTGGTCTTCTATAAGAAGACCTTGTGGTCTTCTATAAGAAGACCTTGTGGTCTTCTATAAGAAGACCTTGTGGTCTTCTAAAAGAAGACTTTGTGGTCTTCTAAAAGAAGACCTTGTGGTCTTCTATAAGCTAATCTTGTGGTCTTCTATAAGAAGACCTTATAGTCTTCTAAAGGAAAACCTTTATGTGTTACTAAAAGAGGACCTTGGTGGTTCTTGTGGTCTTCTATAAGAAGACCTTGTGGCCTTCTATAAGAAGAGCTTGTGGTCTTCTATAAGAAGACCTTGTGGTCTTCTATAAGAAGACCTTGTGGTCTTATAAAGGAAAACCTTTATGTGTTAGTATAAGAGCACCTTGGTGGTCTAAGAAGACCTACTGGTCTTCTCTAAGAAGACCTTGTGGTCATCTCTAAGAAGACCTTGTGGTCTTCTCTAAGAAGAACTTGTGGTCTTCTATAAGAAGACCTTGTGGTCTTCTATAAGAAGACCTTGTGGTCGTCTAAAAGAAGACCTTGTGGTCGTCTAAAAGAAGACCTTGTGGTCTTCTATAAGAAGACCTTGTGGTCTTCTAAAAGAAGACCTTGTGGTCTTCTATAAGCAGATCTTGTGGTCTTCTATAAGAAGACCTTATAGTCTTCTAAAGGAAAACCTTTATGTGTTACTAAAAGAGGACCTTGGTGGTTCTTGTGGTCTTCTATAAGAAGACCTTGTGGCCTTCTATAAGAAGAGCTTGTGGTCTTCTATAAGAAGACGTTGTTGTCTTATAAAGGAAAACCTTTATGTGTTACTATAAGGGGAACTTGGTGATCTTCTCTAAGAAGACTTTGTGGTCATCTATAAGAAGAACTTTCGGTCTTCTATAAGAAGACCTTGTTGTCTTCTATAAGAAGACCTTGTTGTCTTCTATAAGAAGACCTTGTGGTCTTCTATAAGAAGACCTTTTGGTCTTCTCTAAGAAGACCTTTTGGTCTTCTATAAGAAGACCTTGTGGTCTTCTATAAGAAGACCTTGTGGTCTTCTATAAGAAGACCTTGTGGTCTTCTATAAGAAGACCTTGTGGTCTTCTATAAGAGGACCTTGTGATCTTCTACAAAGGAAGACCTTGTGGTATTTTATAAGAAGGCCTTTTGGTCTTGTATAAGAGGACCTTGTGGTCTTCTACAAGAGGAAGACCTTGTGGTCTTCTGTAAGATCTTGATGTGCTATTATAAGAGAATCTTGGTGGTCTTCTATAGGAAGACCTTGTTGTCATCTATGAGAAGACCTTGTGGTCGTCTATAAGAGGACCTTGTGGTTTTCTATAAGAAGACCTTATGTCTCCTTTAAGAGAACCATGTGGGCTTCTTTAAGAATACCATGGGGTCTTCTATAAGACCTTGTGGTCTTCTTCAGGAAGACCTTGTGCGCTTCTACTGGAGGACATTGTGGTCTAGAAAACCTTGTGGTATTCTATAAGCAGACCTTGTGGTCTTCTAAAAGAAGGCATTGCGGTCTTTTACTAGAGGACCTTGTGATTCTTTATAATAAGACCTTGGTGGTTTTTACCTCCAACTTTGACTAAATACCGAATTTCAGCCAATTCGGTGGAATATTGAGGCCACAACCTTCAAAATACTGGAAATTGGGATGCACCGTTCTATGAGGGCTATAAGAAGGCGTAAACCTATAACGAAAGATTTTATATGGAACGTTTAATACGCCAAATGAAGACCAACCTTTAAAACACCGACAATAGGATGATTCGTTCTGTAGGGGCTATATGAACCTATATTCCAAATGAAGACTAACTACCAAATTTCCGCCATTTCAAAATACCGAACATTGAGAGGTACCGGTCTATGGGGGCTATTAGAAGGCGTGGATCAGTACCGACAATTTTCTGGGGAAAAGTTTTAATCCCCAAACGATAACTAAGTACAAAATTGCAGTTATTTTGGTGGAATATGAGGCCACAACCTTCAAAATACCGCAAATCGGGAGGTACTATTCTATGGTGGCTATATAAACACGTGGACCTATGCCGATAAATTACAGGTGGAATGTTTTATACCCCCAACGAAGACTAAATACCAATTGTGAGTCATTTCGGTGGGACATTGAGGCTACAACTTTCAAAATACTGAATATCGATAGGTACCGTTCTATGGGGGCTATATGAAGGCGTAAGCCTATACCGATAAAATTCTGGGGAACATGTTTATAGTTCCAACGATGACTAAGTACCAAATTTCAGCCATTTCGGTGTGATAATGAAGCTAACAACTTCAAAATACCGAAAATCGGGCGGAACTGTTCTATGGGGGCTATATCAAAACCTGGTCGGATAAAGCCCATTTGCAATACCAAACATCCTAGGAGTAATAGAAACTACAAATTACAAAGTTTTATCTTAAAAATTGCAAGCTCTTGATTTCAACAGACGGACGGACAGAGGGACATGGTTATATCGACTTAGAATTTTATCCTGACCAAGAATATATATACTTTATAGGGTCTCCGATAAATATTTCGATGTGTTACAAACGGAATGACAAATTTAATAATACCCTCCATATTATGGTGGAGGGTATAAAAAAAGGGTATAAAGTGTCAAGAAATAACATCTGAATTTATTAGTACAGATCCCCTCCTAGCTTCCAAATTCGATTTGGCTGTGGAAATATTTGGACATTTTTTTATATATTAACAAAAACAGGTTAAAAGGTATCAGTCGCTAACTGCCTGGACCAAATCGGTTACTGCCTTCGAGAGTTATAGTGCGCACTATATTAGCGAAAAGTTTTGAACTTGATTGGGGTAGGAACCCGAAGTTTGGACCGATAAGGCCAATCCTAGAACATTACTTAAATTTGCACATTGTGTATTTCTACCAGACATAGATGAGATTCCAATATGGACTCTATCGGACCACTCTTTCATGTACCTCCCACACAAAAGTTCACACAGAAAAGTCCAGTTTAGGACCCGCTCTTTATCGCTTTGATTTTTTATCAGGGGCAAGTCCATACTTGCTGAGAAAATAGTCTGGAAGTTTAAAAAAAACCCTATGGCACCATGTTTAGTGGTTGGAGCGGTTGGAGACATACTGGTCTTCTGAACGAAGTCTTGTGGTTTTCTGTTGTAAGACCTTGGTGCTCTTCTATCAGTAGGCGTTGGTGGTGACCTATACGAAGGTCTTGTGGTCTTCTGCAAGAAGACCTGGTGGCATTTTATATGAAGATCATGTGGTCTTCTAGATGAGGACCTTGGCGTCTTCTATGAGAAGATATTCCTGGTCTTTTATAAAAACACCTTGTTCTCTTCTGTGAGAAAACCTTGTGGTCCTAATACGAAAAACTTGTGTTCTTCTGTACGAAGACCGTGTGGTCACCTCTATGAAGACCATGTGGTTTCCTATAAGAATATATTGTGGTTCTCTATACAAACAAGTTGCTGTCTTTTTTCAAACTGTTTTTCAAAATTCTTAGCAATCTTAAATTTCATAGTTGAGATAAAATTTTAATAAATTCATATAAAAAGTAAATATTTAGACCGAAAAAAGTTTTGAGACAGTTTAAACTTTGGCGAGTAAACAAAAGAAGATAAAAATCTTTTCGTTTTCTGTTCACACTTAATATTCATTTGTAACTTTTTTGGTTTGAATAAATCATAAAAAGATATCTCAAGATTATTTTAATTGTATTCGTCTAAGCAGTTTAATATCCATGCCGCTATATATCATCATGACCTTGAAAAGAAAATAACAGAAAATCCTCCACTTGAATGTCATTGTTTTATTCAAAATATTTTTTCCATAATTTGAAGCGTGGATTAATTTTTGGCAAACATTTAACGCAATCAAAAACGAAAGATGGGTTTGGGGGTTTGGAATAAATTTTACTCCGAACAGACCATAGCAGATGAAACCAAACCACAAACACGCTGACAGTTGTGTAGCTCCACACCAACAGCATTTTGCTGTTGTTCACTTTATTGCTGCCGTCGCCAGAGAAGCACACGGTCGCCAGAAGAAAACCTCAACGAAAAATGATAGGAAAAACCAAGCTGTGACATATCGCCAAACCAAAGAAAAAAAACTTCTTTTTTGAATTCAATTTATAACTTTTTTATAAACACAAAACCATAAATAATTGAAAAGTACTTTGTTGTTTTTGTTTCGGTGTCGTTTTAATGCCAATGAACGAGCACCACATGTTGATGCTTACTTACCTCTGTTATTGGTAATGCTGGATTGGGATGATCTGGACTTAGTGGCCGTTTTGTTGGTGATGAATTGCTCTGTTGTTGCTGTTGCTGTTGCTGCTGCTGGGTATTGGGACCAAAACCTGTAAGAGTAGGAAATAATTTTTTGTAAAATATTAAATGAATTGCAAAAATTATCAGATGTAATGCTTATTGGTATGAAGCTTGTTCTAACGTTTGAAATATGTACATATAGCAAAAACGGAACATACTAGTAGTGAAGATTGTAATTGATATTTGTTCCAACACTAATTATAAGCCGTACTAGTTACAGATATTTTCCTAGAGTAATTCGTTTGGAACTAATTGACTACTTTTTATTCTAAAGTAACCGAGAAAAAATCAATTGACAATATCTCTTTTCTTTCAAAAAAAAAAAAAAAAAAAAAAAAAAAAAACAAATTACTCTCAGATGTGAGAAACTTCAAAAATGCTCTCAATACAACAAATATTTTTCTAGATAACTTTTAGTCTATAGATAACCAGATATACATTATACACGCTTGGTCTTGGAGAATGCAAGATGTATTTTGCTTTGGAATTATTAGACTTTTTCTGATATTATTGAAGTGCGACACATTGACAGGCTTTTGTTTTGGAATACCCTTAATAGAAGTGGAGATATTCCCAAAAGAATAAAAAATATTAAATTTTCCCCACAGAAGTTTTTTGCCGCTTTACACCCTTATCAACATCCACCACCATCTCCAGAAAAAATTTCGTGCCGATCCGATTAAAATTTAGATGAACAAATGTCACTCGATATGCCCTTGTTAAAACAACGGCTTAGTAAGAGGTTTTGTATGTGGTGGTCCAAACAATTAGCCGAGCTGAGTAAAGCAGCAAGGCAATGCGACAATAAAGCCAGTAAGACGAAACTCAGTACGGATTGGGATGCCTACAATTTCAATAAGTACAAGTGTGAAATCAAGAAAGCTAAGCGAAATTCTTGGGTTAGTTTCAGCGAGTCGATAGAAGGGGTTAGTGAAGCTGTCAGGTTCCGTAAGATACTATCTAAGGACCCAAAATCCATAGGTAGCATCAAACGGAGTGATGGTTCCTGGACTAACTCCGGTCTAGAGACTTTGGATCTGCTGTCAGGGGTTCATTTTCCCGGTTGTGTTGACTTCGACGGAGCCTTGCCAACATCAAGTCACAGTCGAGTCCGAACTGTCGAAGATGAACAGCTGATTGACAGAATAACTAATCACACAAGAATTCGTTTGTCGATTAACAGTTTCCATCCGGGACCGGATGATATAATACCGGCAATGCTACAGAATGTGGCTGAGCCGGCGCTATCAATCCTAGTAGAAATTTTCAAGGCTTGTTTATTGTTATCGTACATATCTGGTCTGTGGAAGGAGGATAAGGTGACCTACATCCCCAAAGCGCTGTGTATCCGAGTCTTCGAGTCGCTATGTCTTGGGCATATTCGTCGACTTCAAGGGTGCTTTTGACTACCTTTGTTGGTCAAGAGTACTTGTTCGTCTACAGGAAGTAGGATGCCATGAGATTAAGCTTTGGCAAAGCTATTTCTCAGATCGGGTGGCTTGCTCTATTGGTGCAAACAATAGAGTCTCCATTGATGTTGTTCGGGGTTGTCCGCAGGGGTCCATTTGTGGTCCATTTATTTGGAACCAAATGATGGATCCACTACTGCAACAACTCAGCTCGCTTTGCAAGGTCTGTGCTTTTGCAGACGATTTGCTCATTCTGGTTGAGGCTCAATCTCGTTCTGAGATGGAACAGTTGGGCTCCAGAATGATGTCTATTGTTGGCACTTGGGGTCCAACTCGCTAGAGAGAAGACTGTCACAATGCTACTCAAGGGTAGATTGTCTGGCAATCGACATCCGAGCGTCGTCTTCGATGGTCGGGGTCTCTCGCACAAGACTGAAGTGAGGTATTTGGGCATCACAATGGGTGAGAGGATGAATTTCATCACTCACTTAGATCGGCTCAAAGAGAAAATGTGCAGCGTTGTAAGTCCTGTTCGTCGCATTTTGCGCTCGGATTGGGGTCTGAGTAGACGTGCGTTGCGGGTGGTATATGGTGGTCTGCTCGTTGCCTGTGCAACATACGGTGCCCCCATATGGCACACTGCAGTTACAGGGTATGGGTATCGTAAGATACTGTCATGTCAGCGCATTATGATGCTGGCGTGTCTCCCTGTATGCCGCACAGTGTCTACTGAGGCTATGCAGGTGTTGTTGGGCGTCCCTCCTCTTGACCTGGAAGTGATACGTGCAAACGTGTCATTTTTAGCCAAGAGAGGTCTGCCGATTGTTCCCACTGATTGGGCAGTAGAGGTTGTGGAGAGTTTGGATGCCTTGAATCGCAAGGCGCGGCTACGTGAGCTCGTTACAGCTAGATGATAATCTAGATGGAACGAGTGCGAGAATGGGCGAGTAACATTCAGGTTTATCCCGGATGTTACTTTTGCCATGACGAACCCCGATTTTGGTCGCGGCCTTCATCTGGGATACTTGTTGACTGGGCATGGGTCTCTGAATGCATTTTTGCATAGCAGATACCTTTCTGGCACTTCATCGTGCAGTTGTGGGGCTCCAGTCGAAGACTGGCTGCATGTGTTGTGTGAGTGTCCTCATTATGAGGACTTCAGGAACCTAGATTCCATGGGTATCACCAGAGTTGATGGCCAATGGGATGTTAGTCATGTTCTCTCCACTAGCTCTACTCGTGCTAGTCTTGGGGACTTTGCAAATAGGGCGTTCCGCCTTCGCAGAGCGTTAGTGCAGGTGTCGTCGTAGGTGTTGTTCTTTGTTGTTGTGTTGGGTCTTTATAGGCTTAACCGCGTATAGTGCCATGGGGGGTTACCAGTCCCCTGGTCGCATGGGACCGAAACTGGAAGTAACTCGGTTACGAGATCTGACCAGAGGTCATTTTTCTGGTACCGCAGGTGGTATGGAATAATGGGGAATCTCAACTCTCCACCATGCCATCACAGATCTTTTAGATCTTGTCGGGGGCACTTTCACACATAATCGGTTGCCGTTCGCCAGCTTCAGAGCGGAAGAGGTGAATGGGCCTCGCTCCTCGCAGTGAGAAAGCTACGTCCATGTAAACGTGGTGATTAGACTGCTACATCAGTGTAACACTTGTGTTGCACTCTTCCCATTCCCCGATCGTGCCTAAACTCTTTCTCACTTTGGGTGACCAGTCCCGTGTTGTATGGAACAAAAACTGGTAGTAGTATTGACTACGAAGTCTGACCGGAGACTTTCTGGTACCGCGTGAGTCAGGAGCCCCTAGATCTGTTGATCTAGCCTGACTATGGAGAGGCACCTATTTGGTTGCAACGCGGTGGTTGTGGTTTGGACCCAAATCGCGGGTAGAGTTTCGGCTCGATGTGGAGTTGCATTATCAACCGGGTGCTGCGACCCATAGAGCAGCGGAGGTGTAAGATAGTCCTCAACCCCTTACCAAGAGGGAAGTGAAGCCCATAATTGTGGATCTTCGAATTGGTACCTGCGGGATAGCCTTGGGGACTCTGTGGAGAGCTACCACTCTATAAGAGTACTCTGGGTAATTCCAAAGGGGCGCTGGCCGACGCATTGTATCGCGACCCCCGGTGCAATTGTGCACCATGGTTAGAGCCGTCAAGGCGAGAATCATGTAAACCCCCTCGACTTCATCCCCAAAGCGGGGAAGCCAAGTCATACTCTACCAAAAGACTACATACCAATTAGTCTTTCTTCCTTTCTCTTAAAAACATTAGAAAGGTTCCTGGATCTTGAAATTAGAACACAATTAAACCCCATGAGCATCCGCAAATCACAACATGCCTACAATAAAGGCAAATCAGTGGATACTGCCTTGCATGAGGTGGTCGGGCATGTTGAGAACCATATGGAAAATTCAGGCTTCACGCTGGCAGCCTTCCTCGATATAGAGGGGGCTTTCAATAACGTGAAGCTTGAATCAATCCACAATGCTCTCAGCAGCACAGGCATTTCCTCCATCCTTGTGGAATGGATTGATGAAATGCTGAAGAGTAGAATCATCAACTCATGCATAGGAGAGAGTTCCGTGAGGAAATCTGTTAACAGAGGCACTCCGCAGGGAGGAGTTCTCTCACCCCTGCTATGGCTTCTGGTAATAAATAAAATACTTGTGTGCTTCGACCGGCTAAAGATCAAGGTGGTTGCTTATGCTGATTATGTAGATGTCTGATAAGTGGCAAATTCCTGCCAACCCTTTCTGATCTCATGCAAAGAGCCTTAGTACAGCTTGCAAACTGGGCCCAGAACAACGGTCTGGGAGTAAACCAGGAAAAACAGAGCTGTTACTATTCACTAAGAAACGCAAAATTCCCAATTTCGAGCCTCAAGTCCTGGACGAGGTGGCCCTGGAACTTTCTACGGAAGCTAAATACCTCGGCACTATTCTTGACCATCGCTTGCCATGGAAAAGAAATGTAGAGGAGCGAACGAAGAAAGGACTCATGGCACTCTATTCCTGTAAGAACTCCATTGGGAAAAGCTTGGGATTGAGAACACAGATCATACACTGGCTGCATGTAACCGTGGTTCTGCCCACACCTACCTATGGTGGACTGGTCTGGTGGCAAGCTCTTGGGAACAAAGCATTACTTTCCAAATTATCGAGTGTACAAAGAACCGCGTCACTGCTGATTACCGGATCGATTAAAAGCACTTCTCAGGCTGCTTTAAACGTCATCCTGGATCTCCAACCTCTGGACATCCTAATCCAGTTTCAGGCGGCGAGATATGCTTTTAGACTCCGGGAGTCAGGGTGTTGGCGTGGTTCACACTTTGTACACTCGAATGTCCTAAAACTAGTTTATAGTCGACTTGAGTTAGGTGACAATGGTTGCGTAAGCGATTATATGCCTACCTCATTCAAGTTTGACTCCTTAACTGTTATGGGGATATCTACTGCGAGAATCTACTAATTAAAAACTCATATAAGCTTGACGATAATTGTAGTGTTTTTCAAGCGGAGATTCTTGCTATCAAGAAAGCAGCTGAATTGGTGGAATGGCTTGAAGGCAGTCTTACAGGACCGGTGACAATATATGTCGATAGTCAAGCGGCCCTCAAGGCTCTCAAGTCACGGACCATAAATTCAAAAGCTATTCTTGATTGTAGGAGGGCTTTGCAGGATATACACGATATCGTAAAGCTATGTTGGGTTCCGGGTCATAGCAACATCGTGGGAAACGAGGTAGCAGTTGAACTGGCTGAGGTGGCTCTAGGTCTATCGACTTATCAGTTGATGAAACCGTCCGGCCACTGATGTGCCACTACATCGGCAAACTTCGGGAGATCTTCAATGAGAAAGCACATTAAAGATGGCTATTGGAACCTGGTTGTAGTGCATCCAAGGCAATCTGGCCTGTGGTTTCTCGTCGAAGAACGGCTTCCCTCCTCTCACTTGATAAGTTAGGGATGAAAATCGCGGATATCCTAATCCAGTTTCAGGCGGCGAGAAATGCTTTTAGACTCCGGGAGTCAGGGTGTTGGCGTGGTTCACACTTTGGACACTCGAATGTCGTAAAACTAGTTGATAGTCGACTTAAGTTAGGTGACAATGGTTGCGTAAGCGATTATATGCCTACCTCATTCAAGTTTGACTCCTTAACTGTTATGGGGATATCTACTGCGAGAATCCACAAATTAAGAATTCATATAAGCTTGACGATAATTGTAGTGTTTTTCAGGCGGAGATTATATGCCTACCTCATTCAAGTTTGACTCCTTAACTGTTATGGGGAATCTAGTGCGAGAATCCACTAATTAAAAACTCATATAAGCTTGACGATAGCGTAGTGTTTTTCAGGCGGAGATTCTTGCTATCAAGAAAGCAGCTAAATTGGTGGAAAGGCTTCAAGGCAGTCTTACAGGACCGGTGACTATATATGTCGATAGTCAAGCGGCCCTCAAGACTCTCAAGTCACGGACCATAAATTCAAGAGATATTCTTGATTGTAGGAGGGCTTTGCAGGATATACACGATATCGTAGACTTATTTTGGGTTCCGGGTCATAGCAACATCATGGGAAACGAGGTAGGAGATGAACTGGCTCGAGATGGCTCTAGGCCTATCGACTTATCAGTTGATGAAACCGTCCGGCCACCGATGTGCCACTACATCGGCAAACTTCGGGAGATCATCAATGAGAAACACATCAAAGATGCCTATTGGAACCTGGTTGTAGGGCATCCAAGGCAACCTGGCCTGTGGTTTCTCGTCGAAGAACGGCTTCCCTCCTCTCACTTGATAAGTTAGGGATGAAAATCGTGGTGGGACTTATAACAGGTCACTGCAGAGTGAGGTCCCTAACTTCAAAATGGGACGACGGTGGCATTGACTACTGCAGACTATGTGAAGATGCGGGGGAATTAGAGACTGTCGAACATCTGCTTTTTAGGTGTCCCATGTTGTAAACAAGGAGATACCGTACACTAGGCAGATATGAGATAGACACTCTGACCTTCCTGTCTAACATAGATCCCATCGTCCTACTCAATTTTGCCAGACATCTAGCATGGCTTGGTAAAGGTCCTTAACAACCCTTAATAATCAGACTCTTTTCACTTTTCCAGATAACTCCTTTGCGTCAATCTCTACATCTCCCACAGTCACCATCATCTCATCATCTCTATCCTATCATCCTCATCTCATCAATCTGCATCAACACTCTATCATCTCCTTCATCTTAAATCATCTCTACAACACACCTCCAGCATCTTTAAATCATCATCTCCATCATCTTTAAATAGCCTACACAGGATGAGGACAATGGACCAACGGTCTCCGAGTGAAGCAGTCAGCTATTCTAATAGAGGGCTGCGCATCTTTAAACCTAACCTAAGTGGTTTTGTAAGCGGTTTATGTGCTGGGAAGACACCGAACTGGTCGTATGAATATGTATTGTCCAACCCATGCAAACATACGAAAAACCCGTTTAAGGATATTTTGGGGATATCACCAAAATAATCAAAACTATAACTGCTGCAGGAGACATAGTTCACGAGAGGAAGGAAGCAAACGCATTTTTACAATAAAAAAAGAAACAAGTAAAAAGTCGTTAAGTTCGACCGGGCCGAACTTTTTATACCCTCCACCATAAAATAGTCTTAATTAAAAACTCCGAAGGACAGATGCGCCGTGAGTCGAACTTCCGCGTTATCGCGTGATTAAGTTTTTGCAAGAGACCCTGTAAGCCATCATGAATTAGCATCATATCTTTGTTTGTTGTTTTTGTAGAGCACTTAAGCAACAGTGAACAAAGATATAACGCTAATTCCTCATGGCCCACAGGGTCTCTAACAAAAATTTCATCACTCCATAACGTGGAAGTTCGACTCACGGCGGATCTGTCCTTCGGGGTTCATAACATATTCACCAAGGCCTTTCTTCCCCAAGAGGAAATTTCTGTGCCCCAGACTTTCAACTCCATTTTGTTGCACAGTGTTATCTAGTCTAATCTAAAAAAATGTGTTCAGCTAGGTGAAAGGTACCACCTACCAAAGAGTCAACCTATCTTTAAATTTTTGGCGGAAAAGTTTTATAGCTGCAGGGAACTTCACGAGTCAAATTGAGGGTAGTTTCATCAAAACAATGTAGACCCTCAAAAACTGACCCATGTTGACGAATTTTAGTGAAGAAATTTCGTGACCACTGAAAATTCCCGAAAATCGGGATATACCAAAACATGGACCTATATTGACGATTATTTTTGAATAGACAAAATTGTAGCTAAAATTCTCAAAATACCGATCATTACAGCTAGTTCGGTTAAAAATTGCAGCTAAAATTCTCAAAATACCGAAAATTGGGATATACCGTTATATGGGGGCTATACCAAAACATGGACCTATGTTGACGATGTTTGGTGGAGATTTTTTATGACCACTGTGAACCTCAAATGGCAAATTACAGCTAGTTCGGTTAAAAATTGTAGCTAAAATTCTAAAACTACCAAAAATCGGGAGGTACCGATATATATGGGGACTATACCAAAACATGGACCTATGTTGACGATGTTTGGTGGAGATGTTTCTTGACCACTGAGAACCTCAAATGTCAAATTGCAGATAGTTCGGTTAAAAATTGTAGCTAAAATTCCCAAAATACCGAAAATCGGGAGGTACCGATATATGGGGACTATACCAAAACATGGATCTATGCCCATATCCTTTGGGATATAAGTTTGTTGATCACTAGGAACCCTAAGTGTCAAATTATAGCTGATTCTGTCTGCAAATGTGGCGAAGAACGTCAAAATACCTCAAATCCGGAGGTACCGTTATATGGGGGCTATACCAAAGGGTGGACCGATATAGCCCATCTTCGAACTTGACCTGCCTATGGAAAAAAGACCCTCGCGTGCGAAATTTCAGCACTCTATCTCAATTATTGCGGACGCTAGAGTGATTACAACAGACGGACATGGCTAGATCGTCTTAGAATTTTATCCTGTTCAAGAATATATATACTTTATAGTTCGATGATTAGTTCGATGTGTTACAAACGGAATGACATACTTAATATACCCTCCATACTATGGTGGAGGGTATAAAAATAAAAATATATTAAATAAAATAAATCTTTATAAATAAAAATCAATTGTTCGTTGGTAATGACATCAGTTAAGTACGGCTGGACCGATTTGCTGGATCTTTTTGTGAAATGTTCGCCATAAACCGACTTAGGTTTTTATGAAAAAAAAAAATTGCAGCGCTCTCTTTTTCAATTTTTATCTTTTCTACCAAAAAAATCGTGAACCGATTTTTCTGAAATTGTCAGGGTATGTACAGGGATGGAACCAGGTTAAAATGGGCTACAAATTTTGTTGAATTTCGGAGGGGGCTGGATACTTCCCCCTTACCCTATTTCTTTAAAAATAAAAATCAAATTTCGTTCGTTGGTAAAGGCATCAGTTGAAAACGGCTGGACCTATTTGTGAAATGTTAGCCATAACCCGACATAGGTTTTTATGCAAAGAAAACTTGACCACGCCCACTTTTACGCCAACTATTTTTAATGTTTATCTTTTCTACAATACTACTGAACCGACTTTGCTGAAATTTTCAGGGAATGTACAGGGATGGCACCCGGTTAAAATGGGCTACACATTTAGTTGAATTTCGAAGTGGGCGGGAGAACTTCCCCTATATCCCATTTTTTTTTAAAAATCTATATTTATAATAATTACGAATGTATCGGTTTGGAAATTAATTTGCGAGATAATTGTGCTTGTCTCTCCAACCTTACTCACTTTTTAGGACCCAAATGCTTGACGATGCCCCCTTTTTATCTACAAAACTACTGAACCCATTTTCCTGAAATTTTCAGAGAATGTACAGGGATGGCCTACGATGAAAAAGGAGCATATTTTCTTGAAATTCGAAGGGGGCGGGATACTTCCCTTTGCCATATTTAAAAAAACGTCATATCTGGGATTCTGGTGGCAAGGCTTGGGGAGTGCCGTGGCATGAGTCCTTCACCGCATCAGTTCGGCTTTGTCGAGAGTAGAGCTACGGTGGACGCATGGATGCATGTGCAGAACAGTCTAAGCGGGTCAAATGGCAAATATGACTTAGGCATATTTGTAGACTTTAAGGGCGCATTTGACTTCCTTTCGTGGAATAGCGTGCTCGCCAAGCTGTCTGGGAGTTTGTTCTGTGGTCGAGTTATTTCAGTGGACGAAGGGCTTGTGTCGTGGGAGCCAATGAGACGGTCTGGACAGATGTGGAGCGAGGCTGCCCTCAGGGATCTATCTGTGGTCCATTTATTTGGTACCTCATGATGCATTCTCTGCTGCAGGAGTTAGCGACCACTTTCAAGATCTGCGCGTATGCTGTTGATTTCCTTATCATGACCGAAGGTGAGACTCGTGTCGAACTGGAACGTCGCGCTGAGGAGGCCATGGGCATCGTGGCGGTATGGAGTGACCGAGTGGGTTTTGAGGTGTCTAGGGAGAAGACTGAGCTAATGGTGCTGAAAGGCAGATAGCGCACAGTCGACCTTCCCACGTTCGATTTGGTGATCACGGCATACAATATGTCAAGCAAGTCAAGTACCTTGGAATAACGATGGCCTTGAGAATGAACTTCCTGCCGAACTTTGATCGTTTGAAAGACAAGTTGACTGCTGTTGCTGGTATGGTCGGAAGGGTCTTGCGGACCGACTGAGGTTTGAGCAGGCGTTCCGTGCTCACCATATGTGGTGCACTTGTTCTTGCCTGTACAACATATGGTGGACCTGTATGGTGTGCCGCAGCAAAATCTGCTGTTGGGCGTAGGATGCTCTTGTCGCGTCAACGAGTGGTCATGTTAGCGTGTCTGCCAGTGAGTTGCACTGTGTCTACGGACGCAATGCAGGATCTACTTGGCGCCTTGCCCTTTGACCTGGAAGCGAGATGTAGGATTGTTCTGTTAAAAGCTGAAGCGTGGCTTGCAACTGTCTGAGGATGATTGGCTTGGGTCTTCTGATCTGGTGGATGGGGATGTTCGGTGGCGTGCTGCTGTTAGGTGGCGGACTAGGTGGACGGACAGTGCAACTGTCTGAGGATGATTGGCTCGGGTCTTCTGTTGTTGTTTTTGTTAAAAATAGGCCGTGAAATTCTCTGTGTGTGTGTTTTTACATGTTGGGGGAGTAAATATGTAAATATTTTTCAGCTTAACTGAGATAAGGCGTCCAAAGTAGTTTAACTTCACAGTGGCATTTATCACAACGGAATATTTTTGTTTTATTTTTTTTTTTTTTTCTTTGAAGGAACATTTTGTAATTTGGGTTATTTTGTTGTAAGTGCAACGAGCTAAATATGTAACAAGGTCAAATTAACTAATGTTGAATGTATTTTTTGAGCTCAATATGACAATATAAAAGTTCTAATGATACTGAAATAATTAATGTTGTAGAATTGTATCTAAAATTTATAATAGTTTTGTTGACTGAAGAAAGACTTGAAATAGACTTCTATATGTTATGGACGAGTAATTTGGTGTTCTTTCTTTGGAAAATCAAACATGTGGCTCCCATATACAGGAATCCCTGAAGATCACGGTGCTCTTGAAGAAACCATAAATGGAAGAAGCTTCCACCTAGGAAGTTTTTGCGGATTCTGAAACTACAATATTCATTGATGAGAAAAATCAAAAAATAGAAAAAAATCGCAGGAGCGCTTTTTAAATAAGTCGCGATTCAAGTCGCCATTTTTAAGGGTTTTTTAGGTCTTAACGATTTTGCTTGGAAACCGCAAGTCCTATCGAAGTAGGGAAGAGAAAATGTTGTAGCCATGAAAATTCTCTACAAGATTGACATTTGTGTTATTTTCGTAGGTTTTACCGTTTTTGAGATATCGAATTTCTAATTGGGACAATGCACTGACTGTATCGTCTTCTTATAAAACAGTTGTCATGACTGCCATTTCCCAACTTAAACTTATATATCTCAAAAAGGGTACAACCTAGGAAAAAGATATCGAAGCCAATCTTATAGAGAATTTTCACAGCTACAACATTTTCTTTAGTCCCATTCCGAAAGAACTAGCGGGTTTCAAGCAAAATCCTGAAGATCTGAGAAAAAAATCTGGATGAATAATCTGAACCTCTATATCTCAATAATGGTAAAACCTAGGAAAATATTAATCAGCTAATCTTGTACAGCATTTTCACTGCTACAACATTTTCTTTAGTCCCATTTCCTAAAAGATATCTAAAATTGTGAACTTTGATCGCGATTTATTAAAAAAATCCATCCAGCGATTTTGTCTTTTTTTTTGTATTTTTTCATCTATAAACAACATTGCTGTTTCAGAATCCGCAAAAACTTCTTTGGTGTAAGCGGTTTCATTTACAGTTAGTTAAGCTGCACTGTGCATAGCATTGTAACATAAGGAGGCGATATAGTCAATCCATTGTCCTAATCTGAACTTCTATATATCAATAACGGTAAAAACTACGAATATATCATAAAAGTCAATCTTTTTAGAGAATTTTCATAGCTACAACAATTTCTTTAGTCCCATTTCCATAGGACGTGCGGTTTCCCAGCAAAATCGTGAAAACCTAAAAAACTCTTAAAAATGTCTACTTGAATCGCGATTTTTTTAAAAAGCGCTCCGCCGTTTTTTTTTGTTTTTTGATTTTTCTCATCTATGAACATTTTAGTTTCATAATCCGCAAAAACTTCCCAGGTGTAAGCACCTTCCATTTAAATTTGCTTCAAGAGCACCGTGCCACAGTGGATTTACTTGTATGGAGAAAGTGGCCAAAAATATTTAGAGTGTAAAAATCAAAACCAATGCGCCGGTTACAGCTTTGTGCTGCTGCGAAGAGTGTTTTAAGAAACCACGAGCGTGACATTCTCCCCCCTTTCCCCTCTGGAGGGGGTATACGGTAAAAATTGTTTTATGCTGTTAATACAAAATGACATAAACAAAGGTCCCGATTATCTTATGATGCAAAAATAGGCTTGGGGAAACAAAACAATCTTCAAAACAACATAAAATCCAACCAATTTAGCGGATTAACAAATCAACATTTTTGTCTGAAAATTGGTAAAATTTTTAATATAGATCCTAAGCGATCTTCCTGGAAGGCACGTATCGCCGACGTAAGACAAATTTGGAAGAAGATTTCTTCATCTTGCCAATGATGCTAATTATATTAATGTACGTGGTCAGATAACAGAGTTATACGCTAATATATCCATAGAAACCCTATTCTAGGGCAGCTTTAGTTAGTGACCCACCATTTATAGTCTGGCACTAGATGGCAGCTGATTTTAATACTGAATAATCTTAAACCTATGACCTACTTTGGAAAATTATTCCCGAGGTGGGCACTGGTGGGCATCATGACTAAAACCATAAACCATATTTAAGTATATGATCGAATTCGCATTACAAAATACACTAAGAAAATATGCAGATAACTAGAATTCCAACACACACTAAAACACTATTTTTTAATGAAAATTAAGCTATTACATCCTCCTTCAAAATCCACTATAATATTTTGCTATAGGTATTAGTTTCGCGATATTTTGAATATATTTACTTGCACTTAAAATATAGGTTGTACTCACAACAAAAAATATTAGTCAAATGTTCCGACTTTTGAAGCTACTCCTATTCGCTCGAATGAAACAAAAACGAATATATTTTTAAAAAGGTCCATGTCATAGCTGCCAGATTTGCCAGATGTTGTACCAAAATTTTGACACTCATTTTTTATTTTTGGGTGGATCCACTGTACGTGCCTAATATTAGCCATTTCGGTGTAATCATAAGGATAAGACTTTCAAAATACCGAAAATGGAGGATATGTCAAAACAAAGACATATACTGAACGTAGACCTAACATTTTTGGAGAAAGTTTTGCATCCCCAAAGAAGACTAAATACCAAACTTCAGACATTTCGGTGTAATAATGTGGCTAAAATTATTAAAATACCGAAAATCGCGATGAACCGTTCACTGCAGTCTATATGAAATAGTAGATCTATACTAATAAATTTCTGGGGGATAGTTTTGCGGCCCTAAGGACGCCTACATACTAAACTTCAGACATTTCGGTGTGATAATGAGGCTAAAACATTCAAAATATCGATAATCGGATGGTACCGTTCCATGGGGGCTATATCAAAACGTAAACCGGCACTCACAAATTTTTGGGAGAACATTTTGTAGCCTCAAAGATGACTAAATACCAAACTTCAGCACGGTGCTCTTGAATCAAATTTAAATGGAAGGTGCTTACACCTGGGAAGTTTTTGCGGGTCCCACGCTGATAAGACTTGCCGTATTCAAGCAAAATCGTGAAACCCTAACAAAAAACCTAAATATGTAAACTGAGCTTGTTTATCTCAAAAATGGTACAGCCTGAGAACAAATCATAAACGTCTATCCTGTAGAGAATTTTTACAGCTACAACATTTTCTTTAGCTCCATTTCGATTGGACTTGCGGTTTCCAAGCAAAATCGCGAAAAACTAAAAAACACCTAAATATGTGAATTTTGACCGCGATTTATTTAAAAATCTCTAGAGCGATTTTTTCTTGTTTTTGGATTTTTCTCATCTATGAACATTGCCGTTTCAGAATTCACAAAAACTTCCCCTGTGTAAGCGGTTTTAATTGAAAGTTAGTTAAGGCGCACCCTTCATGACATTGTTTTATAAGGGGGCGATACAGTCAGTGCATTGTCCCAATTTGAACTTCAATATCTCAAAAATGGTAAAACCTACGAAAATACCGTAAAGGTCAAGTGTAGAGAATTTTCATAGCTACAACATTTTCTTCAGTATCTTTTTGATAGGACCTGGGTTTCTAAGCAAAATCGTGAAAACCTAAACAAACCCTAAAAATGTCAACTTGAATCGCGATTTATTTAAAAAGCGCTGCGGCGATTTATTTTTTGGTTTTTGATTTTTCTTATCTATGAACATTGTAGTTTCAGAATCCGCAAAAACTTCCCAGGTGTAAGCACCTTCCATTTAAATCTGATTCAAGAGCACCGTGTCAGACATTTCTGTGTAATAATGAAAATCGGATTGTACCGTTCTATGGAGGCTATAGCAAAAAGTAGACATGCAATGACAAATTTCTGGGAGAACATTTTGCATACCAAAAGATGACTTAAAAACAAATATGAGTAATTTCGGTGTGATAATGAGGCCAAAATTATTAAAACACCAAAAATCGGGGGGGGGGGGGGGGGGGGGGGTGATTACCGCTCTGTGGTGGCTACATCCCAAAAATAGGCCTATATTGAAAAAATTCTGGGAGAAAACTCTGCAGCCCCAAGGAAAGCTGAATACCAAACTTCAGATATTTCGGTGTGATAATGAGGCTAAAACATTCAAAATATCGAAAATCTGATAGTACCGTTCTATGGGGGCTATATCAACACGTTGACCTCCACTGACAAAGTTCTGGGAGAACATTTTGTAGCCTCAAACAAGACTTAATACCAAATGTGATCCAATTCGGTGTGACAATGAGGCTAAAATTATTAAAATATCGAAAGTCCGGAGGTACCGTTCTGTGGGAGCTATATCAAAAAGTAAACCTATACTGAAAAATGTCTCGGGGAAAGTTTTGCAGCCCCAAAAGAAGACTAAATACCAAACTTCAGACATTTCGGTGTAATAATGAGGCTAAAATCTTCAAAATATCGGAAATCGGATACTACCGTTCTGTGGAGACCTGCAATTACAAATTTCTGGAGGAAAGTTCTGCAGCCTTAAAGAAGACTTTATGCCAAGTGTGAGCCATTTCAGTTTGTTAATGTGGCTAAAATTATTAAAAACTGAAAATCGGGAGGTACCTTTCTCTGGAGGGTATATCAAAAAGTAGACCTGCACTGCTAAAATTTCCGGGGGAAAGATGTGCAGCCTCAAGGAAGACCAAACAATAAACTTCAGATATTTCGGTGTGATAATGAGGCTAAAACCTTTTAAAACATTCAAAATATCGAGAATCGGATGGTACCGTTCTATGGGGCCTATATCAAAACGTAGACCTGCGCTGATAAATTTCTGGCAGAACATTTTGTAGCCCCAAAGAAAGCTCAATACCAAATGTGAGTCATTTCGGTGTAATAGTGTGCCTAAAATGATTTAAATACCGAAAATCGGGAGGTACCGTTCTCAAAAAGAATACCTATGCTGAAAAATTTTCTGGGAGAATGTTTTGCAGCCCCAAGGAAGACTAACTACCTAATTTTAGCCATTTCAGTGCGATAATGAAACTAAACTCTTCAAAATACCGTAAATCGGCTGCTACCGTTCCAATACCAAACATCCTAGGAGTAATATAAACTTCTGTACTAAAGTTTAAAGCTTTATCTTAAGTGCAGTACACATTGTCAGTTTTGTATGTCGATTTTTGACAATTATCGATATCTGTCCAACAGTCCAGCAATCACAAAATATTTTGCATGATGAATTACAAAAAATGAACGGGCACGAATTTGTTTTCAATTTCAACACACTTAATATTTGTATTTTTTTATTTCGCTCTCTGCTGGATCGGACACGCGTGCAAGCATGGTATAATAAAGTAGAGGTAGGTCAGGTATGAAAATCGCTGCAAAATACAAACCTGTAGTCATGGCTTAAAACGTCAAATAACATGGAGCAATAATAAAGGTAGATGTATATGCATAGTTAGTCAGTTTTACAAAAAGATATGAAATTTAGAACTTCACTGTTTTTTTAAGTACCAGATAGAGTAAAAAATAAACATCACTTCACTAATAAACTAGTTGTTTTAAAATCTTAAAACAACAACAATGGGATTAAGCCAGACTATTTTGAAAAAAAAAACAAAATTGCAAACGCTATCCCAAAAAATAGCCACAATGTTTCTAATACTTAAGCCCCTTAAAGGACTTTCGGCGGGGATAAAGCATGAAATCAGTGGAATACACTATAAACTAACCAATACGAGCTATTCTTGTATAAAAATGTACATCAATAAACGTTAAAGTGAATTTTACTGCTAATGTCCCTAATTAGCTGGCCAGTCTAATATGGACGATTTTTAGAAAAGTGGGTTGTACTCAGTACGTTTTGACATCACTCGATAGTGCTTCTAGCAATACCTTATATGCAAAATTTGTTTCATCAAAATCTACACATTTATAAATGTAATCGAGTAATCTATAAAACTGAATTTATTTTCCCTAATTAGTTGGCCGACACGGTATATGGGTCCACTTCTTCGGATAGCTCCCACACAGAATTTCTTAATTTTTCGCAAATGTTCAGTAAAGGGACATGTCTTGGATTGTTTCGAAATTTTGACAGCAAGTATTCATGGCGGCGCAGTCCATACCGACTGAGATATTTACCATAAGGTCACCAAGTACGGTCTATATATGGTCCTAAGTTTGATTCAACCATAGCACATCGTAATTGTTCTCCTAAACTTACGTAAAATTCGATGATGGACTATATCCAGCGTTGCCGACAGTTTTTGAGCGGAAATCGTCAAAAAATCGTCAAATCGTCAACAATATTTGGAAATCGTCAAAAAATCGTCAACATGGTCCAAAACTCGGTTTGGCTACCGTTTAATGCGATTTTTCGCTAATATTTTTGTGAATGAGACTGACAACATAAAATATACAACACTCAGCAATAAATCTAACCCAATATCACTTAAATACCGCTAAAAGAACAGCTCTCTATGGTTATCGTTTTTGCAGTAATGCAGCATGGTAAAGCTGCACGCAGAAAAATTTATGTTAGAAATATGTTTGGATCCAAACAAATATATGTTTGGGACCGGTTGCAAACAAATATATGTTTGGATCCAAACATAATATGTTTGGGTCCAAACAAATATATGTTTGCAACATTTTGTAACATATCTAAATTTGATATGTTTGGGTAAAACATACTTTTTATGTTAGAACATTTTTTTCATGGGTGGAGAGAGGATGTTTGTCAACGAGAGTAATAACAGTGCTCTCGCGGCTGTGGAATGCTGCTTTATAATAAAGAGTTGTGTGTATTGTATAATAGAAGACGTAGAAGCGAAGAAGGGGGCTTTGGTGGCATGTATGCGTCAAACTCGTGTGTTTCTTGTTTTGTTGTTGTTAACCAACGAAGAAGAAAAGAAGAAATGATATGAATTATATTTTTTTTCTTTCTTCAGTGTTTTAGTTGCCTTTGTAGAGTCAAGACGGTAAAGTGCGTGAATAAATCAGTGTTTTGTGTTTTCTTAAAGAAATTGTGTTTTTATTAAATTAAATGCCCAATACATTTTATAATTGAATCGGAAAGTTGAATGGAATTATTTTATTGGACAAGGAAGAAATCGCATTTAATATTGGTAATTACATACATACTTATGTATATTTGAAATATGGCATATCCATATTTATTTATTACATTACATAATCATTTGATTCTAGATGCCGATTCCCCGCTGATGATTTCAACTATGAGGACAATTTGTTTTATTTCTATATATTTTTTCCTTTTTAAAAGTGTGACTACAAATTATTTCAATCAGTTTTCTTTTATTAAAGTGTGTTATGTATTTCTTTGGAATTTTGTATGTACCTATGTGTTTGTTGTTCTTTTGCCTTTTAATAAAAAACCACAACATTTGTGTGTATACTATAGAGCAGCGACGACCACAGAAATACAACCAAAGCGAAGACATGTATGAACGTATGAGTGAAAAAAGAAACAACCACATTATGTTTTTGTTTGTTTTCATTAATTTACACTGTACGTGAGAGAGAGAAGCAAATGCAAAAACAACTCAGTGGGCGCCCTCACTATACGATCTAAGCAAAGAAGCTCGCCCCTGCTATAGAGATAGCCAGCGAGCTCTTACTGAGAGCAAGTGAGCACACATTTTAAAGTGTTTTACATTGAATTTTACGCTCCCTTGCTCTCAGTAAGCGCCCACTGGTGCATGTGTTTGTTTTTTTTTGTGCCTATTGGGTTTGTATTTTTTTGCACCCAAACATATAAAATGTTTGCACCCAAACATTTCTTTGTTTGCACCCAAACATATATATCTTTGCACCCAAACATAAATATCTTTGCACCCAAACATATATATGTTTGCACCCAAACATATATATGTTTGCACCCAAACATATATTTGTTTCCACCCAAACATATATATGTTTGTAGACCCAAACATATATTATGTTTGTGACTGTTGCAAACATATATATGTTTGCTGCAAAATATGTTTGGGACATATGTTAGAGAGGCCGATTTTTTTTTGCTTGTGGGTACACATTGTCATTTTGAATGACAGCTAAGCTCAAATATCGCAGTGTGGGCAGTCGTAAAGTCGAAACATGTCATGTCACATAGTGGGTTCGAATCGTCGTCGGCTTTCCTTTTTAACTTGCATTATTGATTGATCATCAAGATCGATTCCAACGAGAAATTAGTTAAAAAAATAAAAAATTTCATTCAAAACTGGCTGACAGTTTAAAGAGGTCAATAGTAGGAAGTTATGCCTATGTGCCCAAATATAGCTAATCCGTCTAGAAATTGCTATAAAACATTAACACAGATCAAATCGAGTTTGGAACATTGCTTTCCTTAAAATCTTTCGTAAAATTTGTGTCAAAATTTAGCTATCGTCTTTTATTTCATGCATTTGCGGCTTACGTGAAAAATCGTCATTTTGGACCATAAAATCGTCAAATCGTCATTTTTCAATTTTTGACCAAAAAATCGTCAAAATGACGATAAATCGTCATATTCGGCAACACTGACTATATCGCCCCACCCATCCCTCCACTTTTTCAAACTTTTAGACCTAAAAATATGTTGACATCTGTTTGCTGATACATTTTAATTTATATTTCTGATAGTTTTCGCAGTACTCATTAAAACAGTAATGCTTTGGAAAACAACCCATTTTGGGTTTGCTTCATTTAATTACCTTACAGGCTTGATATATCTGTCGGCAAAGCGACTGTTACTTTTTCACTTGTTTTTATTTTATACTAGCAGTAGAGTTGGGTAATCTAGTTCCTTGTACTAGTTCCAAAACGTATGAGTAACATCATGATATATAACGTGTGATATTAAGTATACGCAATTTGTTCAAAGAAAAAAATATGGGCCATTGGAACTGCGAAGTGAACTAGATAGTTCCATATAGTTAGTTTGGCACAACTCTAACTAGCAGACCCCGGTCCGCTTTGCTGGTCCGTCGTAATGAGTTTTAATGACAACTTTTTATGGGCTTTATGCTTGACTATTAAAAAATATGTATTATCTACCTCACTTCTTCGGTCCATTGTCAAATCGAGGAGGATTTTAAATTTATCAGGAGATTTTTTCTGTAACGATATTTGAGTTTTATTTATAAAGGCCATTTAATTCATCAATAAAATTTATAGCATTTTATTTTTTTTCATTTACTTCATTTTATTTACTTAAATTGATACTATTTTATGTTGTTCTATTTCTTTTGTGGTTTTGGAAATTAGTCTCGGAGAAAATTATCACCAAAGAAGGTGTGAGAGTCGCCAAGAAATTGGTCTGGAGTCGGGGTTTATTAAACAATATTTCAAACTTTCTATGATTCTTATGTTTTAATCTTGCATAGAACTATATACATATGTAATACATATCACTCCTTTCCTCACATGTCGCTAACTTATTGGACGTTTTAACATTACATTTGTTTTGTTTTTTGTTTAAGATCCGGTTTTACAGACAACTTCGTGAAAAACTATTAGATGGAATTAATTATGAAGGTCGTTGTTTAAGCATATGCTCACCCACCACTGCACAGTGGGAGAAATTGGTATAAAGTTTAGAATTTAAAAGTAAATGGTTATGTCTATCTAAACTTTATATCCACGCTGGTGTCGCAATTTTGATCGTCACGAATGCTTGTGGAGATTATGGCCTCTGAGAGGAAGAAGCCAATTTATTTGGTGATGGTCGTATAATAGGCAAAACACTAGTTAACTTTTTATTCTTTTGTGAGATTTATATCTCCGCTTCTATTAGAGGTATAACAAAATAAATGAAAAGTATGCAAAGTATGTAGGCCGTAGGTGGTCAAACAATGGAGACATAGGCTCCAATCAATTAAATTTTCCCATTCTTACATCCTCCACCATAATATGGGGGTATGTATAATTATATTTGGCATTCCGATTGTAACACATAGAAATATATATTGAAGATGCATGTCCGTCCGTTGAATTCAAGATACAGCTCACAATTTTTAAGATAGCCCCAACGACAATGAGATATATCCGTCTACCTTGTCATATAGATCCCATAGAACGGTACCTCCCGATTTTCAGTATTTTGAAGGTTGTGGCCTCAATATCGCACCGAAAGGGTTGAAATTTGTGAAATTTGATATTTCGTATTCGTTGGGGGTATAAAACTTTCCACATTTCGGTATTTTGAAGGTTCTAGCGTCATTATCTAACTGAAATGAATGATATTTGGGGTATAAAAAAATCCGGAACAGAATTATCACTATAGGCCCACATTTTCATACAGCCCTCATAGAAGGGGATTTTCTGGTTTTCGATATTTTGTAGGTTGGACCTCGATATCCAAACGAAATAGCTGAAATTTGGCATTTAGTCTTCATTACGACTTTCAAACTTTCCCCAAGATATTTGTCAGTATAAGTCCACGTTTTATATAGCCCCCATACGTTTTGATTGGAAGGTACAACGATACCTCTCGATGTCACAGTAGCAACTGCTAATTGGTATTTCGTATTATCATTTATTATCGCCCGCAATAATTATGTTTTCCATAGGCAGGTTAATTTTGAAGATGGGCTCTATAAGTCCACGTTTTGGTATGGCCCTTATGCAACGGTATCACCCGATTTAAGTTATTTTGAAGATTTTAGCAAATTGGCTCCAATTTGGCACTTGGAGGTCGAAAAACTTCTGCACCAAAAATGACGGAGATAGGTCCCATATAACGGTACCTCCAGATTTAAAGTATTTTGAGGCATTTAGTACTATAGCGACTGTTATTTGGTATTTCGGATTGTCAATGGGTTCGTCGTTTGGTATATTCCCAATACGCATCGTCCATATGGAATGACTATAAGGTGGTATTTCGGATTCTGAATGGGCAGAAAACATGAATGTCTCAATGGTATTAAACCAAGCGCTGCCGACAGTTTTTGATCGAAAATCGTTAAATCGTCAACAAAATTTGGAAAATCGTCAGAAATCGTCATCATGTTTCAAAACTTGGTTTGGTCACCGTTTATGCAATTTGGTGCTGACAGTTTTGTCAACGAGACTGACAACATAAGATATACAACCCACAGCAATAAATTTAACCCAATCTCACTTAAGTACCGCTATAAAAACATCTTTCACTAGATAATAGTTTTCCCTATGGTTTGCAATAATACAGCAAGGTAAAGCCTTGTACACATTGCCAGCTTTTAATGACAGCTTAGCTCAAATACCGCTTGATTGACAGTGTGACCGTCCATGTTTGTCGGTACACGCAAATGTTGGTTGTTGGGCAGTCGGAAATAGAAAAAAACTATCATTCAAAAACCGCTTAAAGAGGGCATTAGTATGAAGTTAAGAAATCTGGACTCATATTTTTTTTTCACATCGATATGTATAGGAATTATATATATATTATAATATATTTTATCTCGAAAACTTTTCAAGGAAAATTTTCATCCATTGACAATCCTAAACGAACATTTCCAGATATGTGTTTAAATATAGACAATCCGTCTGGAAAGTGCTATAAAACTTTGCAAAAGCTTATAAAATCGAGCTTGGAACATTGTTTTCATTAAAGTCTTTCGTGAAATGTTGTTCAAAATGTAGTTATCGCCATTTATTTCATGCAATTCTGGCTTACGTGAAAAATGATTTTGGTCATTTTGGACCATAAAATCGTCAAATTGTCATTTTTCAATTATGGGCAAAAAATGTCAAAATGACGATAAATCATCAAATTCGGCAACATTGATTAAGCCTCATTTACTAGAAAGTGATATTCTTCAGTTAACATAATCCACTTCTCCTAGGAATAAGCTTAGACGTGGCGGAAGAGCTTAGCACTTCATTACAACTCGTGGTGGAGGGTATAAAAGGTTCGGAACGGCCGAACTAAATGCTTCCTTCTTACTTGGTGAATTTTTAATTATTTATATATGTATTTTAATAATAATTCCCCACTGTGCATTGAACGTATGCATGAAGCTTTTGCAAGATCATGTTTCTTTCGCACAAGTACCGGCTAATAATAATGGCGGTACAATTCAATTGTAATTTATGCTATTATGTATTTTTTTTATTTAACGAACACTGCCATATGCTGGCAGACAAGTGCCCGTCGATCTATTATTATTTTACATAAATATTTAGACATAAAAACAGACAAATATACAAATTTATGTTCGTTTCTACATATACGAGATATTCGATACTTTATTAGGTACTTACCATTTTTAAATTTACAACTGGTGATAATATCATTCATCAATTCCTTGTTTTTCTAAAAAGAGAAAAAAATACATCATGAAAAAAAAAACGAAGAAGATTATTAGCGTTATAAAATGAACAGCAATAACAAAAAAAAAATTGAAATGCAAATAAACATTATATGATTTATAGCGTTTAGCATTTCATTAAAAAAACTGAATGAATCTATTAATATATGGTACAAATGTAGATGGTAGCAAAAACTCAACGGCAACATCACAGCATGTTGAGGGGTTATAAAAAAAACAGCAGCAACAACTCTCCGGTATTAAATTAAAAACAAATAAACATTTTGCAACTCGTCACCCATATGTTTATGTCATGTTAGTTTATGGACGAGCAAATGATGTTTTCAAATCAACTTTGAAGAGAGCGCAAGAGTCCATGAATAAACAAATAAAAAACTGACTTTTTTCCACATTTCTATTTTTATTTGCACAAAGAAGATCACAAAAAAAACTATAAAGCAATAATGTATTAAATCATTATTGCAAATATTTAAACAATCAATCCTGTTTCTATTTACTCAGAGCATTATTAATTACTTAATAGGCTATTAAATAATAGCAATAATAAAAGCACGCGCTATACATGGGTGGATGTTAGGGAACTAAAGGAGGTAAATGTTTAAACAACAACATCTGTGAATAAGTAATTTTCTAAATTTAAATTATTTATTTAAAAGTTAAAAAAAATAAAATGGAACATTTTAAGATAAAAAAAATAATTAGCCTGCTTTGCCGACAGCTACAGACCACTCAGCCAAACTGTAAAAAAACAGCTTAACAGTAAAAAGACTGTCGGCTTAACTGTAACGAGTAAGAACGACGTTAAGTTCCCCCAGGACGAACTTTTTATACCCTCAAGGACCTATGCCGACCAAATTCTGGTAGAAAGTTGTATGCACCCAACGAAGCCTAAATACCAAATTTCATTTATTTTAATGGCAAAGACTAAATACCAAATTTCAGTCATTTCGTAGGGATATTGAGGCCACAACCTTGAATATACCGAAAATCGAAAGGTACCGTTCTAAGAGGGCTATATGAAGGCGCGGAGCTACATCAACAAATTTCAGGTGGACAGTTTTATACCTTCAACGAAGACTAAATACTAAATTTCAGCCATTTCGGTGGAATTTTGAGGCCGCGGCCTTCAAAATACCGAATATCGGGAGGTAGGTCTTATGGGGGCTATATGAAAACGTGGACCTATATCGACAAATTTAAAGTGTAAAGTTTTATACCCCCCACGAAGTCTAAATACCACATTTCAGCCGTTTCGGTGGAATTTTGAGGCCGCGACCTTCAAAATACCGAATATCGGGATATAAGGGGGCTATATGAAAACGTGGACCTATACCGACAAATATAAGGTGGAAAGTTTTATACCGCCCTCGAAGACTAAATACCAAATTTCAGCCATTTCGGTGGTGGGAAAGTGAGGCCACAACCTTCTAAATACCGAAAATCTGGAGGTACGGTTCTATCGGGGCTATATCAAAACGTGGACCTGTACCGAAAATTTTCAGGGACAAAGTTATATACCCCCAACGAAGACAAAATACCAAACTTCAGTTATTTCGGTGGGATATTGAGGCAACAATCTTCAAAATACGGAAAATCGGGAGGTACAGTTCTATGGGGGCTATATGAAGACGTGGACCTGTACTGACAAATTTAAGGTGGAAAGTTGTATACCCCCATCGAAGACTAAATAGTCAATTTCAGCCATTTCGGTGGGATATTTAGGCCACAACCTTGAAAATACCGAAAATCGGAAGGTACCGTTCCATGGGGGTTATATGAAGGCCTGGAGCCATACCGAAAATTTTCAGAAACAAAGTTTTATACCCCCAACGAAGACAAAATACCAAACTTCAGTCATTTCGGTGGGATATTGAGGCAACAATCTTCAAAATACGGAAAATCGGGAGGCACGGTTCTATGGGGCTTATATCAAAACGTAGACGTATACCAAAAAATTTCAGGGACAAAGTTTTATACCCCAAACGAACACAAATTACCAAATTTCAGCCATTTCGGTGGGATATTGAGGCCACAACCTTCAAAATATCGAAAATCGGGAGGTACGGTTCTATGAGTGGTATATCAAAACGTGGACCTATACCGACCAATTTCAGGTGCAAAGTTTTATACCCACAGCGAAGACAAAATGCCAAATTTCAGCCATTACGGTGGGATATTAAAGCCTCGACTTTTAAAATACCGAAAATCGAGAGGTACTGTTATCTGGGCGGTCTATCAAAACGTAGACCTATACCGACCAAATTCGGATGGAAAGTTGTATACCCTCAGCGAAGACTTCTTCTTCTTTATTTGCACATTCGTTTTCCGAATATTAGCGACCAATACAATTTAATTACAATTATCATATATACATTATTTGTTTTCATACATTATTTATCAAATCTGCAAATCCCTCTCTGTCTCTCGCCATGCTTAATAGATTTGTGACATCTCGAATACCAGTCCATTCCGTGATGTTATCAAGCCATGTTAACTCTTTCCTTCCTCTAATGGGGTTTCCTTCAATCTTTATGCGGGTTATATTTTGTAATAATTTATATTTTTGATTCCTCATAATATGTCCCAAATAAGCAGTTTTTCTTCTCTTTATGGCTGTGATGAGTTCTCTTTCGCAATGCATTTTCCTCAATACTTCAGCATTTGAAACATGAGCAGTCCAAGGAATTTTTAATATTCGCCGATATATCCATATTTCAAAGGCTTCTAACTTTTTAATATCGGCAGATTTCACTGTCCACACCTCCATTGCGTACAGTAGGACTGACCACACATATGCTTTGACAAATCGAGTCTTCGTTTCAAGATTGACGTCATGGCTGGTAAAAACTCGCTTGTATTTCAGAAATGAATCTCTCGCCAACTCTATTCGGCATCTTATTTCCTTCGAGGAGTCCCATTGTTCGGTAATTGTAGCTCCAAGATATTTAAAAGTCTTAACTCTCTGTATGTTTGAATTGTGTATTTTTAATATGGCGTTATTGTGTTCTTCTTTTTTGCTTATAATCATAAATTTTGTCTTCTGGATATTAATTTTTAAGCCATATTTTTCACTGCAAGTTGAGAGTGTATCCACAAGGTGCTGAAGTTGGGATATGTTATGTGCCATTAGAGTTGTGTCATCAGCATATCTAATGTTGTTTAAAACCGTACTGCCTATATGGATGCCATTTCGCAATCTATTGATCGATTCGTGAAATATTTGTTCTGAATAAATATTGAAAAGCAATGGAGACAGTATACACCCTTGCCTGACTCCTTTGGATATAGGTATACTTTCCGTCATTTCTCCGTTTACCTCAATTTGAGCAGTCTGGTGCCAGTATAGACTCTTTATACATTGTATTTCTTTCTTATCTATGTTTATTGAGTTAAGAATGTCAATCAGTTTATCATGTAGTACGTTGTCGAAGGCCTTTTCATAATCAACGAAACATAGGAATACATCTTTTTGGGCGTTTCTACATTTTTGTATCAGAGTGTTTATGGAAAAAAGGGCTTCTCTGGTACCCATGCCTTCTTTGAAGCCGAACTGAGACGTTCCCATTACGCTTTCGCATTTCGGATATATTCTTGAATGAATAATTCTAAGGAATATTTTTAGAGCATGGCTCATAAGACTAATTAGTCTGAACTCGTGACAGTATTTAGCGTGACTTTTTTTAGGGATGGTAATAAATGTCGATTTTAACCACTCCTGTGGGTATAGGCCTGTATCATATATGTTGTTGAATAATTTTGTTAAGAGATCCATGTTTTCATGATTTATTAATTTTAAAATTTCAGAGGGAATCTCATCTGGGCCACACGCTTTTTTATCTTTTAGCGACTTTATTGCAGATTCTATTTCTGCTCTACTTATTGCTGTTCCTGATAGATGTTGCTGGGAGTGCTGCTCAAAGATTGATCTGGTGTCGTCCGTAAATACTTCTTTTATGTAGTCTCTCCATAAAGTTTTCTTTTCATCAATGTCAAATAAGGGTTTGTTGCTTTTATTATACAATACATTTGATGACGTCTTTCGGTATGCACCGGCAATTTCTTTTAGTTTTCGATGGAGGTTGAAATCGTCGTGTAGTTTTTGTAGTCTTTCAATCTCCAGACATTGGTTTTTTAGACATTCCGTTTTTGCAGTGCGTATGGAAGCTTGAATTTCCCTATTCAGCTCCCAATATAATTCATGATTAATATTTTTATATTTTCTTCTCTGGTCCATCAAGTTCAATATATCTTGTGTCATCCATTCCTTGTTTTTAGATCGTTTATAATATCCGAGAGTATCTTCTGCTATGGGTTTGAGTTTGCTCTTTACATAGTTCCATATGCTTTCAACATTTTCTCTATTGACTTCGTTAAGTTCTTGGTTTATTCGGTTTTGTATGCTTGTTTTGAAAGCTGCATCGTTGAGTTTCGCTACGTCGAACTTCCGTCGAAATTTTCTTTTCTTCATTACAGCAATCTTTGTTCGCAGCTTCATCATCAGGAGATTGTGGTCTGATGGAACGTCCGCTCCTGGGTAGGTTGAGGTTTTTAAAACCGACGATTTATACCTCGAGTTAATCAAAATAAAATCTATTTGATTGCGTACAATATGTCCTTTTCGATCTTGGGGCGATTTCCAAGTGTACAGCCTTCTTGGGGGGAGACAGAACATTGTATTAGTTATATTCATTTTATGTTCTTGGCAGAACTGAACTAGTCTGTCGCCTCTTTCGTTCCTTTCACCTAGTCCATATAGTCCTGTTATTCCAGGAACTCTTTCTGCTCCTACCTTAGCATTAAAGTCACCTTGAATTATAGTTATTTCGTGTGGCTTTGTCATTTTTAAAAGATCCTCGACTTCCTTGTAGAAAATTTCGATATCGTTATTGCTTTTATCAGCAGTTGGTGCATATACTTGAATAATGTTTATGTCAATAGGCTTACATTTTAATTTAAGAAGTAAAGATCGATCAGATTTCGGGATGAAGGCCGTAACACATTGCGCGACTGCATTTTTTAAAATTACTCCTACTCCATTCCTATGGTTTTGATTGTTATTGCCCGAGTAGTAAATTTTCATGTTTTGAGAAGTGAACTCTCCATTTTTGGGCCACCATGTCTCACTTATTCCGAGGATATCGACGTTTAGTCTTTCCATTTCCGATATAGTGTTGGCGAGTTTACCAGCCTCATAGAGGCTCCGCACATTCCATGTGCCAATTTTTAGATTTTGATTTGTTTTACCTCCGGGGATTCTTAGCACCCTCATGTTACCGGAGATTGAGGGCCATATATTTTTTTCTAGATTCATTAAATTAAATTGAGTGGTTTTCAAGGAAAATATATTTCAGTGGTTTTCCGTGGCCTTCTTCAGCGAAGACTAAATACCAAATATTAGCCATTTAGGCCACAGCCTTCAAAATACCGAAAATCTGGAGGTACGGTTCTATAGGGGCTATATCAAAACGTGGACCTATACCGGAAATTTTCAGGGACAAAATTTTGTACACACAACGAGGACAAAATACCAAATTTCAGCCATTTCGGTGGTGGGATATTGAGGCCACAACCTTGAAAATACCGAAAACGGAAGGTACAGTTCTATGGGGGATATATCAAAACATGGACATATACCGAAAAATTTAAGGTACAAAGATTTATACCCACAGCGAAGACAAAATCCCAAATTTCAGCCATTACCCGTACGGTGGGATATTAAGGCCTCGACTTTTAAAATACCGAAAATCGGGAGGTACGGTTCTATGGCGGCTGTGTGAAGACGTGGACCTATACCGACAAATTTCAAGTGGAAAGTTTTATGCCCCCATCGAAGACTAAATAGTAAATTTCATGCCATGCCGGTGGGTTATTGGGGGCTCGACTTTTAAATTACCTAAAATCGGGAGGTACTGTTCTATGGGGCTATATGAAGCCGTGGAACTATACTGACAAATTTCAGGTGGAAAGTGGGTGTATAAACCCAGCAAAGACTAACGCACTTTCCACTGAAGACCTTTAGAAGCTCTTCTTACCACAGAAGACCTATAGAAGTTCTTCTTCTCACAGAAGATCTAAGAAGGACTTTGTCGAACAGAAGACCTTTAAATGGGCTTCTTTCTACAAAAGAACTTTAGAATGTCTTTTTCCCACAAAAGGACTTTAGAAGGCCTTCTTCTCGTAGAGGACCTGAGGAAACGACCTTTAAAAGCTCTTCTTACCACAGAAGACCTTTAGAAGGTATTTTTCTCACAGAAGACCTAAGAGGGACTTTGTCGAACAGAAGACCTTTATATGGGCTTCTTTCTACAGAAGAACTTTCGAATGGCTTTTTCCCACAAAAGACCTTTAGAAGGCCTTCTTCTCGCAGAGGACTTTGTCGAACAGAAGAAATTTAAATGTTCTTCTTTTCACAGAAGACCTCGAAAATGTCTTCTTTCCACAGAAGAACTTTAGAAGTTCTTCTACCCGGAAAAGGCCTTTAGAAGGTTTGCTTCTCCCGAAGACTTTGGAGACGACTTTTAGAAGGGGTTCTTCCCACAGAAGACCTTTAAAACTGTTCTTCCCACAGAAGACCTTAGAAGGTATTCTTCTTACAGAAAACTTCACACAAAAGGCCTTATAAGAAAAGCTTCTAAAGGTCTTCTGTGGGAAGAAAGCCTTCAAACGGTCATCTCCTAAAGTTTTATGCGAGAAAAGACCTTTCAATGACTTTCTGTGGGAAAAGGCCTTCTAAAGGTTTTCTGTTAGAAGAAGACGTCTTAAAGATCGTCTATGGAGAGAAGACCTTTTAATGACCTTCTGTTGGAAGAAGACCTTCTGTTCGAAGAAGACCTTTTCAATGACCTTCTGTTGAAAGAAGACCTTTTAATAGACCGTTGCCGTCTGTCTAGGGTATTAGAAGGTCTTCTTCCCACAGAAGACCCGTGGAAGGTCTTCTTCCAACAGAAGACCTGTAGAAGGTCTTCTTTCAACAGAAGTTCACTAAAATGTCTTCTTCCAACAGAAGGTCATTAAAAAGGCCTTCTCTCTACAGAAGATCTTTAAGACGTCTTCTTCCAACAGAAGACCTTTAGAATGCCTTTTCCAACAGAAAGTCATTAAAAGGTCTTTTCCCACACATAAAACCTTAGGAGATGGCCGTTTGAAGGTCTTCTTCCCACAGAAGACCTTTAGAAGCTTTTCTTACCACAGAAGCTTTTCTTTTCACAGAAGACCTAACAAGGACTTTGTCGAACGGAAGAAATTTAAAAGTTCTTCTTTCCACAAAAGGTCTTCTTTCGACAGAAGAACTTTAGATGGCCTTCTTCCCACAAAGAACTTTAAAAGCTCTTCTTACCGCAGAAGACCAAAGAAGAACTTTGTCGAACAGAAGAAATTTATATATTTTTCTTTGCACAAAAGACCTTTGAAAGCTGCTCTCCCGCAGACGACCTTAGTAGGTATTCATCTCACAGAAAACCTTTCAAGGTCTTCTTCTCACAGAAGACCTGTAGAATATCTCCTTCCCACAGAAGACCTGTAGAAGGTCTTCTTCCCACAGAAGACCTGTAGAAAGTCTTCTTCCAACAGAAGACCTGTAGAAGATCTTCTTCCGAAGAAGGTGATTTAAAGGTCTTCTCTCCTCAAAAAATCTATAACACGTTTTCTTTCCCGCAGAAGTTCTTTAGAAGGTCTTCTTCCCACACAAGGTCATTGAAAGGTCTTCTCTCCGCAGAATATCTTTAAGACGACCTCTTCCCACAGAAGAACTATAGTGGGTCTTCTTTCCACAGAAGACCTTTAAAAGGTCCTTTTCCACAGATGACGTTTGAAAGGTCTTCTTTGCATAGAAAACCTTTAGAAGATCTTCCTTCGCGAAGACCTCTTAAACGCCTTCTCTCGCATAAAACCTTAAAACACGACCGTTAGAAGGTCTTCTTCCCACAGAAGACTTTTAGAAGTTCTTCTTTCCACAGAGAGTAATTGAAAGGACTTCTCTCCACAGAATATCTTCTTCCCACAGAAGACCTTTAGTGGGTCTTCTTTCCACAGAAGACCTTTCAAAGGTCCTTTTCCACGGATTACCGTTGGAAGGTTTTATGTGCATCTTTAAATGATTTTTGTAGGACCGTGTAGGTCTCCGCCTTACAGAAAACATTTAAATGATCTTCGATTCATAAGACTTTTGGATAGTCTTGTTCCCACAGAATCTTTAGAAAGTCTCGTTCTCGCCTACACAGAAGACCTGTAGAAGATATTTTTCTCACAGAAGACTTTAGAAAATCTTCTTCTCTTGGAAGGTATTCTTGTCTTTAAGACGTCTGCTTCTCACAGAAGACCTTTAGAAGGCATTTTTTCCACAGAATACCTTAAAAGGAATGTCTTATTTGCATAGAAGACATTTAAAAGTTCCCCACAGAAATTATAAAAATCCACGCTTAAGGAATTGGTAATTGATGGACAAATTTTTTCTTAAGAAATTCATAACCGGGGGCGCGCCTCGCAACGTTTGTTGCATACCTTGTTGATTTTGACATAGAATTATGTTTAAAAATTCCATGAAACCCGCACCTAGAACTACTGTAAAAATATTACCACAATAAAATACCGTTGAAAAGGGCAGTTCTCTCTGAGTAATTCGATATCATTCAGAGATAAGATTGGCAGAATTCAGACAGAATATAAACAAACATTAAGAACAAATCAAAACGTACATGATCACCAGGTTCAAAACACGATACGGGACGTATCAGACGTCTCCGAGGAATTTCACCGCGACGATAATGAGTCGTTGGTATCTGCTGCGATGTCGGCAAACCACCATTTCGATAAACAACGGACGAATTTTGCAACAAAACGGAAGCAGCTATTGGTGTCGTCACCATTGTTGGTTTGGCATTATTACAACAACCATTTGCCGATAAATTAATATTATTACATTTTATGGTGGAATTGTTGTTGTTGTTATTGTTAGGAGCAGACGAAGGAGGAGCGGCTGCATTGTGTTGATGATGATGATGATAATGCGCTGCGGGTAATGTGGCATAGGAGTTGGGATATTTATTGGTGACACTTGTGGAACCATTGATTTGTGACAGATTTTCCTGGGAATGTCGTCTCCGTTGGTATTTTAACAGAACACAAACCTCGTCATAGGTGGAGGCAATAATGTGTTGTGACCAACGTTTCGTGGCCGAGGATGAAGAGGATAGCTTCGATGATGCAGCGGAACGAATTGATTCACTGGAAATTGATGATGATGTGGAGGCCATAATTGGCCAAATCACCGGCGTTTTTTGTTTGGAAATAAAATATGATTTTTTTCTTTGCTTGTCGTTTTTAAATTCTTCTTTTTTATTTTGCCTTGGGGTATTATTAAATTTTATGGCTTTATTATGCCATTATTATTTTTTTTTCGTTTCTTCTTTTTTTCTCTTTGTATATTTTGCTTATTGATTTATTTTTTTTTTTTTTTATTTTTGATATGATAAATTTGGGAGCTTTTAATGCATTTCACTTCACCCACAAACCGATCGATTAAGATAGACCATCGGCCCACTCACGCCCAGACCACCGATAAACCGTATTCATTCACTAACCACCACAACAACAACAACGTTTACGGCGACCGCGACAATTCCAACCTCTTGGTTGAACAGCTGTTTGCTTGATACTACGGCCTTAGTTGTGCCTTGGCGCATTGCAAAGTACACAACGCCAGAAAACGCTCACAAACACCGTACAACAACATCGCCAACAACAAAAAGAAGTAACTAACAACAATAACTGATTAATACCGCCACCAACTCAGCTAGTGTTGTTGCTGGTGCCTGCTGGGTAATGCCGCTTTTTGACACTACGAGCGTAATAAATGTTAATTTGTTTTCTTTTCTCGATAAAAACAAAAAAAAGCAAAAATACAAACCCGGCATGGCCTGGCATACGTTCGCAGTATGTCTTTTTTCGTTTAAAACATTTAATGAATATAACTATGGATGAGTATGTCGCACGACCATACATATTTGTCTCTTATGGCGTCCGGTTATCGTCGGAGAAAAAAAAAATAACGCAAAAACTTGTTGGGTGGGAGAAAATAATGAGAGCAACAATTGGGGGAAACATTACGCTACACTTGGTAATGCATAGATCTGTTCAGGGACTGAAAATAAAACATTCTTTAAATCTTCAACTCTCAGAAGGCTCTTGGATAGTCCTCATCCTTTCTTGAGGACCCTAATATGGGTTACATCTGTCATAGTAGACCTTAAGAAGATCTTTTTCTACACAAAACCTATAGAAGGTCTTCTTACTCTCTCATAGTACTCTTTTAGAAGTTCTTCTTCTCGCAGAAGGCCCTTAAAATTTCTCTTCCGTCCCACAAAAAATTTTAAAATACCTCCTTCGTTCCACGGAAGACCTGTACCTAATATTCCCATTGAAGAGCTTTAGGAGAACTTCTTCACACAAATGACCTATAGAAGACCTTTAGTAGGACTTCTTCCCACAAATGAACCATAGAAGATGCTTAGAGCTTTGATGGAAAAAATATTCTTAAACAAATCCAGGTCTAGGGCTTTAATGGAAAAAAAACTTTAAAAATCCACGCCTAGATGGACAAAATATTCTTAAAAAATCCATGCGTAGAGCTTTAATGGAAAAAAATACTTTAAAAATCCACGCCTAGATGGACAAAATATTCTTAAAAAATCCATGCGTAGAGCTTTAATGGAAAAAAATAATCTTAAAATTATGCATGACTAGAGCTTTGATAGAAAAAATATTTTTAAAAAAATCCACGCCTAGAGCTTTAATGGAAAAATATTCTTAAAAGAAATCCACGAATAGAGCTTTAATGGAAAAATATTCTTAAAAGAAATCCACGAATAGAGCTTTGATGGAAAAATATTCTTAAAAGAAATCCACGAATAGAGCTTTGATGGAAAAATATTCTTAAAAGAAATCCACGCCTGGAGCTTTGATGGAAAAATATTCTTAAAAGAAATCCACGCCTAGAGCTTTGATGGAAAAATATTCTTAAAAGAAATCCACGCCTCGGGCTTTGATGGAAAAATATTCTTAAAAGTAATCTACGCCTAGAGCTTTGATGGAAAAATATTCTTAAAAGAAATCCACGCCTAGAGCTTTGATGGAAAAATATTCTTAAAAGAAATCCACGCCTAGAGCTTTGATGGAAAAATATTCTTAAAAGAAATCCACGCCTAGAGCTTTGGTGGAAAAGTATTCTTAAAAGAAATCCACGCCTAGAGCTTTGATGGACAAATATTCTTAAAAGAAATCCACGCCTAGAGCTTTGATGGAAAAATATTCTTAAAAGAAATCCACGTCTAGAGCTTTGATGGAAAAATATTCTTAAAAGAAATCCACGCCTAGAGCTTTGGTGGAAAAATATTCTTAAAAGAAATCCACGCCTAGAGCTTTGATGGACAAATATTCTTAAAAGAAATCCACGAATAGAGTTTTGATGGAAAAATATTCTTAAAAGAAATCCACGCCTGGAGCTTTGATGGAAAAATATTCTTAAAAGAAATCCACGCCTAGAGCTTTGATGGAAAAATATTCTTAAAAGAAATCCACGCCTCGGGCTTTGATGGAAAAATATTCTTAAAAGAAATCCACGCCTAGAGCTTTGATGGAAAAATATTCTTAAAAGAAATCCACGCCTAGAGCATTGATGGAAAAACTATCCACGCAAAATATTCTTAAAAGAAATCCACGTCTAGAGCTTTGATGGAAACATATTCTTAAAAGAAATCCACGCCTAGAGCTTTGATGGAAACATATTCTTAAAAGAAATCCACGCCTAGAGCTTTGATGGAAAAATATTCTTAAAAGAAATCCACGCCTAGAGCTTTGATGGAAAAATATTCTTAAAAGAAATCCACGCCTAGAGCTTTGATGGAAAAATATTCTTAAAAGAAATCCACGCCTAGAGCTTTGGTGGAAAAGTATTCTTAAAAGAAATCCACGCCTAGAGCTTTGATGGACAAATATTCTTAAAAGAAATCCACGCCTAGAGCTTTGATGGAAAAATATTCTTAAAAGAAATCCACGTCTGGAGCTTTGATGGAAAAATATTCTTAAAAGAAATCCACGTCTAGAGCTTTGATGGAAAAATATTCTTAAAAGAAATCCACGCCTAGAGCTTTGATGGAAAAATATTCTTAAAAGAAATCCACGTCTAGAGCTTTGATGGAAAAATATTCTTAAAATAAATCCACGCCTAGAGCTTTGATGGAAAATATTCTTAAAAGAAATCCACGCCTAGAGCTTTGATGGAAAAATATTCTTAAAAGAAATCCACGCCTAGAGCTTTGATGGAAAAATATTCTTAAAAGAAATCCACGCCTAGAGCTTTGATGGAAAAATACTCTTAAAAGAAATCCACGCCTAGAGCTTTGATGAAAAATATTCTTAAAAGAAATCCACGCCTAGAGCTTTGATGGAAAAACATTCTTAAAAGAAATCCACGCCTAGAGCTTTGATGGAAAAATATTCTTAAAAGAAATCCACGCCTAGAGCTTTGATGGAAAAATATTCTTAAAAGAAATCTACGCCTAGAGCTTTGATGGAAAAATATTCTTAAAAGACACGCCTAGAGCTTTGATGGACAAATATTCTTAAAAGAAATCCACGCCTAGAGCTTTGATGGAAAAATATTCTTAAACGAAATCCACGCCTAGAGCTTTGATGGAAAAATATTCTTAAAAGAAATCCACGCCTAGAGCTTTGATGGAAAAATATTCTTAAAAGAAATCCACGCCTAGAGCTTTGATGGAAAAATATTCTTAAAAGAAATCCACGCCTAGAGCTTTGATGGAAAAATATTCTTAAAAGAAATCCACGCCTAGAGCTTTGATGGAAAAATATTCTTAAAAGAAATCCACGCCTAGAGCTTTGATGGAAAAATATTCTTAAAAGAAATCCACGCCTAGAGCTTTGATGGAAAAATATTCTTAAAAGAAATCCACGCCTAGAGCTTTGATGGAAAAATATTCTTAAAAGAAATCCACGCCTAGAGCTTTGATGGAAAAATATTCTTAAAAGAAATCCACGCCTAGAGCTTTGATGGAAAAATATTCTTAAAAGAAATCCACGCCTAGAGCTTTGATGGAAAAATATTCTTAAAAGAAATCCACGCCTAGAGCTTTGATGGAAAAATATTCTTAAAAGAAATCCACGCCTAGAGCTTTGATGGAAAAATATTCTTAAAAGAAATCCACGCCTAGAGCTTTGATGGAAAAAATATTCTTTAAAAAATCCACTACTTGAGATTTGATGGAAGAATATTCTTAAAAGAAATCCACGCCTAGAGCTTTGATGGAAAAATATTCTTAACAGAAATTCACGCCTAGAGCTTTGATGGAAAAATATTCTTAAAAGAAATCCACGCCTAGAGCTTTGATGGAAAAATATTCTTAAAAGAAATCCACGCCTAGAGCTTTGATGGAAAAATATTCTTAAAAGAAATCCACGGAAAAATATTCTTCAAAGAAATCCACGCCTCGAGCTTTAATGAAAAAATATTCTTAAAAGAAATCCACGCCTTGAGCTTTGATGGAAAAAATATTCTTAAAGGAAATCCACGGAAAAATATTCTTCAAAGAAATCCACGCCTAGAGCTTTGATGGAAAAAAATTCTTAAAAGAAATCCACGCCTAGAGCTTTGATGGAAAAAAATTCTTAAAAGAAATCCACGCCTAGAGCTTTGATGGAAAAATATTCTTAAAAGAAATCCACGCCTAGAGCTTTGATGGAAAAATATTCTTAAAAGAAATCCACGCCTAGAGCTTTGATGGAAAAAAATTCTTAAAAGAAATCCACGCCTAGAGCTTTGATGGAAAAAAAATTCTTAAAAGAAATCCACGCCTAGAGCTTTGATGGAAAAATATTCTTAAAAGAAATCCACGCCTAGAGCTTTGATGGAAAAATATTCTTAAAAGAAATCCACGCCTAGAGCTTTGATGGAAAAATATTCTTAAAAGAAATCCACGCCTAGAGCTTTGATGGAAAAATATTCTTAATAGAAATCCACGCCTAGAGCTTTGATGGAAAAATATTCTTAAAAGAAATTCACGCCTAGAGCTTTGATGGAAAAATATTCTTAAAAGAAATCCAAGCCTAGAGTTTTGATGGAAAAATATTCCTAAAAGAAATCCAAGCCTAGAGCTTTGATGGAAAAATATTCTTAAAAGAAATCCACGCCTAGAGCTTTGATGGAAAAATATTCTTAAAAGAAATCCACGCCTAGAGCTTTGATGGAAAAATATTCTTAAAAGAAATCCAAGCCTAGAGCTTTGATGGAAAAAATATTCTTTAAAAAAATCCACGCCTAGAGCTTTGATGAAAAAAATATTCGTTAAAAAAATCCACGCCTAGAGTTTTGATGAAAAAAATATTCTTTAAAAAAATCCACGTCTAGAGCTTTGATGAAAAAAATATTCTTTAAAAAAATCCACGCCTAGAGCTTTGATGAAAAAAATATTCTTTAAAAAATCCACGCCTAGAGCTTTGATGGAAAAAATATTCTTTAAAAAAATCCACGCCTTGAGCTTTGATGGAAAAAATATTCTTTAAAAAAATCCACGCCTTGAGCTTTGATGGAAAAAATATTCTTTAAAAAATCCACGCCTTGAGCTTTGATGGAAAAAATATTCTTTAAAAAAATCCACGCCTTGAGCTTTGATGGAAAAAATATTCTTTAAAAAAATCCACGCCTAGAGCTTTAATGGAAAAAATATTCTTTAAAAAATCCACGCCTAGAGCTTTAATGGAAAAAATATTCTTTAAAAAAATCCACGCCTAGAGCTTTAATGGAAAAAAATATTCTTTAAAAAAATCCACGCCTAGAGCTTTAATGGAAAAAATATTCTTTAAAAAAATCCACGACTAGAGCTTTAATGGAAAAAATATTCTTTAAAAAAATCCACGCCTAGAGCTTTAATGGAAAAAAATATTCTTTAAAAAAATCCACGCCTAGAGCTTTAATGGAAAAATATATTCTTTAAAAAAATCCACGCCTAGAGCTTTATTGGAAAAAATATTCTTTAAAAAAATCCACGCCTAAAGCTTTAATGGAAAAAAATATTCTTTAAAAAAATCCACGCCTAGAGCTTTAATGGAAAAAATATTATTTAAAAAAATCCACGCCTAAAGCTTTAATGGAAAAAAATATTCTTTAAAAAATCCACGCCTAGAGCTTTATTGGAAAAAATATTCTTTAAAAAAATCCACGCCTAGAGCTTTAATGGATAAAAATATTCTTTAAAAAAATCCACGCCTAGAGCTTTAATGGAAAAAATATTCTTTAAAAAAAACCACGCCTAGAGCTTTAAGGGAAAAAAATATTCTTTAAAAAAATCCACGCCTAGAGCTTTAATGGAAAAAATATTCTTTAAAAAATCCACGCCTAGAGCTTTAATGGAAAAAAATATTCTTTAAAAAAATCCACGCCTAGAGCTTTAATGGAAAAAATATTCTTTAAAAAAATTCACGCCTAGAGCTTTAATGGAAAAAATATTCTTTAAAAAAATCCACGCCTAGAGCTTTAATGGAAAAAAATATTCTTTAAAAAAATCCACGCCTAGAGCTTTGATGGAAAAATATTCTTAAAAGAAATCCACGCCTAGAGCTTTGATGGAAAAATATTCTTAAAAGAAATCCACGCCTAGAGCTTTGATGGAAAAATATTCTTAAAAGAAATCCACGCCTAGAGCTTTGATGGAAAAATATTCTTAAAAGAAATCCACGCCTAGAGCTTTGATGGAAAAATATTCTTAAAAGAAATCCACGCCTAGAGCTTTGATGGAAAAATATTCTTAAAAGAAATCCACGCCTAGAGCTTTGATGGAAAAATATTCTTAAAAGAAATCCACGCCTAGAGCTTTGATGGAAAAATATTCTTAAAAGAAATCCACGCCTAGAGCTTTGATGGAAAAATATTCTTAAAAGAAATCCACGCCTAGAGCTTTGATGGAAAAATATTCTTAAAAGAAATCCACGCCTAGAGCTTTGATGGAAAAATATTCTTAAAAGAAATCCACGCCTAGAGCTTTGATGGAAAAATATTCTTAAAAGAAATCCACGCCTAGAGCTTTGATGGAAAAATATTCTTAAAAGAAATCCACGCCTAGAGCTTTGATGGAAAAATATTCTTAAAAGAAATCCACGCCTAGAGCTTTGATGGAAAAATATTCTTAAAAGAAATCCACGCCTAGAGCTTTGATGGAAAAATATTCTTAAAAGAAATCCACGCCTAGAGCTTTGATGGAAAAATATTCTTAAAAGAAATCCACGCCTAGAGCTTTGATGGAAAAATATTCTTAAAAGAAATCCACGCCTAGAGCTTTGATGGAAAAATATTCTTAAAAGAAATCCACGCCTAGAGCTTTAATGGAAAAATATTCTTAAAAGAAATCCACGCCTAGAGCTTTGATGGAAAAATATTCTTAAAAGAAATCCACGCCTAGAGCTTTGATGGAAAAATATTCTTAAAAGAAATCCACGCCTAGAGCTTTAATGGAAAAATATTCTTAAAAGAAATCCACGCCTTGAGCTTTGATGGAAAAAATATTCTTTAAAAAATCCACGCCTTGAGCTTTGATGGAAAAAATATTCTTTAAAAAATCCAAGCCTTGAGTTTTGATGGAAAAAATATTCTTTAAAAATTCCACGCTTTGAGCTTTGATGGAAAAAATATTCTTTAAAAAAATCCACGCCTTGAGCTTTGATGGAAAAAATATTCTTTAAAAAATCCACGCCTTGAGCTTTGATGGAAAAAATATTCTTTAAAAAAATCCACGCCTTGAGCTTTGATTTCCATTCTTTAAAAAAATCCACGCCTTGAGCTTTGATTTCCATTCTTTAAAAAATCCACGCCTAGAGCTTTAATGGAAAAAATGTTCTTAAAAAATCCACGCCTAGAGCTTTGATGGAAAAAATGTTCTTAAAAAATCCACTCCTGGAGCTTTAATGGAAAAAATGTTCTTAAAAAATCCACGCCTAGAGCTTTGATGGAAAAAATGTTCTTAAAAATCCACGCCTAGAGCTTTGATGGAAAAAATGTTCTTAAAAATCCACGCCTAGAGCTTTGATGGAAAAAATGTTCTTAAAAAATCCACTCCTGGAGCTTTAATGGAAAAAATGTTCTTAAAAAATCCACGCCTAGAGCTTTGATGGAAAAAATGTTCTTAAAAATCCACGCCTAGAGCTTTGATGGAAAAAATGTTCTTAAAAATCCACGCCTAGAGCTTTGATGGAAAAAATGTTCTTAAAAAATCCACGCCTAGAGCTTTGATGGAAAAAATGTTCTTAAAAATCCACGCCTAGAGCTTTGATGGAAAAAATGTTCTTAAAAAATCCACGCCTAGAGCTTTAATGGAAATATATTCTTAAAAAATCCATACCTAGGGCTTTGACGGAAAAAATATTCCTAAAAAATCCACGCATAGAGCTTTGATGGAAAAAATATTCTTAAAAAATCCATTTCTGTAGCTTTGATGGCAAAAATATTCTTTAAAAAAATTATTGGAAAATTATTCTTAAACAATACCCAGGGGGATTCTGAAGCATGCTGTGTAGGGAAGTAAACAAGTCTGTAAAGCCCATCAGTAGCTTTTTACACTTATGTTGTTTTTTTTTCAAGTACTATTCACTTAAAGCTTAGCCGTTGTGGTAATTGTCGCCTATCAGCGAAATCCATCTAAGCGTTTAAGTGAAACTCATTAGCAGATGATTTTCATACGTGAGGATGAATGAATGAATATCTTGAGCTGTCCATTAGTTGTTGCAGCTATTTTAAGTACCTTGCAATTGCTGATTGTCTAAACTGGTTGGGTATTGTCGCTGAATTATTTCAGCTTTCATTGAGAAATGTCGAAAGTGGAAATGGCAAAATACATGTGTCACAACTGCTTGAGCGACTAGGCCTGGAGCAGGGGGCCTCTATAGATACGATGTGTTTTAGTGGGAAGTATGTGTAGCAGAAAAGGAGTTATGTACTTCAAATCTTTGAATCTATTATCTGTTATCTTCTTACTTGTCCATAATGGAATTAAGTCCAACTTCTTATTTTATAGTGAAATAAAACAAATTATCTAGGCAGCCGAAGGCTCCAACTTGAAGTGCCTCAAATCTATCCACACGGAAAAGTTACTTCCTCTTTTATATCTGCTCATAATACGTACTTGCTTTCCGGGAGAAACTTTATAACTATTAGTGGTGTTGATGGTGTTGTTGTTATTGTTCTGCTCAAATTTCCAATTCATTTCGTTTTCTTCAAACCAAAAAAAAAAAAAAAAATAAAAAACAAGTACTCAACAAGTACCCGGCAAGTATCATCGTAGCCGATGTTGTGCTGTATCATTCATAGAAACATTGAAGCTATGACTGCCTGCCTTAGTGCCCGAGGCCTTATCAGTAGCAATTGCTTGACGCTGTGTCGTCGTCGTCGCTTTGCTAGTATGCGCCATGGTATTTTGTATATGACCATGCTTGGCTGTTTAGTTGTGACGCAGTCATTGAAAGATATCAACGGGCCAATGTTGACACTGAAAAAGGCAAGGCAGGCAGAGGAGAATAGCAAGCAAAGCGGTTGGAGTTGATGATTATTTATTTTAGTTTTATTTTGGTCTTATTTCATGTTATTGTTGCTATTATTGTTTTTTTAATGAAATCCATTGGAATGCCATCAACGTAAAATGGTTTCCATTACAATCGTATCGAACGGATATATCAAGTGCCGTCACCACTACCAATATTCCGTACACACACGCACCTTGTCTTAAATTGTGATTGATTACAATTTCAATGGGATCAAGTCTTGAAAGAGTAACGCGGGAGATCAATCGATGTCGTGATGGAGAGCATGCGTTGTAGTTCGTTTGGTATTTAATACCCAGAAGCAATGCTACTGGGTTCTGTTTGCTGTCACACTTAACTGTTGCAGCATAATTAGATAAGTTTTGCCTGTTACTGTAAGCGATATTTTCAAGTGGCCATCGAATTGTATATTTTTAGTATCTATTGTGGGGTATTATCGCGTTCGAATAAGTATTTCTCGGCATTGGTGACATTTAAATTATTATTCAAAGCAACAAAAAAAAAAACACAGTGGTATGTAAGGCAAAACAAAAAAATGTGGAGACATTTGTGGTCTATTATAAGAAGACCTGGTGGTCTTCTATTAGAAGACCTGGTGGTCTTCTATAAGAAGACCTTGTGGTTTTCTATAAGAAGACCTGGTGGCCTTCTATAAGAAGACTTGGTGGTTTTCTACAAGAAGACCTGGTGGTCTTCTACAAGAAGAGCTGGTTGTCTTCTATAAGAAGAGCTGGTGGTCTTCTATAAGAAGACCTGGTGGTCTTCTATAAGAAGACCTGGTGGTCTTCTATAAGAAGACCTGGTGGTCTTCTATAAGAAGACCTGGTGGCCTTCTATAAGAAGACCTGGTGGCCTTCTATAAGAAGACCTGGTGGCCTTCTATAAGAAGACCTGGTGGTCTTCTATAAGAAGACCTGGTGGTCTTCTACAAGAATACCTGGTGGTCTTCTATAAGAAGAGCTGGTTGTCTTCTATAAGAAGAGCTGGTTGTCTTCTAGAAGAAGATATGCTGGTCTTCTAAAAGAAGACCTGGTGGTCTTCTGTAAGAAGACCTGGTGGTCTTCTGTAAGAAGACCTGGTGGTCTTCTGTAAGTAGACCTGATGGTCTTCTATAAGAAGACCTGGTAGTCTTCTATAAGAAGACCTGGTGGTCTTCTATAAGAAGACCTGGTGTTTTTTTAAAAAAAGACCTCTTCTTAAAAAAGACCTTGTGGTCCTCTATAAGAAGATCTGGTGGTCTTCTATAAGAAGATCTGGTGGTCTTCTATAAGAAGATCTGGTAGTCTTCTATAAGAAAATCTGCTGGTCTTCTATTAGAAGACTTGGTGGTCTTCTATAAGAAGACCTGGTGGTCTTCTATAAGAAGACCTGGTGGTCTTCTATAAGAAGACCTGGTGGTCTTTTATAAGAAGACCTGGTGGTCCTCTATAAGAAGATCTGGTGGTCTTCTATAAGAAGATCTGGTGGTCTTCTATAAGAAGATCTGGTGGTCTTCTATAACAAAATCTGCTGGTCTTCTATTACAAGACTTGGTGGTCTTCTATTAGAAGACTTGGTGGTCTTCTATTAGAAGACTTGGTGGTCTTCTATAAGAAGACCTGGTGGTTTTTTAAAAGAAGACCTGGTGGTCTTCTTTAAGAAGACCTGGTGGTAACCTATAAGAAGACCTGGTGGTAACCTATAAGAAGACCTGGTGGTCTTCTATAAGAAGACCTGGTGGTCTTCTATAAGAAGACCTGGTGGTCTTCTATAAGAAGACCTGGTGGTCTTTTATAAGAAGACCTGGTGCTCTTCTATAAGAAGACCTGGTGGTAACCTATAAGAAGGCCTGGAGGTCTTCTATAAGAAGGCCTGGTGGTCTTCTATAAGAAGAACTTGTGGTCTTCTATAAGAAGAACTTGTGGTCTGCTAAAAGAAGAACTTGTGGTCTTCTATAAGAAGAACTTGTGGTCTGCTAAAAGAAGAACAGGTGGTCTTCCATTAGAAGACCTGGTGGTTTTCTATAAGAAGACTTTGTTATCCTCTATAAAAAGAAAGGCTTTGTAGTCTTCTATAAGACGATCTTGTGGTCTTCTATAAGAAGACCTGGTGGTCTTCAATAAGAAAACCTGGTGAAGAACAGTTGGTCTTCCATTAGAAGACCTGGTGGTTTTCAATAAGAAGAGCTGGTGGTCTTCTATTAGAAGACCTGGTGGTCGCCTAAATGAAGACCTCGTGGTCTTCTATTAGAAGACCTGGTGGTCGCCTATTAGAAACCTGGTGGTCTTCTATAAGAAGACCTGGTCGTTCTCTATAAGAAGACCTGGTCGTTCTCTATAAGAAGACCTGGTCGTCCTCTATAAGAAGACCTGGAGGTCTTCTATAAGAAAACCTGGTTGTCTTCTGTAAGAAGACCTGGTGGTCTTCTATAAGAAGGCCTGGTGGTCTTCTATAAGAAGGCCTGGTGGTCTTTTATAAGAAGGCCTGGTGGTAACCTATAAGAAGACCTGGTGGTCTTCTATAAGAAGACCTGGTGGTCTTCTATAAGAAGACCTGGTGGTCTTCTATAAGAAGACCTGGTGGTCTTCTATAAGAAGACCTGGTGGTCTTCTATAAGAAGACCTGGTGGTCTTCTATAAGAAGACCTGGTGGTCTTCTATAAGAAGACCTGGTGGTCTTCTATAAGAAGACCTGGTGGTCTTCTATAAGAAGAACTTGTGGTCTTCTATAAGAAGAACTTGTGGTCTGCTAAAAGAAGAACTTGTGGTCTTCCATTAGAAGACCTGGTGGTTTTCTATAAGAAGACCTGGTGGTTTTCTATAAGAAGTCTTTGTTCTCCTCTATAAAAAGAAAGGCTTTGTAGTCTTCTATAAGACGATCTTCTGGCCTTCTATAAGAAGACCTGGTGGTCTTCAATAAGAAAACCTGGTGAAGAACAGTTGGTCTTCAATTAGAAGACCTGGTGGTCTTCCATTAGAAGACCTGGTGGTTTTCAATAAGAAGACCTGGTGGTCTTCTATTAAAAGACCTGGTGGTCGCCTATATGAAACCTTGTGGTCTTCTATTAGAAGACCTGGTGGTCGCCTATTAGAAACCTGGTGGTCTTCTATAAGAAGACCTGGTCGTTCTCTATAAGAAGACCTGGTGGTCTTTTATAAGAGACCTGGAGGTCTTCTATAAGAAAACCTGGTGGTCTTCTCTAAAAAGGCCTGGTGGTCTTCTATAAGAAGGCCTGGTGGTCTTCTATAAGAAGGCCTCGTGGTCTTCTATAAGAAGGCCTGGTGGTCTTTTATAAGAAGGCCTGGTGGTAACCTATAAGAAGACCTGGTGGTCTTCTATAATAAGACCTGGTAGTCTTTTATAAGAAGAACTGGTGGTCGTCTATAAGAAGACCTGGTGGTATTCTGTAAGAAGACCTGGTGGTCTTCTATAATAAGACCTGGTGGTCTTTTATAAGAAGACCTGGTGGTCGTCTATAAGAAAAACTGGTGGTCGTCTACAAGAAGTCCTGGTGTTCTTCTACAAGAAGTCCTGGTGGTTTTCTGTAAGAAGATTTGGTGGTCTTCTATTAGAAGACATGGTGGTTTTCTATCAGAAGAGCTGGTGGTCTTCTATAAGAAGACCTGGTGTTCTTCTATAAGAAGACCTGGTGGTATTCTATAAGAAGACCTGGTGGTCTTCTATAAGAAGTCGTGGTGGTCTTCTATAAGAAGTCGTGGTGGTCTTCTATAAGAAGACCTGGAGGTCTTCTATAAGAAGACCTTGGTGGTCTTCTATAAGAAGACCTGGTGGTCTTCTATAAGAAGACCTGGTGGTCTTCTATAAGAAGACCTGGTGGTCTTCTATAAGAAGACCTGGTGGTCTTCTATAAGAAGACCTGGTGGTCTTCTATAAGAAGACCTGGTGGTCTTCTATAAGAAGACCTGGTGGTCTTCTATAAGAAGACCTGGTGGTCTTCTATAAGAAGACCAGGTGGTTTTTTAACAGAAGACCTGGTGGTCTTCTATAAGAAGACCTGGTGGTCTTCTATAAGAAGACCAGGTGGTTTTTTAAAAGAAGACCTGGTGGTCTTCTATAAGAAGACCTGGTGGTCTTCTATAAGAAGACCAGGTGGTTTTTTAAAAGAAGACCTGGTGGTCTTCTATAAGAAGACCTGGTGGTCTTCTATAAGAAGACCTGGTGGTCTTCTATAAGAAGACCAGGTGGTTTTTTAAAAGAAGACCTGGTGGTCTTCTATAAGAAGACCTGGTGGTCTTCTATAAGAAGACCTGGTGGTCTTCTATAAGAAGACCTGGTGGTCTTCTATAAGAAGACCTGGTGGTCTTCTATAAGAAGACCTGGTGGTCTTCTATAAGAAGACCAGGTGGTTTTTTAAAAGAAGACCTGGTGGTCTTCTATAAGAAGACCTGGTGGTCTTCTATAAGAAGACCTGGTGGTCTTCTATAAGAAGACCTGGTGGTCTTCTATAAGAAGACCTGGTGGTCTTCTGTAAGAAGACCTGGTGGTCTTCTGTAAGAAGACCTGGTGGTCTTTTATATGAAGACCTAGTGGTCTCCTATAATAAGACCTAGTGGTCTTCTATATGAAGATCTAGTGGTCTTCTATATGAAGACCCAGTGGTCTTCTATATGAATACCTAGTGGTCTTCTATATGAAGACCTAGTGGTCTTCTATATGAAGACCTAGTGGTCTTCTATATGAATACCTAGTGGTCTTCTATATGAAGACCTAGTGGTCTTCTATATGAAGACCTAGTGGTCTTCTATATGAAGATCTAGTGGTCTTCTATATGAAGACCCAGTGGTCTTCTATATGAATACCTAGTGGTCTCCTATATGAAGACCTAGTGGTCTTCTATATGAAGACCTAGTGGTCTTCTATATGAAGACCTAGTGGTCTTCTATATGAATACCTAGTGGTCTTCTATATGAAGACCTAGTGGTCTTCTATATGAATACCTAGTGGTCTTCTATATGAAGACCTAGTGGTCTTCTATATGAAGACCTAGTGGTCTTCTATATGAAGACCTAGTGGTCTTCTATATGAAGACCTAGTGGTCTTCTATATGAAGACCTAGTGGTCTTCTATATGAAGACCTAGTGGTCTTCTATATGAAGACCTAGTGGTCTTCTATATGAAGACCTAGTGGTCTTCTATATGAAGACCTAGTGGCTATAAGAAGACCTAGTGGTCTTCTATATGAAGAGTTCGTGGTCTTCTATATGAAGACCTGGTGGTCTCCTATAAGAAGACATAGTAATCTTCTATATGAAGACCTAGTGGTCTCCTATTTGAAGACCTGGTGGTCTTCTATAAGAATGCCTTGGAGATTTCGATAGAAAGACCTGGTGGTCTTCCATAAGGAGACCTGGTGGTATTCTATAGGAAGACCTGGTGGTATTCTATAAGAAGACCTGGTGGTCTATTAGAAGACCTGGTGGTCATCTATTAGAAGACCTGGTAGTCTTCTATTAGAAGACCTGGTGGTCTTCTATTAGAAGACCTGGTAGTCTTCTATTAGAAGACCTGGTGGTCTTCTATTAGAAGACCTGGTAGTCTTCTATTAGAAGACCTGGTGGTATTCTATTAGAAGACCTGGTAGTCTTCTATTAGAAGACCTGGTGGTATTCTATTAGAAGACCTGGTGGTCTTATATTAGAAGACCTGGTGGTCATCTATTAGAAGACCTGGTGGTGTTCTATTAGAAGACCTGGTGGTCTTCTATTAGAAGACCTGGTGGTATTCTATTAGAAGACCTGGTGGTCTTATATTAGAAGACCTGGTGGTCATCTATTAGAAGACCTGGTGGTGTTCTATTAGAAGACCTGGTGGTCTTCTATTAGAAGACCTGGTGGTCTTCTATTAGAAGACCTGGTGGTCTTCTATATGAAGACCTGGTGGTCTTCTATAAAAGGCTTTGTGTTCTGCTATAAGAAGAACTTGTGGTCTTCCATGAACAGACTTTGTGGCCTCTATAGAAATCCTTTTGGTCCGCTTTAAGCAGATCTACTTACTTTCCGTGAGGAGGCATTTGTTCTTTGGTTAGAAGACTTCTGTTTCGTGTTGTATAAACAATGTTTTTAATTCTAATGAAGTAGTTAAGTTTTCCATAATACTTTTATCCACAAAATCCAACCTTAATGCCTTATTTAAATTTTCAAAACCTATATCTTTACCACAGTCCCTTGTAATATTTACAAAATGAACAACATTGTAACGTTGTCCTTTTAACTTTACCACTTGTTTAAATGTAAACATTGTATTTACCTCAAATGAAAGGATTAAAATATTTAACTTCAACCAATTTAGGAGTATTTAAAAATTCCCAACACATATTTAAATACAAAAGTTACAATAACATTTCTAATTTTACCTTCATACCTAACAACTTTCAACTGGATGGTCGTCATATGCCATTTGAGGTTAAAGAACGACGTCGACTATGACGTTGAGGATGATGAACATTCCCAACAAAATCAATTCAACTATGACCAGAAACCATAAACCAATTTGTTTTTAATTAAAATGTTTGTTCATTTGTCATTCAATTTCCTGGCAGGCATTGAAGTCAAGTCTTCGGACAGGTAGTTAGCTAGGTTGGTTAGGTTTCATACATTTAACTCTAATAAGAACTTGTTAACAGAAAAAAAGAATCAACTCTAAAAATACCGAGAATACCGTTCTACATCCGTAAGCAAAGAAAACTAATTATGTTTAAAGTAGAAAATGTCCAGTCTAAAAAGGACATTTGCGAAAAGAGGGAAAAGAGAGGGAGTGAGTGAATGTGGTGTATATACAGGATGGCTGGCAGATAAACTTTTGAGGTTACACAGAATGCAAGATTTACCCTTTTCAACTCTTTTCACTTTGTGCAACCACTTTTTAGCTAAACAAATAAATGTCAAAAGTGGTTGAGTGGTTGTAATGTTGCTTTTAATCGGAATTAAATCCATACATATGTGCATATGTGTGCGTAATTATTTTAAGAAATTATATGGAATTTTTATTTGCAGGCATAACATGGGGTTTGTGGTTTAGTTGATAAATGCGAAATATGAAAATACACAAGGCAGGTCTCTAGTGGAATTTTGTAACTCCTTTTTAGAGTTACCGAAAAAAATCGGTAAAATTAAAACGCAATATTATGAATGAAAAGAACCAATAAAAGTTGATAACACAGTTGCTATCGGTAGGACTTAACGACAACTTCGTTTTGGTTGTAAACTTACCGAAAAAACGCATTTTCTGTGGATCGTTTTCTTGTCAATAAAAAAACTGACACATCACTCGCGGTTTTGCGAAAACAGGTCTGAGGGTATATCTCTGTCGGCAAAGCCGACTGAAACTTTTTTACTTGTTTTTAACGCAGTTGAGCTGAAACTTTACACCCCATTTTTTCCTACAGCCCCCATATAGCGGTACCACCCGATTTCAGGTATTTTGAGGATTTTATCTTCATTTTTTGCCCGAGTTAGTTGTCATTTGGCATTTGGGATTTTCAATGATACAGCCATTTCCCCACCAAGAATTGTGAACATTGGTCCAGGTTTTGGTATAGCCCCCATATAGTGGTACCACCCGATTTCAAGTGTTTTAAGAATTGTATCTTCATTTTTAGCCAGAATTGGCTGTAACTTGCCAATGGTACAGAAACTTCATCACCAACAATTATGGACATAAATCCAAGTTTTAGTATAGCCTTTATATAACGGACCAAACGATTTCAGGCATTTTAAAGTTATTATCTAAATTTTCGGCCTAAATTGACTATAATTTTGTTCTCAATGGTCTAAAAAATGTATTTACTAAAAAGTTAAAAGTAATTTAAAAAAAATTAAGTTTCAGTGTTTTATTTATAAATGCACTTAAAACTAGAAAATAATTTGTTGCTTGGCCTCAATAAATATATTCTCCTCATGATGGAATCTCTAAAATACATATAACACTTGCATTTAAATTATAAATGGTGGCAAAATGAAACGGCAAGCGTTTTATTTGAGAGATTCCATCATGAGGAAGAATATAATTATTGAGGCTAAGCGACAAATTATTTTCTAGATTTAAGTGCATTTATAAATAAAACACTGAAACTTAATTTTTTTAAATTATTTTTTATTTAGTCTTATGTATAAGATTCAATCAAAAAACTAATTTTGACTTTTTTGGAGATACGAGTTCGGGCAATTATGGTGACGATAGAATAAAATTATAAGATGATCTAGCCATGTACGCCTGTTGTTAGCGTCCGCAATCATTGAGATAGAAAGCTAAAATTTTGCACCTGAGTGTATTTTTTCCATACACAGGTCAAGTTCGAAGATGGGCTTTTAGATCCATGTTTTGTTATAGCTCCATATAACGGTACCTCCCGATTGAAGGTATTTTGAGGCTTTTAGCTACATTTTCAGACTGAATTAGTTGAAATAGGACATTTGATGTTCCCAATGACTAAAAAACCTCCCATCAAAAATTACCAAGATTTAAAGTATTTTAAGACTTTTAGCTACATTTTCTGACCGAATTAGCTGAAATTTGACATTTGATGTTCCCAATGACCAAAAAATCACTCCAACAAAAATTACCAAGATAGGTCCTCCCGATTTAAGGTATTTTGGTGATTTTTAGCTATATTTTTTGACCGAGCTAGCTGTATTTTGACATTTGACGTTTCCAATGACCAACAAATTTTTCAACTAAAAATTACCAAGATAGGTCTACCTTTGGGTAGCACACAATTTAAGGTATTTTAACTAAATTTTTGACCGAGCTAGCTGTATTTTTACCTTTGAGGTTTTGAGTGGCCACGAAACTTTTCCACCAAAAATCGTTAACATAGCTCTATCTTTTGGTATAGCCCTGTACCCTGCGATTTTCGGTATTTTGAGGATTTTAGGTACAATTTGTTAACTAGCGAACTAGCTGTAATTTGACGCTTCAAGTTTTCAGCGGTCACAACACATCTCCACCAAAAATCATCAACATAGGTCCATGTTTTGATATAGCCCTCATATAACAAAACCCTCCGATTATCGGTATTTTGTGGATTTTAGGTAAAATTTTTGGAAATTTGAGGTTCTCAGTGGTCCCGAAACTTCTCCACTAAAAGTCATCCACATAGGTGTAGCCCCTATAGAACGGTACCTCACAATTTTCCGTATTTTGAGGATTTTAGCTACAATTTTTAACCGAACTAATTTGATATTTAAGTTTTCAGAGAATTCCGAAACTTCTCCACCAAAATCGTCCGAATAGGTCCATGTCATGGTATATCATCCAAATAAAGGAACCAACGGACTGAAGGAATTTTTAGATACATTTTTGACCCAATTTAGGCATTTGGGCTGTCCGTGGTCGAACAAGTTTTGCACCTAACAGGAAACTAATTAACTAACTAATAATAATTATTTCATTTTAGTTCAGAATATGTTATAGTGGAGGGTATAAAAAGTTCCACAAGGCCAAACGTAATGTTTTTTACTTGTTCTTCTCAGTCCGGCTCTGGGTATGTCTCCAGTTCTAGAAATGTGGCTGTATCGATGAGATGTAACCACAGATCTACTGGTGTTAATTGGGTAGGTTTGGCAGGGCAGTTGAAAAGGTGCAGTTTCTCATGCGGGCCAGTGTATGCGAGATGGCCAGAGGTTTTGCACGGTGTCATCGATCCTTGGCCTATAGAAATTCAGACGGCTACCCATCATATAGTGATTAGGATGACTCTTACGGCAACACTCGGGCAAGTACTCCAACGAAAGCATGCCATAGTTTTACTGTACCGGAATAATTTTTGTCTCCTTATGTAGATGGTCCACTGAAGACTTCAGGAGACAACCTGTTGCAGTTCTCAGGGCGGCATTTTGACATGTTTGAATGTTTTTTCATTGCCTCTCACTAGAGTTTTTCATCGGGACTTGCCGTCTCTGAAATTGCTGCATTTCCCGCTAATTTTTCACTTCGAAAATGCTGATGTCTATCATATCTTGTTATAGGGAAATATTATATACTAAAAAAACGGTCTGTATATACATATGTATGTGGTATATACGAGTAGTCAATGTCGCGAATTCCTGGTAAAAGAAAAACGCTACTTTGCACAAACTGGCGCTGCATAGCTTACCACAGACCGACCTATGACGTTATGTGTGATCAAAAAGGTTTCTTTATCTGCACCCCAAGTACTGCCGGCTAGGGACTTGAGGACCTTTTTCCTATATCTCAGCTTGTTGCAAAAGTGTGGCATGCGCGGAAGACATGAATATGCTGTCGTTTGTGTTTGGAATTCTGCTACCACAGACCATGACATTCAACTCTGTTCTCACCTCTGCCGTTCATGTTGTGAACAGAGTGGCCGCAGACTTGGTGGCGTATATTTGTATAACCCTCGCGTGGAAAAAGGTTGTAAGATCAGTCAAATGGGTGTTCAGCCTTTCGCAAATGACATCAGGGAAGGTACCTGACGCCAATCATCCTCATAGAATATGATCTCAAAGGTAAATGTTAAACAGTTCCGGTGACATTACCCCACCTGGGGGGTATAGTGCTTGCCAGTATCAAATGCTTTTGATAAGTCAAGCACCACCATTACTGCCGATGTTCCCGACTTCAGGAACGATGTGGTTGGCTAGCGACAGGTTAAGAACTTTGGTGAGATACTCGACTACTGGCTCATCCATCAGGGTCCAACGATTTGGATGATTTAGATTTGCTGATGACATTCGCAACATCATCCGTTATGAATTGTGGTGGTCATCCTCGGCAGGAAGACATCTAAGGAGACCAGCTCTCTTTCTTCACCCGGTCACCCAAGGGGTGCCTAACAAACTGTCGATTGAAATAAGTTGCGCACCTCTTCGTCACCTGTCAACCCGTCGTTTTTCCCGGATCAGCAGTAGACCGCCCGATATCATCACCTCTGAGCGCCTCACTTTCACCAATCCTGAGAAAGATAATTGACCAATTTTCAGGGAGTTCACTAATCACCGCTTCAGAGATATGTCCAACACTTGTGACGTTCTGGTAGCAGAAAGGATGTTCCGAGTCACCGTAATTGTTGCAGCCGCAAGCCATATAGTCAGCGTTACGTCGCCAAACGTGACTGTGGTCTTATCTTCCTTCATTCCAGGGTTTCGAGATTGAGTTAACCGTTGCCCACAATTAACTTATTCCGGCTCCAATGTTGCAACACTTCAGATGATTTAACCAATTTTTCTGCTTATGCTCACTGACATTGGGGTCACTGGGTTTTGGCGCGACGAAGCTCATCGCGCTCATTTGTTTATCCCGTTGCCTCTGCTGGAAAGTTTGGTCTCACGTCGGGTATTCCACCAGTAGGTGACTCGAAACGTCGTCTCTGATACCCGAACATCAAAAGGGTTGGACAGAGCTCTAAAGGGGTGATTAGTGAACTCTTTGAAATTCAGCTAATTATCTTTCCCATGGTTGGTGAAAGTGCGGAGCTGTAGAAAGTTATGGGAAGTTGGTCTGATCCGAGAGAAACGACGGGTTGCTAGTTGACGTCATTTGTCATACCAGGTGACACGATGGTTTTGTATGGCGAACTGTGACACTCTCCGGTAATTCTGGTGCGGACGTTCTCATAGACCGTGCAAAACGTAGAGCTATCATCACTATACCCCTCTGATCATTACCCAAGACCGCATGCCAAAACTCGTGATGAGCATAAAAGTCAACTAAGACCAGTTGAAAAGCGTGTAAATGTTGAACATATAACCTGGAGTATTGCTATACATATCAAGCTTTTTGTAGAAAATTAACTTATGTTGAAACTGAGGTATGGGGTATTGTAACTCGCGATCAGTTTTACTATACGATAACTTTTGACCGCATTTCGGCAAAATAAACAGTTTTAGCCCGATTCACCGAGGGGTTTCTTAAAATAATAATTTGAGCGGAAGCTGTGGTCGTACTAATGTAAAAAAATCGGAAAAAATCGTTGAAATAAACGAGTTTCATTATGTTATTTTCCGATTAGTGGTTTTACAACACAATGTAGAGCTTAATGCTCAAAAGAGAAGTTAAAGAGCACAATTCAGAGTTGAAGTTTCTAATGTATGTTTTTTTAATATATCCACTGTATCTACCTCAACAGATGCTGACATTTTGAAACCTGAAAAATGGGTTTTTTTGAATTTTTGCTCTAATAGGGACGCGCAGCAGGAATTCCTTAAAAGCTTATTATTGGATAGTAGTACTCGCGATTTCCCATTTTTTAATGTATAACATGAGGGTGTAGCCCTCACAGGATCACAGTAATCTGCGCCTAAACACGAAATTTTTGTGCGTAAATTTTTCTCCAAAACCTATTTTTTTGGTTTAAAATTTACAAACGTCATTCGATTTCAGTGGAAATCCGCGTAAATTTAGTTTTTTTACGTTCTGAATCTAACAAGCCACGACGCGTAAAAATCCACCAACTAGATCGGCGGATATGATACCCCTCAAATTTCGAAAATTTGCAAAAAATTATTTTGAAAATATCGAATATTAAAACGCGTTTTGGATGTGTCAGTTCTACTTAAATAAATAGATCGATACGCTTGTTTAAACTGCGCGAAAACAGATATTTAAAAACTCTCGTAAATCCAGAGATACAATAGATTTTTTCTAAAAATTGAGTGAGATGCTACATCCACGGTTCTTGATGGATCGCATTGAAACGGCATAGAAGGATGTATTTTTTAATGGTCATTATTGAAATCGGATGCGCATAAAATGTAAATGAACTTCGCGGAAATTATGACCATTTTACTGTATTTTGCACCCTTAAATGCAGCAGATGCTACATCGTGGCCGCCAAATAGAATTTGACAGACTGTACATCAAATAAGAGGGATTGATTCGCTGTGTTGGAAAATCGGATGCGCATCATGTCTTTTTCATAATTACGCGGTTTATATGCGTCTCAAATGTTGTAATATTCATTATAAAATTATTTTAACGTTATGCCACAATTGGAATTCCTTGTGATTAAATATAAGGTTCTAATAATATTATCCAATAGGAAAACTATAAGCGAAAAATTTGTTACAACGGAATATCATCATTATTGCGTGAAATTTTGACGAAAATGCCGAAGAACTCAAACATTTTTTCTCCAACCTTTCCTATAAAACAATAAAAAAAAAATAAAATTAGAATAATATGATTTTAATTTTTTCGTAATATTTTCTTCGTATTTTTGCAAATAACATGAATACTATAGCTCCAACCTTCACAACTTAGGTTTCATTTTATTCCTCAAAATGTCTGGATGGTGTTATAATTTTTTTTATATATTTTTCGTAACTATGAGCGCTATTGTTTCAAAAATATGTTTGTAAATACGTGAAATTATTTAACAAACTTGATTTTTCGCGAATCCATTGAGACTTCGCGATTATTTTTTTGATCATCGCAAAGGTTACGAATTCAGTTAACGATAATAGGATATAACAGCTAACTATATTAAGCCGCGATTTTTTTAGAATTTTTTCTAATTATCATAATTAAAACGGTCATATCTTTTGCGCGCAATGATCAAAGTTAGTAACGAAAACAGATTTGGAATGCTGATTTTTTTCTTAATCTATGTACCAAAAATCATTGATGTAGTATCAAAATTTTTTTTTGATTTTTTTGAAATGGAAAAGACAATTTTATACATTTTTCCTGATATATCGGCGGGATGTATACGTTAAACAAATCTACCTCGGTCTTCCACACCTGGCTGCTATCCTCATATATTCAATGAGATAGGTCTTTATTGCACAGACTGGTGCAATAGTAAAGCTTTTGGAGGGACAGCGTGGGAGTGCCGTATCCTGATGACGACGACGACTCACCAAAAAAATCCGGAGCAGTCATTCCAGGATAGGCTGCTCCCAAAACAAAAAACAATACAAATACAAACATGTGTACACTGAATTCCCAGCAATCCAAATGTCGGATGTCCGACACATCTGAACAATTTCGGAAGCAAATTGGTTCGGATTTCGTTTCGATTTCGGATATTGTCGGAAGTAAATTTCACTTCGAATATACCAATGTTTTTCTTTCGATTTCGGTACGAATTCCGATCGATATGTCGGAAACAAATTTCCCTTTGCACAACAACCACCTTCTGTATATATCTCACAGCAAGAGGTTGGTTTCATTTTAGTTTGTTGTCGAAAAACAAAATGGATGGTTATAAAATTCGCATATAAAATTTTTAAATGGTTTAAATATAAATGCAACATATAATAACTCAAGATAGTGCTGATAGATTCAACATATTCGTACACACAGTTTACATTCTTCTACTATAGTACAAAAATATGACAACATTGAAAATCATAAGAAACTTTAGAAATTTACAATCTTCCAATAAAAAACATAACAAAGAAAAAGAAGAAAAATAAGAAAAGAGGCGTCAGAGATATTTTTTCCTTCGATATTCATACGACGTTATTACGAAAATTCGGAAGAAAAAATTCGACTTCCGAAATTCCCAAAGATTTTCGTCCGATTTCGTTCCGAATTCTAACCGAAATCGATCCGATTTCTCTGCAACATTTCGTTCCGAAATTATGTCAAATACTTCGAACAACTTTCGTTAAGATATCATTACGATTTCGGACGTAGCGTCCGAATTTTGTTCCGATTTCGTTACGATGTAGGTGCGATTGGTTAGCTGGGTTGGCAGCCGCTGGCCGAAACACAGGAGTTGTGTGGCTCCGTTTCAATCCGTTATCGAAGAACCCGTCGCAGATGGTAACCAAAAGTTAACAAATTTTCATATTAATTCTATTACCATTCCTATATCACCCGGTTATAACAACACTTTCTAATACACATGTACATTTACAAACACACTCATGTTATCCATCCAACATTTAGTGTGTTTATATATGGTATAATGTCGCCATGGTAAATTACACTTCTTTCTATGTAAAAGTATGTCAGTAATTGTGCGTGCTGAGTGGTGGTATGTTTTTATTTGTGTATGCGCTATATATGCTGTCAAAACATAAACATTGATTATATTTTAATTGCAGGAATTTTGTTGAAAAGCAATAATTTCTAAAAACAATAAATATCGTTAACATTGTTACAGCCAGTCCAACATATGTAGTTAATTATTTATTACTATTATTAGTTTTGTAAATGAATTACACAAACAATTGAATTACGCAATTATTTATTTATTGCTGTGTAACAGTAAACACATTACAGTATGTGTAACACATTACAACATGTGTCCGTATGAGAGGGGTTATATTCCTGGTAATTACTTTTATAATAATTTTACAGGAAATTAGGAGGGAAGGGTTAATATAAATGCGGGGAATATGTAAGTCACATCATGGATAAAGTAACAAAAAAAGTGATACACTTTTAGTTCAAAACGGTAATGGAAATATATTGAGGATCACACAACAACTAATATAACCTATGTATATGGTGATTTAAGTATGAAGAAAATGTCCAATACAATAATAGCACCACCATAAATATACATATATGTATGTATGTACATATACTGTTTATTAATCACGAATAGTGTGGAGGTTAACTTTTTATTTACTTCAATAGTATTTGATTCTGTTTTGTTTTCAATCAAAAACATTCTACAATAACAGGATTTTGGTAATAACTCGAATGAATTTGAAACAGTCCACGAATTTTCTATACTGCGTAATTTCATGTAATATTATGGGAATGACATGTACAAAAGTGTTGCATACTTTGAGGCATATACAATTATGCTTAACTAATAAATTTTCATGATATTATGAAGAAAAAGCAGTGTTGCCGAATTTGACGATTTATCGTCATTTTGACGATTTTTTGGCCTAAAATTGAAAAATGACGATTTGACGATTTTATGGTCCAAAATGACGATTTTTCACGTAATCCCGAATTGCATGAAATAACACATGATAACTATATTTTGACCAGAATTTCACGAAAGTCTTTAAGGAAAGCAATATTCCAAACTCGGTTTCATGAGCTATTTTAATGTTTTTAAACAATTTCGAGACGGATTGGCTTTATTTAGGCACATATCTGGAATTGAGGTATTTTCATAGTTTTTGCCTCATCTTGGATTTACATCAGCTGAAAATTTTCATGTAGGATTTGTAATGAATGAGAATCTTCCTTTAAAATTTTTCGAGATATAATGCTTCCGACCCATGTCCTCTTTAATGAGAGTTTTTGTCGTTTTTCGACTGCCCATCAACCAAATGTACGTGTACCGACATACATGGACGGTCACAGTGTCAAGCAAGCGATGTTTGAGCTGGTGTAGAGTAAGCCGCAAAAATATTCAAGAAGGGAACAATTTCTTGAGATTTGTATGTAGCATAGATACTTTAAACGCGTTTTTCTCCAAATGGCATTTTTGAAGTCGGTGCCAACGATAGCTCGAAACCGAATTGACCGATCTTCACATGGTTTGGTGAGCTTATTAAATAAATAAAAGGCTTGCCATTAAGCGAGACAGTTTTTAAAAAAAAATTTCCCAGATTTTTTGACAAAAAAAACAGTCAATTTTTTTCGTTAAAATCGAAATTTTGACTTTGACAGTTAAATTTTTTTTATAAAAAAGTTTGTTAATATTCTGTTTCGCCTTAAGGCAAGATTAATAGGTTCTTAAAATGCTTACAAACATGTACGATAATCGACCCATCCGTTTTCGAGTCATCGTTGGCATCGCAAAACGCTTTTACAAAAAAGGGTCTCGCAGATAGCCATTTACCACAAGACTTTGCAATCTTTTTCAACAACGAATATACCAAAAGTAGTATAAGATGTGCTCTTTCTTTCTTGGTGAACGAACTTTCTAACAATTCAAGAAAATTAGTTTTTTTGGTCTGCCCAACTAGGGACAACCCTTTAAGTGAGATTGGGTTATATTTATTGCTGTGGGTTCTATATTTTATGTTGTCAGTCTCATTGACAAACCTATCGGCTAAAAAATCGCATTAAACGGTAACCAAACCTAGTTTTGGATCATGATGACGATTTTTTGACGATTTTCCAAATTTTGTTGACGATTTGACGATTTTTTTTGACGATTTCCGATCAAAAACTATCGGCAACTCTGCATGGCAGTCATAATACAGGGCGTCACTTCTAGATGTTATTGTGACACCTTTCCCAATTCATCGTATTTTTTGTACATCTGCCAGTGCGTAAACTTCACCGTCTCTATAAGGAGTCCAAACATTCCAGGTGCAGGATTTGGTTCGTGAAATATTTGAGGGGGTCGTCAACTTTAGAGGGATTTGTTTTTTCATATGTTGTTTTTCGAAGAGGCTTAATGACGGACCCAAATTTTTAAATTTTTCATATCCTTTAACGGATGTTAAAGGCAGTTCCCCAAGTGACACCATAGGGAGGTCAGTTTCCACATGAAATTAAAGAGGGACCCATATAAGTCCTGGGCATTGCCATGTTAAATCCGGTAAGATCTTTCATTCCCCTCCGTCACTCTTGGTCAACATATACTGTCGATATCAACATACCTGTCTGTACCTTACTCAATACAAAATACAATCTTCTATTAAACTTTCTCCTTCTACAGCTCAAGTTAAATCACAGTGAAGTTCTTAACAACAAAAATAATATTTATATGCACTATTGTTATTTTATTATTAAGAATATCACAACATTTCTGAAAGCAAGAAATAAATATGAACGAACGAGAAGGAATCAAAAACGAAATTTAACTTTAATGGAACAAAAGAAAAACGAAAAGACTCCCCAAAATATGAAAAAAAAAACAGAGAACAAATGAAATTACACCGAGTTCTAGGAAAATTCACGCTGTAGCTAGCTGAGGCAATCACAAAAACAAACCCCCGTACAAAACTTGAATGAACAAAAGTGAAAACTTCACCCATTTCGTGCACTACTGCACTGCACTCGCAGCAATCCCCAAAGTAGTTGCCAGTCAAAAACTTGAAACTTTTTCAGCGATTATGAAAGCAGAAGGAAGGAGCATTTGCCAGGATGCATTTTATCGTATGAGTTTTAATGGATGAAGTGAAAACAAAGAAGAAGGAAGCGAAATGAGAAATCTTAAAAACTGAACAAATTATAAATTAATAACAATACAAATAGACAACAAAAGACGAAGAAGAAGACGACGCAAAGAAGAAGAAGAAGACGATGCAAAGAATAACAACGCCACGGGTAAAGTGTCAGAAAATTAAATTGTCAGAAAGATTGCCACTACTGATTTGGAAAGGAGAAAGTTTCTTGTTCGAATGTCGTTTCTGAAGGGGATTTTTTTGTGGGGAATTTGTTAAAATTAATCTCATATTATTTTGATTTATTTCAGCAAAATTCGTGAAAACTGAATGGGTGTTTAATTAGTTTGTAACAACATACACATACATATGTATGTATACATGTCAAGGGAAGTTGGTTTGATGTCTCATTTGCATTGAATATTTACTTCCTTGAGGTAAAATTCCGGGTGACGTAGGGGATGGAAGATACCAAGCAACGGTCCTGACCGGTTTTAACATGGCAAAGCCCAGGATTTATCTTGGTCCCTCTTTCATCCCAAGTGGACACTGACCTCCCCGTGGTGTCACCTGGGGAACTGCCTTTAACACCCGTTAAAGGTAGTGAGCTAACATGTGCCGTGCGTTCACCCATAAGAACGTTAAAAACTTGGGTTTGGGCGTCGGGTTAGTAACCCTCCCCTAGAAAAAACAGCCTACTATGAAAAAACGAAAGAAAAGAAAAACAAACCCCTCTAAAGTTGACGAACCCCGCAAACGTTTTAAGGACCATGATCTGCGAATCTGCACCTGGAATGTTCGCACTCTTTATAGAGAAGGTGCAGTCTTCGCATTGGCAGACGTACTTGAAAAGTACAAGACCGATATTACTGCCATACAGGAAATACGATGGATTTGGAAAGGCGTCACAACAACACCTAAAGGTGACGCACTGTATTATAGCTGCCATGACGTAAAGCATGAGTTTGGTTGTGGATTCGTAGTTAGTCGGAGACTAAAACATCTGGTATCCAGCTTCACCCCAGTGAATGAAAGAATTGCTGCAATTCGAATAAAAGCTAAATTTTTCAACATCAGCTTTATTTGCGCTCATGCCCCCATTGAAGAAAAGGACGAACAGACCAAAGATATATTTTACGAGCGCTTAGAAGAAACATATGACCGTTGCCCTGCCCATGACATTAACATCATTCTAGGCGATTTTAATGCCAAAATTGGAAAGGAGAATATCTTTGGCCCAACAGTCGGGAAATTCAGTCTCCACAGTGAAACATCTGACAATGGTATGAGGCTGATAGACTTTGCAGCTGCAAAAAACATGGTAGTTAGCAGTACCAGATTTAATCATCTCGATATTCATAAGGGCACCTGGCTGTCTCCAGATCAGAAAACAAGAAACCAAATTGATCATGTTGTGATAGATGGAAGACATTCATCGCGGGTGTTGGATGTACGATCGTTCCGAGGCGCAAACATTGATTCGGACCACTACCTTGTTGCAGCAAAGGTACGCACCCGCTTAAACGTAGCAAACAAAGTATGAACAGACAAAACACGAAAGTTAGACATCGGTAAGCTGCAATCACAACAGATAAACAACAACATTGTTCCACAACATCCCATACGGGACAAGGGAGACTTCTCTCATATCAATGAGTGCACCCCGATTCATATTTAGCTCAATGATATGGGACCTACTGTTTATCGCCGAGTCCGAACGGCGTGTCTTAAGACACCACTTATGGAGAAGTTTTTCAAGGCTGAAATACTCAGGAAATGTCGCCAACATTACTGAGGGGTATTTTGCCACCGTTGAAAAATGTTTGATGTTGCCTGGCCGGGGAATCGAACCCCCGACCTTCTGCGTGCAAGGCGGGCGTGCATACCATTGCACCACGGTGGCACCCAATCACAACAGATAGCCACAGCATATTCCACTCAACTAGCCCAATTGCTTAATCAAAGCACTCCTCATCCCGATAACATATCAGCGCAATGGCAAAGCATTGCCCACTCCATGCAAACAGCCGCAAAATCCGTACTTGGATACCAGAGACCTCCACCAAGGAATCCATGGTGTGATGAGGAGTGTCGTGCTGCCACCGAAGAGAAAAATGCGGCATATAAGGCTACTTTACAATCCGTAGCAACGCGTAGCGCACGAGAGAGATACAGGGAGAAAAGGAGAGAGGAGAAACGTCTTTTCCGCAGGAAAAAGAGAGAGATGGAAAAGCGGGAGTGTGAAAAAATCGAGATGTACAGGAGCCAGAATGAAGTCCGAAAATTCTACCAAAGAGTCAAGCATCAAACTGATGGCTTTGGTACAGGCACATCCTCCTGTAGAGATCAGCAAGGTAATTTCGTAACTGATGCAGATAGTGTACTCAGGATATGGAAAGAACATTTTTCAAATCTGTTGGTATCCAATAGCAGCGAAGACGACGAAGATACCACAGTCCCAATCTCAGAAGATGGTATTGAATGTATACCGCCCAGCCAAGATGAGGTAAAGACAGTAATAAATCGGCTGAAGAATAATAAGGCAGCAGGAGCCGATGGCTTACCAGCCGAGCTGTTCAAAACCGGAGGCGACACGCTGATAAGGTGTATTCATCAGCTAGTTAGCACCATCTGGCAGGAAGAACGAGTACCCGACGATTGGAACCTGAGTATCCTGTGCCCCGTCCACAAGAAGGGAGATAAGACTGTATGCTCTAACTATAGGGGCATAAGTCTACTCCCTATTGCCTACAAGATCGTGTCAGGGATATTGTGCGAACGACTAAAGCCTATGGTCAACGAGATAATTGGACCATACTAATGCGGCTTTAGACCTGGCAAGTCCACCATTGACCAGATATTTACCCTGCGGCAAATCCTGGAGAAGACCCAAGAGATGCAGATCGACACCTACCACCTTTTTGTCGATTATAAAGCAGCCTTCGACAGCCCGCTGCGTTCAAAGGTATTCCAAGCCATGTCTGAATTTGGTATTCCCGCAAAGCTCATCCGGCTTTGTAAAATGACTTTAACTGACACGAGGTCCTCAGTTAAAATAGGAAAGAACCTCTCCGAAGAATTTGGTACCAAAAGAGGTTTCAGACAAGAAGACAGCATTTCGTGTGACCTCTTCAACATCCTGCTAGAAAAGGTTATACGAGAGGCAAACGCCAAAAGAAGTGGCACAATCTACACCAATAGTCACATGTTACTTGCTTATGCTGATGATATAGACATCATGGGCCGATCAGTAAAAGAAGTAACTGATACCTTTATAAAGGTCGAAGGAGAATCTGCTAAACGTGGGTCTGGCGGTAAACGGTGAGAAGACCAAGTTGATGGTGTCGACGCGCAATGCATCCATTGAGCTCGGACCGACTGTGGATGTTGGTCCCTATAATATTGAGGTAGTAAAAGACTTTGTCTACATCGGCACCTCCGTAAACACAACAAACGACATCAGTTGTGAAATAAAAAGAAGAATTGTATTGGCCAACAGATGCTACTTTGGTTTAAGTAAGCAGTTTAAAAACAAAGCCACATCTCGTCAAACAAAAATAACGCTCTACAAAACACTGATACTACCCGTGCTGATGTATGGCTCCGAAGCCTGGGTACTTGCGCAAGCAGACATGGTAGTGCTTGGTGTGTTTGAGAGAAAAATTCTTCGAAAGATATATGGACCAATCTGCGTTGACGGCGAATATCGACGTCGCATGAACCACGAGCTGTATCTGCTATACAACGACGTCAAAATAGTTAAACGTATCGAGATGCAGCGATTGCGTTGGCTAGGCCATATCATAAGAATGAGCGATGATGAACCCGCTAAAAAGGCGTATTAATACATGCCACATGGCGGTGCACGCAGAATTGGCAGGCCAAGGAATAGATGGCGCAAACAAGTGGATGATGAGATGAAAAGGCGCGGTATTCCAGAGTGCAAAGCAACAAATAGAGAGGAATGTAGATCTCTTCTTAGTTCGGCCTATAGAACAAATGTTCTGTAATGGGCCAGCTAAGTAAGTAAGTAAGTAAGAGGTAAAATTCCAAAAGCGGTATTAGCGGACACCGTTCTACATCTGCCCTGCACGCAGAAAATCGTAGTTCCATTATCCTTCAAAGGATCCCAGTAGGAAATTGAATCTGCGATGACCATTTCATCAACGAAAAATTTAAAAATTGTCTTTAAACAAGACGGTGTCACCAAATTTGTTACTCTTCCATGTGCAATGTGTGACATTCTGAACGAAAATGTGCCTTGGTACAAGTTAATGTTCATTCTATCGTCCGTGAAGACAACTTCAATGGATTGGAGGCAACTTTGAAGACACATAGCAGAAAACTTCCAACTGGGATAATATATTTTTTTACGGTGATTACACCTCTGCCGTTCAGACTCCACAAATAAGAAAGAGGTCCATACCTTTGGGGTAAACAAAGGATATAGCAACACTGTATAAACGAGATAAATCTTCCCATATTTCTTCCTCGATTTTTATGGGTAAATATTTATTTATTGCACCCTGTATAAAAATTGTTAATTCTTTATTAAGTAGGCATGGAAAAACCCACACTTTATAAAGTGCACTTTATATCTATTTATTCCAAAATACTTGAGAACATAACGTATTAAATGTTCCTTTCTAAACAACCACACACTAATTGTTTAGTATTTCAGTTAGAATGTTGCTACTCTGCTAACCCATTTTCAAAAACGCAGTATAAATTTTCCAAACCATCGACTGACAGCCATTCTAACATTCTACTTAAACGAGCAGTTGCGGTAGTGGTGTTGGTGGTATTTTGCTGGCATTCCACAAAGGGGCAACTCCATTTGCAATAAAATAAATGGCCCTGGCTAAGTGCTGGGCTGGTGTTGTCTTTCAACGAGGTTTCGCATTTTTTTGCTATCATCGGTCATGGAAGTACTTACCTTGTGCTTTGTTTGCGGTAACTAAAGTGAAACAATTTTTGTTTTTCGCCCGGAAATTTGTTGGTGTTATAATTTCGGTGTAGCTTTTCGTGGCTATCAATTCAATTGTATGTTGAAGTACAATTAAAAACATGAGTACTCGACGGCAGGCTAGAGAACGTGAAAATAACCGAAAATAAATGGCAATAAAAATGTGTAATCCGGTAATAAAATACAATTCTTGAATGAATGACCTCACATTTCACACCTGTGTGTGTATGTGCGTAACCTTTAAAATGCAATGAATGAATGAATAATATGAAATACTTCCTTTTATATAAGCGAATAATAGTTTCTTATTAAGAGGTGATTCCAAAGGGTTTATTTGATTGGAAATCCTAATTTCAGAGACGAGAAGACAATTTGGTATTCTGGAAGTAAAAACGTATTTTTTATGCTTTGGGCTTCTGTGGGAAGCATTCTCATTGAAGATTAGAGTTAGACTTGTTGAACAAGACAGATCGATCTTTTCATATGTAACCAGTAGGTAATCTTATACGCACCGAAAATGTTCTTAAAGAAAAGCGCTAGTCTTTCTAATACAAGCTTCTAATACAGACTGAAATTGAAATGATCTTCTATGGAGGACGAAATGTTTTCCGATAGAAGACTACAATTTTATAGAACACTAGAAATTAATATTAATTCATTTCTCGTTGGAGTCGAGCTTAATGACCTATGATTTTTGCAAGTGAAAAAGGAAAGTCGAAGACTCGAACCCACACATGTTTCGCCTTTGGTAGAAGCTCATCAGACATATCGGCTGTGACAGGGCTTGACAACACATTTTCATGTGTTTTTCACGGACGTGTGTTCAAACCTCAGCCTGGCTCAAGCCGATTTTTAAAAATTAAAGAGAACCGGAACATTCTCCGATATAACGTAGTAGCAGCAGGTCTTTTTGCAGAAGAGCCAAAGGTCTATTTAGAGAAGACCAACATATTCTTATAGAAGTCCCGAATATAATCTTAGAGAAAAAGATTGCAGTAGGTTTTCTTATTGAAGACTGCGAAGTCATCTTGTAACAGACATACAATTTTTCATGTGGAAGATCAGAAGGTACTCTGTAAAATACAAGAAGAAATTCTTTTGTAGAAGACAAGGAAGGCTTTTAATAAAAGAACAGAAAGTCTTTTTATAGACGACGAGGTAGCCTTCTATATGTAGATCGGAAAGTATTTCTCTATAGCCAGAAGAAATTCTAACAGATTTTCTTTAAAAACCCAGAGGTGTTCCTTATAAAAGACCAAAAGGCAAAAATAGAAGGCAAAAAATATTCTTATAGATAGGTATTTTTATAGAAGACCACAAGGTTCAAAAACATCGTAATGATGGCCAAATTACACAAACTCTTCCTATAAATGGCCGGAAAAATTTTTGTTCTTTTAGAAGAGCAAAATCTATTCTTATAGTTATCCAAAAAGTCATTTTCAAAAAGACAGGAATATCTTAAAGATAACCGAAATGTCCTATTACAATGTCTTCATACGGAAGACCACAATGTCTTCTTAGACAAGACGACAAACTCTTCTTATAGAAGACCACAAGGCACAGTGGTTCCGCCCGTGGACAACAATCGAAAAATTGATGGGGACAAATTTGATTGTAAATGAAATAAATATTCTCTAAACGCATGCAATTTTTAATATCCGGTATTATTTGTGACAATTTACAGTGGTAATATGCCATGTTAAGTCGACGAAGTTGTGATTTGTATGTGGTGCCTTGAAAAAGTAAAATACGTCCGCAAAGATAGGTAGGTTAGTAGGTTAGGTGCGAAATTATAAAAAATTTAAGAGGTAAATGTACATTTTCCAAAATTAAAATGATAGTCGATGGTATTGGTAATGTTTTTACGAAAAAAACCCAGATAGCATTTAGAAGACTGTTTTGTCAAAAATCACATTGAGGAGTCTTTTTAGAGTCCTTTTGGTGATCAAAAATTGATTAAGTCGCTTGTGTGATCAGAAAGGGACTCGAAAGTGACTCACTGTAATGATTAAAAAGAGTTCAATTTAAAATACAACAACAAATGTGTAGCAATCACAAATAAATCATTGAGGTGTTTAAAATGTGACAATTTTTTGTTATTTATTGTCACATTTTGATCATCTGGAAGATTGAAAAATGCTTAATCAAAAAAGGGTCATACAGGTGTTTGAAAAGTGATTATAATTATGTATACTCTGATCATATTTTGAACAGTTAGGTGATTAAAAACTGATTGCTTTGTTTTATTTTTATTTGGTTGTAAATAAAAAAATAAAATTCTCATATACACTTTCTACAAAATTTTGATATAAATGTAACGTATAATATTAAAGGTACAGACAAACACAACACAACAGGTTTTGCCAAGTGAAATGAAGAAGCAGTATACTAACCACCAAGCAACATAAAGGATAATTAAAAGACATAACAAAGCAGAAAAGACTATTAAACAAAGGAAAGAAACAAAGAAGAATAAAAAATAAAATTTTTTTAATTTATTTCGTCTAACAAAAAGACTCATAAATGACTCCCTAAAAACTCATAAATGATTATAAACATGACTCTAAAAAGACTAGAAAATGGGTCCGAAATTAATCAACAAAACACCAATAAATGATTGAAATACGACTCGAAAAAGACTCATTTGTGATTTGTTTAGAAGAGTCGCCTGAGGTTATGTTTTCCTACCGACAAAGGAGTCATTTATGATCAGAAAATGAGCTCATATTCTAGCTTTTTAATCGTGCAGTCGGATCAAAAAAGACTCGAATTTGATTAAAATTTTCAAAAAATGCTGACTGGGAACATGTTCAGAATTCGTTTTCTAACTTCCCTAAAATTAAATTCTTTGTAAAAGAGTTTTTCTAGTATTTTCAATATCATTCCTATTATTTACACGGTGCCCCTTAACCAAATTTAAATGGAGACGATGCAGTCAGTGCATTGTCCCAATTTGAACTTCTATATCTCAGAAACGGTAAAACCTACGAAAATATCATGAAGGTCAATCTTGTACAGAATTTTCACTGCTACAACATTTTCCTTAGTCCCATTTCCATAGTACTTGCGAGTTTCAAGCAAAATCGTGAAAACTTAAAAACTCTTTAAAAGTGTGAAGTTTGACCGCGATTTATTTAACAAGCCCTCCGGCGATTTTTTTTTTAGTTTTTTGATTTTTCTCATCTATGATCATTGCAGTTTCAGAATCCGCAAAAACTTCCCAGGTGTAATCTCCTTCCATTTAAATTTGGTTAAGGCGCACCGTGTTTAATGTTGAGTTTTACTAGTGTTGTGAGTATTTGAGTTATTTTGAGTATTTTTTTAAATACAGTGGAACGTCTCTAGCTTACGATGAAAAAAATTCCAGCTGCCCCTATCCGCCACCCGGCAAGTTATTCCCCTTATACCACACCTGTAAAATCGTCAAAATTCCGAAAATAGGGAGGTACGTTTATATGGGAGCTATAACTAATTTAATATACTGAGAACTCAAAATGCAAAATTTTAACCAAATCGGTTGAATAATTTAGCAAAAATAGTTCAGAATACCGAAAATCAGCCGGTACCTTTATATGGAGGCTATACCTAAATTTTTTTCGAGGAGGTATGTTGTTTACTCAGTACTCAAAATGCAAAATTCCAACCAAATCGTTTAGAAAATTTGTCTAAATTCTTCAAAATACCATAAATCGGGCGTCACCTTTATATGGTGGATATACCTAAATGTGGACCTACATCCACAAAAACTTTTTTCTTTTTTGTCACGTTATAAACCTATGTTTAGAACTATTTATGGCACTCATTTCCATACAAGTGGGACGACTGTGCAAGGTCTACTTATAGAAGACCGTAGATCTCCTTATAAAAACCAAAAAGTCTTCTCATAGACAGCTATCAGGTCTTGTCATGGTCTTCTTATAGAAGACTACAAGGTCTTCATAAAGAATACCACAACGTTTTCTCATAGAATATTATAAGACCTTCTCATAGATGACGATAAAGTCCTCATATAGAAGACCACCAAGTTTTTTTTTTATAGAAGACAACATCTCCTTATAAAAGATCAAAAACTCATAGACAACTATCAGGTCTCTTCCAGGTCTTCATATAGAATACCACAGGGCTTTCTCATAGAATATCACAAGGCATTCTCATAGAAGACGATAAAGTCCTCATATAGAAGACCACAAAGTTTTTTAATAGAAGTCAACACCACTTTCCTGTAGATAACCACGCTGTTTTCTCATAGAAAATCATAAGGTCTTCTTATAGAAGACTACAAGATCTTCATATATAGGAAAACACCAAATCTTCTTATAGAATACCATAAGGCCTTCTCATAGAACATCACAAGGCCTTCTCATAGAAAACGATAAAGTCCTCATATAGAAGACCACAAAGTCTTTTTAAGTAAGACCAAAAGTCTCATTATAGAAGACCACCAGGTCTTGATCGAATCGGCCTTAAAAACTTGTTCTTCTCCGATTGTTTGAATTTTTCCATTTTTCAATGCCGGCGTATCCAACTTAATTTATTTAAATTCATTTTTTAGGACCAAATCCTGATGTTCAAAGCTCTAAATGTCTTATCCATTCAAGTGCATGCTCCACTTTTCCAGATAAAGCGTGCTTACCAAGCACTCCTTCAGCATCGTTGTTAACGCGGGTTATGGTTCCTATTGGTCGTCGATGCTGTATTGTCATCCCCAAAAATTATCAGCATTTCTGTTGGATGAGCTTGTGCTACTTTCGAAACATTCAGGTAGTTCTGAACTGGATAGCGTGGACTTGTATTGGTCGATAGTATTAGCACCAGATGGGTTGCCTCCAGAGTAAGCAATGCGGGCTTTGCTCTAAATTTTCAATTTGTAGAGGTACTTTTCATATTTTAAATTAAAATGTTGGTGAAATCTATTGTAGGTCCGTAAAACTTTTGGTATTGAAAATTGTAGAGGTGGGCAAACTAGTTCCTAGTTCATTGCCAAAGTTCCATTTTACCACAAAATTTGGTGTAATTATTCCCTACACCACTATGTATAGGTATTATAAGTTGGTATTGGCCAAAAAGTTTGTTACGCATCGAAATAATGGTCGTAGACCCATACTTATATATACCAAGATTAATATCTTGACGAGCTGAGTCGATCTGGCTATGGGTGTCCTTCCCGCAGTCGATCTGTCCGTCTGTCCATCAAAACCTTGTAATCACGCTACAGGTCGCAATTTTGGTCGGATCGTTGCCAAATTTTGGGTATTGATGGGGCTGCCGCAGGGGAAGAAGCCTATTCATGGCGATGTTCGGGTAAAAAACTTATTTGAGTTTTCAACTTTTTTTCCAAGTGAATATCTCAGCTTCTATAAGGGGTATACCAAAAGCAAAACCTTTTTTTTTTTTTTTTTTTTTTTATTTATTAAGCTTTTTATACAAAGACAGCTTAACTAATACTACAACTAGTCTCTAATAACTAAAGTGACTAACTAGTAGTTCATATAGTGCAGGTATTAAAAACAGAAGTATTCAACTTAAAATTGGTTAATAAGTTAAATAAGGTTAATTATCATCATATAATTAGAGTATCAAATCGGGTAAGTAAATCATACGGTTTATATCTGCGGAGTCTTCTCCGCAGATTTGATGTGTGTAACAGCTTCGTTGCTTCAATATTTTCATGTTCTTGAAGTCTTGAGTAGTATTTTTCAGCATGCAGGCATATTTCTTCCTTGACAGTTTTCATTTTCAGGTCGCGATGCAAGTCGCTATTGCGGACATACCAAGGTGCGTTAACAGAATTTCTTAAAACTTTATTTTGAAAACGTTGGATTTTTTCCAGATGATTATCTTTAGCACAGCCCCAGAGCTGAATACCATAGAGCCAGACCGGTTTTAATGCTTGTTTGTATATCATTAATTTGTTGTCGGTTGAAAGGACTGCGTTTCTTCCCAACAGCCAATTTAAACTGCGGTATTTAATATTCAATTCTTCCCGCTTATTGTTGATGTGTTCCTTCCAGCTGAGTTTTGAATCTAGGGTTATCCCTAAATATTTAGCTGAGGATTCATGTGGAACCTCATTGGTATTTATATACAATGGTTTGTGTTGTATCGGCCTTGTCGAAAAGTCAACGTGAACAGATTTATTGCTATTTAGTTTTAGGCCCCATTTATCGGTCCATTGGACTACATTATTTAGCGCCGATTGGAGTTTTTTTGTTGATTCGGTGGAATTTCGACCAGTTGACATTAGCACCGTGTCATCCGCGAAAGTTCCAATGAAACAATTATCGTGTAAAGGCATATCATAGGTGTATATGAGGTAGAGAAGGGGTCCCAGAATACTGCCCTGTGGGACACCGGATTTTATTGGATATAATTTTGTAAAATCATTGTCGTATCTGACTCTGAAATATCTATCGTCCAGGTAAGATGATAAGATGTCGACGTACTTCTGCGGTAGTAAAGTTTTAATTTTTTCAATAAGTTCGCTATGCCATACCCCGTCGAAAGCTTGGGAAATGTCCAGAAAGACGGCGGTACATACCTGCTTGTTTTCAAATGCATTTTCTATTGTGTGAACAACTCTGTGTACTTGCTCAACTGTTGAGTGTTTTTTCCGGAATCCAAATTGGTGGTCCGGTATGATTCGCTTTGAAGTCACAATGGTTTCAAGGCGTTTGCAAAGTAATTTTTCAAATAACTTTCCAATTAGAGGTAGTAAAGATATTGGTCTGTATGATTTGATTGCGTTTGGGGGTTTACCAGGTTTGTGTATCATTATTATCTCAGCAACTTTCCAGTAACTGGGGACGTATCTAAGTTTGAAAGCAGCATTCATTATAAAATACAACTTTGCGATGCCGTGGTAAGGTAGGTGCTTAAGAACATCTCCTCTTATTAAGTCAAACCCAGGGGTCTTTTTGTTATCGAGATTTTTTACTGAGTTACAGATTTCTTTGAATGTAATTCTTTCGAATTCAGTGTCATTATTGTATTCTTGACACGTTTGTGGTGTATTAATGATTTCCCTGTCTTCAGTAGAGGTTATCGGATTACTTGAAACGCTAGAAAATTGTTTTTGTAGATATTCTGCAAATGTATTAGCCTTTTCTGCACTACTCTTTGCCCATTGGCCGTTTTCTTGTAAAATAGGAACCTTTTGAGATATTGGCTTGTTCTTTTGCTTTACTGCTTTCCACAAGGAATAGTTGGTTTTACTGTCGTAGGTAAGATTGGAAAGATAATTGTTGAGATTTTGCTCATTGTGCCTCTTTATTTCTCTGCTTAATCTTTGAGTGATGTTGTTCAGGGATCTCTTATGCTCTGGCGATCGAGAGTGTTGCCATTTCTTACGCATCTTTCGTTTATTTTTCACTAACTCCCTAATGTGGTTTGGGTACGATGGTGTAGTTTTAGGTTCCTTCTGTGGAGGCGTGCTATCCCAGGCTGCTTGTTGAATGATGTTTGTAAACGAATTTACTTCTTTTTCTATATCCTCTTCGGTCTCTATATATTCATATTTGATTGACTCATTGATTAAGATTTTAAATTTACACCAATCTGTTCTTCTGTTAGTTAGTCCAGAACTTGGATAATACATTGAGGGCTGCTGATTGAGATATGTTAGGTAGATAGGTGAGTGGTCAGAGGTGGGACCATACCCATCATGCACTGAAATCCTGTTTGTATTAATTTTACACGTGACAAAGAAGTCTATAAGATCAGGGGTTTTAGCTGCATCAGATGGCCAATAAGTAGGCGTTCCTGTTGATAGAACTTGGCACCCTTTGCTTTTTATTGCCTTGTATAATTCTCTTCCTTTGCTTGTTGTTAATCTGGAGCCCCATGTAGTATGTTTGGCATTGAAATCCCCACCCATAATGAATCTATGGTTGTGAGAGGTTATTAGGTTCTCGTATTGGTCTTGTTTAATATTGTGGCGTGGTGGACTATATACTGATGTAACCGACAGCGGCATACCGTTTTCAACTATGGTTATGGTGGTGGCTTGAAATTCCTCTAAACTGATTATGTTTTCTCTCCAATGTTCAATAGATTTTCTGATGATCACTGCACTACCTCCACGAGCGTTATTACTGGGGTGAATTGAGTGATATGTATCGTAATTTTTGAAGTGAATATAGGAATGTTTTACAAAATGAGTTTCACTGATAAGACATATATCAATATTTTCTTCTTCCATAATCAGGGAGAGTTCATCTTTGTGCTTGAGGAGGCCATTTGCGTTCCATTGCATTATTTTTAAACTTTTAATCATTGATACAACTAAAGAAACTCTCTTCCAGCAAGCAAAACCTGACAAGGAATTTTGAGGGTATTAGTTCCATTTCACCACCGAATTTGTTGTCATTTGAAATTTTGTGTATGAAAACATTTTCACAAATAACTGCCTATATAGGTCCACTTTGGTCTTACAATTGTTCCTAGAAGTCAACAAATTTCTTCACCAAAATTGGTAAACATGCATGGACCTATCACGTTTCGCTATACCCTTCATATAATGGTACTCCCCCATTTCAGATATTTTCACGCATTTATCTACATTTTCGGCTTAAATGGACTGTAATTTGTCATGTATGGCTTTCAGTGTTTAAAAACTTCTCCATCAAAAATTGTGGACATAGGTCCATGTTTTGATATATCCGCCATAGAAGGGTACCTACCCACGTTCCGTATTTTTAAGGTTTTAGCCTCATTATCTCATCGAAATAGCTGAAATTTGGTATTTAGTTTTCGCTTGGGTTACAAAACTTTTCTTCAGAAATTTGTCGGTGAATTTCAACGTTTTGATATAGGCCCTCATAGAGCATTACCTTCCAATAGTGGGAATTTGTAAGATTTTACCTACATTATTCTCATACACATTTAGTTTCCATGGGAACTATTACATAATTCTGAATTACTGGTATTTTATCACGTTTTAGTATAGCCCTGTTGAACGGTACCGGCCGATTTTCGCCTGAAATCTGGTTCCAATATTATTTATATTACAGCCCTATCAAATGAGACCAATAGTTTCCCTTCCTATTTAAGTAGGCAATTTTTGTTTTTTAACCCATTTCGTACTTGATGTTCGATTTTTCAACAAAAAAATATTTATGGATGAAAAAATAAAAAAAAATAAAAAATAAAAAATAAAAAAAAAATAAAATTTTAAACAAGTTTTAGTATATATATTAAGTCTCATCTGACAGCAAATAAAAAAAATTTTTCTTGGAAACTCCCCCTCCCCCTGGATTTTTAAAACTTATATTTTTTGGATGGGTTCCACCGTGGTGCAATGGTATGCACACCCGCCTTGCACGCAGAAGGTCAGTGGTTCGATTCCCCTGCCAGGTAACATCAAACATTTTTCAACGGTGGCAAAGTACCCCTCAGTAATGTTGGCGACATTTCCTGAGTATATCAGCCTTGAAAAACTTCTCTACAAGTGGTGTCTTAAGGCACGCCGTTCGGACTCGGCGATAAACAGTAGGTCCCATATCATTGAGCTAATATGAATCGGGGTGCACTCATTGCAACCGTTTCACAAAATATAAAGAACACGATTTACATGCGCAAGCGCGACTTTACATATGCGCAATGTTGACTGTTCGAAATTTCGAACACTGGTACTTATCCTATATGTCAGTGGCTATATCAAAACGTGGAAATGTACTGACAAATTAGGGGAAAAGTTATTATATCCCCATAGAAGAATACTAGATACTAGATTTCTGCCATTTCTGTAGGATAGTACGGCTAAAATCTTGAAAACCCCTAAAATCGTGAGGTTCCGGTCTACTGAGGCTATATAAAACATGGACCAGTGCTGGCAAATTTATAGAGGAATGTTTAGCAGCCCCAAAGAAGACTAAATATGTATTAAATTACAACCATTTCTGTAGGGTAATGCAGCTAAATCCCTGAAAATCCCCGAAAATCGGGCGGTACCGTTCTATGGGGGTAAACCAAAACGTGGGCCAGTACTGACACATTTCTGAAGAAAAGTTTTGTAGAAGACTCAATACCGCTCTTCAACCATTTCGTCATTCAAAAATTATAAAATAAATCAATGAAACAGCAAATAATCATTTTTTTGTTACTTCAAAACATATTGGATAAGCGCCAGTGTTCAAAATTTCGAACACCATTTTCCGGAAAAAAATCGGAAAATTTTCTTCAGTAGATTTTTGACATTAGCGAGACGAAATGGGTTAATTTTTTTATTTTTAGTTCTCTAAATTTTACATCGAAACATGGGTGCCACCGTGTTGCAATGGTAAGCACGCCCGCCTTGTAAAAGATCGTGGGTTCGATTCCCAGGCCAGGCAACATCAAATTTTCAACGGTGGCAAAATAACCCTCAGTAATGTTGGCGACATTTCCTGAGTATTTCAGCCATGTAAAACTTCTCTGCATGTGGTGTCTTAAGACACACCGTTGGACTCGGCGATAAACAGCAGGTTCCATATCATTGAGCTAATATGAATTGGGGGTACTCATTGATATGAGAGCAGTCTCCCTTGTTCCGCGTGGGATGTTTGTGGAACAATCATCGAAACATATCAGGATTTATCGCTAATATGTCGCATATCATTCAAGTACTGTTTTGGAACCACTAAAAGTGACTTCTCGTATCGCTCTACTTAAGATATAAATCAGAGTTTATAGCAAATACTCGTAACAAAAAGTTATTACCTTTTTCAGAGCCTTTTATGCTGGCGTTAACAGCATTCAAGTCATTATCAACAATAACAGCAACAACACAATAAACAAATTAGTGAATTGAGACTGAATAGTTAGTGGGTGGTTGGGGCTTTTATTTTGTTTTGGGAATTCGGAAGCGAAGATAATGTGCTGGCAGAATGAAATAAAATTAAAACATATTATCACTTCGAATTGCATAGCAAACATTCCGCCATAGACATTTAATCAACATTCAAGGTCTCCTTGCAATTTACTCAACAGCTGCTCTACTTGAACAGAATGCTGCAGTACCTACCACCAATGAATCGCGCGTTCATGGCAAAATTGATATCATTTGGTAATTGTATAGCCACCATCAGCAACAGCTTATATTTTTGCGGAAGGGGAGCGAAAGAGTAACGAGGAGCTGTGACAGCAAAAGAAAAGCTGTCTAATTAACTTTTTGTGTCTGTTGTGTGACAACAATACAATGTTGCTCAGATATTTACTTCAACGCTTAAGTATCTTATCTAAGAGAACAAGCCCGCACACACACACACACCAAACCACTTGTCACACCATTTCCTCCATTCGCATTAACGTCTAACCACAATACAATGACACACACACCCACACATCTTTATGAAGCATAACATTCAAATGTTTTCATTAACTGAGCATTCCCATTGAGTGAGTCCTTGCTGAATGAATCCTTTTTGATGTTTGTTTTGTGTTACTTTTAATGTAGTTTACAGTATTGTTCTGTTGCTTCATTTGTTTTATTGAAGTTAAGTACAATCGTTAAAAGCCCGCCGAAAGGAACGAACGAACGAATAATGTGGTTAGTGGATGAGTTGAAGGGTAAAATTGGATTTGCTGAGTGAATGGAAAGGAAAGAGGTAGATGATTTGAAATGAAGAAATTACGCAAAAGGTATGCTAAGTAGTTTATCAATGTTAAGCAGATGAATGGTGTCCACAGGTGTTCGTGAAGGTGATGGTTTTGGCAATTAGTGTAGGGTAGCACTTTTGTGTTCGAAGAGTCGAATAACTTGGGAACACAGGCTTTTGTGAAGCGTGACAATGTTTGCCTTCCTAATGTTTATAAATAACAAGTAAGAAAGTATCAGTCAGCTGTACCGGCTGAGATATACCAGCAGCCTCGGACCTACAGGGGTTTTTTGAGTTTTTGGTCAAATTTCTCAGAAATTTCACCTTTTTGACTAACCAACAATTTAAAAACGATCCGAGACGGGTTCCTTATCTGAACTCTTTCTAAACTTTGTGTGAGAGGTATCGATTTCTCCCTTATCTTAATTGTACTACCCAGTTTAGTTGGTACCGGCAGACTTTTTTTGGGGATTTTTGGCCATTATCTCAGGAAGTATGGACTTGCCAAAAAAAAAAAAAAAAAAAAAAAAAAAAATGCGACATCGTAACAAGCCCCGCAAGAAAAAGTTTTTAGAAAAATTTCAAAACGATCCGAGATGACCTTTTCCCAAATTTTGTGTGGGAGGTACTTGAAGAACGGCACCAATATAGTCCATATTCCAACCTTATGCATGGCGAGCTGAAATAATACGGTGTGCAAAGGTTTGATCAATCAGAATCTCCCTGCGAGAGTTATCTTGCGGACTTGCAATTTAAGTTGATGGTGTCAAGGTTTTTTATCTCAGGAAGTATGGACTTTCCCCCGAACAAAATTACTGTCGTAAAGAAGACGGCATGGACAACTTGATGAAAAAATGTCAAAACGATCCGAGAGGTGGTCTTTAACAGCGTTGCGATGTTTACAACGTACTGAGGAATAGGATCGTACCAGAAGTGGAGGTAAGGGATTGGCTTTCCTATTGCACAAGTCTGTTCAATGAAACCCTATGTCGCTTCTGCCTGTATCTAATGACCCGTTGTGCATGGAATTCATAACTTATATATCCCGCCGATAAATAGCTGTAGTCCTGGTTATATGCCCAACCTCAGCCCCCTTTAGGAAGGTCAGAAGCCGTCTATTCTTAGGGGACTTTGAGTGCATAACGTAATAAGGTAATAAGTTAATGACCTGTGGGATATACTGTTGGTTGAGCAAATTGAGAGCTCTACGTTTTGCACAATCAATTAGGATGCCACTACCAGAATTAGTGGAGAGTGTCACAGTTCACCAGATATAACCATCGTGTCGCCTGGTCTGAAAAACGTCACCTGACGTCGTGCTTCGTCGAGCCGACCCCAGTGAACCCAGACTCTGGGAACTGACACTGAAAGTTACCAGGTTGTTCAGTAACTACAACGGCTACATCATCTGAAGAGTTGCAATATTGAAGCAGGAATAAGTGAATTGTGGGTAACGGTTAAGTCACTCGCGAAACCTGGACAGAAGGAAGAAAGGACCTCATTAGATCTCTTCCTACCGAGGAGAAACTACGGAAAGATGAGATTGCAAATGCCATCAGGAACACTAAGTCATCCAACGCATCGGGCCCTGATGGTATCTGCTAGATGCTGGTTGCTGCTAATGCCGGGAGTGGAGAATCTCATTAAAGTTTTCAACCTGTCGCTTACTACACTCATCGTTCCCAAAGTCTGCAAAATGGTAAGGGTGATCCCGCTACTTAAGTCAGACAAGCAAAGGTTAATCGTACAGACCCATTTTGCATTTGTCGCCCGTAACAAAGACCGTTGAGGCCTTAGTCATCCCCAGAGTCAAATATAACTATCCAGTTGCCGATCATCAGCACGGATTCCATAAGCAGCACAGCTCGACAGCAGCGCTGCACGCCATCTCCACGCATATTTGTCTAGGACACAACCAGAGAAGGCCGTGTGATAGAACAGTCCAGGAACAAGAAGTCCAAACCCCGTAGAGTGAAGCAGGGAGTTCTCCAAGGTGGGGTGATATCCCCACATCGTAAAGTATGCGGATGATTGTACGATTTTGGCTGATGTCATTTGCGAAAGGCTGAATTCATATTTGACTGATCTTAGCACCTTTTTCCACGCGAGGAATATGTAAATATCCGCCATTAAATTTACAGTCACTCTGTCTACCACATGAATGGCAGAGGTGAGAACAGGGTTGAATGTTTTGGTCGATGGTAGCAGAATTCTGACCATAAACAGGATGTTAATGTCGTTGGCGCATGCCACAGCTATCTGCGATGTACAAGATCCTCAAGTCCCTAGCTGTTAGAATTTGGGGTGTGTATATAAGGAAACCTTGTTGGCCACATATAATGCGATAGGTCGGCCACCTTGAGAACTGCAACAGGGTGCCTCCTCACGTCTGTCATGTCTCCTCAAAGATTCTTCCAGTACAGCAACACAATGCCATGCTATATTGAACCACGTACCATATAATGGTAGCTCCCGATTTAAGATATTTTGTGCATTTGAGGTAAATTTTTTTACCGAACTAGCTTTAATTTCACATTTGAGGTTTTTCGTGGCTCCGAAAACAAACCACCAACAAATTTTCAACATATGTGCATGTTTTGGAATAGCCCCCATATAACGGTTCCCCCGATTTTCGGCATTTTAGTTGAAATGTTTAACCGATCTTGCTGAAATGTGACACTTTATGTTTTCTGTGGTCACGAAACTTCTTCAGTAAAAATCGTTATCATATGTCCATGTTTTGGTAAAGCCCCCATATAACGGTACCTTCCGAATTTCGATATTTTAAGGTTTTTAACTACAATTTTTATTAGAACTTGCTATATTTTGACATCTCAGGTTCCCAGTGTCCAGGAATTTTCTTCACTTACAATCGTCAACATAGGTCCATGTTTTGGTATAGCTCCCATATAACAGTACCTCCCGATTTTCGGTATTTTGAGGTTTTTAGCTAAATTTTTTAACCGAACTAGCTGTAAGTTGTCAGCATAGGTTCTTGTTTTAGTATAGTCCCCATATAACGGTACCTCCCGATTTTCGGTTTTTTTGAGGAATTCAGCTACAATTTTTAACCGAACTATCTGTAATTTAACATTTGAGGTTCTCAGTGGCCACGAAAGTTCTCCACCAAAAATCGTTAACATTGGTCCATGTTTTGGTATAGCCTCCATATAACTGTACCTCCCGATTTTCGGTATTTTGAGGTTTTTAACTACAATTTTTATCTGAACTAGCTGTAAATTGACATTTCAGGTTCTCAGTGGCCACGAAAATTCTTCACTAAAAATTGTCAGCATAGGTTCTTGTTTTAGTATAGTCCCCATATAACGGTACTTTCCGATTTTCGGTTTTAATTTGACATTTGTTGCTTTCAGTGGTCACGAAACTTCTTCACATTGGCCCACGTTTTGGTATTGCTCCCATATAACGGTACCTTCCGATTTTCGATATTTTGATACTTGGTCTTAGCTAAATTGTTTGACGGAACTACCGGTTATTTGGCGTTTGAGGTTCCCTACAGTTATAAAACCTTTCCACCAAAAATTGTAAAGTTAGGTCGACACTTTGATATAGCTCCGTAGGTGGTACCTTTCACCTGGCTGAACACATTTTTATACCCTCAGCATTTATGCTAACGAGGGCATATACATTTTCATACGAGCAAAATGTGCCTCATCGAAATAATGGTTTTAGATACTAAGTATGTTTGGACGAAATCCGTTTCAGACAATTTGGAGTTGATTTAGCCATGTCCGTCCGTCTGTCTGGCTGGCTGGAGCGCACGATAACTCTCGAATGGATCAACCGATTCGGTCCAAAATTTAGCTTTCGTAATATTTTGTCCAAACTTAGTTTAAGTTCGAAGATGGGCGCTATCGGTCCACTCCTTCCGGTAACTCCCCCACAAAAGTTCAAAAATGTTCGGAAAATTTGTGCGTACCATAACTCTTAAAGGGATAAAACGATTTGATCCAAACTTTGCACATCGTCATATTTCTAGCAGACTCAGATGAGGTTCCAATATGGGCTCAATTGGTCCACTCCTTCGCGTACCTCCCATACAAAATGTCGGATAAGTTCAGATTAGGACCTTCTCTCGAATCGCCTTCATTTTTGTTGCAACAACTTGTATTCACTGCCCCCCATACGACGGTACAAATTTTATCAGGGGCAATTCTATACATACTGAGAAAATAGCCTGAAAGGTGCAAAAAAACCCCTACGATACAGTGTGTAGTGGTTGGAGCGCAAGATAAATCTCGAACGGATTTGCCGATTCAGTCCAAATTTTGGCCTTCGTAATATTTTGTCCAAACATAGTTTTAGTTCGAAGATAAGCCATATCGGTTTACTCCTTCAGGTACCTCCCCCACAAATGTTTGGACAATTTGTGAGCACAATAACTCTTGAAGGGAGTGGCCGATTTGGTCCATACTTTACACATCCAAATATATCTACCAGATATAGATCAGGTTCGAAAATAGGTCTTATTTGTCCACTCCTTTGGGTACCTATCACACAAAATTTCGGATAAGTTCACTTTAAGACCTGCCTCCGAATCGCTTTGATTTTTGTTGATGCAACTTGCATTTGCTGCCTCAATTACGACGCTAAAAGTTTTTTTAAGGGGCAAGTCCATACTTCTTGAGAAAACAGCCCGAAAGTTGTAAAAACCCCTATGACACCATATTTAGTGGCTGGAGAGTACGATAACTCTCGAACTTATCAACCGATTTGATCCAAAATAGGGTCTTCGTCATATGTTGGTCAAACTTCAGTTTCAGTTCGAAGATGGGGAATACCGATACTTCCTACAACATCTAAAAAGTGTCACTAAAATGGTTTGCACTATGTCTCCTCACGGGTCAACCAATTTCGTCCAAACTTTGGATCTCCTAACATTTTGTCGAAATTTAGTTAAACTTCTAAAATGGTCATATCGGTCCTCTCCTTAGGGTACCTCCCCGACAAATGTTCAACATTTGTGTCCATGTGCAGTTTAGGGTATGTTCGAAAATCCTTTGGAAATGCATACCGATGCTGTTCGATATTATGTTTTCCGTGGACAAGTCCATGCTTCCTGGCATACTGGTAAAAAAGTTATACGATGACCACTGAAATGACTTGTGGGCGCGATATCTATCGAAAATATATGACTCCCAAAAATAGATCCACTTAGATAATGGACAATGTCGGCCAATTCCTTTTTGTACCTCCTCCGCAACACTTTTGAACTTTAATCCTAATCCACATTTTTGTCGGTAAGTTCATATGTCCAAAAAGTGTTTCAATTCACATGGACTGAGGGTATATCTCTGTCGGCAAAGCCGACTGATATTTTTTTACTTGTTTAGATTAGTTTAGATACTATAGCTATTTGGGGCAATTTAGGCATTTGGTCAAAAATTGTTGCACCTAAAATTATGAAAGGAAACTAATTATTCCATTTTAATTAAGACTGTGTTATGGTGGAGGGTATACAAGTTCAGCCCGGTCGAACTTAACGAGTTTTTACTTGTTTTGGTTTACACAACTTCAATATGATATAAATTGGGAATAGTCGGCTATGAAAAAAATTGGTATTTTCATTGGATTTCCGAATAATTACAAAATGTATTTCTTCCTCCTCCTGTTTCATCCATAACATTCCACATTGTATTTTAATAAACAACCTTGGTGTTTGAAAAGTTTCATTACGACATTGCCAGAGCAAAAGTTTTTCCAATAATTTTCCCCTGGGCTATTTTCATTATCGAAATCATTACCATGTACTGACTAAATGAATGATTATTTTTGTGGTAAACCAACAAAATAAATGAAAAGATAAAAAGTGGAGCAGCAAATTCCATTGTGCATTATAAGTTTTCATTTGTGTTTGTTTGTATTTTAGCCCACAGCAAATGCTTTTAGAATTCCATTGAGCTTTTGAGTACTTTTTTCATGCTCATTCCCTAGAAATAGTACATCAGCATCATTATTCGTTTGTACTTACCTCCCAAATCAAACGAAAATCCTGTTGTTCAACTCGTAACAATTCGCAGGTGGTTTTTGTGACCACAGTACTGTCGCGTGGTAAATCGTGTAGTATTGATTCGCCAAATGTTGCTCCAACGCCCAGATTACACAATGTCACTGGCGACTGTAGAAGAAACGAAACAGAGAGAATGGAAGAACGAAATGAGTAATACGTACATTAGAAGGGTATTGAACTGAAGGTTTTACAAAAATAAAATAAAACTAATTTTCAAAAGCATTGGCATTCCAGGTTAACTTTATTTGCCTGCGGCAGTTGGACGAACAGTTTCAAAGAGTTCTTTGGAAACAAACAAAATGTGAACTTATTTTGTTTAATTAAAAGAACAAAACTTTAAAATACTTTTGCATTTTAGATAAGAAACAAAAATTGATTAGGGGAATTTTTCTTACTTTTGACATATTTCCAATGTTTAAAATAATTTACCTGGAAGCTATGTACAATATAAATATTTTTTTCCAATGAATTTTTCGACATTTCACAACTTTGAAACCTTAAATAATTCACACACTTCTGGTTTACGCTGCATAATGTATGAAAAATTTGCATTGATTCCTCATTGCTCCTCCGAGAAAGGCAATATATTCTTCGTTTGTTTGTTTGTTTTCAAGTAGTCACTTTTTAATTTCATTTTTATTATTCGTGTGTTTTTATTGCTTTTTTCCTTATACGCACTCGGAAATCTTCTTAACGATCAACGATGGAAAACCATAAAAATCGCATGGAAATTTACTTTTCCCCTTTTGCATTTTTTCACACAAACAAATAAACCAAATGGGATTTTTATGTTGTTCTGGTTGATGTGAATGAATCAGCCATAAAATGCATTTCATTTCATTTCACTTTGAGAGGTATTCATTCATTCGCAGGTTTGAAGTAAACACAGAAACCTGGATAAAGCAAGGACATTGCTTTAAAACAGATTGAAATATTAAAATTGAGAAAGTGGGAAAAATTCCTTTTGAAATAAATTGAGCAAGGATGCGGGACACTTTGGAACTCTTATCTACAGAACTATGGAGTTCCGCAAGAAAAAATATACTTTTGTAGCCATCATCACAGGGTCTACCCGCTATTAAAATTTCAACACGATTTAGGAAGTGGTCTCAAAATTAATTTAAACAAACAAATACAACAAATAAAATATATTGATTTTGTATCACACGTTTGCTTCAAAATACGCAGCATTTGTACATACCGTAATGTGGGGCTATATCAAAATACTGACATCTACCTGAAATTTTTTGTAATCAAACTTTTGATTCATAGAGAACTCGAAATATTATATTACGTTAAACTAAGTTTGGAAGAAAATTTTGAAAAAGTTTGAGAGTTATCCTTGCATGAAAGTCATTTTAGTATGTGCCTGCAGGTGTTTTTTGAGCTTTTGGGCCATTATCTCAGGAAGTATAGACTTACTCCGGAAAAAATTTTACCCTTGTAATACGCGCAAATAACCTTAGGCAAAAAAATGTCAAAATGATCCGAGACGAGTCCTCGAACTGCACTTTTCCCAAATTTTGTGCGGGAAGTAGCTGAAAACGGGACCGCTACATGACGGGATGATATAATACGATCTGCAAAGTTTTGTCTAATCAGAAACTCCCTGCGAGAGTTATTTAGTGGATGTGCCATTTTAGTTTTATCGTCTGGGTTTCTTGGAGCTTTTAGGCCATTATCATAAGAAGTATGGACTTGCCCCTGAACAAGTAAAAAATTATCAGTCGGCTTTGTCGACAGAGATATACCTTCAGCCTGTGTGAAGTAAAGCACTCTCTTTCTAAAAACGTATGTATTTAGGGGGTTTTCAGAATTTTGGACTTGCCGACAAAAATATGGATTTGGACTAAAGCTCAAAAGATTTGCGGGGGAGGTACCTAAAGGAAGGGACTGACAGTCAATTTTGGAAGTGGGTCTTATTTTGGGAGTAATTCCTCTCGATAAATATCGCGCCCACCAGTCATTTCAGTTGGTCACCTTTTAACTTAGACCCACGAAAACATATTTACCTTACGGTAAAAATATCCAAAGGATCCTTGAACAGACTCTTAAACGCCCTTAAATTAAAATGTTGAACATTTGTGTGGTTGGTACCCCAAGCAGTCGACCGATAGGTCCCACTTTTAAACATAAACTAACTTTGGACGTAATATTTCGCGATTAAAAGTTTGGACCAACCACTGCACTTGGTGGCCGTTTTCTATAACTTACTGGTCATTTTTTCAAGAAGTGTCGACTTTCCACTCAAAAAACTTGTACCATCGTAATAGGGACCTTGGGTGCAACTTATTGCAAGTACACGATTCGAGAGGAGGTCCCAAACTACACTTTTCCAAAATTTTGTATGGGAGGAACCCGAAGGCGTTTACATATATATTCCATATTGGAACTTGATCTATGTCTCATAGAAATATCACGATGTGCAAAGTATGGACCAAATTTGGAACGAAGTGGTTTGTTTATTCGTTAATAGTTATCGTGCTGCATCCACTACACATGGTGCCTTTCTCGCTTTAGGGTAATTTTGTCAGCAAGTATGGATCGGCCCCTGAAAAAAACATGTATCGTCGTAATACAAGTTGATGCAAAGCGATTCGAGAGGATGTCTTAAACTGCACTATTCCGAAATTTTGTGTGGGAGGTACCCAAAGGAGTGGACCGATATAGTCAATATTCGAACTTGATCTATAGCTGGTAGAAATATTACGATGTGCAAAGTATGCACCAAATCGGTTAGTCCCTTCGAGAGTTATTGTGCGCACCATTTTTCCGATTAATTTTGAACTTTTGTGGGGGAGGCATCTGAAGGAGTGGACCGATATGGCTTATTTTCGAATTTAAACTATGTTTGGACAAAATATTACGAAGACTAAATTTTGGACCAAATCGATTCATCCATCCATCCACTCCGTCCTGATGGTGGCAGCAAATACAAGTTGTTACAACAAAAATCAAAACGATTCGAGAGGAGGTCTTAAACTGCACTTTTCCGAAGGAGTGGACCTATATTCGAACTTGATCTATATCTGGTAGAAATATTCCGATGTGCAAAGTATGGACCAAATCGGTTAGTCCCTTCGAGAGTTTTTTCCGAACATGTTTAAACTTTTGTGGGGGAGATACCTGAATGAGTGGAGGGATAAGGCTCATCTTCGAACTTAAACTAAGCTTGGACAAAATATTACGAAGTCCAACTTTTGGACTGAATCGACTGATCCGTTTGAGAGTAATCGTTCGTTCTTAAAGACAACAATCCTACCTACCTAACAAAAAATGCAGAAAATCGATTCCTGAACCACTGTGCGACGCCAAGATCGTGCAATCATCCCTACAACCATATCACAGGATAGGCACAGGTTAAACAATGTCGGAGATATCACCCCACCTTGAGAAACTCCCTTCATCCCTCTACGACGCTTGGACATGTTGTTCCTGAATTCCACATACGACTGGCGTGCACACTAGGGTGGGGCGATTTGAACACCACCAGGGGCGCCTGGATATTCTTATTATTGGGATTGTACTGAGCAAAAAAGTCCACTAGACCATATGTCAACGGTGAAAATCGAGCCCCCGGATTTTGACTTGAAGTTTTTGTTCAAGGTTTTTTGGATATTTTGGCATATATATACAGCCAAACCACTGAGATTTTCGATCCAATACAAAGACCAAAATAGTAGCCAAGAAAATAATTAAGAACTCTCTAGTACATAGCAAAAGCATTGGAACGCTCCTTCAGGCAGTTATGGCCCCGAGAATGTGCACATTTTTCGGAAAATATCGATAAATTACTCAGAGCTACAAAATTTGACTCAAAGTCAGTGGGTGGAAATTTCTTTTGGAGATGAAAGCTCTTGGTGAGTGTACTAAGAACGCAAAAGGAAATTTTCAGGATAGGTCAAGTTTCTGAGCTATGGTTTGGCCAAAATATCCTTGAAAAAATTTTATGTCAAAATCCGGGGGCTCGAATTTCACCGTAGACATAGGGTCTAGTAGACTTTTTTGCTCAGTACAGTCCCAAGAATCAGAAACTCCAGGCGTCCACTATCACTTTTTTTCCTTCCATACAAATCGCCCCGAACTAGTGCACACAACATGTATATGATTATGTAACGTTTCTGTTCAAACGGTCCTCAAACGGCGTGAATTGCTTGTCAGTATCAAAGACTTTTGATAAGTCAAGGGTAACCATAACTGTTCTTTTGCACGGCTTGCTCAGGTAGAGTCCTCGACTAATATGTGTGGAGTTGGTGTGCGGCGCTGTTTTCGTCCTGTGCTCTTAACGGAACCTTCGCTGATGATCGGCAATTTGATAGCTATTTCTGACGCTGGAGAGGAGTAAAACCTCAAGAGTCTTTTCTATGGGCGATAAAAGGGAAATCGTTGTGTACGATTCACATTTGCTGGCATCGTTACCTGGCTTCAGTAGCGGAACCACCGTGACCATTCTCCAAACTTCGGGAACGACTTCCGGCTCATCCAGCTGCTTCAGAGCTCAATGCTTTGGATGATTTAGCGTTCCTGATGGCATTCCCAACATTATCCTGTGGATTGAAATAACTTGCGCACCACTGCGAGTCAGCCAACGTAACGTCGCCAAACGTGACTGAAGACCTGTCTTCCCTCCTTCTAGGGTTCGAGAGTGCCCACAACTTACACCGGCTCTAATTTTGCAACTCTTCAGATGATTTAATCAGTTGCTCCACTTACGCTCGCCGACCACCCTATTAACTTCCAGTATCAGCTCCCTGACTCTGGGTTCATTGAGGTTGACTAGACGACGCTCATCACTCTCATTCGCTAATACCATCGTATCTGCTGGGAATTTTGGTCTTAATTCGGGTATTCGACCCGCAGGTATATGGCGAGCGGCTGCGGTAATGATGATGTCTCGGAATGTCCTCTCCGCTACTCGAACATCAGAAGGATTGGGCAGTTCTCTGAAGCGGTGATTAGTGAACTCTCCTAAACTCATTGACGAATGTGCTGCGTTCAGAGGTGATGAAATATGGGGACAATTATGGTGATATAGTCTGATCCAAGAGAAACGAGGGCTTGTCAGGTGACGTCATTTGTCAGACCAGGAGACACAATGATTATGTCTGGCGATCTGTGACACTCTCCTCTAATTCTGGTAGGGTCGTCCTCATTAATCGAGCAAAACGTAGATGTGTCAATCTGCTCTGGTCGTTTTCGAGGACCAAATGGCACATCTCATGATGCGCATTAAAGTCCCCCAAGACCAGACCGTTATGACCTTTCAAAAGCGGGCTAACGTTAGGCTCGTATCCTGAGATACTGCTATTTATCGGCTGGATGTATACGTTCAGCAACTCTATCTCGATAGCTCCACACCTGACTGCTATCCCCATACATTCCATGTATGGGCGGGCCATTAGAGACAGGCTCAAGAGAGATAGGTTGGTATTGAGCAGACTGGTGCAATAGGAAAGCTAATCCCCCACATCCACTTCGGGTGCGATACTTCCTTAGTACTTTGTTGAGCTTGGTTTCCTGCACCGCCGCGACCTTGGTATTTTTCCTATTCATGAAGTCAACTATTTCCTCAATGATATCTCGGAGTCCATTCCAATTAAAGTGACATAATTATGCATTTTCTGGGATTGGAACAACAAAGGCTGGTGTGAGGTTTCTTTTGAGGGGACTGTGGGGAGTTTCGTAATCTGACGACGGCGACCCACTGGGGACTGTGTTCACGCAGCATGCAGCAACATAGCCCCTGTCGAAGTCTCTCACGTGGACAAGTCCGGAGCAACCTCTTAGATGCATCTACTCCTGACATCTATTGCATCTCACCGAAGGTTGGATGTGGGTGAAGATGCGAATGTGACAAACCGAGCACAAGTATATTGGTCATGGGTTTTCCTCCGTCCCTGCACAGACCAACACAGAAAAACGAAACAAATACAAACACATGTACACTGAGATGGCAGCCGTTGGCCGGCACACTTTTGCAGTGTGGTTCCGAATCAATCCGGTACGAGAGAACTCGCTGCCGTGGGATAGTGGTCAATTGTGGATTTGGCCGGTCTAAAGCCGCACTGATATGGTGCAATCAATTCATTGACCATTGGCTTTAGTCGTTCACACAATATCCCAGATACTATCATAAATGCAATAGGAGCACACAGTCCTATCTCCCTTCTTGTGGGCGGGACATAGGATGCTCAGTTTCCAATCGTCGGGTACGTGCTCTTTCTGCCAAATGGTACTAACTAGCTGATGTATACAACTTATCAGCGTGTCGCCTCCAGTCATAAACAGTTCGGCTGGTGTACACTCAATACCATCTTATGGAATTGGATCTGTGGTATCTTCGTCTTCACTGGTATTAGATACCAATTGTTTGAAAAAATGGTATTTCCATAACCGGAAACATACGTGAAGTCTAAAACCTTTATTTCGATGAGGTCGATTTGGTCGTATGAAATTGTATATACCATCGTTGGCCTAAAGTTTGAGGGTATAAAAATATTTCTGTATAGGCTGCATTTGTCTTAAAGATAGAATTTATTTTCCTCATCCTTATTAAGTGATTTATGACATAGTAAAGGAGCAATTTCTCAATTCCTGTTCTATTTGCCCTTTCGACGAATTCTTTGCTATTCATAAATTGCATTAAATATTAAACTATGTAAATGTAATGCAATTTTTATTTTTTTTTCGTTTCAGAAATTGAAATTAATTTCTATTGCCGTAAAACTCATTTATCGATTTTTTCGGTATTTTTTTTCCTTTTATTGTCCTTGTCACATTGTGTGTAATAATAAAAAAAAAACACACACACACAAAGTAAGGACAAATCGACAATCTCTAAGCGGTGTGGGGAGGGGAACTCGTAAACTCGTTGTTATAGATTTTTGCATAAATGAATAACTAATTCTTCGAATGGATGCCCATTTGTGGATATCCTTTAAGAAGGATTTGAATATTTAAAAGGCAAAAAAATGAAAGTCAACATTACAATTTTTGTTGTTGTTGTAGGTATATACATACATAATTTATTGGAAAAAAACAGGTGGTTCTTGAAAATTGCAAAGGTATTACAAAAAGAAAAAAATTAAAAAAACCAAACACAAGAGAAACGTGGCACAGAGGCAGGACGTGATGACTCAGAATTTTTCTTAATGGCATAAATTTTAAGGGGAATCAATTTTATTTCCTTTATAATGGAATTATAACAACAATTGTTCATACTTCCTGACTTATTTCTACCTAGGATACTTTGAACACAGAATTAATAATCCCCACTTCTTGCGAGATTACACAGTCAATGAACTTTACTTCCTATATTAAATTTACTATTTTAACAACATTTTCTACAAATGCCATAATTTTCTACCCAACATTGTCCCATTAAAAATTTACTTTTAATAACTAAGCCTAATATTCAGCATCTTAAAACATTCCTCGTCAACATTCCCATAATTCTGAAGTCATTTCTACTTTCCAACGAAATATACCCCTTAATTATTAAAGATGTATTAGAGCTCATAACAAGCAGGTATAGCGGAACATAAAAACAATATTAATGGGTTTTCATAAAGTACTTCCTCGAATACTCTCCATACAGCGCGAACGACTGACCGGCCGACCAATATAAATGATGGATGCATGAATGGCAATTCGTAAAAAGAAAACAAAACAAAAATATTGTTGAGTTTTTAAACTGAAATTAAAATTTAATTTATTATTCGACGGTGTAATGTGTTTGGTTTTTATGGCCATCTGGAGGAGATGGATGGAAGTGGGTGGCTGACTGGCTGACCGTTTGAATATATAGGAGATATGTAGGTTTAAAATTACAACAACATGCTCTCACATGGACTCTCTTTCTAAACTCATGTAAATGACGTAAAATACATTGTTTACTCTGTTAGTAAACTTTACGGTCAAGCAGGTAAGACTCAGAATTGAGGTAAAATGACCAAATATTAGTCATGTTGTGGTATTGAAAGACACGCCACATTTCTGTTCAAAGCAAAAATGACCACAAAACAAACAACAGAATTACATTGTTGTATTATGTAAGAATTATTAAAATGATAGGTGTATAGAGAAAACATGTGTAAAACACATGTGCTATAGGATGGTTAAGATAAGTCTTCTATAGAACAGATGACTTCAGTTGAGGTCTTCTATAGAATAGATGACCTCAGTTAAGGTCTTCTATAGAATAGATGACATGCGGTGAGGTCTTCTATAGAATAGATGACCTCCGGTGAGGTCTTCTATAGAAAAGATGACCTCCGATGAGGTCTTCTATAGAATAGATGACCTCCGGTGAGGTCTTCTATAGAAAAGATGACCTCCGGTGAGGTCTTCTATAGAATAGATGACCTCCGGTGAGGTCTTCTATAGAATCGATGACCTCCGGTGAGGTCTTCTATAGAATAGATGACCTCCGGTAAGGTCTTTTATAGAATAGATGACCTCCGGTGAGGTCTTCTATAGAATAGATGACCTCCGGTGATGTCTTCTATAGAAGAGATGATCTCCGGTGAGGTGTTCTATAGAATAGATAACCTCCGGTGAGGTCTTCTATAGAATAGATGACCTCCGGTGAGGTCTTCTATAGAATAGATGACCTCCGGTGAGGTCTTCTATAGAATAGATGACCTCCGGTGAGGTCTTCTATAGAATAGATGACCTCCGGTGAGGTCTTCTATAGAATAGGTGACCTCCTGTGAGGTTTCTATAGAATAGATGACCTCCGGTGAGGTCTTCTATAGAATCGATGACCTCCGGTGAGGTCTTCTATAGAATAAATGACCTCCGGTAAGGTCTTTTATAGAATAGATGACCTCCGGTGAGGTCTTCTATAGAATAGATGACCTCCGGTGAGTTGTTCTATAGAATAGATAACCTCCGGTGAGGTCTTCTATAGAATAAATGACCTCCGGTGAGGTGTTCTATAGAATAGATGACCTCCGGTGAGGTCTTCTATAGAAAAGATGACCTCCGGTGAGGTCTTCTATAGAAAAGATGACCTCCGATGAGGTCATACAGAATAGGTCTTCTATAGAATAGGTGACCTCCGGTGAGGCCTTCTATAGAATAGATGACTTCCGGTGAGGTCTTCTATAGAATAGATGACCTCCGGTGAGATCTTCTATAGAATAGATGACCTCCGGTGAGATCTTCTATAGAATAGATGACCTCCGGTGAGGTCTTCTATAGAATATATGACCTCCGGTGAGGTCTTCTATAGAATAGATGACCTCAGGTGAGGTCTTCTATAGAACAGATGACCTCCGGTGAGGTCTTCTATAGAACAGATGACCTCCGGTGAGGTCTTCTATAGAACAGATGACCTCCGGTGAGGTCTTCTATAGAACAGATGACCTCCGGTGAGATCTTCTATAGAATAGATGACCTCCGGTGAGGTCTTCTATAGAATCGATGACCTCCGGTGAGGTCTTCTATAGAATAGATGACCTCAGTTGAGGTCTTCTATAGAATTGATGACCTCAGTTGAGGTCTTCTATAGAATAGATGACCTCAGTTGAGGTCTTCTATAGAATAGATGACCTCAGTTGAGGTCTTCTATAGAATAGATGACCTCAGTTGAGGTCTTCTATAGAATAGATGACCTCAGTTGAGGTCTTCTATAGAATAGATGACCTCAGTTGAGGTCTTCTATAGAATAGATGACCTCAGTTGAGGTCTTCTATAGAATAGATGACCTCAGTTGAGGTCTTCTATAGAATAGATGACCTCAGTTGAGGTCTTCTATGGAATAGATGACCTCAGTTGAGGTATTCTGTAGAATAGATTACCTCAGTTGAGGTCTTCTATAGAATATAACAGATGGCCTGACTTGAGGTCTTTTATAGAATAGATGACCTCAGTTGAGGTCTTCCATAGAGTATGTGACCTCAGTTGAGGTCTTCCATAGAATAGGTGACCTCAGTTGAGGTCTTCCATAGAGTAGGTGACCTCAGTTGAGGTCTTCCATAGAGTAGGTGACTAAGTTGAGGTCTTCCATAGAGTAGGTGATATCAGTTGAGGTCTTCCATAGAATACATGACCTCAGTTGAGGTCTTCTATAGAATAGCTGACCTCAGTTGAGGTCTTCTATAGAATACATGACCTCAGTTGAGGTCTTCTATAGAATAGCTGACCTCAGTTGAGGTCTTCTATAGAATAGATGACCTCCGATGAGGTCTTCTATAGAATAGATGACCTCCGGTGAGGTCTTCTATAGAATAGGTGACCTCCGGTGAGGTCTTCTATAGAATATATGACTTCCGGTGAGGTCTTCTATAGAATAGATGACCTCCGGTGAGATCTTCTATAGAATAGATGACCTCCGGTGAGGTCTTCTATAGAATAGATGACCACCGGTGAGGTCTTCTATAGAATAGATGACCACCGGTGAGGTCTTCTATAGAATAGATGACCACCGGTGAGGTCTTCTATAGAATAGATGACCACCGGTGAGGTCTTCTATAGAATAGATGACCACCGGTGAGGTCTTCTATAGAATAGATGACCACCGGTGAGGTCTTCTATAGAATAGATGACCACCGGTGAGGTCTTCTATAGAATAGATGACCACCGGTGAGGTCTTCTATGGAATAGATGACCTCCGGTGAGATCTTCTATAGAATAGATGTCCTCCGGTGAGGTCTTCTATAGAATAGACGACCTCCGGTGAGGTCTTCTATAGAATAGATGGCCTCCGGTGAGGTCTTCTATAGAATAGATGACCTCCGGTGAGGTATTCTGTAGAATAGATGACCTCAGTTGAGGTATTCTGTAGAATAGATGACCTCAGTTGAGGTCTTCTATAGAATAGATGACCACAGTTGAGGTCTTCTATAGAATAGATGACCACAGTTGAGGTCTTCTATAGAATAGATGACCACAGTTGAGGTCTTCTATAGAATAGATGACCACAGTTGAGGTCTTCTATAGAATAGATGACCACAGTTGAGGTCTTCTATAGAATAGATGACCACAGTTGAGGTCTTCTATAGAATAGATGACCTCAGTTGAGGTCTTCTATAGAATAGATGACCTCAGTTGAGGTCTTCTATAGAATAGATGACCTCAGTTGAGGTCTTCTATAGAATAGATGACCTCAGTTGAGGTCTTCTATAGAATAGATGACCTCAGTTGAGGTCTTCTATAGAATAGATGACCTCAGTTGAGGTCTTCTATAGAATAGATGACCTCAGTTGAGGTCTTCTATAGAATAGATGACCTCAGTTGAGGTCTTCTATAGAATAGATGACCTCAGTTGAGGTCTTCTATAGAATAGATGACCTCAGTTGAGGTCTTCTATAGAATAGATGACCTCAGTTGAGGTCTTCTATGGAATAGATGACCTCAGTTGAGGTCTTCCATAGAGTAGGTGACTAAGTTGAGGTCTTCCATAGAGTAGGTGATATCAGTTGAGGTCTTCCATAGAATACATGACCTCAGTTGAGGTCTTCTATAGAATAGCTGACCTCAGTTGAGGTCTTCTATAGAATAGATGACTCAGTTGAGGTCTTCTGTAGAATAGATGATCTCAATTGAGGTCTTCTATAGAATAGATGACCACAGTTGGGGCCTTCTATAGAATAGATGACCTCAGTTGAGGCCTTCTATAGAGTAGATTACCTCAGTTGATGTCTTTTATAGAATAGATGACTTTAATTGGGGTCTTCTATAGAATATACATATTTGTGTGTATTTGCACGTTCTGGGTTTTCTATTTAGAATTTCTGTTTTATTGCGTTGTTCATTTTCAACAAAACATCTCCAACAAAAACATTTCTTATTTCTTACGAAATGTTTATTTGGTAATTTTAACAACATTAAAATTCTACAAATACAAAGTTCATAAAATGTTGAACAGAAACACAGTATTTCGGTGCGTAGAAGCATTAAAAAGTTTTGCAACACCTTTACTTTTTACTCTCGACATTTACTTATAGCAGTGTTGCCACATCAAAATTTAAAAACGCTAAAATAGAATTTTTTTTTGTAAATATATGAATTTTGGTTTTGACATTATTATATTCGTATAATTCCTTCACTTTCTGGTACGAAATTTGGTCTTGGGTTTTCGACCAGCAGGTATTATATCAGCAGTGATGATGACTTGGAACGGCTTTTATAATATAATTGTTCCACAAACATCCCAGATGGGACAAGGGAGACTTCTCTCATATCAATGAGTGCACCGGATTCATATTAGCTAAATGATATTGGACCTACAGTTTTTCGCCGAGACCGAACGGCGTGTCTTAAGACACTACTTGTAGAGAAGTTTAATATGGCTGAAATACTCAGGTAATGTCGCCAAAATTCCTGAGGTGTATTTTGCCACCGTTGAAAATTGTTTGATGTTGCTTGGCCGGGGAATCGAACGCACGACCTTCAGCGTGCAAGGCGGGTGTGCATACCATTGCACCACGGTGGCACCCACTGACATTATTCGTACTTTGAAAATTAAGTTCTACAAAATACTTTATACATATATCTGCATTTCATACTTTTCCGATTCTAATGATTATTAAGAATATACATTTTGGTCCTCTTACATTTTCTTACTAAACACTTATTCTAAAATGGCAACTATTCTCAAAAGTACCAAAAATGTGCACGTAAATGAAAGTTGCAAACTGAGATGATCCAAACTCCGTTTCTATACGCTTGTGATAACGAGGTAACTAAGTAGCAATAAAAACAACAGCAGACACCAAAGCAAATTTCACGATTACTGCTGACCCAATTCTACATTTACAGGTGGCACAAATACAACAAACACCACACACCTTTTATTTCTGTTTAATGTTCCATCATCAGATGTCCAGAATTTCAAATAAACAAAAATTTTGGTGAAAATTTGTTTTTAATTTAATTAAATTTATTTTATGTTTGCTATTTGTTTACGCTTTGTTTTGTTCTTTCTTCAGCGCCTTTAAAGTTTTGCAGAAATATCGAATAACAAACAAACATCATTTTCTCCAGTTTTATGTACAGTCGTCTGTCATAACTTGAGAGCAATTCATCAGTGTCTGTCTGGTCATTAACTGCAGACCACATTATAATCAAATTCAGTTCTTGGTAGGGTTTGTTATTCTCTTAAATTTCTTCTGTTATTTTTATTTACATGTGAAAAAATTATCGAAGTAATCTTAAGGAGATAAAAGCAAATACATATTTATAGACGTATGTTTTTGTGTAGAGTATTTTGGATGGTGTGGGCTTAAATCTATTACTTGGAAATCAAAATTTAATTTGGTAATTTATCGGCAGGATGAATGTCGTCAGAGGCAAATTTATGATATCATCTAGAAAATAGGTGACCGGCGCACAGTGGTCGAAGTCATTGATCTAGCGGCGCGAAATTAATAACTTAGGTAAGAATGGAGATATCTTTCTGAAATTTTGCACAAACTCAGTCTGTGTCCGTGGGTAATAATGGACTAAATATGAACAACATGGGATAATATTTTGGTATAGCCCTCATATAACGGTACCTTCTGATATTCGGTATTTTGAGGATTTAGGCCACCCTTTCCTTCCAAAATAGTTGTAATTTGGTACTTAGGGTTTCTAGTGATCACTAAAACTTTCCACCAAAAATTGTGGACATAGGTGCACGTTTGGGTATAGGCCCCTTTTACGGTACCTCCCGATTTTCAGTATTTTGGGGGCCTAAAGCTACATTTTCTGGTCAAATTAGGTGTAATTTGTATGTGGGGATCCCAGTGGACACAAACATTCTCCACCAAAAATTGTGGACATAGGTCTACGTTTTGATATTGTCCCCATCTAGCGGTACCTCCCAATATTCGGTATTGTTAGGATTTTGTCTAAATTTTTAGACCAATAAAAAACACTGTAAAAAATAAACTTTGTTTAGTTTTATTACGAATCTATTTAACAATTAAACAAATATGAATTCAGGTTTTTAGCAATAATTTTTTAAAATTTGATGCATCAAAATTTCTTGCACTTGGCAGTGAAAACTGAGTGCATATTTACAACAACAAAAAAATAAAAACAAAATTTTAGTCAGCAGAGTGTCTGTAATCGATACAATGGAAAACATTTCGCAATTTTGTACTTTGATTTGATCAATAGTTTCGACCAGTGTGCGGCGGTGAGGTCTTTTATAGAAAATGTAATGTCGTCTGCAGAACAGATGATCTCCGGTGAGGTGTTCTATAGACCTTCATTGAGGACTTCTATACAATATATGAACTGCCTTGGGGTCCTGTTAAGGTCAGATAACCTCCGGTGTTGTATTTTATGGCACTAGAATAGATGACCTTCGTTAGGTCTTCTGTAGAATCGACGAATTTCGTTGATGTGTTTTTTTTTATAGTTTTGTTTATAGACTATATGACCTCAAGTGGGGGTTTCGTTTAAATACATGACTTCTAAGCAATATTTAAATTACGGCAATGTTTTCTTTAGAATATATGACCTCCAGCGAGGTCCTTTTTAGGTTGGATGACCTCCGGTGAGGTTTTTTATTTAACAAATGATTTTCAATGATGTTTCTGCTGAGGCCTTCTATAGAGAAGATGAGCTTCGGTAAGGCTTTCAATGGAATATCTGACCTCCGGTGAAGCCATCTGCATTAGAGACCACAACAGGTGAAATCTACTAAAGAATAGATGGCCTTCGGTGAATTCTTATATAGACAAGACAACCTCTGGTGTGGTATTTTACATAACAAATTATCTACGATGATATCTTCTTTAGAATATGTAGTTGACCTTCGGCAAGGTCTTCAACGGAATTCAAACGGCATTAAAGATTACCTACGGCGAAGTCTTCTCCGTGGACGTCTTCTTTAGAAAAGTTGATATCCGTTGAGGTCTTCTATAGAAGAGTTGATCTCCGTTGCGGTCTTCAATAGAATAGTTGACCTCCGTGAAGGTCTTCTATAAAATAGTTAATCAATATGGAAGCCGTCTATAGAATACTTGACCTCCGCGGAGGTTTTTAAGAGAATAGCTGACTTCCGTGGAGATTTTCTATAGAACTGTTGACCTCCGTGGAGGCCTTCTATAAAATTGATGACCTCAGTTCTTTAGAATATGATCTCAGGTGAGGTCTTCTATAGAAAAGATGACCTCAGGTAAGGTTTTCTATAGAATAGATGACCTCTATTGAGGTCTTCTATATAATAGATAACCTCAGTTGAGGTCTTCTATATAATAGATAACCTCAGTTGAGGTTTTCTATATAATAGATGACCTCAGTTGAGGTCTTCTATATAATAGATGACCTCAGTTGAGGTCTTCTATATAATAGATGACCTCAGTTGAGGTCTTCTATAGAATAGATGACCTCAGTTGAGGTCTTCTATAGAATAGATGACCTCAGTTGAGGTCTTCTATAGAATAGATGACCTCAGTTGAGGTCTTCTATAGAATAGATGAATGACCTCAGTTGAGGTCTTCTATAGAATAGATGAATGACCTCAGTTGAGGTCTTCTATAGAATAGATGACCTCAGTTGAGGTCTTCTATAGAATAGCTGATCTCAGTTGAGGTCTTCTATAGAATAGATGACCTCAGTTGTTGTCTTCTATAGAATAGATAGATGACCTCAGTTGAGGTCTTCTATATAGAATAGATGACCTCAGTTGAGGTCTTCTATATAGAATAGATGACCTCAGTTGAGGTCTTCTATATAGAATAGATGACCTCAGTTGAGGTCTTCTATATAGAATAGATGACCTCAGTTGAGGTCTTCTATATAGAATAGATGGCCTCAGTTGAGGAAATTTTAGTCAGCAGAGTGTCTGTAATCGATACAATGGAAAACATTTCGCAATTTTGTACTTTGATTTGATCAATAGTTTCGACCAGTGTGCGGCGGTGAGGTCTTTTATAGAAAATGTAATGTCGTCTGCAGAACAGATGATCTCCGGTGAGGTGTTCTATAGACCTTCATTGAGGACTTCTATACAATATATGAACTGCCTTGGGGTCCTGTTAAGGTCAGATAACCTCCGGTGTTGTATTTTATGGCACTAGAATAGATGACCTTCGTTAGGTCTTCTGTAGAATCGACGAATTTCGTTGATGTGTTTTTTTTTTATAGTTTTGTTTATAGACTATATGACCTCAAGTGGGGGTTTCGTTTAAATACATGACTTCTAAGCAATATTTAAATTACGGCAATGTTTTCTTTAGAATATATGACCTCCAGCGAGGTCCTTTTTAGGTTGGATGACCTCCGGTGAGGTTTTTTATTTAACAAATGATTTTCAATGATGTTTCTGCTGAGGCCTTCTATAGAGAAGATGAGCTTCGGTAAGGCTTTCAATGGAATATCTGACCTCCGGTGAAGCCATCTGCATTAGAGACCACAACAGGTGAAATCTACTAAAGAATAGATGGCCTTCGGTGAATTCTTATATAGACAAGACAACCTCTGGTGTGGTATTTTACATAACAAATTATCTACGATGATATCTTCTTTAGAATATGTAGTTGACCTTCGGCAAGGTCTTCAACGGAATTCAAACGGCATTAAAGATTACCTACGGCGAAGTCTTCTCCGTGGACGTCTTCTTTAGAAAAGTTGATATCCGTTGAGGTCTTCTATATAAGAGTTGATCTCCGTTGCGGTCTTCAATAGAATAGTTGACCTCCGTGAAGGTCTTCTATAAAATAGTTAATCAATATGGAAGCCGTCTATAGAATACTTGACCTCCGCGGAGGTTTTTAAGAGAATAGCTGACTTCCGTGGAGATTTTCTATAGAACTGTTGACCTCCGTGGAGGCCTTCTATAAAATTGATGACCTCAGTTCTTTAGAATATGATCTCAGGTGAGGTCTTCTATAGAAAAGATGACCTCAGGTAAGGTTTTCTATAGAATAGATGACCTCTATTGAGGTCTTCTATATAATAGATAACCTCAGTTGAGGTCTTCTATATAATAGATAACCTCAGTTGAGGTTTTCTATATAATAGATGACCTCAGTTGAGGTCTTCTATATAATAGATGACCTCAGTTGAGGTCTTCTATATAATAGATGACCTCAGTTGAGGTCTTCTATAGAATAGATGACCTCAGTTGAGGTCTTCTATAGAATAGATGACCTCAGTTGAGGTCTTCTATAGAATAGATGAATGACCTCAGTTGAGGTCTTCTATAGAATAGATGAATGACCTCAGTTGAGGTCTTCTATAGAATAGATGAATGACCTCAGTTGAGGTCTTCTATAGAATAGATGAATGACCTCAGTTGAGGTCTTCTATAGAATAGATGACCTCAGTTGAGGTCTTCTATAGAATAGCTGATCTCAGTTGAGGTCTTCTATAGAATAGATGACCTCAGTTGTTGCCTTCTATAGAATAGATAGATGACCTCAGTTGAGGTCTTCTATATAGAATAGATGACCTCAGTTGAGGTCTTCTATATAGAATAGATGACCTCAGTTGAGGTCTTCTATATAGAATAGATGACCTCAGTTGAGGTCTTCTATATAGAATAGATGACCTCAGTTGAGGTCTTCTATATAGAATAGATGACCTCAGTTGAGGTCTTCTATATAGAATAGATGACCTCAGTTGAGGTCTTCTATATAGAATAGATGACCTCAGTTGAGGTCTTCTAGAATAGATGACCTCAGTTGTGGTCTTCTATATAGAATAGATGACCTCAGTTGAGGTCTTCTATATAGAATAGATGACCTCAGTTGAGGTCTTCTATATAGAATAGATGACCTCAGTTGTGGTCTTCTATATAGAATAGATGACCTCAGTTGTGGTCTTCTATATAGAATAGGTGACCTCAGTTGAGGTCTTCTATATAGAATAGATGACCTCAGTTGAGGTCTTCTATATAGAATAGATGACCTCAGTTGAGGTCTTCTATATAGAATAGATGACCTCAGTTGAGGTCTTCTATATAGAATAGATGACCTCAGTTGAGGTCTTTTATAAACCCGATTTCACCCATTAAGGTTTCTTTTGGATTATGTGACCTCCGAAGTGGTGTTTTATAAAACAGATTACACCCGTTGAGGTCTTCTCTAGAAAATATGACCTCCGCTGATGACTGATCTAGAATAGATGAGCTTCCCTGAGGTATTTTGTTGAAGACATGATCTCCGCTGAGATCTTCTATAGAATAGATGACCTTCGGTGGTATCTTCTATAGAATATATTTCCTCCGGTAAGATCTTCTATAGAATTTATGACCTACGGTGAAATCTTCTATGGAATAAATGAGGTCTTCTATAGAAAATATGACCTTCGGTGAGGTCTTCTATATAAAAAATGACCTCCGGTGAGATCATGTTTGAAATAGTAGACTATCGTTGACGTCTTCAATAGAATAGATGATTTCCGGTCCGGTTAGTGTGAACGATCAACCGACGTTGTCCAAGCTATTCACCTCGTAATATTTAGGTGTTCTTCTATGTACGAACATCCATGATGAGCCACATCGGTTCACTTCTTTGGGTACCACAACAAAAAAGTTTAGTATTGAAAATGGGATATATCGGCTGACGTTTTGATATAGCCCCCATAGAACCATACCTCCCGATTGTTGGTATTTTGAAGATTTTAGCCGAAATGGCTGAAATTTGGTATTTAATCTTCTTTTGGGGTATAAAACTTTTCAGCTGAAATTTATCGGTATAGGTCCACGTTTTCATATAGCCCCCATAGAACGGAAACACCCGATCTGATTTCAATTATTTTTTGCTGAATGGTAAAAAATGCTCGGCCCGGTCGAATATAAAGCCGTTTTTACTTGTTCTTGTTGAAAATAGCGGAAGATTTCTTCCGCTATAATGAATTTCTGTGAAAATATGGTCATAAAAATATGTGTATATTGTATGCCGTGCTATTAAAAACTACCCTAATATTAATAAAATGTACTTTTTATGCAATTTTTAAATACCAGCAATGAATTCTTTTCAATTGTAATGATTTCTTTTTTCTCTGCGGTTTTTATGGATTTTTGCTTTGTTTCGTTTTAATTTTTTTTTTATAAATTTGTCATAGGTCCAAATATGTTGTAGATTATGTCGTTTTTGGTTTAATGTTCACATTAATTCTTCAAAATAATATATTAGCATTATTTCTATTATTCATCATGTTTTGTTTATAAAGGCCACACACAGCAAAAGTCAAAATAATAGTAATAATGTTGGTAATGGAGGTTTTATTTTATTCATTGCAATAACGAATGTATGTAGATGTGTGTGTACATGTGTCGTTATAGTTTATATTTACATTTTTGTTTTATATGTAGGTTTGTGTATATAGTTACCTTTGCATAATTTCGAAATGATTGCTCCACATCATACAAGCCGCGACGTGATAACATGTTTGCCCAACTTGGCTATAGAATTGAATTCAATTGACTCCGCACCGATTTGGCTTCAGTTGTTTTATTGTGTTTTTTGAATTTTGCCACTAACTCAGCCGTTGTGATTTATTTTTTTTGATGGCAGGGGGTTTCAGTTGTTAGTTTGGTCTCACTTGGCCTGGCCAATTTTTATTCGATCCAATAAAATATTTGCACATACCACACACACACACATAGAGATAAGTTCACATGAGTGTCAGTTAGCGTGCCGGATTTGCAATTTTTGGCAAAATATTTGTTTGTATGTCTGTCAGAGTGCATTTGTGTTTGAATTGTATTTTCCAAATATTTATTTCATCTATAGAGGAAAATATTTACTTACTACCGGTATCTAAAATGCATTTCAAACTGCCATGCAATAAATACATATACACACATACATACATATGTTATGATTGCTTTTCATTTGTAGTTTCTATTTAATGTAGATTTTGGGGTTTCACTAAATTGGTTGTTAAATCAAATCTCTTAGCGGCAGATTTATCACTTTGAAATGGATCTGTTATTATTGGGATTTGTAAGGAAGAAAGTTTGATATAAAAAAACGATAACTGTAAATATTACACAAATATTCGAGTTTGAGTTCTTTCTACTGCAATCTTCGTCATCCCAAAGTCTGTGGAAAAACTAGCCTGCACTACATTGCTGAAGGACTTACGAAGTAAATGTGTTCCCTTACCTTTACCCAGTATATGGCATTTTCTCATAGTTTCGTTGCTGCTGTTGCTGTTTAAGAAATGTCTAAGCAATTTTTAGAAAAGCTTGCTGAAGCTTCTGGAACGACAGAACAGTGAAGAAAAATTTCATATGAACTGCACGGCAAAGTTTGTGAGTAAAAAGCTTCGAGCAGCAATGCTTGCAGTCTGCTTAAAAATAAGTCTGCCCACAAAGTTCCACCGATGGGGTTGACATATCTGCTTGCTCATTGAATCTGGAATCCCAGGCCAATTAACATAAAAATTTCGGGTCTTGTTAAAACCCCTCAACAAAACGTTTGCCATATTTTCTCAGTATTTAGGCTAGGTATCATCCGAACGCGGCGATTGTGTTATGTCTACAACATATCCGAAATACAACATTATAGCCAATTTCTTTGGAAACTGCGACCAAATGATGTTAAATACCCAACTATGGCCAATGTGAAGATGTGAATTATTAAAAGACATCTTTATAGTTGACATTAAGTGAGTCTTTAATTCAATCGAAAACATGAAATACAGCAAGAAAAAATAGGACTGGACGCACTCATTTCAGCTTTCTCACCAAATATTTGGAAATCGTTTCTTTAAAGACCATCTGGGAGTCTTTCTGAGGACCGGAAGAAATTCTTTGTGGGCGAAATAGAGGGAGAAATCGTTTAAGAGTTACTTCAGTGGCATTCACAGATTGTTTTTTTTTCTATAAACGACAATCTGGGAGTCTTTCTAAACGACCGGATGATATTCTTTGTGGGCGAAATAGAGGGAGTCTTTATAGATGCCTGGAAGGGATAGTTTTTAGATCATTTGATAGGAATTTTATCACCAAAAATTCGGAAATCTTTTAAGAGTTACTTTAATGGCTCTAAGAGATTCTTTTTTTACTATAAAGGACGATTTGGGAGTCTTTATAGATCACTTGATAGGAATGGTATAGCCGACGAAAAGGGAAAATGAAAAGTTGACCAGATAGATTACAGGCTATGGGATTTTCTAAGACAACCACAAAGGAATCCTTAGAGGTAACAAAAAGGGGATCTTTGTAGACCACCTGAAGATAGTCTTTATAGACAATCTGAAATGAGTCTTTATATAGACCTGAATAGTGTGCTGTAAGATGATCTATAGACTACCAAAATTAATTTGTTATTAGTGACCTGATGGAAGTCTTTATATGCGAACAGAAGAAAGTATTTATAACAATCTGAAGGGGGTCATCATAGGTGATCAAATGGTGTATTTGGGGGGTCTTGTGGACAACCTGAACGGAGCATTTATATATGCCCTAACTACCTTTAGACGACCTGAAGAGAGCCTTTAGAGACGACCTGAAGGAAGCCGTTATAGACGACCTGAAGGCCGTCTTTATGGAAGATCTAAAGGCGTCTTTTGAGACGATTTCAAGGCAGTTATTATTGACGACCTCAAGGGAGTCTCTATAGACAACCTGAATAGGTCCATAGACGATCTGAAGGGGGTATTTATAGACAATATGAGGCGTCTTTATATACAACCTCCATGGAGTCCGTAGATACGACCTGAAACGAGTCATTCTAGTCACCCTGAAGGCAGTCTCTATAGACAACATGAGGAAGGACTTTATAGGCGTCTTTTGAGACTATTAAAAGGGAGTTTTTATTGACAACCTCAAGGGAGACTTTATAGACAATCTGAAAGAGGTCTTTATAGATTGTTTTAAGAGTCTTTATAGACAATCTGAAGGCGTCTTTTAAAAATATATGATGGACATTTTTGTAGACGACCTCAAGGGATTCTCTATAGACAGATATCTTTTGAGACGACCTGAAGGAAGTATTTATGGACGATCTGAAGGGGGTCTTTATAGACGATATGAAGGCATCTTTAGAGATGATTTGAATGGGATTTTTATTGACAAACTTAAGGGAGCCTCTATAGACAATCTGAAGGGGGTCTATTTACGAAGGGTCTATATAGACAATCTGAAGGCATCTTTTAAAACGATATGAAGGGGATTTTTATTGACGACTTCAAGAGATTATCTATACACAACATCTTTTGAGAGAGACGACCTTGATGGAAGTATTTATGGACAACCTGAATATTGCCTTTGTAGACGACATGATGGGAGTCCTTATAGACGATCTGAAGAGAGTCTCTGTAGACAACCTGAAGGGAGTCGTAATGTACGATCTGAAGGCGTCCTTTATAGACAACCTAAAGGGAGTCTTTGTAGACAACCTGAATGGTGTCTTCATAGATGACCTAAGGGAGTATCTACTGAAGGAGTATGACTGAAGGAATTCTTTATAGACAACCGGAAGACAGTTTACCTCCATGGAGTCTTTATAGACGACTTGAAGTCGCCTTTATGGTCTACCACCTTGGAGTCTTTATAAACGACCTCAATGGAGTTTTAACATATGACCTCAAGTCTTTAGATGCGATTTCAAGGGAGTCTTTATACACAACCAGAAGGGTGTCATTATAGACGATCTCAAAGGTGTTTTTATAGACGAACCCAAGGAAGTCTCTGTAGACGATATAAAAGGAGTATTTATAGACCACCAAGTAGTTGTTATTGTAGCAGCATATGATGTTGTGTTGGCATACCAAATAGACGACGAAAAGTATATTTGGAATCAATCTTAGGGGAGTCTATATAGACGGCGCACAGTGATTCAGAATCGTTTTTTTTAAATTCATGTAATTCATATGGGAAACGGTATAGAAAAACACACATTTTTACCCATGTAATTTCAATAAATTGAAAAAGTGTTAAATCGACGGAACGGGACGGGTACAAAAGTATAAATGGGCTGAAAGAGGAGACTCTCGGGCATCTTTCTGTGAAAACAGAACATTGTTCCATGTTGTTCCACAAAAGTTCTAGTTCACTAAATTTGGAATTTCATAAAATTTAGTACCTGAGGAAAAATAAAATAGCTCACGTTGTGCAAACGCTACGGTAATTTACCAAAACGATTTTTAAAGGCCATTATCCTACCTAGCTTACAAATATACAATGAAAACAATATCTGTTATAGTTTTCGAGAAATAGGTACGTCTTTCTCAAGAAATTTGCAAAAATTAGGTATTTCCCAAAAAATGGGGAAAATGTTCGTCATTTTCACATTTTCCACGCCCACACCTTCCAATATTTTGACCCAGTTTTTTGTTTCCTTAGCTTCAATATGTTTACTATCGAATCCCATATAGAAATTAAATATCTTTAACAAAACAAAATTTTTATTTTTGCCAGGAAAATCGATTCCTGAACCATTGTCCGGCGTAAATTAGTCATTACAGGCTGCATGAAGGGAGTCCTTATGGACGATATGAAGGGATGATTTTGCTTAAGCTTAGTTTAAGTTCGAAGATGGGCCATATGGGTCAACTCCCTCGTGTACCTCTCCACACAAAAGTTCAATTTTTTTCGGAAAAATTATGCGCACGATAACCGGTTTAGTCCATACTTTGCACATCGTGCTATTTCTACCAGTTATAGATGAAGTTCGAATATGGGCTATATCGGTCTACTCCTTCGGGTAAATCCCTCACAAAATTTAGGAAAAGTGCATTTTAAAACCTCCTCTCGAATCGTTTTGAGTTTTGTTTTAACAACTTGTATTCGCTGCCCCTATTACGACGGTACAAGTAATTTCAGGGGCAAGTCCACACTTCCTGAAAAAATTGCCCGAATGCTGTAAAAATCCGCTATGGCACCATGTGTAGTGGATGGAGCGCATGATAACTCTCGAACGGATAAATGGAATAGGTCCACAATTTGGCAGTCGTAATATCTTGCGCAAACTTAAATAAATTTCTAATATGCACAATATCGGTCCACTCCTTTGGGTACACATACGATTATTAAATAAAATTCGAAGGTGGTGTTTATAGGTCCACTCCTTCCGGTAACTCCCTCACAAAAGTTCATAAATATTTGCTAAAATGGTACGCTCGATATCTCATGTACGGAGCAACCGATTTGGTCCAAACTTTGGATCCCGAAATGTTTTGCCCAAACTTGGTTTATGTTTATGTCCCACTCCTTAGGGTAACATCCACACAAATGTTCAACACTTTTGTGCGGTTAAGGGTCTGTTCGAGGAAACTTTGGAAATTTTTACCGAAGGTACACCTAGTGGTCCAGTTTACAGCGATATTATGGTTTTCGTGGGCAAGTCCATGTTTGCTGATATAATGCTCCAAAAGCTTTACATTATATGGTGATCAACTGAAATGACTGGTGGGCGCGATATCTATCAAGACTGCAAAATTTTGAGCATTAATCCAAATTCATATTTTTGTCGGCAAGTTCACACACCCAAAATTCTGAAAACCCTTTAGTGTTTCAATTTATAAAGGCTCGTAGGGATATATCTATGTCTTCAAAGTCGACATATACTTTTTTACATGTTTATAAGGAGTCTTCGGGTGGAAAACTTAAGTAAAGCCATTCCAAATTGTCTGAAACGGATTGATATGTGAGTCAAAAGCCATTATTTCATTGAGTCACCATTTTGATCCTATCAAAGTGTATATATCCTCTTTAGTCATAAGGCTGAAATATGAATGAAAATAAGGTCAACAATGGAAATGGCTACAACATTTTTGCCCCAAATCTAACACACTATTTTAATTTGGCAACTTTAATTGTTTATTTTTCTTGCCTATTAATATTCAATATAATTCGCTGCCCTGCCACTTTAATGCAAAGCAAAAATGTTTCAAGCAATTTTGGGTTTCGTTTAACGCTTTTGTTTTTCAAATTAACCATGGTCAAGGCCAAAAAATAATTGAGTAAACAATTTGAAAGGTACAAAAAAGGAAAAGAAAAACACACGAGTCGAAATTGTTAACAAACATGCAGCAGTTTCTATCGTAGTATTATTATACATATTTTACACTGGGGCAATAAAATTTAACAGTTATGCATAGAAGGCAATTTGCATGCCATCGATAATAATCATCTTCGTTACACCCATTCGTTCATGTTAATGTTTTGTAACCATTCTAAACAAACTAAAGAAGGCCCCTTTTCATAACACATTTAAATGAAATAGAAAGTGTTAAATGACTGCTTAATTACAGGGTATGTATGTACGATTTGTTTGTTTTTGTTTTGTCTAACGCTTGACAGAAATTCAAAACATTGACCACTCTGTGACGTAGATTTGTTAACAATATTTTGTATTCATTTTTTTTTCGTAATTTTTAAAATTTTTTTTAACACCGCTCTATAATTAAAGTTGTTATTTTTTTGTATTTTTTGAGTTCCGTGTTATTATTGAAATTAGTTTTGTTTTTCAAGTTTCCTTTTTTTGGATCTTTTCTTGCAATTTTGTTTAATTGATCAATTTTCGCACATTTTATGGCCACCGAAACGAAAACTATTAACGGCACGTTTACTTTTTGTTATTTGGTTATTTTTGTTTAATTTTCTTATTTTTTTTTTCGTTTAAGTTTTGGGTTTTATTAGATCACTAATACACACGCAGGAGTTTATTCCAAAAATTGCTTTTCGAAAGTTCACCACAGTTAGTAACCGCCGGCACTACTAGCCAACTAGCGAAAATTTGTATTTTTATTACCCGCACTTGTTTACACTTACTGGAGTACTGAGCACTCCGCTGGAGTCGATGTTGCATGAGAGTCCAATGAAAAAAGTAGCGATTCACAAAAAAAGACCAGCGACAGCCATACCAGATCAACTTCAACACCACAACCGGCTCATAGCCGGTAAGTATTTTTTGCAGCCAACCTAGTCGTATGGATGTGTGTGTGCTAGTGTTTATATCTAGACAGTCATTCAATCGCAGCATAATCATTCACCGTGGAGTTTGTTGGGTCGACAAAGCCTGAGGTTTTGAGGTGGCTGGCGTGTTGTCTACTTATTTTTCCACAGGTGTGCATGCGTGTGAGATATCATTGGATGTTGTTACCACACGTTGCCAGACGCCACGTTAAAATCACAAAAAATACTTACGAGTACTCTATCACAATGGGTTAGGTCAGTTTTGAAAGAGAGCAATTCCACGCTTTGCATAATAGACGACCTATAGGGAGTCTTCATAGACGAGCAGAATGGAATCTTTATAGACGACCAGAAGGGAGTCTTTATAGACGACCAGAAGGGAGTCTTTATAGACGACCAGAAGGGAGTCTTTATAGACGACCAGAAGGGAGTCTTTATAGACGACCAGAAGGGAGTCTTTATAGACGACCAGAAGGGAGTCTTTATAGACGACCTAAAGGGAGTTTTTATAGACGAGCTGAAGGACGTCTTTATAGACGACCTAAAGGGAGTCCTTATGGTAGTCTTTATAGACGAGCTGAAGGCAGTCTTTATAGACGAGCTAAAGGGTGTCTTTATAGACGAGCTGAAGGGAGTCTTTATAGACGAGCTGAAGGGAGTCTTTATAGACGAGCTGAAGGGAGTCTTTATAGGCGAGCTGAAGGGAGTCTTTATAGACGAGCTGAAGGGAGTCTTTATAGACGAGCTGAAGGGAGTCTTGATAGACAAGCTGAAGGGAGTCTTTATAGACGAGCTGAAGGCAGTCTTTATAAACGAGCTGGAGCGAAGTCTTTAAAGACGTGCTGAAGCGAAGTCTTTATAGACGAGCTGAAGCGAAGTCTTTATAGACGAGCTGAAGCGAAGTCTTTATAGACGAGCTTAAGCGAAGTCTTTATAGACGATCTTAAGCGAAGTCTTTATAGACGAGCTGAATCGAAGTCTTTATAGACGAGCTGAAGCGAAGTATTTATAGATGTGCTGAAGCGAAGTCTTTATAGACGAGCTGAAGCGAAGTCTTTATAGATTGGCCGAAGGTCATCTTTATAGACGAGCCGAAGGTCGTCTTTATAGACGAGCCGAAGGTCGTCTTTATAGACGAGCCGAAGGTCGTCTTTATAGACGAGCCGAAGGTCGTCTTTATAGACGAGCCGAAGGTCGTCTTTATAGACGAGCCGAAGGTCGTCTTTATAGACGAGCCGAAGGTCGTCTTTATAGACGAGCGGAAGGTCGTCTTTATAGACGAGCGGAAGGTCGTCTTCATAGACGAGCTGAGGGTCGTCTTTATAGACGAGCTGAAGGTCGTCTTTATAGACGAGCTGAAGGTCGTCTTTATAGACGAGCTGAAGGTCGTCTTTATAGACGAGCTGAAGGTCGTCTTTATAGACGAGCTGAAGGTCGTCTTTATAGACGAGCTGAAGGTCGTCTTTATAGACGAGCTGAAGGTCGTCTTTATAGACGAGCTGAAGGTCGTCTTTATAGACGAGCTGAAGGTCGTCTTTATAGACGAGCTGAAGGTCGTCTTTATAGACGAGCTGAAGGTCGTCTTTATAGACGAGCTGAAGGTCGTCTTTATAGACGAGCCGAAGGTCGTCTTTATAGACGAGCTGAAGGTCATCCTTATTGAACTTCAATGTGGAGATCCCTTCTTATGCTGTGTGAAGACCCGTGATAAGATCCATAGGTCTTCTATGGGAGGACTTTTTGTTCTTCTAGGAGAAGATCATAAGGAAGATTATTTGGTCTTTTTTAGGAAAAACTATTCCAATTGTTTGATCTTTATAAGAACACCTACTGGTCTTCTGGTTGTGTTCTTTCATGAGAAGACGAATTAGACTTCAATGCGAAGATTTCGTTGTCTCCTATGGGAATACCTACTGGTCTTCTATGTGTCGACCTATTGGTCTTATATGTGAAGACATATGAACCATGTAGGGCAGGACCTAGTGGTCTTCTATTAGAACTGCTATTGTTCTTCTGTAAGGAGACCTTCTATTTAAAGACCCATTGGTCTTCGATGAAAAGATGGTATTCTGTGAGAATGCCTATTGAGAATATCTATTGCTGTTCTGTTGATCATCAAAGAGAAAACTCCATGTCAGTATTTCTGGTAATTTCCCCAGTTAGCATTCCATGCCCTATTGTGCATTTGTGTTGTCTATGTGTGGCATACCTTTGGATGCATTGAGGTGACAATAACTAAAGAAGGCATGCAATGCAATCTATTCTCCGGTATGAGTTTTATTATTTAAGACATTGTTTTTTTGGGCACATAATGCTATTTTAGTTGGCTTAATAGACGGGGACGGCAGGCATATTTTGGGTGGCTATGGAAAAAGTGCAAATTATTGTTGGCGAAATGCAACAGCTGCCGCTAAAGTTTATGCCATCCGAGTCTATATAAATTTGTCTGTTTTCACATTCCAACTCGAACATTGTAAATATTATGATGGTGGTGTTACAATGATGATAATGATGTTGTCTCTTACAATAAATGATAGGAAGGTTTGTCGGTTCGTTCAGTCATTTTTCATGACTGAGTGAATTGAGTTCACCAAGCAGATATCTAGCACAGCCACCCAGCCAAGCCAGCTGAGATAATTTCTTAGAGATATTTATAATTTCATGATATTAACTTGTTAAAATATTTACCGAAATTATCTATCTACGAAATTCTGAGAATAGAGGTGATATTTCTGATTATTAAATTAGAGTAGATATATTGTGTTGTGGGTGGAGGTATAAATGTTTAATAAAGTTGCGGAAGCAAATTCAGAGAATTGAATCTAATCTATTGCAAGAACTGAAGAGAAACAATATTAAATTATTATAAATTTTAATTAGATTACAATGAGTTGATATTTATCTTTGTGGCGAAATAAAATTGGTACTCATAAGAGAACCAGAACTTTACAATCAAATGTATAGAAGGGAAGTAAGGAATACAAATGCTTGTTGGACAAGGTTGATACTGCTTTAAGGTTAATGATAACCTAAAAATACAGTGTAATATGCCCTTTAGAAATGCATTTGTTTTTTACAACCTCCCTTTATGTACTTTGTCACACAATTCACACTGTTATAAAATATTTCATAACTCCTAACTGTTTTCCCCGCCCACTCATAACTAATTCCCTAAATTATCCCATAATAGGGATAAGTAGCTGTCTCACTGCTAATAACAATCATCAAAAAAAAAATCACAACTGTAAGCAATAAAGAAACACATCCCAGAAAGTAGAACAACAACAAGAATATCCAATTTGAAATAATTTTTTGTGATGTGTTTGTAATTCGATGATGATGGCGATGACATTGATAATCGTACTTTCAACCATAACCACACACATACACACACGCATTTAGTGATAAACTTGGTCATCTCAGTGGAGACAATAAGCTTAAATACATAACATCTTTGTGTTTATTTCAGCTTTAGTCCATATTTTGTTGTATTCAAGTATTTGAATAACAACAAAATGTTTTACAGTGGATATGAAATTGATTAGTTGCGGGCGGAGGGTACGGAATACTATAGTTTCAGTTGTCACCAAACAACTTCATCAGTTCCCTTTTCCGCCGACTCTGTATCGATAAACAGGTCAATAAGCCCATCCAGCAAATTAAACAAAATGAGAAATTTGCCATATGGCCCTAAAACTGATTACCCTACAATTTGAGTCGAACTAAAGAATTTTATATCCACCACTGTTTTTATGTCGTCTTTGCTTTGCAAAGAATACGAACATAGGAGTGTTGCTTCAATAAGCGGGGGTAAAACAACGAGAAAGTTGTTGTTTTTGCATTACGCATTGATCAACAAGGCCGTGCTGATGCCTATTATTGTTGTTGGCGTTTTTTATTGTTGGACTGCAGAATTTTACATCTTTGTGTTTATTTCAGCTTTAGTCCATATTTTGTTGTATTCAAGTATTTGTTTGGTGACAACTGAAACTATAGTATTCCGTACCCTCCGCCCGCAACTAATCAATTTCATATCCACTGTAAAACATTTTGTTGTTATTCAAATACTTGAATACAACAAAATATGGACTAAAGCTGAAATAAACACAAAGATGTAAAATTCTGCAGTCCAACAATAAAAAACGCCAACAATTGAATACATAACTTTTATTCTTTTATTCAGTTTGTATTTGTTTGTTATTATTACCAACATGCAGACTAATAACATTTGAAATGTTTGTTGTACAACCAGCCAAATGGCCAGAATAAAAATGAAACAATTCAACAACTACGAGTACATACTTTTATCATTACAAGACGAAAATGACAACAACACCAACAATGAATGTCATTGACAACATTTTTTAGTACACAAACAAGAATTGTAAAAATGAGACGACGGACAGACAACATGTCATTTGAGTGCATTTAAGAGACCATTTATAGAATTATTTTGGAATTTAGATGTCTTCTAATTTGGATGTTGTTTTTGTGAAAATTTTATGTCACCTTGGTTGGCTCTTTTCGTGAAAGAAGTATTACTTAAACACAATTTTTTTTAAAAAATTAACAAAATGGTAACCAAATAATTTGGAACAGAATACTTTTCTATAGTCTTCTTTAGAGAAAAGGTCTTCTATAAATATACTACATCTTATGAGTTTTCTAAAGGCCAAACAACTTTAAAGGTGCTTCTTCAGAAGGTACTCTAAAGAAGAAGACATTCCGGAAGTAGATCTCTGTAATCAGGAGACCTTTGAAGGAGAAGGCGGATTGAAGACAGCTGAATGGTCTTCTAGACAAAATGCCGTTTTTATTTACAGTAGTCTTTTTTTATTGTGATGCCTTTAAAATCACTTTCGAATGCGGATAAGAAGGATGATGGAACGGATTTTTTACTTTCAATGACGTGACAGATGTGAATAGGCGCTTTATAGAGCACTCCGAGAGAGATAGGCCGAAGAAGAGGGGGCTACACCGAGGAGATGCAACAATAAGTTACGATGATTGATGTTACAGATGTCATCCAAAACGCCAAATTATCCAATGCTTTCATCTACACAGAATCTCGATGGTATTGTTTAACTGGAACGAGAACTGGGTAGCAGACAAGTGTCCTGATTTTATCGTTAGCCATCCATATTGTTCCAGTGCCTGACACTCTGCACTTCACATCCTGACGAGAACATCAAAGTTGTCGGCGATGGCAAATCCTCAGCGCAATGTAGGCTTATATTTCCTAAGTATTTCAGCCATGAAAAGCTTCTATACAAGTGGTGTCGTACGACACGCCTTTCGAACTCGGCCATAAAAAGATAAAGAATCGGCACTCATGCACTCATTGATATGATAGAAATCTCCTTTGTCCCTTCGAGGATATTGTGGGAAAATACATATGTATGTATTGTACCCCAGAAGCCTGGAAAGTTGGTTACTAAATCTATTGTTCAATGGTTTCCTGACACCGACCACTAATTTATTGAATGTAACATTCGATATCAAGTATAAGTTGTCCGACCATCAGAAGTAGGAACATGGTTTGCTCGGCGACCAAGAAACTTTGTCAAACATTTTTAAAGCAACTGGACGGTCTGTAGTAAGTTATGTGGCGCCATTGCCGCAAATCTGCCTGCATGCAGCCATGTAGACTACAACAGGGTGCCTCCTAATGGCATCAGTGGACCATCTTCAAGATGAGGCAAAGTTGTTACCTGTGCCATGCCACAATCTTGTGGAAAGGCTTTCCCCACCCATGCACGTCATAAGGGAGTTTCATGATCTAGAGAGAGAGAGATCCAATGTTAACTATTAACCCTATATCAACGAACCTATCAGATAGGCTTGGATAGCATGCACCCTGATGCAGTTGCGTGGGCAGTTCTTAGGTACAGTGCGAATGTCGTGCTCGTAGACCACCCCTTATCCGTCGCAGGAGAAGAAATCCAGCTGTCAAGCCAAACAAGAGCGGTTTTAGCCTAATAGTACGTTTATATATAACCGGATTTAACAAACCCACTGGGTTTCAAATGTCAATTCCTTTGTGTATACGTCAAATAAATCCTCATTAAGAAGGTTAACCCTGTAAAAGGCTATAATATAAACATGGCCTAATTAAGTTTCGGACGATGCAGCCACTCAATTCATGGTGTGTTACCAAGATACGCTGGAACTGTTTAACTGCACAGCTAAACCTATTCACTGGGTTGTACGTTATCAGAACATGCTCCTTTGTTGCTTCGTTGCTACAACAACATGAGTCTTTTGAAATATAGACCGAAGAACTTTAAATGTTCTAATACATCTCTTTTGTGCAGACAGAAGACCTTTGAAAATAGTATATATAGAGAAGATCCTTGAATGTTTGTCTGTATACAGAATACCTGTGAAAGGTCTTCCATAGAGTGGATACCTTTTAAAGGTCATTTATACACAAAAGACCTTTGAGAGGTCTTCTATAGACAATAGACCTGATGAACGTGTTCCGTAAACAAAATGCCTCATAAAGATCTTCTATAGATAGAAGATCCATAAAGCTCATCTATACAAAGAAGACCTTATAAATGTGTTCAATAGACAGGAGACCTTATAAAGGACTTCATAGGCGGTAGACTTTATAAAGGTCTCTTATACACTTTATAAGGTTTTTTGATAGACAGAAGGACTTTCGAAGACAGAAGACGTTGTAAAGGTCTGCTACAGACAAAAGACCAGTAGTGCGATTCTGTAACTCCTTAACGACAGAATTAACGACGAAGGTCGATAGTTAACAATAATTTTCGGTAAGTGCTATTCTGTAACCAATTTTAACGATTTTTGTCGGTAAATTTTGTCGTTAATTACCGAAAATTATTGTTAAGTTAACAACCAAAAAAAAGTAGTCGTTAAGTCTTAACGACAGTACATTTTTGCAATATTTAGCGAATTTTTTTAAGAAAAGAGTTTTTATTTGGGCATACGTTATACAAGGTATACAAGGTAAATTCCGCATGATTGATCTATATTGACAAATTTTAGTGGACAAGTTTCGTGACCACTGGGAACCTCAAATGTCAAATATCCTCAAAATACCGAAAATCGGGAGGTACCGTTATATGGACCTATTCTGACAATTTTTGTTGGAGTAGTTTTGTGACCACTTGGAACCTTAAACGTCAAATTACAGGTAGATCGGACCTAAAGTCGTCAAAATACCAAAAATCGGGAGATATTGTGGATCCACGAACATTTACTTACAATTTACTCATGTCAAATTGTAAACCTCACACGGTGAGCCTTAACTAATTTTAAATGGAAGGTGCTTACACCTCGGAAGTTTTTGCTGATTCTGAAACTACAATGCTCATAGATGAGAAATATCATGAAACAAAAAAAAAATCGCCGGAGGGATTTTAAAATAAATCGCGATTTAAGTTCACATTTTTAGGGGTTCTTTAGGTTTTCACGACTTTGCTTGGAAACCGCAAGTCGTATCGAAATGAGTCTAAAGAAAATGTTGTAGCTGTGAAAATTCTCCTTTATGATATTTTCGTATATTTTACCGTTTTTAAGATATGGAAGTTCAAATTGGGACAATGCACTGACAGTATCGCCCCCTTATAAAACAATATCATGCACAGTGTCCGTTAACTAACTTTTAATGAAAACGGCTTACACATGGGATGTTTTTGCGGATTCTGAATGATATTTCTCATCTATGATTTCATTTCATGATATTTCTCATCTATGAGCATTGTAGTTTCAGAATCAGCAAAAACTTCCGAGGAGTAAGCACCTTCCATTTAAAATTAGTTAAGGCTCACCGTGCTCAATCTTCGTATAGTTCTTCTTTTTATTTCGATATTCATAATTTCTTTACAAAACGCCACAACCCAAAATATGACCCTAACTTTGTAGTTAGAAAAAATACAACTGCGCTTTAAACCTTAAACACATATGGTCTGTTCCAGAAGCTGTTTTTTACGATTAATCTTAGAAAAATTTTATTTTTTGCTCCAAAATACTCATAACCATCTTATAAGTTGCTTCTTTACTGACATGTATGGATTTATACGAAAGAAGTGATTGTTATGCAAAATAGACAGCATCTTCGGTACACCATGCCTTTGTACAAATTATGACTTCTTACGCGTAAAAAGATGTTGTCTGGAAGCACTTGCACGCATGATTCATCTAGTTTTTTGGCCTTTTTTGTCACGAAAAATATAATTTTCAACTTATAAAATACATTAATAAATATTTAAATATAATATTTGACATTTCCTTCCCATCGATATTCGTCGGTATGAGTTAACGATTTCTACAATCGGTAACATAAAGTTACAGAATAGCACATTCGTTAACTCAACCGAATATTTTCGTTAACTACCGATGTCGGTTCGTTATTAAAAAAGTTACAGAATCGCACTACAGAGCGAGATATTCTGTAGGCAGAAGACGTGACAAAGGTTTTTGGTAGACATAAGACCTGATGAAGTAGATTTTATAAAGGTCTTCTATAGACAGTAGACCTTATAAAAATCTTCTAGAGACAGTAGACCTAATAAGGGTCTTCTATAGACAAAAAAAAAAATTATAAATGTCTTCAATGGACAGGAGGTCTTATAAATGTCTTTATTGGACAGAAGAATTTTAAAGTGGGTTCTTTGGACAGAATACCTTAGAAAGGTATTTCATAGACTGGGAACCTAAAGGTCTTCTATGACCAGAAGAGCTTATGAATGTCTTCTGTACACAGAAGTCCTGATAAAGGACTTCTACTGGTAGAATATCTCATAAACTTATTATGTAGGAATATGACGTGATAAATATCTTCTATAGAGAGAGGAACTTATAAAGGTCTTCTGTAGACAGAGGACCTTATAAAGGTCTTCTACAGAAAGATAGGCAGAAGACCTTTGAAAGGTCTTCTATAGGCAGAAGACCTCTGAAAGGTATTTTATAGACAGAAGCCCTTAAAAGGTCTTTTATAGGCCTTTGAGAATGCTTATATAGACCGAAGATCTTTAAAAGGTCTTTTATAGACCTTTCGAAGGTATTCTATAGACAGAATACATCCGAAAGGTCTTTTTTATAGACAAAAGATAGGATAGATAGAAGACCTTTGAAAATTCTTATGTAGAGAGAAGAACTATGGGCAGAAGATCTTCTTTAGACGGAAGACCTTTATTGAGGCCTATACAGAGTATTTTTGAAAGGTCTTCTATAGAAAGGAGACCTTTAAAGGGTTCTCTGTAGACCAAACACTTTTGAGGACATGTGAACCGTCTTCTATAGACAAAAGATCTTTGAAAGTTATTCTGCAGAATGGTCTTCTGTTGAGAAAAGTTTTTATTGAGGCCTACACAGAGTAGTTTTGTAAGGTTTTCTATAATAAAGAGACGTTTAAATCCTGCTCCATAAATATAAGACCTTTGAAGACATATGAACTGTCTTCTATAGACAGAAGACCTTTAAAACGTCTTCCATAAAAAAGTATCTCTGAAAGGTATTCTGTAGAAAGAAGACGTCTCAATAGTCTTTTGCAGACAGAAGAAATTATATAGGTATCTTTTGTAGAAAGGGTATTTTCTAGACAGTTCAATATGGGCTATAGAGTTCGAATATGGGTTATAGCGTTCCACTCCTTCGGGTACTTCCCCACTAAAAGTACAACATTTATCGCTAAAATGTTGCGTACAATGTCTGTTGAAGGGAATACCTGACTTGGTCCAAACTCTGAGCATAACAATATTTGAAACGGATCTACGTTTGGAATATGGTATATATCAATGCACTTACGAGTATTCGGGTACCTCCCACACAAAATTTTATTTTTTCCCGAAAATATGCGGTTTTAGGACATTATTGAATCGGCTTAAATTTTTTTCCGCACGGCCATCATTTTTTTCGTGGGCAATTCCATACTTCCCTTTGGAAATCCTGCCCGCACCAACTAAAATGCTTGATGAGCAGGATAACTTACGAATTGAGGATTCGATTTGTCCGAAAACTTAGTATTTCGTAAAACTTCTTCCAAACGTACATCAAGTTGCAAAAACGTCTATATGTCACAATTTGCGCTTAAGAGTAGTTTAAAGGCTGTTCGAAGATCGTTATGAAATTTTTACCGAAGGTACTTAATGTGTACGTCTGTTTCAGTATAAACACGGACGTAGCCAGGATTTCATTTCGGGGGGGGCCCACCTGACCAAAATTTTGAAAGTTCATGTTAGCGAAAATGTCCTATTTAGCAAAGATGTAAACCTTATTTTAGACTTATTCTACTGATGAAATAATTTTCATTACTATTTTTTAATTCAAATGCTATTTTTAATAAGAATTCTTGGCCAATTTTATCTGGTTTTTAGAACTTTTTTGACAATATGTCACAGTTAATATATAGTCAAAACAATGAATATATTAATAATCCCATATATTTTTGGGCGTATCATCTGTCAAATAATTCACAACAACAGTGAACGTTATGAAATTCAATGATATCACTTCGGTAAGACCAAAAGAAAGCGAATAAAACGGAAAACCTTAGAAATATCATGACATTTAATTTTCAAATATCTCAACACTATAATTTTCAAAAATATGCAAAAATCCAATGCCTATTTATCACAAAGAATTTCTGAATGCCGAGAACTAATGCTGAGCAATAGTTAGTCTATCCATCAAGAAATTCTAGCACCTAATCGCGCTTATGTAAATGACAAATTCTGTCGCCATATCGTGCATCTGTCAATAGACTAATTTTGGCGTCAAATCGTCGGACTTCACTTATAGAAATTCTGGATCTTCTCATAAATTGATCAGGAACTTCTTTTAAAATAAAATTATGTCGCCCAATCCAAGGTCTATACATGAAGACATTCTTTTTAGCAAAAATCTATAAACACAATTTTTCCCAATCTACATTTTTTATACTCTTAGCCTTTAGCCAAAATGTGCCTCATCGAAATAATGGCTTTAGGGCCAGAAAACTTGGAGTCGACTTAGCTATGTCCGTTCGTCTGGGTAGCCGCCTGGAGAGCACGATAATTCTCAACCAGATCAACCAATTCGGTCCAAAATTTGGCCTTCGTGATATTTTGATCAATTTCGATCTACTCTTTCGGCAAACTTCCGCAGAGTATTTCAAAAATTTTCAGCGAAGTGCAGTTAAAGACCTCTCTGGATAAGCTGTGTAAGCTTAAGACCTCAATGGTCATGGCCATATTACTACCGTACAAGTTTTTCAGAGGCAAGTCTATACTTCCAGAGAAAATGGCCCGAAATCTGTAAAGAACACCTAAGGCAATTATGTGTACTCGTAGTGGCTAGTGCGCACGACAACTAACCGGATACTGCTTTGGTCCAAACGTTGTTTATCGCAATATTTCAGCGAGCCTTATATATACAAAATTCGAAGTTGGTGCTTTTCGGTCTACTTTTTCTGGTATTTTCCCCCCGGAGCTACAGATTTGGTCCAAACTTTGGTCCCAAAATACTATTGCTGTGAGTTTCTATGACGGTTTTATTCAAAGAGTAATCGACAGAGAAATCCATGAAGATGAAATTCATTGTAATTTTGAAATATTGGAAATAATATGTAATAAATCATCAATATATGTATATAAAGTAGAAAAATGTTTGTACGTCAAAACCCGCTGAAATGTTTGTACGTCAAAACCCGCTGAACCGATCTTCCTGAAATTTTCAGAGTATATCACTAGATGGTCTAAAAGTATCATAGGCTATAAAAATTATCAAAAATTTCTGAAATTCCTCGTTGATACGGAGATATAGCATCAGAATCGGAGGACGTCCAAAAAATTTAGGTTTTTATGCAAATATCTATAAAATGGTAACGGATAATGCCTCCAAATTTTAGATGTGTGAAGGAATTTGGTCTAGAAATAAATTTGCCAACTTACTTTGAAATCGGTTGAGATTTGGATATAGCTCCCAAATATATTTTCGGCCGATTTCATGTATTTTATACATTAAACACGCTATATATGTCCAATTTCAATGACATTTGGAATGTGTGACGGAATTGGGTCTAGAAATAAATTTTTGAAATTATATTGAAATCGGTTCAGATTTGGATATACCTCCCATATATATTTTCGTCCGATTTCATGTATTTGATGCACCAAACACGCTTAATATACACGATTTTAATGAAAGTTGCAATTAGTGACGAAAATTGGCCTACAAATAAATTTGCCAAAATATATTCGGGGTAGCGAAGCGCACACATTGACATCAAGCTCAAAAATCTTGACTTTATTAACATTCGAAAGGTCGAACAAAATATAAAAATTCGACAGAAAAATCCTTTTGTCCAATAGACATTTACGACACTGCGGTGGAACAGAAATTATATCATAAAAAAATGGTTGATATACATAGTTTTTTTTATTGCAAATTTCAAACATAATAACAAATTTGTAATTGTTATGAATTTCAAAATAGTTCATTATAAAAACGTGTTAGAAAAAATATACAAGCACTTAAAACCACAAAGATTTAGCAACGGCTTTACCTTTTATTGTTGAATTGCACTTATAGAAAATTTCAAAAAAAAAAATATCGCAAAAATGTTTTTTCTGGATGCTGTTTATAAGCGTAAGTATTGGGCGCAATATGTTACAAACGTTCAATAAATACAAATAAACGTATTGTTCTGAACTCAGTAACACTTACAGTCAGCCTAAAATTCCGATTAAACGCTTAAACAACACCTTCATTATTTTTATATTTTCAAATATGTTGGACAATAAGTACACCAATGTAGTTAAATATTTCTCTGTAATGCTTCCAACTACTTTACATATTTCTTGAACAATTTAAAACAGTTTAAAATTTTACTCAAAAATTAAAAAAATTTGTAACATAAGCTAATATCCTATGGGAACTAAAATCATTTCGGGGGGGGCCCGGGCCCCCCGGCCCCCCCTGGCTACGTCGGTGTACTGAAATAATATTTTAGTGGGCAAGTCCTTGCTTCATGACATTAGTGTCCAAACGCTAAAAAAATGTCTATGGTGACCAAATAAAATGGCTTGTTGGCACGATAACTAGCTTAAGAAATGACTATCAGAATTAGATACAGTTCAGAAATGGAATATTTATATTTTTTGCTAGAAGAATCCTTTACTTCCTGCAGTATTGGTCCCGAAATGTCTCAATAGTTAGAGAAACCCCTTTGTTTATCTCTCGCAATAAAGTTTTTAGTAGTCATTGTGGTCTTTGTTGCAAAGCTACATATTATTTAATTCTCCACAATTTTTTCGATAATTGTCCAAATGTTCCATAAACACCGCCTAGTTGATTGGGTCTGCAAGTGGAACAATTGGACACAATGTTTGGTTCAACTTCGATGCTATTTATTTTCATTCCCTTTAGCCGATAGGGTTAATTCAGTCAACTTTGTCAGAGCAGGAGCAGCTGCCATTATTATAGTCTTTAGGACCATGCCAAAATCATATATGTTAGAACTCGTATGTTAGATATATTCACTGGACAATAGCCGTAGAATATCCCCGCATTTTCACATACAATATCAGGAAGCTATGACTTATCCTGAGGATATTCACCAGAGATATTTCAAAAACAGTTTGGAACGAGCACACATAATCTTCTAAAATAATTTATTATGAAAAACATTAATAAATGAATGAAAACGGTAGAATATGGTCCTAAATCATATATAAAAAGCAAAAGCTTCTGGAGATGTTAAATATTATAGCTAAAAATTTCTTTTGTTCAGAGACACATAATGAAATTTGATTTGGAACATTTCTTCTTTTGACACAATCCCCAAAAAGTGAAGTATTTTGGGAGATTTTGACTCAGTATGGAATAAATTTTAGTTAAGAGTATAAAAGTTTAACAAATAATTTCTGCCTATAATATCTAATGTTATAACGTCATTTTCTTAACAAAGTATTTTACTTAGATATCTAGTTTGTTCTGGGACTTACAATGAAATTTTGTGTAGAATATTTCGTTTTTTAACACCTTTCGTCTAAAACTAAATGTTATGTTACCTTCATGCATCAACTCGAATAAAGAACAAAAGAAATTTATTCAAAGCATATTTGGGTGGTTTGTTGGCAACCCAGATGTATGTATATTTTTCCTTGATATATATATATATATATATATATATATATATATATATATACAAGTTAACACATAATATGTTGTTTTCCCTAATAAAACTAAAGCTCAGCAACAATAAAGTTGCATACTCTGTTAAACTCAATTCCAGTTAAAGCACATTGCAGACATTCATCTGCCCCAAATATTAAATTCCAATTAATTATTTTAATAAATCAGAAAATACACTTCCGTTGCAAAAGCAGCCAACTCAATGAAACTGCTTTGCAGAACATTTCGTCTGTCCGATTTCAATAAACCCAAGAAATGCAATTTCCGGTCAATCAATGCAACGCTCGACGCGTGCAGACAAATTTAATAGAATTTGGTAACAACAAATTATTAAAAGCTAAGTGACATGATTTCATGGAAAATCATAATGTCAAATAAGCAAATATTTGTAATTTAGTTTATGATTGTAACACAACATTAACTTCACTCTTTTACCAACTGTCAGTGAATAAAGTCGTCTTAAATCAACAAACGGTTTTTTAATTCGGGAGCGGCGAAACTTTTGATAAGTGTCACTTAAGTTCAATTTTGATAATTGAACTCCGGGTTTAAAAGGGTCCGCGTTCCTTTTCGACAAAGTAACGCGTACAAGATCTAGAGGATCTTAATTAGGATCTAGACGATCTTAATTTTTTTTCAGACCTAAGCTCTCGTAGGTCTAACTGGCGCCCGAGCAAAATTAAAAAAAAGTGTGAAGAAAGAGGCCCCCGAGTACTTAAGAAAAGGGACGCGTTGAACGCAAGCCGCTTCACCAGTGAAAATAAATGATAGTGAACATTAAAAAGAAAACATCTAATAATTAGAAAAAAAAAACTTTGAAAAAGCAAAACCTTCACTAAAAAGTACAAAAAGTGCAAAAAAAGTGAACACTTAAAAAAAAAAACATCTAATAAATAAACACATTGAAAAAAAGCAAAACCTTTATTAAAAAGTAAAAAATAAAAAAAGTGCAAAAAAGCACATGTTTTAAAGAACAAAAACATTGAAAACAAAAACCTAAACTAAAAAGTAAAAAGTGTGAAAAGTGGAAACAAATCTAAAGTGCCACAATAATCGAAATATTAAAAAAGCCGAGACATTGAAGCGAGGCAGTGCCACAATAAGCCAACTATTAAAAAGTGAAAAGAAATCTAATAAGCCGAGATATTAAAACGAGGCAGTGCCACAATAAGCCAAATATTGAAGGAAGGGAAGAAATCTAAGAAGCCGAGATATTGAAGCGAAACCCACTATATACCCACAGTCCCAAGATGACAACTTTGCTGTTATTATCGTAAGATATAATTACTATTTACAATAATAGATATAGAAATAGAAACCATATACATATATTTGAATTAATACAATCTCAAGTCCTCTCTGAAAAAATAAGAAAAAGAAAATAGTCGATTCATCTTAAAGTAAACAATAAAAATCTCTGTGAAATATCCTAAATTTGTACTTGGCAAAATTAGCTTCTTATTAAGATGGCAAATCCCAATAATTTAGTGCGACCACCCATCCTAAATGTCCCCCCCCCAAATCCTTCACATCCCCCAACACAACCTAACAGGAACGAAGGACAAATAAACTTGACAGACCTTAAAAATCTTATTCTCGAAATTGTTAATAACCAGATACAGGCTGCGTTAAACCCGCACGCCATTCATACAAGCACGGTAGACCAATCTATTGACGCGGAACATTTAGGCAATATAGGAGATTTAGACAAAATCCCTGACATTGTTAAATGTCTAAGGGAATTCTCGGGAAAACCAGGAGAGTTCAACTCCTGGAGAAAAAGTGTGGAAAGAATTTTAAAAATCTATGAAAATCTGAAAGGTACTCCGAAATACTATGGTATTTTGAACGTAATTAGGAATAAAATTGTAGGTAATGCAGACATAGCACTAGAGTCGTACAACACTCCTTTAGATTGGCCAGCAATTTCCAAGTGCCTTACCTTACACTACGCCGACAAACGAGATGTATCAACGTTAGAATACCAAATGACAGGTCTAATTCAAGGAAACTCAACGGTTCAAGAATTTTATCAGGCAGTTTATTCACATTTATCTTTGATACTAAACAAACTAGGAGGATTAGAGGCTGGACATGAGGCTCTAAGTCTACTAACACAAACTTATCGAAACAAAGCCCTCGATACATTTGTAAGAGGATTAAATGGGGATCTACCAAGATTGCTAGGAATGAGAGAACCTGCGGATTTACCCCAGGCTCTTCATTTGTGCCTCAAACTGGAAAACCAGAAATTCCGCACTAATCATGCCCAAAATCAAAATATTCAGCCAATTAAAAAAAGCCATCATCAAACATCTCCGACCCAGAAATATAATTTTCAAAAGAACAAACAAGAGTTCCACCCAAGCATAGCCTACATACCTAACCCACATAATCTTCCTAAAATGAACAATAATTACAATATTGGTACACCAAGTTTCGGCCACCCGAAACAGCCTCCACCACGTCCAACGGCACCAAAGCCAGCGGAACCAATGGATGTCGATCGTAGTATTCGTTCACAGCAAATCAATTATTCAAATAGACCACATCAACATCAATCCCTCGGTAAAAGACCCCCTAATCCATCGTCAAACCATAACGTTAGTCCACCGAAGGCACAACGAACATTCCATATAAATACAGATACACCAGATACGTTCGAGCCCGACAACTTTAGTTATGAGGATTATTTTACAGAACAAGAAACGTCACAAAATTACGACCAAGATCAGGAAAACTATTCCTATGACCCTTATTCTGAAAGTAATATACCAGACAATGAAACAGATTCGGAGCTTGATGACATTCTTTTTTTAGAATGACAAGCTCTTCGCTTCCATATTTTGAATGTCGAACGGAGAGCGGAAAAATCTTAAAAATTTTAATTGACACAGGATCTAGTAAAAATTACATCCAACCGGACTTAGTAAAAAAAATAATCCCAAACAAAATTCCGTTTTTCGCAAAATCTGTAGCAGGCGATGTAAAAATTATGTCACACACGTACATAAACCTTTTCAAATTAGATGATAAACTTAAATTCTACTTAATGCCTAGTCTAAAATCTTTCCATGGCATTCTAGGTAATGACAGTCTAAAAGCCTTAGACGCAGTCATTTACACAAATAAAAATTATATGATCGTTCGCCAGCATACCAAGGTTCGACTTAAACAACATGTTAGCCAAAGTGTAAATGCTATAAAATTACTTGACGACCATATGAACCCTAGGCAAATGGAAGCCATGAATCTCTTAATAGATAAATTCTCTAAGCTCTTCGCAGAGCCAGACGAGAAATTAACCTACACAACTAAGGTAGTTGGAGAGATCCGTACATCAAATGATTCTCCAGTGTATACCAAATTTTACCCTTATCCGGCTTCATTAAAACGTGAAGTCGAGATGCAAGTGGAAAAGTTGCTAAACGATGGAATCATACAACCATCAAGATCACCATACAATTCACCTGTATGGATAGTTGATAAAAAGCCTGACTCCCAAGGGAATAAACAATACAGGATGGTAATAGACTATAGGAAACTAAATTCTGTCACAATCTCAGATAGATATCCGATTCCTGAAATATCCGATATTTTAGGGAAGTTAGGAAATAGCAAATTCTTTTCTGTGTTGGATTTAAAAAGCGGCTTCCATCAAATTCCGTTAAAAGACTCTGATGTGGAAAAAACTGCATTTTCTATTAATAATGGCAAATACGAGTTCACTCGCTTACCATTTGGTTTAAAAAATGCCCCGTCGATATTTCAACGAGCTCTCGATGATATTCTCCGCGAACATATAGGGAGAATATGCTACGTATATATCGATGACATAGTTATATACAGCAAATCCGAAGAGGACCATATTCGTGATATTCATAATGTTTTCAAAACATTAGAAGAAGCAAATATGAAAGTCCAATTGGACAAGTGTCATTTTTTTAAACAAGAAGTGGAATTTCTCGGATTTATAATATCCGAGGCAAAAACAAACCCAAAAAAAGTTGAAGCCATTGCAAACTTTCCCCAACCCAGAACTATTAAAGAACTTCGATCCTTCCTAGGCCTTGCGGGATATTATCGCCGTTTTATAAGAGATTTTGCAAAATTGGCAAAACCACTGACGTCACTTTTGAGAGGTGAAGAGGGTCGAATATCAAAAAAACAGTCGTCTAAAATTTCTATAAAATTTAATACCGAAGAGGAGGAAGCATTTACAAAGATAAAAAATTCTCTACTATCAAGAGATACGTTGTTGTACTATCCAAATTATGACAATCCCTTCGAGCTAACAACTGATGCGTCAGATTATGCTCTCGGAGCAGTTTTGTCTCAAGGAGACAAGCCCATTACCTTTATATCAAGAACTCTGCATAAGGCAGAAGAGCATTACGCGGCGAACGAAAAGGAAATGCTTGCTATCGTCTGGGCCCTTGACAGTCTTAGGAATTTTTTATATGGAACAGCAAAAGTAAAAATATACACAGACCACCAGCCACTCACCTACGCTCTCAGTAATAAAAATAATAATAACAAGATGAAGCGATGGAAAGCCATATTGGAAGAATACGACTACGAGCTTTTTTATAAACCAGGAAAAAGTAACGTAGTGGCAGATGCCCTATCCAGAGTGCCTGAAGTATCGCAAGTTAATTCTATGTCGGAAATGACACATAGTGACGATAGTTCCTCACATAACCTTATTTATAGTGTCGAAGCACCAATAAACGTTTTTAAGAATCAGATAATCTTTGACCCTAGTGCAACAAACTCCTATCAGTTCGATATAGTATTCCCAACCATCCACAGGCATATACTTCCTGGAATAGATTATACCCCTGCTCAGTTAATCCAAATTCTGAAAAATTACTTAAATCCCTCTGTACTCAATGGCATCAAAGCACACGAGACATTAATGGGAAAAATTCAAGAAATTTTCCCACAGCACTTTGCAAAATACCGCATTAGATTTACGAACCTCCAAGTTGAAGATATTAAAGATAGTAACCAACAGGATGAAATAATTATAAGCACACACAAAAGAGCTCATAGAAATGCCAGAGAAAATAAAATACAGATTCTCGAAAAATATTATTTTCCCAGTATGAACAATAAAATTAACAAGATCGTAAAGCAATGTACTGTTTGCAAAGAAAACAAATACGACAGGCATCCACCGAAGCCTGAACTAAGGGAAACACCAATACCTTCATATCCTGGAGAAATCCTTCACATTGATATTTTCAAAACAGAGAATAAACTTGTCCTCACAGCATTGGATAAATTTTCAAAATACGCGCAGGGTAGAATTATTAAGTCAAGAGCCATTGAAGATATAAGAGAACCTTTACGAGAATTAGTATTTTTATTCGGTGTTCCAAAAATTATAGTTTTTGACAATGAGAAATCCTTTAATTCGGCATCAATAATTTTTATGTTACAAGACCAATTGGAAATAGAAATCTACAAAGCTCCACCATACGCGAGTGTCGTGAACGGTCAGGTTGAGCGATTTCACTCAACCCTAGCTGAAATTATGCGTTGCCTTCGAACTGAACGGACATACCCTACGTTTCTTGAACTATTGGACAGAGCAATTTACGAATACAATTATACTATACATAGCACAACAGGACAAAGACCACTCGAGGTATTTTTTCGGACGACGAGTTAGCATAGACCCCGAAATGTATGATAAAGCAAGACAAGATAATATCCAAAGATTACGAGACAAACAGGTAGCTGACCTTAAAACCCATAATAAAAATCGGGAACCAATCAAACAATTTGACCCAGGTGACGAAATTTATGTAAAAATCCATAAGCGTCTAGGGACCAAATTGTCTCCAAGATTTAAAAAAGAGATAGTAAAAGAAAACCATTCTACAACTATTCTTACAGAATCAGGAAAAGTAGTACATAAAAGCAACATTAAAAACTGAGACCTTCTTTATATTTCTTTTTACAGAACCCTAGCATTTCTTTGCACCTCTTCAGAAATTAACATGCTTGTTTTTAACTTCACACAGTCATATCTTGTACCAATTCACAATGGTCCAGCTAAAGTACAGGATGGAACATTTAACATTATCCACATCATAGACATAGACAGATACAGGAACCTCGTTAATGACATACAATGGAAAATAACACAAGCCATACCTAAATCCAATCCTTTTTTCCCACTCCTTACGCACGAAATATCACAAACATTATTATTACATCAATAAAAGAAGCCATAGAATTTGCAAAAATTAAAGTATTGTACAATCAGAAATAACTTTTATATCTTATTGTAATCCCTCTAACTAGCAAAGAAATATTCCATAATTTTTTTAATCAGACCTGTAAAAAGAAATAATAGAATTATAAGTACTAGTTTAACGAAATTATAAAAAATAATAACAGTATATTTGGCGTAAAAAGCAAATGCGTTGTAACAAAACATGTAAAATTTTGTCAAAATGACCAATTGGTAAATATTTCCAACGATACTTGCATCCCACCGTTACTACACGGATCGAATTCATCCTGTCCAATAACTAACGCGTATCATATTCCTCCGATAGAAAATATTTCACCCGGTGTCATTTTTCTTAATGATTTCAGTGGAACAGTAAATAACAAGACTTCAAATGGAACATTTTTGATAGAATTCCACAATGCAACGTTACGCATTAATGACAAATTGTACAAAAATTTAGAAGCTCCATTATCAAGAATTAATCCACCAGCAATACAACAAACGCCTGTCGAAGATGAATTTATAAATCTTTTATCATTGGAAATGTTAAACCATTTGCATATTAATAATACTAAGTCCATCCATGAACTCAAGTCAGAAGCAGTTGTTACCAAATATACAATTTTCTCTCTATTTTCAATTTTTGCTATATGTCTATTGATAACTGGGTTTTTCATGAAAAAACGACAAAACGTAGTCTTTCATACAATTGCCCCTAGTCACGGGTTAACACAGATCCTCCCAATCACTCAAAACAAAGTTCAAGTACCAGGGCCACAAAAAGTGGATGACCTACCATATTTCTAACGATTGAGGACAATCGTTTTTAAAGGGGGAGGAGTTAACACATAATATGTTGTTTTCCCTAATAAAACTAAAGCTCAGCAACAATAAAGTTGCATACTCTGTTAAACTCAATTCCAGTTAAAGCACATTGCAGACATTCATCTGCCCCAAATATTAAATTCCAATTAATTATTTTAATAAATCAGAAAATACACTTCCGTTGCAAAAGCAGCCAACTCAATGAAACTGCTTTGCAGAACATTTCGTCTGTCCGATTTCAATAAACCCAAGAAATGCAATTTCCGGTCAATCAATGCAACGCTCGACGCGTGCAGACAAATTTAATAGAATTTGGTAACAACAAATTATTAAAAGCTAAGTGACATGATTTCATGGAAAATCATAATGTCAAATAAGCAAATATTTGTAATTTAGTTTATGATTGTAACACAACATTAACTTCACTCTTTTACCAACTGTCAGTGAATAAAGTCGTCTTAAATCAACAAACGGTTTTTTAATTCGGGAGCGGCGAAACTTTTGATAAGTGTCACTTAAGTTCAATTTTGATAATTGAACTCCGGGTTTAAAAGGGTCCGCGTTCCTTTTCGACAAAGTAACGCGTACAAGATCTAGAGGATCTTAATTAGGATCTAGACGATCTTAATTTTTTTTCAGACCTAAGCTCTCGTAGGTCTAACTTACATATATATATATATATATATATATATATATATATATATATATATATATATATATATATATCTATACTTATAAAAGAGTTCAGTAATGATGACTCACTGACTCACTGATTCACTGACTCACTGACTCACTGATTCACTGACTCACTGACTGACTGACTGATAATCAACGCCCAGACTAAACGGCTAAAGCTAGGATCTTGAAATTTTGGGTGAGGGACAATCTTGGTCCGAAGGTGTCAGATAAGGCTGGGTTTTTGGAAATTCGAACTAGAACTGTACTAGAAGTACTAAAAGGTACTAAATATGGTACCCTTTGTATTAGGCAAACGCGAATAGCTAGAATTCTGAAATTTGGAATGAGGTTCACTGATGGAGAGTTAGAAAGGTGTACCAAATGGTTTTTGGAAATTCGAACTATAAGTGTACGAAAAGTACTAAAAGTTACTAAATTTAGTACTATTTGGTATTACGTGAACGGATAGAGCTAAAATCTTGAAATTTGGAATGAAAATCAAGGTTTAGAAGATGAGTTGATATAAGGAGGTGGTTTTGAAAATGTGTACTCATGTGTACGAATAGTACTAAATGGTACTAAATTTGGTACAATTTGAATTTGGGCGAACCGATAAGGTTGGAATTTTGAAATTTGGAATTACTATTACTGTTGGAGCGTAGGTTTGAGATAGGGAGGTAGTTTTCGAAATTCGTACATATGAGTACGAAAAGTACTAAATAGTACCAAATAAGGTACAATTTGGATTTGGGGGAACGGATGGAGCTGGAATCCTGAAATTTAGAATTAGGATTACAGTCGGGGTGTAGGATAGAAGTACTTTGGAAATTCGTATTTTTGGGTACGAAAAGTACTAAATGGTACCAAATTTGGTACAATATGAATTTAAGTGATCGGATAGAGCTGGAATAGTGAAATTTGGAATTAAGATTACTATTGGAGTGTGGGATTGGGATACTTTTGGAAATTCGTACTTATGGCAACGAAAAGTACTAAATGGTACCAAATTTGGTACGATTTGGATTTGGGTGATCAGATACATTTGGAATCCTGAAATTCGAAATTAAGATTACTTTTGGAGTGCTGGATAGAGGTAGGTTTGGAAATTCGGACCTATGGGAACAAAATGTACTAAATGGTACTAAATTTGGTACAATTTAGATTACGGTAATCTGATGCAGCTGAAATTCTGAAATTTGGAATTAAGATTACTGTTGGCGTGTAGGATTGAGGTAGTAGTGGATATTCGTACTCTTGGGTACGAATAGTACTAAATAGTACCAAATTTGGTACAATTTGGATTTGGGTGAACGAATATAGCTGAAATTCTGAGATTTGGAATAAGGAGTACTATTGGAGTGTAGGATTGATAATGTTTTGGAAATTTTTAGTTATGGGTTGGAAAAGTACTAAATAGTACTAAATTTGGTACAATTTAGATTTCAATGATGGGATGCATTTGGAATCGTGAAATTCGGAATAAAAATTGCTGTTGGAGTGTCGATAGAGGTAGGTTTGGAAATTCGTACTTTGAATACGAATAGTACTAAATGGTACCAAATTTGGATTTGAGTTATCGGATGTATCTGGAATTCTGAAATTCGTAATTAAGCTTATTGTTTGAACATAGCACTGAGGTAGTTTTGAAAATTTGTAGTTATGTGTACGAAAAGTACTAAATGGTACCAAATCTGGTACAATTTGGATTTGGGTGAACGGATATAACTGGAATCCCGAGATTCGGAATAAGGATTACTGTTGGTAAGTAGGATTGATGAAGTTTTTGAAATTTTTAGTTATGGGTACGATAAGTTCTAAATGGTACCAAATTTTAATTTATGTGATACATTTGGAATCCTAAAATTCGGAATTACGATTACTGTTGGAGTGTTGAAAGAGGAAGGTTTCGAAATTCGTACTTTGGATACGAAAAGTACTAAATGGTATCAAATTTGGTACAATTTGGATTACGGTGATCGGATGCAGCTGTAATCCTGAAATTTGGAATTAAGATTACTATTGGCATGTAGGATTGAGGTAGTTGTAGAAATTCGTATTCATGGGTACGAAAGTACTAAATTGTACCAAATTTGGTACAGTTTGCATTTGGGTGAACGGATATAGCAGGAAACCCGAGATTTGGAGTGTAATTGATAAAGTTTTTGGAAATTTGAAGTTATGGGTAGGAAAAGTACTAAATTTGGTACAATTTGGATTTCAGTGATAGGATACATTAGGAATCTTGAAATTCGGAATTAAAATTGATGTTGGAGTGTTGATAGAGGTAGGTTTAGAAATTCGTACTATGGATACGAATAGTACTAAATTGTACCAAATTTGGATTTGAGTTATCGGATATATCTGGAATCCTGAAATTCGGATTTAAGCTTATTGTTTGAACATAGCACTGAGGAAGTTTTGAAAAATTTGTACTTATGGGTACGAAAAGTACTAAATGGTACTAAATTTGATACAATTTGGATTTCGGTGATCTGATGTAGCTACCATCCTCATGTTTGGCATTAAAATACCTGTTGAACTGAGGATTGATAAAAATTTCGAAATTATTAGTTATGGGTAGGAAAAGTACTAAATTTGGTACAATTTGGATTTGAGCGAACGGATAGAGTTGGAATCAAGAAATTTGGAATTAAGATTACTGTTGGAGTGTAGGATTGAGATATGGAAGTAGTTTTGGAAATTCGTACTTATGAGTACGAAAAGTACTAAATTTGGTTCAATTTGGATTTGAGCGAACGGCTAGAGCTGGAATCTTGAAGTTTGGAATTAAGATTACTGTTGGGGTGTAGGATTGAGGAAGTTTTGGAAATTCGTACTTATATGTACGAAAAGTACTAAACGGTACTATATTTGGTACAACTTGGATTTGAGCGAACGGTTAGAGCTGGAATCTTGAATTTTGGGTTTAATATTACTGTTGGGGTTAGTTTTGGAAATGCGTACTTATGCTTACAAAAAGTACTACATTTTGTACAATTAGGATTTGGGTGAAATTATAGCGCTCGAATCCTAAAATGTGGAATTAGGTACACTTAGGGGTACGAAATGGCTCCATGTATGGTACAATTTTGTATTGGATGAACGGATAGATCTGGATTCGTGAGATTTGGAATTAAGTTTACTGTTGTCATTTGCTTATAACGTCCGATTTAAGAAATATGTGAGGTAAATATACGAAAAGTTGTAAATGGCACAGGATTTGGTACAATTTGTTATTGTGTAAAGGGAATTTTAAAATAATATGAGGAGGTTCGTATATATATATACTAGCAAAGTGCCCGCTACTTCGTATGCGTTAAATATACAACACAAATAAACAATATATAATATAGAATGGTGGAAACATTTTGTGTACTAATACGTACCACTTTAGTTCGATTTCGCTACACATCAAGAGCAATCAACATTTTTTGAGATATTTTAATTAAGGTTCTCAGCGCAAATACGGCCTAACCCAACAACCGCCATCCTTATTTCCAGCTCTATCTGTTCCCCCCAAAACCAATTATAGAACTATTTAGTACTTTACATGTAAATACATAAATACGAACCTCCTCATATTATTTTAAAATTCCCTTTACACAATAACAAATTGTACCAAATCCTGTGCCATTTACAACTTTTCGTATATTTACGGCACATATTTCTTAAATCGGACGTTATAAGCAAATGACAACAGTAAACTTAATTCCAAATCTCACGAATCCAGATCTATCCGTTCATCCAATACAAAATTGTACCATACATGGAGCCATTTCGTACCCCTAAGTGTACCTAATTCCACATTTTAGGATTCGAGCGCTATAATTTCACCCAAATCCTAATTGTACAAAATGTAGTACTTTTTGTAAGCATAAGTACGCATTTCCAAAACTAACCCCAACAGTAATATTAAACCCAAAATTCAAGATTCCAGCTCTAACCGTTCGCTCAAATCCAAGTTGTACCAAATATAGTACCGTTTAGTACTTTTCGTACATATAAGTACGAATTTCCAAAACTTCCTCAATCCTACACCCCAACAGTAATCTTAATTCCAAACTTCAAGATTCCAGCTCTAGCCGTTCGCTCAAATCCAAATTGAACCAAATTTAGTACTTTTCGTACTCATAAGTACGAATTTCCAAAACTACTTCCATATCTCAATCCTACACTCCAACAGTAATCTTAATTCCAAATTTCTTGATTCCAACTCTATCCGTTCGCTCAAATCCAAATTGTACCAAATTTAGTACTTTTCCTACCCATAACTAATAATTTCGAAATTTTTATCAATCCTCAGTTCAACAGGTATTTTAATGCCAAACATGAGGATGGTAGCTACATCAGATCACCTAAATCCAAATTGTATCAAATTTAGTACCATTTAGTACTTTTCGTACCCATAAGTACAAATTTTTCAAAACTTCCTCAGTGCTATGTTCAAACAATAAGCTTAAATCCGAATTTCAGGATTCCAGATATATCCGATAACTCAAATCCAAATTTGGTACAATTTAGTACTATTCGTATCCATAGTACGAATTTCTAAACCTACCTCTATCAACACTCCAACATCAATTTTAATTCCGAATTTCAAGATTCCAAATGTATCCTATCACTGAAATCCAAATTGTACCAAATTTAGTACTTTTCCTACCCATAACTTCAAATTTCCAAAAACTTTATCAATTACACTCCAAATCTCGGGTTTCCTGCTATATCCGTTCACCCAAATGCAAACTGTACCAAATTTGGTACAATTTAGTACTTTCGTACCCATGAATACGAATTTCTACAACTACCTCAATCCTACATGCCAATAGTAATCTTAATTCCAAATTTCAGGATTACAGCTGCATCCGATCACCGTAATCCAAATTGTACCAAATTTGATACCATTTAGTACTTTTCGTATCCAAAGTACGAATTTCGAAACCTTCCTCTTTCAACACTCCAACAGTAATCGTAATTCCGAATTTTAGGATTCCAAATGTATCACATAAATTAAAATTTGGTACCATTTAGAACTTATCGTACCCATAACTAAAAATTTCAAAAACTTCATCAATCCTACTTACCAACAGTAATCCTTATTCCGAATCTCGGGATTCCAGTTATATCCGTTCACCCAAATCCAAATTGTACCAGATTTGGTACCATTTAGTACTTTTCGTACACATAACTACAAATTTTCAAAACTACCTCAGTGCTATGTTCAAACAATAAGCTTAATTACGAATTTCAGAATTCCAGATACATCCGATAACTCAAATCCAAATTTGGTACCATTTAGTACTATTCGTATTCAAAGTACGAATTTCCAAACCTACCTCTATCGACACTCCAACAGCAATTTTTATTCCGAATTTCACGATTCCAAATGCATCCCATCATTGAAATCTAAATTGTACCAAATTTAGTACTATTTAGTACTTTTCCAACCCATAACTAAAAATTTCCAAAACATTATCAATCCTACACTCCAATAGTACTCCTTATTCCAAATCTCAGAATTTCAGCTATATTCGTTCACCCAAATCCAAATTGTACCAAATTTGGTACTATTTAGTACTATTCGTACCCAAGAGTACGAATATCCACTACTACCTCAATCCTACACGCCAACAGTAATCTTAATTCCAAATTTCAGAATTTCAGCTGCATCAGATTACCGTAATCTAAATTGTACCAAATTTAGTACCATTTAGTACATTTTGTTCCCATAGGTCCGAATTTCCAAACCTACCTCTATCCAGCACTCCAAAAGTAATCTTAATTTCGAATTTCAGGATTCCAAATGTATCTGATCACCCAAATCCAAATCGTACCAAATTTGGTACCATTTAGTACTTTTCGTTGCCATAAGTACGAATTTCCAAAAGTATCCCAATCCCACACTCCAATAGTAATCTTAATTCCAAATTTCACTATTCCAGCTCTATCCGATCACTTAAATTCATATTGTACCAAATTTGGTACCATTTAGTACTTTTCGTACCCAAAAATACGAATTTCCAAAGTACTTCTATCCTACACCCCGACTGTAATCCTAATTCTAAATTTCAGGATTCCAGCTCCATCCGTTCCCCCAAATCCAAATTGTACCTTATTTGGTACTATTTAGTACTTTTCGTACTCATATGTACGAATTTCGAAAACTACCTCCCTATCTCAAACCTACGCTCCAACAGTAATAGTAATTCCAAATTTCAAAATTCCAACCTTATCGGTTCGCCCAAATTCAAATTGTACCAAATTTAGTACCATTTAGTACTATTCGTACACATGAGTACACATTTTCAAAACCACCTCCTTATATCAACTCATCTTCTAAACCTTGATTTTCATTCCAAATTTCAAGATTTTAGCTCTATCCGTTCACGTAATACCAAATAGTACTAAATTTAGTAACTTTTAGTACTTTTCGTACACTTATAGTTCGAATTTCCAAAAACCATTTGGTACACCTTTCTAACTCTCCATCAGTGAACCTCATTCCAAATTTCAGAATTCTAGCTATTCGCGTTTGCCTAATACAAAGGGTACCATATTTAGTACCTTTTAGTACTTCTAATACAGTTCTAGTTCGAATTTCCAAAAACCCAGCCTTATCTGACACCTTCGGACCAAGATTGTCCCTCACCCAAAATTTCAAGATCCTAGCTTTAGCCGTTTAGTCTGGGCGTTGATTATCAGTCAGTCAGTCAGTGAGTCAGTGAATCAGTGAGTCAGTGAGTCAGTGAATCAGTGAGTCAGTGAGTCATCATTACTGAACTCTTTTATAAGTATAGATTGTAAATACATATTTCATTTATTCGGCGACTTACGTGATTTTACTTTTGACAGATTCCTGGCATTTAGGTACGATTTAGAGTTTTGGTGTATTCATTGGTGTCATTTTATGACAAATAAATTTGTAGAATATTTTGATCTGATACGATCACATTTTAAAGGAGTTTTTAAACGTTTTTGAAAAAATGCGAGAATTCCAAGGAATCTGATGTCGAATATTTCAAAACCCAAAGAAATTTAAAGGAGTTTTTAAACGTTTTTGAAAAAAATGCAAGAATTCCAAGGAATCTGATGTCGAATATTTCAAAACCCAAAGAAATGGGCTGAACTTACCACGCCTATTTAGGTTTCTTCCCGACGTAAACTTTCAGAACGCCGATACAAATGTGTTCTGTTTTTTCGGTCCACTTTCATAATCTTTGCGGGGTTTCTTGTAATTTTAAAAAAGGTCAGTTTTGTTGTACTGTGTAGCTAGTGCTATATTTAATATAATTTTATTGTACATTTTTATTACAATAAAAAAATATATGTTCATACCCTACACCACACTTTGAAAAGGGGTATTATGCAAACGGAAGCGAGATATACCCATTGTTCTTTTACGGGATATATGTATGTACATAGAATCGGTTTCTGAGTCGATCTATGCTTGTCCGTCTGTTTGTCCATGTATTTTTGTAATTAAAGTACAGGTCGAATTTATTGTCCGATTCAAATAAAAGATCATTTTTGGGTCAAAGGACGAACGTTTTTTTTTTTTTTTTTGGTCCACCACTCCTCTTTTGTACAGCCTCAGGTCGAGGGTATTTAGTTGCCGGCAAATACAGATTATAATTTACTTATTTTAAAGCTATTCTATCGGTCTCCTGCTAATAGAATACTTTAATTTTTCTTCGAGTGAACTTATCGCCATGAAGATTTAATGACACTTTGTTGGTTTTGGTGGTCACTTTTAGTTTTCAATGCTGTAAAACGATGTTGTTGTTGTTCCTTTGTTATTCTATTCTTAAAGCTTTTATTGCTTTCTGTCTAGATGTTGCTGTTGTTGGAATTGTTGTTGTGCTATTTAACAACATTTATTGAAGTTTATGATTCAGTCTGTCGGTTAGTTGGTTGGTCGGATCTCTTTCCTTATTGTTTTCATTTTCATTTTCACTTGTTAATTGTTGATGTTTTAATGTTGAAGTGGTTGAGTTGCAGTGAGGCATGATATTGCATGTCATTGTCCAGAAGTTACACTTCAGAATACCTATATGAATGCATGTATGTACATATGTATGTACTTTGCAACACATGACGGCACATGCACCCGTCGTTTAACATCAGCGTTATTGAAAACCTTTTGTTTACTTGACTATGTTGTGGGGGCTTAGGTTTCTGGCTGCTGTTGTCGATAGTTACGAGAGCAGCAGATTCATTGAAAGTGCATTTTGAAGAGCACTCTGACGCACTTACCTCAGATATATGGTTGTGAAGTGGTATGCTAGGCGAAAATAAACAACGGCAAAGTCAGTTGTAGACACCCACCGACGCCCATCAACATGGGCAAAGAACAATAAACGATGCGTGAAGTCTTTAGTAGTTCAGTTTGGATGAGTGCATTGATGTTGCTGTAGCTGTTATGACCAACCAACCAACCAACCTGGTGCACAATGTCGATGGTCAATTGATGATTACTGGCTGTTGCTGCAACGTCAATGAGTCGTGTTGTTACAACATAATGTCACTGCAATGCCTTTTTTGTTCAGATGGTATTTTATGCCTCGAACAGTATCGACAAGTGTACCTACATGAACTTATGCACTTTCAGTAACACTTATGTTGCACAGTGGTTGTCAATACCAAAACACAAAAAAAAAACTAAATATACCTACGGTATTATCAAAGAGGGGAACTACTGAGCGATCCTTTAGTTTGGGTATAATTCCTTCCCGATTTAGGGATTGTTAATCCAGAATGGATTCTTAAGACAATAAATGTAATGCTTGTGCCCACGCATTAGACCTGCATATAAATTAAACACTGAAGTGACGTCCATGCCACACCTTAGTTTTTGTAGTTCCCACACCGAGCAAATGGAAGTCAGCTCCAACCAAAGGCCAATTATTATTTATTTTTTTATTTGCATATTATTTCTCCATTTCACAATTTCTCCCCACTGTCCCAATGGCTATGGTGTTTGACAAGTACGTTTAGCTTTACAAAACAATTGTCCAGTAACCGCAAAACCAAAGGATTCTTTCTCGACATGTAAATGGACACTCAGTGACCAAAACTAGAGAGGGCGAGAGGATATAACAACAACCGTACCATAATGGCGAATACTTATATGTGTGCTTTAACTTCTTCAATATTAAGCAATATATTGGATCCATCCAATCAAGTGTCATTTAACCAAACGCATCCTTACACACACACGCATATCAAGCAACATATACTAATTGCACACATTAGAAAGTTTAAAAGTTTAATTAAACCAATACCAAATAGAGATTTGAATGAAAAATGGAGACAAAGCTAATCAATTCAAACAGAGGAGAGTTGTGTGGAAATTAGTTGTTTGTAATTGGTCAAAGAAAAAGGAATAAACAAAGAAAGGTTGGGCAGAGGACTTCATAAAGGAAGGTCTTTAATAAAAATAAACAAGTCAAATATGTCCCCAATTGTAACGTAAAGACCTTATATTCCTAAGAATTTCCAATGTCTTCTATAAACAGAAGTCTTTTAAAAGTATTTTAATGACTGAATAACTTATAATATCAACAGAAGCCATTCGATATGTTTCCAATCGATAAGGTCACTTATACACTTACAGGGTTTCTATAGACAGAATCCTATCCAAATGCGTTTCAAAGGAAGAAGACCTTCCATAAACAAATCATTATCAAGGTATGATTTATAAAGAAACCCTTTCAAAGCCTTCCATAAACAGAAGACATTTCAAAGCCAAGGTCTTCAGACAGACGATTTTTCAAGATACAGTTTATACGGAAAACGTTTCAGACTTTCTATAGATATAAGAACTTTAAAGTTCGTTATAGACAAAATACCTTAAAAGGTTTCCTATAAACAGAAGACCTCTATAGACAGAGCTCCCTATAAGGTTTTCTACAGACAGAACTCCTTATAACCTTGAAAGGTTTTCCGCAGACAAAATACCTCATAAAAATCTTCTATAGATCTCATAAAGGTTTTCTATGGACATAAGTCCTAAAAAAGGTATTCTATAGACAACAGACCTTATAAAGAACTTCTATAAACGGAAGATTTTTGAAAGGTCTTCCACAGACAGAATATCTTATAAAGGTCTTCTATAGAAACAATACCTGATAAAGGTCTTCTATAGGTATTCTCTGTACAGAAGGCCTTATAAAAGTCTCTTATAGACAGAAGACATTTGGAAAGGACAAAACGTCGGTGTCATGCTTAAGTGTTCCATACGCCATTTTTGACATTTTGAGATAAAGGTACCATACAATGTTTTAAACCATGCTCTTTCAGATTTTTTGGTCGGATTTTCTATATCTCTTATAGTTTCTGAGATATTCAGATACCAGTATGTTCCATATCCGCTTTGTGACCCAAAAAATCTTGTCGTTTTGTTCCATATGCATAAAGCCTGGCGTATGGAACAAAACAACTTTAAACGTTTGGCATATGGAACAAAAAGAGACAAAAACGAATTGTTCCGCACCAAAAATGATGGCGTTTGGAACAAAAAATTTCCCATTTTTGCCAAGTTACGGAAAAGTGTGGCGTATGGAACAAATTGTTTTAAAGGACTTGGTGTAAAAACTGAAGAATAATAGTTTCTAAGTCCAAATATTTTTGAATATTGTATTGTTATATGACAACGAAAATTTATCAATCGTTTAAACAAAAAATCCCTAGTTTAAAGACAAAATTTTGATGTAAGTCCACAAAAATATACGCAAAAACGTCCATTCGACTTGAAGCTAACCGACTACAAAAATGGTATTATAAGAAAACCGCGTTTAAATGTTTTATGTTACCTTAGAAATGCAAAATATAAATCTGTTTTGTCCTATCGAAATTTTTATCACAAAAAAACAGTGATAAGTGGATGAAATTCCTTAAATAAATGTTAAGGAAACCTATAATGGTCCTTATTGTATTTATATGAGAAAAATAAATGTTTCATTTAAAGTCCTGATTTTTAAACTCCACAGTAGCACTTCATATAAGGGAGGTGGAACACGATTGATAAAAAGTGTTTTGGTTGAAATGTGACAAAACGTGTTCCATGTGACACAAACTGCCAAAAACATGAAAAAAAAGATTCCATGGAACAATTCAGCAACTTTTTGCAATAATAAAAATTTGCCATAACTTCTAGACTATCACAGATATCTGACTAAAATAAACTACTGATATACTCTATGAGTTTAGTTAAGTAGAACTGAGCTCTTAAAGTATTGGATTATTGCACCAATTTTATCATGTATGGCCTTAAACATTAACTTGAGTTTTTCTCGAATCAGGCAAATGGCGTATGGAACATTTAAGCATGACACCGACGAAAAGAACTCCCAAAAGACTTCTATAGACAGAATACTTTTTAACGCTCTTCTATAAGGAGAAGTCTTTTGATGTTGTTCTCTAGACAAAATACCTTTAAAAGTTTTTTCTATGGACGGAAGGCGTTTACGGGTATTCTATAACAGAAGACAAAAGCGCTACTAAAGGGTTTCTATAGACAGAAGACTTTTTAACGATTTTTCTTTATACAGAAGAGGTTCTTTAGACAAAAAAAAAAAAAAAATTGCACAAATCCCATACGGGACAAGGGAGACTTCTCTCATATCAATGAGTGCACCCCGATTCATATTTAGCTCAATGATATGGGACCTACTGTTTATCGCCGAGTCCGAACGGCGTGTATTAAGACACCACTTGTGGAGAAGTTTTTCAAAGCTGAAATACTCAGGGAATGTCGCCAACATTACTGAGGGGTATTTTGCCACCGTTGAAAATGTTTGATGTTGCCTGGCCGGGGAATCGAACCCACGACCTTCTGCGTGCAAGGCGGGCGTGCATACCATTGCACCACGGTGGCACGCCCTAGACAAAAGGCCTTATAAAAGAGATCTATATATTCAAGTCCTTACAAAGAAGACGTGTTGCCGACAGTTTTTGGCCGAAAATCGTCAAAAATCGTCAAAATGTTCTAAACGAAGATTGTTGGCCGTTTAATATCATTTTTTAGCAGATTGTCATTGATACTCTTCAGATCAGGTATTCCGCCACAGCCATAAATATGGCCAAATCAAATTTAAATACAAATATAAAAAAATCCGTTTTCACGATGTGAGACCAGTTCCTTTTTGAAAACAATTATTACCTTCTGATCTATCCCTCTTATTACAGTACATGGTATGTACGCGAATCTGCAAAAATCTACTCTTATTTAAATGTTTTCCCTTATTTAAAGCTTTCCAATACAATTTTTTTGAATAAGTACGAGAACGGAAAAAGTGCCAATAACTCAAGAATAATTGTCAAATCCCCACAGGGACAAGTCTGCAATACTCAGGAAATGGGTGACTACATTACAGTGACGGGATTTGCCACAGCCGCAAATGTTGATGTTCTGGTCAGGGATTGAACCGCAGACCTTCTAAGTACAATGCGGTCGTGCTTACCACTACTCCACGGTGGCTCCCATGGAAAATAAGAGATGAAAGCGTAATTTAGAGTAATTTTTTTGCTTTTTCGTGGATTTAGTCATGTATTTTGCCTTTTTAGACATAAATTGACAATTTTTGTTCATCCTTGTCCGACAGCATCTGCGAAAATATGATCAGAATGTCGTTTTTATGATAAAATTTTGTTTTAAGTGAAAAATCTTAATTTTAGACTATAAAATCGTCAAACCGTCATTTTTCATTTTTGGTCCAAAAAATCGTCAAAATGACGATAAATCGTCCAATTCGGCAACACTGCTTCTATTCTACGAGGGCAGTTCGGATACTTCTTAGCTTAGCACAAAAAGCGCGGTATAAACAGAAAAAAGTTAAGTGTTTTGGAAACTTCCATCTCTGTTATGAACACATGTTAAATTTTGTTTCGATCTGGCAACTCCTTCATATAGAAACAGGTGTTCAAAAAAGACGCATCCGCAATTTTTTTACAACGGAAAAATTAGAAATGCGTGCTGTCATTAAATATTTACATAAAAAAGGTTTATCGGGACAAGAAATTCATAATGATATGGTGAATGTGTTAGGTGAAAGTGCTCCTTCATATGCAACAGTAAAAAATTGGGTTGCTGAATTTAAACGTGGTCGTACAAGCATTGAAGATGAACCACGTAGTGGAAGTCCAAAAACAGCAACAACAACAGAAATTGTAGCCAAAGTGCATGATATGGTATTAAATGATCGACGAATTAAAGTGCGTGAAATTGCTAATATCATGGGCATCTCAAATGATAGAGTCCATTTAATTTTGCATGAAGAACTACAGATGAAAAAGCTTTCTGCAAGATGGGTGCCGCAGTTGTTAACAGTCGATCAAAAACGCATAAGAATGTACATTTCTCAAGCTTGTTTGGATCGTTCTAAGCGAAATAAAATGGATTTTAAGCGTCGTTTCGTAACTGTTGGTGAGACATGGATCCACCACTATACTCCAGAGGCAAAAGAACATTCCAAACAATGGACTGAAGCTGGAGGAAGTGCCCCAAAGAAGGCAAAAACAATTCAATCGGCTGGTAAGGTTATGGCAACGGTTTTTTGGGACTTCAAAGGTATTTTATTGATTGACTATCTGCAAAAGGGTAAAACAATAAAGAGTGCTATTGCAACCTTTTGGATCAATTAAATGTACAAATTCGAGAAAAACGTCCTGGCTTACAACACAAAAAAATAATTTTTCATCAAGACAACGCACCAGCGCACAAGAGTGTTTTAACAATGGCTAAAATCAACGAATTGAAGTACGAGTTGCTTAACCACCCACCTTATTCTCCTGATTTAGCTCCCAGTGACTTTTACTTGTTCCCAAATCTAAAAAAATTCCTTGCTGGCAAGCGTTTTACCTCAAATGAAGATGCAATTACAGTTGTAAACCACTATTTTGAAGACCTTGAGGAAAACTATTTTAATCAAGGGATAGAATTGCTAGAAAAGCGTTGGACTAAGTGTATTGAAGTTTCAGGAGATTATATTGAAAAATAAAAATATTTTTGAAAAACTAACTGTTCTCTTTCATTGATAGGCTAAGAAGTTTCCGAACCGCCGTCGTATATACAAAATACTTCAATAATATCGTCTATAGACAGAAGTTCTTGTAAGGATAATCTATAGACAATAGACATCATAAAGGTCTTCTATAGACAATCTACTTTATAAAGATCTTCCATAGACAGAAAACTTTATGACGGTTTTTAAAAAACTGAAAACTTGTTAAAGGTCAACTATAGACAGAAAACATTCCAGTGTATTCTATAGAGATAAGGCTTTTTGAGGTCACCCCTTGGCAGAAGACTTTGAGTGGTCTTCTACAGACAGAAGACTATTGCAATGTCGTTTATATACTGAGGACGTCTGACAGATGTTCTATATACAGAAGACATTTGAAATGTCTTCAAAAAAAGACATTTCAAGGTTTTCAGAAGACAGTACACATTTCAAGGTATTTTATAGGCAAAAAGAACTCCAAAGTCTTCTATAAACAGAACATTCTTCAATGTCTTCTACAAACAGAAGACTTTTTATGGTATACAACAGAGCGAAAATTCGAAATTCCTTCATAAACCTTGTGAAGAAGGTCGTCTAACACAGATAACTTTCCTAGACCTTCTTCTTTCTTTAGGCCTTGGAAGGGTCTTCAACAGGTAGAAAAGTCCTATATCAAAAATCTTCAGCAGATCGAAGACTACAAAATGTGATCTTCTACAGGTAGAAGATCTACCAAAATAAATGATGTGCAGGTAGAAGATCTGCCAAAGGTCATAGTCTACAGGTAAAATGCCCTCCAATGGTCGTATACAATTAGACTATTTATACTATATTATACAGGTAGAAGACCCACCAAAGTAAATCTTACACAGGTAAAAGACCTACAAAAATTCGTACACAAATAGAAGGCATATAAAATGTCTTCTATAAACAGAAGACCTACCGAAGGTCTTCAGGAGATAGAGGACTTCCACAGATACCACATATGGAGAAGACCTTAGAAAGTTCTTCAAGATAATACATTTTAAGGCCTTCGATAGAATAAATACATTTCAAAGTCTTTTATAGACAGAAGGCATTTCAAAGTCTTCTATAGACAGAACACATTTTAAGGTCTTCTATAGGCAAACGTCTTTTTATGGTCTACTACAGAGTGAAGACCTTTGAAATTCCTTGTATATACAGAAGACGTCTATGGTCTATGGACAGAGGATCTTTAAGAAGTTTCCATAGACAGAAGATTTTTGAATGGTCTTGAATTGAAGACATTTCAACGTCTTCAGTCCCCAGAAGACATTTCAAGGTATTCTATAGACAGAAGATTTTTCATTCTGTATACGAATGATCTATGAAAGAAGATCTATGGTAAGAAGAACTTTTAGAAATCTTTTATAAATTGAAAACCTGTTAAGGTCTTCTAAAAATAGGAATCCTGCTAAGGTCTTCCATAAATAGAAAACCTTTTAATGTCTCCTATAGACAGAACACCTTTTAGAGTATTCTGTAGACTTCTTCTTTATATAGAAGGCCTATCAAAGTCTTCAATAGGCAGTATATTCTTTAAAGTTCTCTAAACACACATGACGTTTCAAAATCTATAGACGGAAGTCTTTCCAACTTATATAAGCAAACTATCTTTTAAAATTCTTTATAAACAAAATACCATGAAATGGTTTTCTCTGAAGATAAAACGTTTCATCATCTTCTATATACAGAATACCCTTAAAATTCTTTTATATGAAGAAGATCTTCTGAACTAGTACAATATGCAGAAACCTTATGAAGAAGGACGTCTAAGGAAACTTTCTTATGCATTCTTCTAGCATAAGGTCTTTGAAAGGACTTCTACAGAAAGAAAAGTCCTATAAAAAATCCCCCATAGACAGAAAACCATTCAATATCAAATTCAGGCAGAAAAATTTTCAACGTCTTCTGCAGACAAAATGTGTATACAGACAACTTTTAAAGTTTTCTGTGGACAGAGATTTAGAGATATTTTTATAGAGAAAAGGCATTAAAAAGTAAGTAAAAAGTGTAATATATACAGAAGATCTTTGAACGGTCTTCAGTACTATTCAGATTCATCGATATATACAAGTCACTTCAATGTCCTTTATAGACAGAATACCTTAGCATTTCCTTGATAGAAGACATTTAATGATTTTCTGCAGGCAGAAGTCTTTTTGAAATTCTTTGTTAATACAGAAGTCGTCTGAATATGAGCTATGGACAGAGGCACTTTTAGTGGTCTTGTATAAACGGAAGACGTTTTGATTGTCGTCTATAGATAGGAAACTTTTAAACAGAAGGCAAAACAGGTCTTCTGTTAACAGAAGATGTTTTATAGTCTTGTATAGCCACAAGAGCTTTCCAGGCTTCATATTGGCAGAAGACCTTTCAGGGTCTTCTATAGACAGAAGAACTTTTATCAACGAGTTCTAACAAATAGAAAACCTCTCAGAGTGTATTCTACAGGTAGAAGGTCTACTAAAATTCGTCTTCTACCTGTAGAGGACCTGTTAAAGGGATATTTTATAGGTATAAACATTTCATGATCTTCTATATACAGAAGACAATTAAAGTTTTTTTATAAGAGAAGATCTTCTGACTTTCGTATGCCTTCTTCTCACATAAGGCCTTTGAATGGTCTTCTACAGAAATAAAGGTCCTATCAAAAATATTCACCTGATCGAAAACCTATAAAATGTGATCTTCTACAGGCAAAAGATCTAGCAAAAGGCGTTTATACAGGTAGAAGATCTACCAAAAGGCGTATTATACAGGTAGAAGACCTACCAAATGTCATCTTCTTCAGGTAGAAGACAAATAGAAGACATACAGATGGTTTTCTATAGAAAGAAGACCAACAAAGTTATTCTACAGGTAATAAACGTACCGAAGTTCTTCCAGAGACAGAGGACTACGAAATGTCTTCTACAGATATCAGCCTTATCTAAGGTCCTCTAGAGATAGAATATCTACCTAAGATCATCTAGAGATAGAAGTCCTAGCAAATCCAATGGTCTTTTTTACATAGAAGTTTTTCTACAAAGAGAATACATACCTACTTCTACAGATAGAAGTCTTATCAATGGTCTTTCCTTATAGAAGATCCACTAAAGTTCTGCTCCAGATAGAAGGCTTACCTAAGATGTTATATGGATATATAGATAGATAGATAGATAGATAGATAGATAGATAGATAGATAGATAGATAGATAGATAGGTAGATAGATAATATTTTTTTGGAATCATATCTCTTCGACGAAGATATGAGAAAACCTTCTTTCAATAGAAGTCGCTATAAAAGTTTTAAAAGGATGTAATGAATGAATCTTCACTAAGCAAAGGACTGATTACCGTTTAAGAAGTTAATTTATATATATTTATAGAAGATGTGCTATCTATGGAAGTTGGATGCAAAGCCTGTAACGGGCTTCAAAACGACACTTGCATATACCTGCCATTTATTTTCCACACTTTAGGCTACTGGTATATCAATTCCATAACACAGGCCACCCCAACGCCTATCGGTGTTTATAGAGATTTTGTTGACTTCATTGCAGTTTTATTAATGACGTTTACATCCTGCAAGGATATAGTGTGTCGGTAATGTTTGCGGAAAGGGAGGTAGCTACTGCAGGGTAGAGATTGTCTTTACAAATTTTGGGAAGACTACCCATAGAGCCGGTCACATCAAAACATTGTCACAGTGACCTTTGTTTACTCTTCCACACAGGGACTTTGGTTTTAAGTCCTACAAAGAGACATCGCTCTTCTGACTCACACAGAGTCTTTGGTTTTCGGTCCCATACAGATACTTCGGTATACTGTCCCACACAGATACTTCGGTATACTGCCCCCCTCAGGAACGGCGGTTCCCTGTTCGTAGATGCACATAGCAGAATGTACGAGATCGTAACTTGTGGAAAAGCTAGACGCGACTGGACATTCATCAGCTGACAAGAAAACCATGTTACAAGACCTTCTAAAGCTATATAACTTTTTGCAGCTTTCTTAGAATTATCAACATTGTTTACGCATACCATTCGAATCAACTTCTATAATACAGTAGTCTAATCCATCTTATTGATCTGCACTTCATAACGTTTCTATGTGAGTGCTTAAAAAATACGAATACCTACATTTCCTTAATGAGACCTGCAGCTCTACTGGGTTGGTTCTGACAAGTCATTAGGGAATACATATGGATTTCATTGGCAACGAATCTTTATGGCCATTGAAAGAATTTCATACATTCATATGGAAACAATTATCAGATGTATCGATGTATTCTGTTCAGATATTCAACAGGTAAGGATTATCACTACATGCAACAACAATTTTAATTAAACTGAAAATAACGCCTCACAGACAACACTTAAATGCTTTTTCGTCGATATCAATCTCAGTTGATTAACAGCAACTTGTCGTTATTGTCGAATGTGTAACTCTGCGTCGCGTCAGACGTACTGGTCGGTCATATTTTTAATGAATACATCAACGTCATTATCATCGTTCTCAACAAACGTCATGTAATTAAATTGCTTTTGAGTGTTTTAATGTTGTGAGAAAATCCAATTGAATAGCACACGCAATAAAAAGATGATGATGAAGGAGTAGGAGAAGAGACAGTAGATGATGATGCTGCTACTGCCTACGTTGGCCCTGTTCATTGATGTGAAAAATGCATTGAGAATGTACAACAAAAAACGAATATAGAAGTTTTCAACGGAGCGGGCGACGCTGGTTGGTTGTATTCCATTATGTATTGTCACCAAACTTATCCACAGTAATAAAATTAATTATTACCATGAAGAGGTTTTGTAGGAGGATAAAATTGAGAGCTATGAAAAATATGTGGTTGTATGTGCATCAGAAGTTATGTTATTATTAAAAGAATTTATAACCGTTATATGTATGCCACAATTTGTTACTGTTGTCGAAGCTCTGCATCTGGAAATTATCATGTCATATGCACATTATCATTACTGCAGCAAAAGCCAAAGCCATAATGGCAGCAAAAGCAACCACATTCTACAACGTCAGATGCAACCAGAAATTAAGAGCAACATAATCACGGGGCAGATTGCATCGAATAATCGTGTGTTGTTGACCGAAATATCAACAAAGAAATTGAAGAGCATAATCAAGGTCCTTAGAAAAATTTTCTATAGACAGAAGACTTTTGAAGATTCTTCTAAGTCTTCTATAAACCACATACATACGTTTTACTGTCTTCTATGGACGGAAAACCTTTTAATGTCTTTCATAGGACGAAACCCTTTCAAGATTATTGGACTAAGTCTGACTATCTTGAAAAACAAAATTCAATTCCCAAGGAAATCAATAGGCAGAAACAGAAGTCCAATGCCATCTTATACAGAAGATCTTTTCAAGGGGTTCAATAGGCAGAGACTTTAGGAGAAAGGTCTTCTAACACAGAAACCCTCTCCACAACTTCTTAGAGAAGGCCTCTCAGAGTCCTTCTGTAGATAGAGGCTCTTCCAAAGAAGTTCTATAGAGTGAAATGACCTATTACAAATCCTATGGCAACCAGTTTGTAGACTTTCCATAAGTTTTTCAGTTTTCCTGCAGGTAGAATACGCACCAAATAGCTATTCTACCTGTAGGTGACCGACCAACGATTTTCTACCTGTTGAATACGAAGAACTCGGAAAGGACTTTCAGAAACAGAAGACACTTAAAAGGTCTTTCATAAACAGAAGAAGTTGTATGGTTATATACAACCAGAAGAGCTTTAAAGGTCTCCCACTGACAGAAGACCTTTCAAGATCTTCTATAGGCAAAAGAAGTTCTAAAGAAGAAGATCTTCCAAAGGAGTACAATACGCAGAAACTTAATGGAAAAGGTTGTCTAATACTCAAAGTTTGCCTAGACCTTATTCCCACAAAGATATTCGACAAGTAATAAACCTACCGAAGGTCTTGAAGAGATAGGTGACTACCAAATGGCTTCTACAGATATCAGCCGTATCTAAGGTCCTCTAGAGATAGAAAATCTACCTAAGGTCTTCTAGAGATAGAAGTCCTAGCAAAGGTATTCCACAGATGCAAGACCAAATAGATGCCTTCCACAGATAGAAGACTTACCAATGGACTATTCTAAGGTTTTCTACAACGAGAAGACCTACTGCTACAGATAAAAGACCGATGGGTCCGTACATATAGAAGATCCAAAAGATTTTTCAAGGTCTTTTTCCGACAAAATGTGTCTACAGAAAACTTTTAAAGTTTTCTAAAGTTTCTGTTGACAGAAGGCCTTTTTTAGACAGACGATCTTCACAAGGAGTAAAATAGACAAAAACCCTATTTACAAGAGTCCTCTTCTGTAGATAGAGGACTTACCAAATATGTTCTACATATAGAAAGTCTACCAAAGGGCTTCTACAGACATGAACTACATAAAAAAAATCATCAACAGATAGAATACCTTCGAAAAGTTCTTCAGTTTCTTTAAAGGCCTCCCATAGACAGAAAACAATTCAATGTATTGTACAGGCAGAAGATTTTTCAAGGTTTTCTTCAGACAAAATGTGTATACAGAAAACTTTTAAAGTTTTCTATGGACAGAAGGCTTTTTAGAGGTTTTTTATAAAGAGGAGGCATTTAAATAGTATTCAGAGGATCTTCGAAAGGTATTCAGTATTTTCCATTTTCTATAGATTGAAGACACTTCAATGTCATTTATAGACAGAAGACTTTTTTAAGGTATTTCCTTGATAGAAGACATTTAATGATTTTCTTCAGGCAGAAGTCCTTTTGGAATTATTTTTATATACAGAAGACATCTGAAAAATGGGCTATAGCGGCCGTGTACAAACAGAAGACGTTTTGATTGTCGTCTATAGATAGAAACTTTTAAATAGAAGGCAAAACAGGTCTTCTGTTAACAGAAGACGTTTTGTAGTCTTGAATAGCCACTAGAGCTTTACAATGTACCTTACAAGGTCTTCTACATACAGAAGAACTTTTATGGTCTTAATATACAAAAAAGGTTTGTGGTCCTCTATAGCCAAAATACCTTTAGAGTCTTCTTTAGACAGAAGGCCTTCCACCGACAGAAAATTTTCCAAAGGATTTCAATAGGCAGAAACCTTATGAAGACACTTCCCTATGCCTTGTTCTTACCATTCAAAGTTCTTATGTATTTGGTCCTTTATTTGTACCAGGTATTGTTTACAGATAAAAAGGTCTGCCAAAGGGCATTAATAACTAGAAGACCTTCCAAAGGTCGTCTTCTATAGGTAAAATGCATACTAGAGTATTTTATAGGTGGAAGAGCTACCAAAGGTCTTATACAGGTAGAACAACTACACCATCTTCTTACCTTTCAAAGTTCTTCTGTAGATGGCCCTGTGTCTATACCATTTTAAGGTCTTCCTTTGGTAGGTATTCTACCTGGAATGTTGACAGAAAGCCTTTTGTAGGCTTTATAAACAGAAAGTCTACCAAATGGGTTTTACAGACAGCAACTGCATATAAAAATCTTCAAAAAGTTCTTCAGTTTTCAGACAGGTGGAATACATACCAAAGAGCGTATTTTGTAGGTAGGAGGCCTACCAAGGAGCGAATACTACAGGTAAGAGACTTACCGAAGAGCTTAATATAATGCTAGAATACCTACCAAAGAACATGTTCTACAGGTGGGATACTTACGAATGGTCTTCTACCTGTATGAGGCGAAAATCTTGAAAAGGGATTGAATGAATAGAACGCATTTGAAAGTCTTATATGAATAGAAGCCGTTTTATGGTCTTCTATAGCAAGAAGGTCTTCCACAAACAGAAAATTTGTCAAAAAGAATACAATGGACAGAAGCCTTATATCGTCTAATACAGTAAAGTTTCCTAGACCTTCTTCTTACTTTTTAAAGTTCTTTTGTAAATTGTGTTCTATCTATAGCAAAGGCCTTCTACATATAGAAAACCTACCAAAGGGCTATAATGTATAGAAACCTTCCCAAGGCTGTCTTCTACAGGTAGAAGACCTTCCCAAGATAGTATTCTGCAGGTAGAACTTCCCATGTTAGTATTTCACAGGTAGAATACCTTAATATGGTAATCCACATCGCAAAGACAGCAATACATTGTCAAAGCATGAAAAAAGACACGAAAAAATACTGCGTGCTTATAACACTATATGCTAAATATGCTTTCAACACAGATAATTAGGAAAATATTTTAAAGGCGTGATGATGATAAGGGTAAAAAGGAATACCAAATAAAAGGTGGAGGATCTGTTCTTGGACCGCTTCTATGGAATGTGATATATAATGCTGTCTAAAGGTTAAAAAATCCAGAGAAAGCTAATGTAATTGGCTAATTCAATGATTAAATATTTGTAGTTAGTGGAGTTTTGAGATAATATTTTTGTACATCTAATAGAATAATTAGGCAAAGGATTAAGTTGGATTGTTACACTTATGAAATATTGTATTAATAAATTTAGTGCCTTACAACCACTCAAATGGTAAAGACGCCCGGGTCGTTCTTTTCTAAGTTTATACAGACGAACTGCGGCTGTCTGTGTCTGGTATAGATGCTGAAGGCATCTTTTGTTCAATTTTACACCAAAGGTCTTCTACAGATAAAAACCTACCAAAGGGCTACATCAAATAGAAGACCTTAAAAATGTCGTCTTCTGCCAAATTCATCTTCTGCAGAAGGAAGATCTACCAAAGGCCTTTTGCAGATAGAAAATCTAACAAAGGTTTTCTACAGGTAGAACAACTATAACACCTACAAGAGGTCTTATACAGATGGAAGACGTACCAAGTGTCGAATAGAGGTGGAAAACTTGCCGGAAGGTAAGAATACCTTTCGAAAATCTCTAGAGATATGTACAAATTCGACCCAAGACCTACCTCACTTTTCTCAATCATCGATATTTGCTGGGGATTGCAAGTATAGTAAGATCGAGTATCTCAATAAATGGAGAGACTTTTTATTTGGCAACTAAAACTTGTCTTAGAAACATTCGTTTGATATACATATATATCGACACTCATGGTGCTAAATTAGGTTATTCATTCGATTTATTTGAACTACAAGTTTATTAACAATAAATATTATAACCGTCATAAATCAACAACAAAAACAGCAAATAGCAAGGAACCAACAAATAGCAGATATGTTATTATCTTAAAGACGCTATACCCACCCTAGACATTGAAGATTTTCTTCTATGGATTTGATTCATAAACACTCAATGTGGCAAATGATTCAATTTTCAAGACTGTATCTTCATGGAGTGGCTGAAATGTGGGTGGTTTTATTTTGCCTCACTTTTTGCGGTAAAAATTCTTGGTAATTTCAAATTGCTGTTCTTGCCACAATCATACATACACACACTCAAACGCAAATCCATGTTAACAACATATCTCCATTGGCATCAACACAGCGCTACATCTTTGAGTCTTCTTTTATGAGATAATGTTAATGATGTTGTATGTGTTTGTTTAATATTTGTTTTTGTATGTGTGTTATAAATTCATACTTAAAGTACATGTGTACATTACTGCTAACATGTAAGTATGTATGTATGTATTTTATGTTTACATACACATTGTAATTATTTGTATATTCAATGAATAAATTCATGGATAAACATCACTCACATAAGTGGAGGAAGAACGTTTCCTATGGAATGTAAAATAGGGTGGAACGAGTGTTAAATCATTTAAAGAACCATATTCGTATCACAAGAAGATGTATGGCTTTCCATCAGTAAAAGCTTGTATTCTATAAGCAAAACAACTTTAACTAGTCTTCTATACGTAGAAGAACTCTAAGGGGTTTTCTTTTAGAAGAAGCTCTTAGTATGTCCTTGAAGACCTTAAGGAAGTATTCTTCTAAATCCCGTATTTATAAATGTTTCTTTATCCATAATATTGACATGACTCAACCAACGAAAGTGTTGTAGCTCGATACGCTGATACAGCTCTTGGTTTATACTAAAATCTTACGAAGACTTATTCTTTCAAACCATAAGCTTGGTCTTATCGTCATTTACCGCCAGACTCATTCGAAGAAATTCTTTCCTATTGTAACTGCTGATAGTACCGTTTTGCAGGAATGGAACAACTTTGATCTTATTTGGCTATCGAAACCGTCTTGAGGTCTTCTGTAGACAACAATAGACCTTTTTATATCTTCTATCGAAAACAGAAGATCTTTTGAGCTCACCAATAAATAAAAGAATACATCTTATGGTCTTCTATAAGCAAAAGCAGAAATCTTCAGGTCTACTTTAGACAATAGAAGACCTCTTCATGTCTTTTAAAAATAACTGAGGACCCCTTGGGGTCTTCTATAGACAACACAAACACTCTTGAGGTCTTCTATATATAAAAATAGAAACCTTCTGATCTTCTTTAGGCCACAATAAACCTCTTGAGATTTTCTATATATCTCAGAAGATATCTTTAGGTTTCTTGTAGGCAACACGAGACCTCTTTAGGCCTTCAATAGACCCCAGAAGACATCTTGAGGTGTCCTATAGGTAACAGAAGCCTTATTTAAAAAACAGAATACCATTTGAGGTCCTCTAAAGACCTCCTGATGTCTTTTATAGACAACAGATGGCCTATTGAGGGCTTTAATAGGCCACCAAAGACCTTCAGATGTGACCTATTTACCGCAGAAGACCTTTTGAGGTCTTCTATAGACCACAGAAGACCTTTTGACGTCTTCTATAGACCACAGAAAACCTCTTGAAGTCTTCTATAGACAACAGATGGCCTCTTGAAGTCTTAAATAAACCACAGAAGACCTCTTGAGGTCTTCTATAAACCCCACAAGACCTTTTGGGGTCTTCTATAGAACACCGAAAACCTCTTGAAGTCTTCTATAGTCAACAGATGGCCTCTTGAGGTCTTAAATAAACCACAGAATCCCCTTGAGGTCTTCTATAAACCACAGAAGACCTTTTGGGGTCTTCTACAGACCAGAGAAAACCTCTTGAAGTCTTCTATAGACAACAGATGGCCTCTTTAGGTCTTAAATGAACCACAGAAGACCCCTTGACCCCCTATAAACCACAGAAGACCTTTTGGGGTCGTCTTTAGACCACAGAAAACCTCTTGAAGTCATCTATAGTCCACAGAAGACCCATTAAGGACTTCTAAAGGCAAGAGAATACCTCTTGAAATCCTCTATATACAACAGGGGTTCTATAAATAACAGAGGACCTATTGTGGCCTTCCAAAGATAACAGAACCCCCTCGAGTTTTTCTGTAGACAACATAAGACCTTTTGAAGTGTTTTATAGACAAGAGATTACCTCTTGAGGTCTTCTATGGACAACTGACAACTTTAGACAACAGAAAACCTCTTTATGTCTTTTAAAAATAACTGAGGCCCCCTTGGGGTCTTCTATAGACAACATAAATCCTCTTGAGGTCTTCTATAGATAACAATAGATATCATCTGGTCTTACTTTAGGCCACAAAAAACCTCTTGAGATTTTCTAAAGACCTCAGAAGACATCTTTAAGTTTCCTGTAGACAACAGAAGACCTCTTTAGGTCTTCAATAGACCCCAGAAGACATCTTGAGGTGTCCTATAGGTAACAGAAGCCTTATTTAGAAAACAGAATACCTTTTGAGGTCCCCTAAAGACCACAGAAGGCCTCCTGATGTCTTCTATAGACAACAGATCACCTCTTGAGGGCTTCTATAGGCCACCAAAGACCCTCAGAAGTCATCTATTACCGCAGAAGACCTTTTGAGATATTCTATAGACCACAGAAGACCTCTTGACGTCTTCTATAGACCACAGAAGACCTCTTGGCGTCTTCTATAGACCATAGAAGACCTCTCGAGGTCCACAATAGACCACAGAAAACCTCTTGAAGCCTTCTATAGACAACAGATGGTCTCTTGGGGTCTTAAATAAACCACAGAAGACCTCTTGAGGTCTTTTATTAACCACAGAAGAGATTTCGGGGTCTTCTATAGACCACAGAAAACCTCTTGAAGTCTTGTATAGACCACAGAAGACCTATTAAGGTCTTCTAAAGGCAAGATAGTACCTCTTGAGATCCTCTATATACAACTGGGGTTCTATAAATAATAGAGGACCTGCTGTGACCTTCCATAGATAACAGAAGCCCTCTTGAGATTTTCTGTAGACAACAGAAGAACTCTTAAAGCCTTCTATAGACAAGAGAAGACCTCATGATATCTTTTATAGACAACGGAATACCCCTTGATGTCTACTATATACAAAAGCCCTTATGAGGTCTTTAATAGAGAAAAAACCCTCTTAAGATTTTCTATAAGCAAAAGAAAATCTCTTCAGATCTTCTCTAAATAACAGAGGCCCTCTTCCTCTTAAGTTACTCTACAGACAAAATAAACCCACTTGATGTTTTCTGTACACAACAGAAAATTCTTGAGGTGCCTTATAGGTAAGAGAACCCCTCTTTAAGAAACAGAATACCTCTTGAAGACTTCTATAGGCAATGGAAGACCTCTGGCGGTTTTCTATATATAACAGTGGCCCTCTTGGGCTCTAAAAGTCTTTTATATAGAACAAAGAGCTCTTGAGGCCTTATATTGACAACAGAAGGTCTCTTGAGGTTTATTATACAGACAAGAAGTCCCCTTGAGGTCTTCTATAGTCCACAGAAGACCTTTTCATATCTTTTATAGATAACGGAATACATCTTGAGGTCTCCTATACACGAAGTCCTCTTGACGGCTTCGATAGACAAAATGAACCCTGTCGAGGTCTTCTATAAGTAGCAGAGGCCCTCTTCAGGTTTTCTTAAAACAACAGAAGACCTCTTCAGGTCTTCTCTATATAACAGTGGCCCCCTTGGAGTTTCTATAGATCATTTTTGAAGGAGAATGTGCCTGTGTGAAGATTATGATGCAGATGTATAATACTCTGTTAAAATTTTCAGACTTAATTTCTGACACCTGACACCTCGAGTTTTTCTATTGCGTCAAAATAAAACCTCTATTTTTTTTATTTTTAATGGACTTTAAGAGGTCCAAAGAAGCTTTAAAATGTGTTCTTGACGGATGGTTTTGTTTCCTCAGATTATATTTCAGAAGTCCTCAATACACAGAATACCTTGAAGATATTTTGTATTTATAGAAAATATTTTAAGTGGCCGTTATCGGCTGAATATCTGAATTCCCATTAGGCCCATGCAGTAGAGTGCCCTTCATATCCTGGAAAATCTTTTAATAGATTTTGAATACATGGTGGACCATTAAGGAATAGTCTTCAATCCACAGACAATTTTTAATCCGCTATAGACCACAGAAAATCTCTTAAAGTCTTCTATAGACAATAGATGGCCTCTTGAGGTCTTAAACAAATCACAGAAGACCTTTTGGGGTCTTCCATATACCACAGAAAACCTCTTGAAGTCATCTATAGGCCACAAAATAACTTTTTATGTCTTCAATGGACAACAGAAGACATCTTTAGGTCCTCTATAGAACATGGAATACTTCTTGAGGTCTTCTATAGACAAGGGCGGGCTTCTATGGACAACATATGGTTCATCAGGTCTTCTATAGACCATAGAAGGGCTCTTGAAGTCATTTATGGATCACAGAAGACCTCTTTAGGTCTCGTGTTGATAACAGAAGCCAATTTTTAAGTGGTATTCTCTAAATAGAAGATCTTCAGAATGCAAATCACGGGATTTGATCATGCAAACTACCAAATTGTAGCCAAACACACTAAACACTAGGCCAAGCGAACGAACATTAAGGGTTGTTTAAACGCTTACATGTGCAACACCAACTGTTTTTGTTTTTTTTTTTTTTACAAAAAGTACCCGGCCGACAGTGAACCCACAGCCTTCGGATTTGTAGTGGCATACACGCTCTGTGCCACCGTACTCATAACTTTGTAAGGAGTAATATGAGTAGTTATTTTTGTTTATATTACTTTGTAATGGGTTACATAATGACCAACGGATCCGAATTTTTGCTGGGTTGTGTCAAGAAAGGTTATAGACGCAATAATATAGAGGGTCCTTAAGAAGTCGTGCTTTCCAGAAGAGCTTTACAAAGTGCATACTACTTTGTGTTATTCTTTCTCTATCCAAATTACAAATTGCTATTATATATGTATGTATTTCTTTTCACTCCACCCCATTACACATTCAACAGGTACCCCGAAGGCAAGTAGAAAACATTTCCCAAGAATACATTGTGTGAAAGAATCATAAAAAGAGAATGTTCTAAATTCTTTTTGATGTGTGTGCTAAATTACAATTTATTTTTCTTTACAGCTTAACGGTTATTCTAGTTGTTGTTTGCCTGTTGTTCTTCTTAGCAGTGGATGCTTGTGTTTGAGCGAGGCAATGTAATTCGTAATTATACGAATCTGCTGGTTGGTTGGTATGTATGTATATTAATTAGCTCAAACTAACAACAACTACAAAAGCAACAGTAAATTAGAATCTTAATTATGTACTTCATTTAACTTCTCTTACAATTCTTCATATCTCATGCAAATATCAAAGGCATATTATTCTCTGGAATTACAACTATTCAGAAGAAGTATGTAGAACAATAAGAACATTTAAAAACTGGAGAGCATCATTGGGTAATAAGCATGGTACCAGCACCAGTACAGCAAGACCATGTTGTGTGTTCTGATTAATCAGTCAAGGTATTCTTATGATTATTATCTTAATATTTTACTTTAGTTTTAAATTATACACACATATGTATGCTTTGGCTTGGAATGCTGCTGGTGAGAGTTAAGGGGTCCGGAGACTTCAATATGTTATAATGTCTTTAAAATTGTTCTTAAGCAATTTTGTTTTACACAAACCTTCCTATGTCTCTGAGTAAATGTGAAGGTAGCTATGTTTTGCCTATGGCATGTCTGCCAGCTTTTAAATTACAACATGCATCGTATGTCGTCGGAACACTTATGAATCGTAGAAAATATTACCAACAAAATATTATTATGATCGTCAACTTCCTTCCATCCTCTCTTCTAGATGTTCTTCGTCTTCTTTCAATGTCATTATGAAGTGCTTGTCATCTGAGTAAACTTTTGCATGTAAGTTTGCTTTTCCTTGTTGTTCTTGTTTAAAGAACGCCCACCACTTATTTCTACTTCATCTTCTGCAACATCACACATACCTGAAAAAAGACAGACGAGAAAAAAGAAAAACAAAAAAAACATTTATTAACTGTAATGAAATTCCATAATTTATATTATAAAAATAAGATGAAATAATGAATGTTTCTTAAGTGGAAATTTTTCTATCTAGGAGAAAATTTCATGGCAAATTCTTTGACGTTGCTGTTGGCTGCCACTACCACAGCCAACGCAATGTCTTGCGTCAGTGTAATAGAAATAGTAACTTATGTTTCTCGAAATAGACAACAAGTTGAGGCGAAATATGAAGAGTGATATGTATCTCCTTCTGAAGGTTCTGCATTTTATGACGCAAAACACTGCAGGTGGTATATTTATTGAGAAAATGAAATACAATATTTTTCTCCCTTGGACAATATGTTGCGAAACATTTATATCGCACCAACCTTCTGATCCAGGATAAATTATGAAATTCCCATTCCACAAATAATTCATACTCCTGCAATGATTTATTCGTGGAATGTGAATTTCATAACTTATCCTGGATCAGAAAGTTGCGAACGAAAGTAGCTGCTAGCCATGGAAAGAGCCGATGGTTGGCCCAAAATTGTTGGCGATATTCTATATTTCATATTGTAAGCTTTCTGCGAGGAGCCAAACGCCATATTAAACTTGGAAGTTTAAACTATTATACGAGATGTCTACTAATAAAATATGGAGTGTTAAAAGACTTTCCAATGAAAGGATAATGGCAATGCTTTAAACTATCCTAAGACTTTGAGGATTTGTAAAGGATACTGGAAGACACAGCGGCAATGCATAGAAAGGGGAGGTTCTCAGGTCCCACCGTCCCTTCATAACTCGTATTTTTTAGACGTTTTTGGTACATTTACTACATTTACGATACAACACAGCAAACACACCAACACAACCAAAAAAGGCTCTTGTCGATCGGTGCAAAGAAATTATAAATAAATACGATAGCGGTGCTTCAAACGACGTTTATAAGATTGTCATAGGCGACGATTCTTGGATCTATGTGTATGAGCCCGAAACAAACTAGCTATCGGCCGTGGGGATATTCGAAGATGAGGCAAATCCAACGAAAGTTGTTCATGGAAGAAGCACTTCGAAGCAAATGGTCGCCTGTTTATTTGGCTAAACTGACCATGTGACCGCTTTAAAAACGTAGGACGTTTAATTCTGAGTGGTATATTACAATTTGGTTGCCTGAGGTCTCCAGAGAAATTCGAAAAACTAACAAGAGAAGACGAATCATTGTGCACCATGACAATGCGAGCTCTCACACATCGATTCAAGCCAGTGCCTTTTTAACCGGGCAAAACGTGCACCGTACAGCCCTGACTTGGAACCCAATGACTGCGGCACATCAAGAAAAAATGCGAAAATCGTTGACCATGGAGGTCTCTCAATCGGAGTGGAAAAAGTGCGTCAACAATTGGTTTGCATGATATAAATCATCCTGGAGATTTATTAAGAAACCAATAAAACTATTTGCGGTGGTAAATATTCGCATTTTCATTTTTTGGCTTCTCAAAAATAGTTACAAGGTTTTCTCACCTTTTCAACAACGACCACGGGGTCTTCTCGTAAAAGTTCACAAAATCTTTCCACAGAGGTTTTCCCACAGAAAACCACAATACCTTCTAAAAAGACCGTAAGGCCTTCTCACCAAAGACCACAGGGTCATCCCAAGATAAACCACAAATTCACTTCTTAGAAGATCACAAGTGATCTTCATATAAGACCACAAGATCTTCTCATTGGATATCACAAAAACTTACCACATGAGCTTCTCATAGAAGACCACAAAATCTTCTTATTTAAGACCACAAAGTCTTCTCATAGTAGACCACAAGGTAAACTCATAGAAGAAAACAAAATCTTCTCACACCTTGTGGTCTTCTGCTCAAGAAGACCAAAAGGTCTTCTAATTTAGACCTCAAAATCTTCTCACAAAAGACCACCGGGTCTTTTCGCATAAGACCACGAAGTTTTCTCTTGCACATCATCTTATGTAAGACCACAAGACTTTCTGATAGAAAACCACAAGGAGTTCTTATGGAAGACCACAAGGACATCTTATAGAAGAGCACATGATCTTATAGAATATCACAAGGTCTCCTTATAGAAGACCACAAGGTCTTCCGATAGGAGACCACCAGATCTTCTCATGTAAGACCGCAGACATTCTGATAGAAGACCACAAGGTGCTCTTATAGAAGAGCACAAGGGGTTCTTATAGAAGACCACAAGGTCTTCTTATAGGAGACCACAATGTCTTCCCATAGAAAACCACATGATCTTCCTATAGAAGAGCACAAGATATAGATGAACACAAAGTCATCTTATAAAAGACCACAAGACCAGACATTCATCTCATAGAAGACCAAAAATCTTGGAGATCACATGGTCTTCTCTGAGAAAGGTCTTGTTGTTGGAGTTCACAAGGTTTTCTCATTGAAGGCCACAAATGCTTCTCATAGAAGACCACATGTTCTTCTCAAAGAAACTCTAAGGTCTAATCGTAGAAGACTAATGTGTATTCCCAAAGAAGTCCGCAAGGTCTTCTCATAGAAGACTGTAAGGTTTTCTGATAAAAGATCACAAGGTCTTCATGGAAGACCACACGGTATTCTTATAGAAGACTATAAGGGCATCTTATAGAAGACCATAAGTTCTTCTTATAAATGACCAAAAAGAAAAAATAGGGATTTTCTCATTGGTTATCCCATGGTCTACAAAGTTTCTTTATAGAAGAGAAGAATGTCGTCTCATAAAAGGTCTTCTTATTGGTGACTACAAGATCTTCTCCTTAACGACCACATAGTCCTCTCATAAGTAGTAGACCACATAGTCTTCTCATGGAAACTTAAAAGGTCTTCTCATGGAAAGCATAAAGGTCTTCTCATGGAAAACTAAAAGGTCTCCTCATAAAAGACCGCAAGATCTTCTTATAAAAGATCATAAGGTCTTTTCTTGACACACCGCAAGTTCTCCTCATAGAAGACCACATGGTTTTCTCATTGGGGAACACGGAGTTTTGTCATGGAAAACTGAAAGGCCTTATCACCACAAGTTTTTCTCATAGACGATCTCAAAGTACTATTATTTCATAGTTTGTTTTGAAATTTTCATCGAAGATTCTGCTTGTGGTCCTTTTTGAAATTATATGTTTTTTTCCGTGGGTAAATCCATACTATCTGACATAGGTTTAAACAAGTCTACTGTGATCAACTAAAAAGTCAGCAAACTATCGAAAGGAATGACACCCAAAATTAGATACAAATCCGAGATGGACTATATCGGTCCATTAAGTTTGTTTTTTCGTTTGTAACGCATTGAAATAATCATTTGCGACCCTATAAAGTATATATATTCCTGATCTGGGTAAAATTCTGAGGCGATCTATGCGTGTCCGTCTGTCTGTGGTAATCAATCTAGCATCCATAAAATTGGAGATAGGACGCTGAAAATTTGGAAAGATGCATCTTTTGTTTGCAGGCAGGTCAAACTCGATGATGGGTTGTATCGGTCCACGTTTTGCTATAGGCCCCATATGACCGTGCCACCCGATTTCAGGTATTTTGACGTTTTTAGCCACATTTTCAAACCTACTGATCAGCAAACTTATAGTCCAAAAATTATGGGCATAGGGCCACGTTTTGGTATAGACCCCACATTAGAATACCTCACGATTTTCTCTATTTTAGCTATAATTTTTAACCGATCACGAAATCTTTTCGGTATTTTGAGGGCTTTAGCTAAAATTTCTAACCAATCTAAGCGGAATTTGACATTTGAGGTTCTCAGTAGTCAAGAAACTTCTCCACTCAATATCGTCAACATAGGTCCATGTACGGTACCTCCCGATTTTCTGTATTTTGAGGGTTTTAGATAACCGAACTAGCTGATATTTGACATTTGAGGTTCTCTGTGGTCACGAAAATTGTCCATCAGAAATCTAACTAGCTGTAACTAACTACATTAATTGACGGGTGTACCCGTAATTTGACTTTTGAGTTTCCCTGCAGTTATAAAACATTTCACCAAAAATTGTATTGATAGGTCCACACTTTGATATAGCCCCGTATGTGGTACCTTGCACTTGGCTGAAAATATTTTTATACCCTCCACCATAATATGGAGGGTATAATTAAATTTGTCATTCCGTGTGTAACACATAGAAATATTCATCGGAGACCCTTTAAGGTATGTATATTCTTGATCAGGGTAAAATTTTAAGTCGATATAAACATGTCCGTCTGTCCGCACGTTTGTTGAAATCAAGATTCAGCTCGCAAATTTTAAGATAGAGCTGTTTAATTTGGTATAGAAGTTTCTATTACTCATAGGAATTTTGGTATTGCAAGTGGGCTATATCGGTCTACGTTTTTATATAGCCTACATGGAACCCGATTTTCGGTATTTTGAAGGTTTTAGCTACATTATCACACCGAAATGGCTGAAATTTGGTACTTAGCATTCGTTGGGGGTATAAAACTTTCCCCTAGACTTTTGTCGGTATAGGTCCACGCCTTCATATAGCCCCATATAACGGTACCTCCTGATTTTCGTTATTTTGAAGGTTGTGGCCACAATATTTCACAGAAATGGCTGAAATTTGGTATTTAGTCTTCATGTGGGGTATAAAACTTTCCATATGAAATTTGTCGGTATAGGTCCACGCCTTTATATAGTCCCCATAGAATGGTACCTCCGGATTTCCGGTATTTTGAAGTTTGTGGCATCAATATTCCACCCAGATTGTTGAAATTAGGTATGTAGTCATCATTTGGGGTATAAAACTTTCTATATGTAATTTGTCGGTATAGGTCCACGCCTTCATATAGTTCCCATATAATAATACCTCTCGCTTTTCGATATTTTGAAGGTAGTGGCCTCAATATTCCTCCGAAATGGCTAAAATTTGTTACTTAGTCTTCGTTGTAGATGTAAAACTTACCGCAGGATTTTATCGGTATAGGTCCACGCCTTCATAAAGCCCACATAATTTTCGGTATTTTGAAGATTGTGGTATTAATATTCCACCGAAGTGGCTGAAATTTTGTATTTAGTCTTCGTTGGGAATACAAAACTTTCCTCCTGAAATTTTTAGTGCAGTGCAACCTTCAAAAGACCGAAAATCAGCCACTGGAATGACTGAAATTCGGTTTTAAGTCTACGTTGGAGGTGAAAAGCTTTCCGATAGAATAGTACCTCCCGAATTTCAGTATTTTAGAAATGCTGAAATTTGGTGTTTAGTCTTCTTCATAAACGAAAGGAAACTAATTGTTCCGGAGGGTGTAACAAGTTCGGCCCTGCCGAGCTTAACGCCGTTCTTACTTGATTAGATAACACTGCGCCACATTTTTAAGGTAATCTTGTGCAAACAATTTGAGCTGAGGATTGTTTGAAAGTATATGTATACCCAAACGACAGAAACCCTAGTTGGGTTTTGTTGTGTCAAATCCAGTTTGGCTTTTATGGCCCCATCTGAACATGGTTAAATATTGACTTTTTAAAGCAGTTCTGGGCTATATCTCTGAAAGCTATGTGAATCTTTATTTCACCTCTGGAGTAAATTTGTAGATAAGGGAAAGAATAAAATATTTGTAGAAATAATGAACTCAAAAACCTACATTTGTTGCCTCAAATTTAATAAAATATCGAAGATTTTCATAATTTGTATACAATTCGCACCATATCACCAAAACCGTTAATTTTTTCTCAATGTTTCCGAAAAGCGAGAATAAACTGTTGATAAGAATTGTGTTTGTAATACGTGTTGTAACAGATATGATGCAAAATAGCGCTGAAACAACATGAAGTAAGCATTTTAGAGTTTCAGAATGTTCTGAAGAATTTCTGAGTACTTTATTTGGAAGATTTTTGCAAAGGGTTACTTGGTTCAACTTCCAATTGTTTACCTCATACTGACCAGAACTTCAAAAATTATGTAAAATTTTCTATATTTTGTCGATTTTGATGCCCTAGATATAATTTTTCTTAGGAGGTCTGTTCAAAATATAAGTTCTACTAGTTTAGGGCTACAATATTGCCAAAGATAGCAAGGCCAAATTCCTAATCGTTTCTGAGATAACGACCCGATGAATGCAAAAACAGTAGTTTTAGCCCGGTTTAGAAGAGGCCATAAAATCCGAACTGGATCTGACATGATAAAACCCTACTAGGGTTTTTGTAGTCTCATTCATATTATTATTATTCATATAATATTAGAAGGATTATGTTTTTTATGCAAACTTTTTTGATTGGATCTGTCAGTTGCTTATCAAATCCTCCACAAAGAAGCTTTCGATGATTGGTGATTTGGTCGACCCATGATAACTCGAAGAACGCGATTCAGCATATGATGCTGAACTTGGGTGTTGAGTGAAATTTTCTTCGAACATTTTCTGCAGTCGAACTATAACGCCTTTCATTTAGCTGGTATTCAACTACGGCTGAAAGTATAATGTATTGTTAGAGTTTCCAGCCCACTATCTTCAGTATACAATGCGGACATAAAAGGAAAAAACACTGAAACAAAGATAAATAAGGAAGCTATAATTGTCCTCCTGTTGTCATGAGAAACGTAATATCGCCTTTGTTGAAAATATCATATTGGAATTCAAATGAATGTTCAATTTGATTTTTATTTGTTTTCTTTTGTTTTGTGTCCTGTGAAATGTGTATCCGCACAAAAGAATTCTAAACACAATGACCGCATATTTTAAAATAAAGGAATATTTATTTTGTTCAATTTGTTAGGTGACAAGTCGTTGTATATTATTTTCTAATGCCGCCCGCTCAGGGTTTAACTTGAAAATATTTTGAAAAAAACAAAAAATCTAAAACAAAAACTTTTTAAACCTCCTAAAAGTTCAAAGCTAAACAAACATTTCTTGGAAAGGAACACGAATTTTAAGAAGTAATTTTCCATTTGAACGCTTTTATTGGTTACGCTTGCTTTTTAGCTTCAGGGGGAAATATTAAGAAAAAAAAAAAACGTAAATATCACGTACCATCTCTGTGTGGTCGGGGGGTGGCGTGCTGATTACAAATGAGTACAAGGAAATTAGTAACGAAAGAGGGTAAAATGCCATAATTGGAGCAAATAAAATTTCATTTGTTTAAAAGGCGGCATTTGTTCAAGCTATGTATGTTATAGAAAAAAGGTAGATTTAGTTAAGTTTCATGGATTTGAATAGAAGCTTTATCATTAAGAACAGATAAGGGAATTCTTTCAATACTTTTTTCATTGTTTTTTATTTTAAAAACCTTTTTTAGAAATCTTTTTCCTTTATCCGTTTTTTCTGGGTTAAATATCCTAATTATTTAAGACTTAATTACCAATTGTCCCTAGCTACTGTTGCTGCTGATGCCTAGAGGTTCGAATGCTCCTTTATTATGCGACATTAATATAATTTTGATGGGCAATTAAATTCTGCGTTTTTTTTCTTTGTTTGTTTGTGAAATTAACAAATAAACTAAAACCATAATGACATTTTACGCTTTCTTCGCTTTGCTAAGTACTTTTTATTATGACTTCATAAAAAGAGCGACCGACTGGCTATAATGTCACACTGTGATAATGCCGAATGAACCCAATTTTTATGACAATAATAAACTGAAAAGTCCTTTAGAGAAACAAATGACATTAATGTAGTTTTGAGATAAAAGATTCGAATGTCCTTTTTCTTTTTTTTTACAAATAAAGTCATTGGGATAGATAAAGTATCTTTCTCATTTTTTATATCCCATAAATGCAAATATCCTCTGTGAGACTGGCTAGTGGTGTAATGACATTTCAATCAATGTCACATATTTGCTATTTATTTTTAAGTCTTTAGCGGAAAATTGATGTAGAAATTATGCTAAATGATGGTAATAACGATGCCATCTATTTAAATCCCAAGAACAATGATAAAGGAGAACTAAGAAGTAATAAGGTTTATAAGTTCTTTGTTTGCTTGCAACACAAAGAGGGAGATAGGTTTCCAAATAGAAATGTCCTAAAATTTATGTAAAATTTTACAATATTGTTGTTTATTTTCAAATAGATTTATAAATATTTATAAATGTGTGATAGACAACTTTTAAAGAGACTTCAACTCGATTGTAGAATGAATAGAAATTAAAAATTAGTTTATTAACGAAGGTATTGAACATGATTGTTTATGGGTTTATTTGATTGTTTGTAATCGGAATAACTGCCACCATTTGCTACAAACACCTTACTCTATTATTTACTGTGGTTGTCATTAAACTTTCAAAGAGACCGAGTTTTGTGCCAAGCATTGTTTCTTTGCAGTTTTACCAACATTTTAACACAAAATTCTGTAATTTCTCTACCTTACTTTGAAAGTGACAAGCAAATGTTTAGTATTGGCGGTATAAAACAAAAAGAATTTCACTTTATGTTAATTACCTCCATCTCAGAAAATCTACTTTTTCGCATCAGCACACCTAAGACGTTTTTAACACAAATCGCTTGATTGTCAAATCCTGAAATTTGTCATTGAAAAATGTTTTGCCAGTTCGTCCGTCCGTCATTTTGAATGCCATTTGTTAAACATTTTCAAAATATGATAATTTTATTCACCCCTTTTTCCAGGTTTTCTGAATAAGAAATGAGAACATTCATTAGCGACATTTGTTTCAGAGCATTTCAATTTAACTTAGAAACAACAAAGAGTCCAATGAAGTTAATAAAGACTAAAAGAAAATTTATATAAACAAGTAAGAACGGCTTTAAGTTCGGCCGGGCCGAACTTGTTATACCCTCCACCACGAGTGGTATTTAAGTAAAAAGGAACAAAATAATACCAAATTTCAGCAATTACAGTAAGACAGTGTCTTTAACCTTCAAAATACCGAAATTCGGGGGTACCGTTCTATATGGGCTATATGAAAACGTCGATCTATACCGACCAATTTCTGGCGAAAAGTTTTTAGACTCAAAGAAGGCTAAATACCAAATTTCCGATATTTCTGTAAGATAATGTGGTTAAAACCTAAAAAATACCGTAAATCCAGAGGTACGCTTTTATGAGGGATATAGCAAGACGTGGACCTATACTGATAAATCTTTCCTGGAACATTTTATAACCTCATGAAAGTCTAAATACAAAATTTCAGTCATTTCGGTGGTATATTAACGTGACATCTTTCACAATTACGAAAACCGTGCGGTACCGTTCTATGGGGCTATATCGAAACGTGGACCTATACCGACGAAATTCAGTCGGAAAGTGTTTTACTTCCAACGTAGACTAAATACCAAATCTCAGCCATTTCGGTGGGTTGTTGTGGTCACAACCTTCAAAATACCGAAAATCGGGAGGTACCGTTCTATGGGGGCTATGTGAAGGCGTGTACCTATACCAACAAAATTCTGGGGGGATATTTATACCACCAACGAAGGCTAAGTACCAAAATTCAGACATTTCGGTGTGATAATGAAGCTAAAACCTTCAAAATACCGAAAATCGGGTGGTACCGTTCTATGGCTGATGTATTAAGGCGTGGACCTGTACCGACAAATTTCTGGGGAAAAGTTTTATAACCCAACGAAGACTAAATACCAAATTTCAGAAACTTTCGATGAATATTGAGGCCACAACCTTCAAAATACCGAAACTCGGTAGGTACCGTTCTATGGGGGCTATATGAAGGCATGGACTTATACCGACACATTTAGAGGGGAAAGTTGAATACCCCCAACGAAGACTAAAGACCAAGTTTCAGCCATTTCAATGGATTATTGTGGCCATAACCTTCAAAATACCGAAAATCGGGAGGTTCCGTTCTATGGGGGCTATATGAAGGCATGTACCTGTATTGACAAATTTCTGGGGTAAAGTTTCGTACATACCACTGAATGATCAAAACAATTATGAGAAAGAGTACAAAAATTAAGCACCATACCGATGTTCTTCGGTTCTTCGATACTGGATACGCCCGGAAGCACACCCGTGTCCCGACCAGCGGCTGCCAATCTCAGTGTACACATGTTTGTGTTTGTATAGTTTTTCTGTGTTGGAAGCATCATATCCCGGAGTGCCTGCTCTATTTTTTCTTGGTCCTTGTCGGAACTTAGCAAAACTCAGGACCGGTATATATGTGCTCGCTCAGTTTGTCATATCCGCATCCACCACACACAAACTTCAGTGAGATGCAACTGGTGTCGGTAGGGGGTGCATCTCAGGGGTTGCTCTGGACTCGTCAATGTGAGGAAATACGACATGGACTTGTGAGTCGTCATTAGAATACGCGACATCCCTGCAGTCCCTCCAACATCAGCCACACACACGGCACTTAAGACCGGAGTCATAGTCATTAGAATACGCGACTCCCCGGCAGTCCCTACAACAGCAACCGCAGAACTTAACACCAGCTCTTGCTATTTCAATACACAGAAATGCGTGCTTTTTCCAATTTAATTGCAATCAGATTCAAGATCGATCGATTTCACGAGTCGCGGCGGTTCAGGAAACCAAACTTAACAACAACGGAAGCTTACAGCGTTCAGATGGTTACAACGTACTGAAGAAGGATCGCGCCAGAAGTGGAGGTGGGGGATTAGCTTTCCTATTGCACCAGTCTGCTTATTACAGACCTATTTCGCGTAAGCATGGCTCTTATGACCCCTACATGAAATGTATGTGAATAACAGTCAGGTGTGGAACTGACGATGTAGAGTTGCTTAAAGTATACATCCCGCCGATAAATATGTAGCTGTACTCCAGGTTATAGGCCCAACATGCTCCCGCTTTTAGAAAGTCACAAACATCTGTTCTTGGGGGACTTTATTGGTCATCATGAGTTGTGGCATTCGGTCCTCGGCAGTGACAAGAGGGGTACAGAACTGGATTATAGTTTTGCACGATCAATGAGGACGCCCCTACCAGTATTAGCGGAGAATGTCACATGGTCTGACAAATTACGTCAACTGACAACTCGTCGTTGCCCTTGGATCAGACCATGTCCCCGAAATTGTCTCCATCAGCAGACCGCCCAATTTCATCACCTCTGAACGCCGAACTATAATCAATCATGGGAAATCTAATTGGCCGAGTTTCAGAGAGTTCGCTAATAACCACTTCAGAGATCTGCCCAACCCTTCTGATGTTCGGCAGTAGAATAGAAGTTCCGAAGCATTATCACTGCTGCAGCCGCTCGCCATATACCTGCTGGTCGAATACACGAAGTGAGACCAAATTTCCCAGTAGACGCTACGGAACTAGTAAATGAGCGTGACGAGCTTCGTCGTACGAACCCTGAAGACCCAACAGTTAGAGAGTTTCTCTTGACGTCAGCAGGCTAGTAGGGGAACATAAGCAAAAAAAGTGGATAGACCACCTGAAGCAATGGACCATTGGTACATGATTAAGTAAATTATGGACAACGGTTAAATCAATTGCAAATCCGGGAATAAAGCATGATAAAACGGCAGTTAATTCTAACGGCGTGACAGTAACTAACCCAAAGAGGTACGCGTGTTATTTTAACCGGAAGTTCATAGAGCACCCAGAGAGTGGCAGGGCGAAGAGGAGTGTGCTACACGGTATAAGAAGAGCCTTCCCAGCCGAGGAGGTACCACCACAATTTACGATGGGCGATCTTGCACATGCCATCGGAAACGCGAAATCATCCAAAGCGTTGGACCCACACCGAATATCGATGGCAATGCTTAAACAACTGAATGAAACCGGAGTTGAGTGTTTATCAAGTGCCCTCAACCTATCCTTAGCCACCCATATTGTACTGGAAGCCTGGAAAGTTGACCGGGTGATCCCGCTACTGAAGCCTATCAAGTATGCCATCAGAGGTGAATCGTGCAGGCCGAATTCATTCCGGTCGCCAGTAGCAAAGATCCTAGAGTCACTACTCCTCCCCACGGTGAGAAGCTGTTTTCCAGCACAGTACTATAACAGCACTAGACGCCATATTCACACATATCAGTAGATAACTAAACCAGAACAGGCGGTGCGCCCGAACAGCCATGGTGGCATTTGACCTATAGAAGGCCTTCGATACCGTCAGCCATGCCAAGCTGTTCAAGGATATAGAGAAAACAACTCTCCAGCCGTTTTAGAAACGTTGGGTAACCAACTATATGTGCGGACGCCAGTCGTTTGTGGAATTCAGAAACAAGAAATCCAAAATCCGTACAGTGAAACAGAGAGTTCCCCAAGGATGCTGATATCTCCGGAACTGTTTAATCTCTACCATTCAGAGATAATGTATGCGGATGATTGTACGAACTTGGCGTCGAGACATATGTGATAGGTTAAATGTCTACATAGCTGACCTGATGCAGTTTTTCCATCTAAGGAATATTGAAATATCCGCCGCTAAATCCACTGTCACACTCTTCACCTCATGAACGGCTTAAATGAGGCTCCCACTGAACGCATTGGTCGATGGTGTAATATTGCGTGTAACGTTCGATAGCATGTTTAAGTCGTCCGCGCAAGCCACAGTTATTTGAGAGAAGATGACAAGTAGGAACAAGATCCTCAAGTCGCTGGCCAGCAGCACTTGTGGTGCTGAAAAAGAAATCTTGTTGACCTCTTCCAAAGCAATAGGCCAGTTTGTGGTAAGCTATGCGGCGCCAGCGTGGTATGCAAATGTAAGCGCTACGCCATGGAAGAATATTCAAACTTGCCAGAATACCCTACTGAGGACTGCAACAGGGTGCCTCCTTAAAACACCCGTGAACCGTCTTCATGAGGAGTCGAAGGTTTTACCGGTGCATCAGCACAACAGGATGTTGTTGATGCAGAACCTGCATTAAGAGAGAGAGTGGGGTACAAAGGTACAAAGAGAGGTACAAAGGTATCAGGCAGGTTTGGAGACTGTTGCGCAGGCAGCACAGAGATACAGTGTGAATGCAGCACTTGGGGACCACCCCACCATCCATCGCAGCAGATAGATGCCAGCTGCCAAGGCAAAAACGAGTGATTTTAGCCCAGATAAGACCCAGACGATGCTGCCGCCTTAATTCTTATTGGGCCCAAATTGATGCCACGAAACCCAACACATGCCCGGAATGTGGATTTGGGACCGCACAACACACTGCTGCTAAACCCACTCACCTCTCTCCCGATTCTTTATGGACGCAATCAGGTTGCAGAATTTTTTAATCTGAACGGAACGGAAACTGATAACTGAAATAATACACGAACGAGCATATTTGCGATGTTCCAACTACAACTGCAGTCTTCTATAAATCATACATTTAGGAGACCCACGTTGGGCGCCACATTTACAAATCTATAGAAGTCTCCTCAAAGTGATCTTTTATAGTTAAAAGCCTCTGCATTGTGGTCTTATATACAAGAAAGCCCCTGAAAAAAGGTATTTTATAGATGGGTCTTCAATAGATAGAAGCTCCGCCAATAAAGTTTCCTATGGATAGAAGGGGGCATTGTATAAATGTATTTTCTATAGATAGACCCCCTTCAAAGGGGTCTTCTATGAATAGAAGCTTCTTCAAAGGGGTATTCTATGGTCAGAAGCCCCTTTAAATTGGTCTTCTATGGATTGAAGCTCATTCAATGAGGTTTTGTATAGATGGGTTCCTGTGTCTGCCCCTTCAAAGGGATCTTCTGTAAATAGAAGTACCATCAAAGGGATCGTCAGTAGATGGAAGCGCATTCAGACGTCCCTTCTTAGGCGTATTCTATTTCTTATCTACGGATAGAAGGGGTCCGGTAGAAAACCTTTAAGAAGGGCATATTATTGTTGGAAGCCCCTCAATAGGTCTTCTATACATAGAAGCCTCTTCAAAGGGATTTTCTATAGACAGAAGTTCTTTAACGAGTCTCCAATAGATAGAAGCTTAACTACAAAAATTATTGGACTTTTGACATATGTTTAGGGACCCCCGTTACTACTACAACAACAAAGAGCCTCAAGTTACTTGCTTGTGCCGGCTACGTTATCGTTATGGATCGATCAGTAAAAGAATCTGATAAAGTGGGTATGCTAGTAAACGGCAATAAGACCAGGTTGATGGTGTGGAAGCACCAGGCGTCCACAGGCAGTGGACCATCTGTGGTTCCTGAAATTTTGAGGTAAAATACAACGTCTACCTCGACACTCCCACAGATACAAAACTCGACATCAGTTGTGAAATAAGAACAACAAATAAGAACGGCGTTAAGTTCGGACGGGTCGAACATTTTATACCCTCCACCACGAAATATATTGAAGTAAATATTAAGAAGAGAATAATATTTTAACTGATGGTAATCACTTTATACTGAAAAATTTCTGTGTGTGGAGGTTTTCTACTCACTGTGATTGCGGTTCTATGGGGGCTATATGAAGATCTATACCCAAAATTTCTGGTGAAAAGACTATACGAAATTTCAGCCATTTCTGCAGGATAAGTGGAAAGTTTTATGCCCCCAACGAAGACTGAATACCAAATTTTAGCCATTTTGGCAGGATATTGAGGCAACATCCTTCAAAATACCGAAAATCCTGAGGTACCGTTCTCAGGGGCTATATAAAGACGGGGACCTATACCGATAACTTTCAGATGGAAAGTGTTATACCCTATTTCGGTGTTGTATTAGCTAAAATACCGAAAATGAGGTTCCATTCTATGGGGGCTATATAAAAACATGGACCGATATAGCTTATTTTCAATACCTAACATCCTAGTAGTAATAGAAACTTCTGTACAAAATTATAAAGCTGACAAATTTAATTATACCCTCCATATTACGGCGGAGGGTATAAAAATATTGCTCAATAAATACCACTTGGAACTTAGTAAGCTGTTTAAAATCAAATCTAGATCTCCTCAAACAAATGAATCCCTTAGGAAACTGCTTCCCTTCTGAAAATATGTTTCTTTCAGTCATGTTTATATACTCTCGAAACATATCCTGCATTGAGTTACACACACTCTGCTAATATTTTTGATTGGTTGTTGTCATGTGTTTCCTTCCCAATTGGCCACACTCTACACACTTCATCATAATTCGTTTTGAAGCTACTTTCAGGTGCTTTCGTAAAAATGTCATGCTATTCTCCATTTTGTATATGCGAAGAAGAAGGAAACTGATGGTAGGATCTCTTGAATTTTTACAATTTTTATTTATATCCTCTTTACATTTGATTTTGAATAGAAATTTCAAGTGTGGGGTAGTGTAGATGGCGGCGTTGGCGAAGTTAAGAACTTGTTATGTGGTGTTGATGATGTTGATGGTATCGTTCAAGTTGCCGTTTGTGGTAGCAATGGTCGTGGCGGCGTGTGTGGTGATGCCTGGCAATGGTCGTTGTGGCTTTTATCAGAGCAATAATGTTATCGTTGGCTGCGACAGCAACAGTATTTGCTTTTGATTTGCATTTGAGAACAAATTTGCATAAAACCTTCTGAACATCTTCTTCTTGTTCTTCGTTGTCATCCCTTTTTGTATTCCCATTCGCATTGAAATTTTCAATTCAAAAACGAGGAACCTGAAGATGAATGCTATTTTAAAAGCAGGCAAATTGGAATTTTTTTTGGTATTACAAATATTTTTTTAGATACTTTCAATTAAGTCTTTTGAGTTTTTTTGAATCCGCGGTGAAATGTGTAGCTTATGGCAATCGGGTATGGAAGAGAGTGGGAATAAATGACATATAAAGCCTGTTGACATAACAAGATGATATTGACGGCTTTTTTGTGGGATCTTGAAAACAAAATTTTTATTATTGTTGTTTTTATTTTAACCCCAAAACAACAACACAATATAGGATAGGAAATGCATCCACATTATAAAAAAAACTTTACAAAAGTTTTTCAAAAATGCATTAATGACTTATCCCCAGAAAAAAATAAAACTTGATTTGAAATTTTATCACTCCTAAACCAACACCAGCACCATCAATCATTCAAAATTTATGCAAACATATGTGTTCCTCTTTATACACTTGCATGCATAGGTGGCATCCTTAAGTGTAGTTAAGTTCCCTTAGTTACGCATTGCATTTGTGCTAGTGTGTGTGTGGTTTGCTGTGTTTTGTTTGTTCGTTACTTTTCGAAAAAAACTACTCTATATTCTATTGAAATTGTCTACAAAGAGCTAGCTAGCTGTCAGTTTTTATGCTTGTGTGCTGCCATAGTCTAAACACAAAAAAAAGACAAGGAACAAAATTTCAAAGGATAATATATAGTGTGTGTGTGTGGGTGAATGGAAAATGGCTGGAGCAAAAAGTTTTTAACACTATTGCTATGTCATGTACACACCGATGTATACATACAGATTCCTTTACTAAGATAAGAATTTGATTGGTAACAAAAAACTTTAAGATCTACTTTTATGTGAAGGATTTACTTTACAAAATTGCAAACCAAATGTGAAGGAGTAAAGGATATGGAATGACAATGAAGTAATTTTAAGGAGACACAGAGAAAAATAATTGTTAAAGAATAAACAATTTATTTAAACGAAGGTGATCAGTAAATTAGTGACTGACTGAAATGTATTTAATGGGGTTGTTTATTTTAAAGTGAAAAAATCGATGTTCGATTTTTTGGCGAAGTTTGAGCACAATTGGAAGATGTTAACACGCGTCACTGGGGCCCCTGAAAGTTTCCACAGAAATTTGTATGGGGCCAAAGGTGAATTTTCACGAAATTGTTCTAAAGGCCTCAAGTATTGTCTAATCTATGAGCAATTTTATTAGTTCATTGCTAGCTAGAAAACGAATCCTACAAAAATGTATGATGATCGGCTTTCGGTAACCCGTGTCTTCAGACCCATCTTTATTTCCATGGTAACATGTATGAGGCCAAAACCGAATTTTTACGTGTATTGTCTATCGATGAAACAATTTTACCAGTTCATTGTTGTGACTAAAAAACTAATTCTACAAAAAATTGTAAAAATCGGCTCCAAATTACTTAAAATTTGCCAAATATGTTCATAAAGTTTTGTAGGATTTGTTTTTTTAGTCAGAAATGAATTGGTATAATTTTCTCATCGATGGGACAATAAATGTGATCTGTAGAGCGACTTCGAGAAAATTCGCCTTTGGCCAATAAAAATAACAAATAAATTCGGCAAAAAAAAATGAGTCCCCAGTGGCACGTATTAACATCTTCCAATTGTGCTCAAACTTTGGCAATCTTAAAATCTCACAAAATAAAACATTTTAGGTGGGTGCCGCAAAATAAATCGACATTGATTTTTTAAAACCAATAATAAAATATGGTAACTTTTCCAAACTAAGATGGGGAATTTCAGCAGAGAGAGAAAACTGAGAATTTTGGAAGTTGGGGAGTATGAAGAGACTGATCATATCCGACCAAAAATTGACTTTACTTTAAGTTTTTTATGGAAAAACGTTTTGTAAATGGGCCTATAAAATAAATAAAAAGCGAAAAGCTTTAAGTTCGGCCGGGCCGAACTTTTTATACACTCCACCTTCAATAATCCTTAACTAGAATGGAATAATTAGTTTCCTGATAGGTGCAAAAATTGTTCGACCACGGATACCCCAAATGCCTAAATTAGGTCAAACAAGTATGAAAGTATTAGTCAATTGGGCCGACGGACCAAAAAAAAAAACAGTAAGGAAAGGATCAAAGTCGGGCGGGGCCGACTATATAATACCCTACACCACTGTGAATATGTAAAATATAAATCGGAGCTATATCCAGATCTTAACCGATTTTGATATAATTTGGCACATTTATTTCCAGACCGAATTCAGTCACACATTCCAAATTTCATTGAAATTGGACATAAATAGAGTGTTTGGTGCATAAAATACAGCAAATCGCCCGAAAATATATAAGGGAGTTATATCCAAATCTGAACCGATTTCGATATAATTTGGCACATTGATTTCTAGACTGAATTCGGTCACACATTCCAAATTTCATCGAAATCGGAAATATATAGCGTGTTTGGTACAGAAAATACGTAAAATCGGCCGAAAATATATATGGGAGCTATATCCAAATCGGAACCGATTTCGATATAATTTGGCACACTTATTTTAAGACCGAATTCGGTCAAACATTCCAAATTTCATCAAAATCGGACGTATATAGCGTGTTTGGTGCAGCAAATACGTGAAATCGGGCGAACATAAATATGGGAGCTATATCCAAATCTGAACCGATTTCGATATAATTTGGCTCAATTTAAGTGGCGAAATTTCGTGGCCACTGGGAACCACATATGTAAAATTTCATCTAGTTCAAGCAAAAATTGTGGCTAAAATCCCTAAAATACCTTAAATCGGGAGGTATCGTTATATGGGGACTATACCGAACCGTGGACCTATCTTGACAATTTTTAGTGGAGCAATTTCGCGGCCATTGAGAACCTCAAATGTAAAATTTCAGCTAGTTTGGGCAAAAAATGTGGCTAAGATCCATAAAGTACCTTAAATCGGGAGGTATCGTTATATGGGGACTATGCCGAACCGTGGACCTATCTTGACAATTTTTAATGGAGCAATTTCGCGGCCATTGGGAACCTCAAATGTAAAATTTCAGCTGGTTTGGGCAACAAATGCGGCTAAGATCCTTAAAATACCTTAAATCGGGAGGTACCGTTATATGGGGGCTATACCAAAACTTGGACCGATATAGCCCATCTTCGAACTTGATCTTCCGACGGCTAAAAAAATGGTATTTCCCAATTTTCAGCGAAATCGGTCAACAAATGCGACCTGTATGTTGCGAACGGACGGACGGACATGCATAAATCGACTCAGAAAGTGATTCTATGTATATTCCTAGAAGGAACTATGGGTCTATCTCGCTTCCTTTTGTATGTTACATACAAATGCACTAACACGTAATACCCCTTACCACATAGTGGTGTAGGGTATAACAAAACAAACCTAAACCCAAACCCAAACCAAACACAATAATTATGCACTGACTTACTCCAGAAAAAAGTATACCGTTGTAAATAAGGACGTTAGAACAACCTACTGAAAAAAGAATCAAAACGATGCGAGAGGAGATTTTAGACTTCGATTTTTCCTAGAGAGGTACCCGAAGGAGTGGACCGATTATTCCGTATTCCAACTTGATTCGTAACTGGATGAAATAATACGGTCAGCAAAGTCTGTACCAATCAGAAACTCCCTGCAAGAATTATCTTGCGGATTTGTCAGTTTGGTTGGTGCCGTCAGGGTTTTTTGGAGCTTTTAGGCCAATATCTCAGGAAGTATGGACTTGTGCAAGGAAAAAATTGTACCGTCGTAAAGGGAGCCGCAAGGACAACCTACTGAAAAATTTTCTGAACCATCCGAGAGACTCACTTAAACTTCACTCTATCCAATTTTGTGTTGGAGTTGTCCGATATAGTTCATATTCGAACCCGATATATATCTGGAAGGAATAATACGATGTGCGAAGTTTGGACCAAATCAATTGCTCCCTTCGAATGACAATTGTAAAAATTAGGCCCGAAAAATATGATTTTTAGAAAAATGTTCGCACAAAATTTCCGTATTTGGATGCAGATTTCTATGAAGCTGTGTAGACTACATTCACGACACATATATCAAATAACTCAGAATCGCGAGTTCTATAATCCTGTATATGATTTTTTGAAAAATCTGTTACTTTTACTTTGACAAGAAAATCGGGAAAAGTAAGGTTTATTCACAAATGAAGAGAAAACAAAAAAGACACGTTGGCTTCAACCCATTTTTACCTATTTTTTAACATAAATATATGCACAGCTTCCACGCAAATTAACTTTTTATGTCAATATTTTTTGCCACGTCCAAAAACTTCTCATTTTAGCCAAAAACATTTAATTTGTATAATATACAATCACAAGTCTCGTGTTCTAAAAGGGTAAACCTTGGCTTCAACTATGTTAAATTTTCAAAAATATTGGTGATATACCCTTTCTAGCTTAAAGGCCGAGGGTAAACATAGGGTATAAACATATATCTAACAATTTCTTCAACATGGATCTACGTGTACGATTTTTGGTGGAGGAGTTTTGGGACCTCTGAAAACTTCAAGTGTCAAATTACAGCCAGTTCGCTTAAAATTTGTAGCTTAAATCCTCAAATTGACCTGTGTGGATGATTTTTGTCGAGAAATTTCGGGACCACTGAGAACCTCAAATATCAAATTTCAGCTAGTTCGGTAAAAAATTGTAGCTAAAATCTTTAAAATTCTTAAAATCGGGGTTACCGCTATATGGGGGCTATACCAAAACATGGACCTATGTTAGGGATTTTTGGTTGAGAAATTTCGTGACCACTGAGAACCTCAATTGCCATATTGCAGCTAGTTCGGTTAAAAATTGTAGCCAAAATACTCAAAATACCGAAAGTCGGGGGGTACCGTTATATGGGGGCTATACCAAAACGTAGACCTATCTTGGTAATTTTTAGTGGAGAAGTTTTTTAGTCGTTGGGAACCTCAAATGACAAATTTCAGCTAATTCGTCCAGAAAATGTAGCTAACAGCCTTAAAATACTTTAAATCGGGATGTATGGGGCCTATACCAAAACGTGGCAATTTTTAGTGGAAAATTTTTTGGTTATTAAAAACCTCAAGTGTCAAATTTCAGCTAATTCGTTAAAAAATTAGCTAAAAGCCTCAAAATACTTCAACCACCATTTTTGGTGCAGAAGTGTTTTGACCTCTTGGAACTTCATTGAACCAATTTGGGAGGAAAATGTATCTAAAATCCTCATAATACCTTTAATCGGGATGTACCGTTATATGAGGGCTATACCAAAACGTAGACTTATCTTGACAATTTTTAGTGGAGAAATTTCTTGGCCATCGCCTCCTTCTGCCTTATTATTCTTCAGCCGGTTCATTACTTTATTAACCTTCTCTTGGCCGGGCGGTATATATTCAATTCCATCTTCGTCGTTTTCGCTAGTCGTACATACCAACAGATTGGAAAAATGTTTTTCCATATCTTGAGCACATTATCTATATGAGTTAACAAATTGCCTTGCTGATCTCTATCAGTTTGATGTTTCGCTCCCACACTCGGGCGCCACGCGTCTCTACTGATTGTAGAGTAGCCATACCCATCAAAAAATCCTTACTAAATAATGGGTTTTTAAAGTACTGTTTGGTTGTCGTAACTACTTACAAAACCCCCTACTAACCCATTATTTTAACAAGGGTATGTCGCACTGAATTACTACCGACATCGTAATGAAATCGGAAAATTCGGATTCGTAACGATATCTTAAATAAAGTTGTATGAAGTGGTTGATATAATTTCGAAACAAAATATCGGAGCGAAATCGCATAGATTCGAAACGAAATCGGAAAAAAAACCTTGGGAAATTCGGAAGTCGAATTTTTTCATCCGAATTTTCGTACAGATTTCCAACCGATTTCTGAATAATGTCATATGAAAATCGGAGGTACCTTTCGAATCTTCGTAAAGATTTCTGAACGATTTCAAAATAATGTCGTATGAATATCGAAGGAAAAAAGATTTTCTTTGACGCATTTTCTACCGATCACTTTTTCTTTGTTATGTTTTTTTATTGAAAGATTGTAATTCAAACGTTTCTAATGATTTGTTATCATTTCGTCGTAAACCTTGTGCACGAATATGTTGAGTCTATCAGCACTAGCTTTAACTATTATATGTTGCATTTATATTTGAAATATATAAAAATTGTATATGCGAATTTTATAACCAACCACTGTGTTTTTCGACAACAAACTAAAATGAAACCAACCCCATGCTGTTAGATACATACTAAAGGTGGTTGTTGTGTGAAGGGAAATTTGTTTTCGACATTTCGCTATGAATTCGTACCGAAATCGGAAGAAAAACATTGGTATATTCGAAGGGAAATTTACTTCCAACATTCTCTCCGAAATCGGAACGAAATCTGAACAAATTCCCCAACGAAAAATCGGAACGAAATCTGAAGGATTTTGCTTCCGAAATTGTTCAGATGTGTCGGACATCCGACATTTGGTTTGCTGGGTAGTTATTCTGTGGCCAATAGAAGTTGAAAATTAAGCTTAAACATTTATATTTTTACAGCAGTTGAGGTGGAATTTGTTTTCAATTTCAACACTATTCATATTTTAATTTTATTTTAATCGCTCTTTGCTGAATTTGATCATTCAAGCTTCTGATTTGTAGCCGAACACACTAACACTATGCCACGCATACGAACATTAAGGGTTGTTTATATACTTCATTTTTCTCTTCGATAGCTGCACGACACTCCTCGTCATACTATGGTGGTAGTCTCTGGTATTCAAGTAGGGATTTTGCGGCTGTTTGCTGATATGTTATCACGACGAGGAGCGCTTTGATTAACCAAATGGGCCAAATGAATGTCGAGATGCTTAAATCTGGTACTGCTAATTACCATGTTTTTTTTGCCGCTGCGAAGTCGATCAGCCTCATTCTATTGTAAGATGTTTCTCTGTGGAGACTGAATTTCTCGACAGTTGCACCAAAGATACTCTTCTATCCACTTTTTGCATTAAAATCGCCTAGAATAATTTTAATGTCATGGACAGGGCAACGGTCTTTGGTCTGTTCGTTCTTGGCTTTAGTGGGAGCATGAGCGCATTGTTGGTTGGTGTGAAGCTGGGTACAAGATGTTTTAACCTCCGACCAACTTAAAAACCGCCACCAAACTCATGCTTTATTTCATGACGGCTATAACGCAATGCCAATCCAACGTATTTCCTGTATGGCGGTAATATCGGCCTTGTATTTGCAAGTACATCTACAAATGCGTGATCTGCACCTTCTCTATATAGAATGTGAACATTCCAGGTGCAGATCATGGTCCTTAAAAAGATTGGCGGTGTCAAATTTAGGGACAGTTTAAATGTATTTTCATTCATTATACCCTCAGCCTTTAGGCTATGAAGGGTATATACACTTTCATACGGGCAAAATGTGCCTCATCGAAATAATGGTTTTAGACCCCAAGTATGTTTGGACGAAATGTGTTTCAGACAATTTGGAGTCGATTGAGCAATGTCCGTCCGTCTGTCTGTCTGTCTGGCTGGCTGGAGCGCACGATAACTCTCGAAGGGATGAACCGATTCGGTTCAAATTTTGGCTTTCGTAATATTTTGTCCAAACTTAGTTTAAGTTCGAAGATGAGCTATATCGGTCCACTCCTTCCGGTACCTCCCCCACAAAAGTTCGGAAATGTTCGGAAAATTTGTACGCACGATAACTCTTGAAGGGTGTAACCGATTTGGTCCATACTTTGCCCATCGTGGAGCGTGTACCAAACTTAGATCAGGTTTTAATATGGACTCAATCGGTCCACTCCGTCGGGTACCTCCCACACAAAATTTTGGAAAAGTTCAGTTTAGGAACATCTCTCGAATCGCTTTGATTTTTGCTTTAGCAACTTGTATTCACTGCCCTCCATACGACGGTATAAGTTTCATCAGGGGCAAGTCCATACTTCCTGAGAAAATAGCCTGGAAGTTGCAAAAAACCCCTATGACACCGTGTGAGGAGGTTAGAGGGCAAAATAGATCTCGAACAGGTCTGCCGATTCGGTCCAAAGTTTGGCCTTAGTAATATTTTGCCCAAACATAGTTTAAGTTCGAAGATAAGCCATATCGGTCCACTCCTTCAGGTACCTCCCCCACAAAAGTTCAAAAATTTTCGGAAAAATTGTGCGTACGATAACTCTTGAAGAGAGTGGCCGAATTGGTCCATACTTTACACATCCTAATATATCTACCAGATATAGATCAGGTTCAACTATGGACTATATTTGTCCACTCCATCCGGTACCTCCCACTCAAAATTTCGGATACATGTTCACTTTAAGACCTGCTTTCGAATCACTTTGATTTTTGTTGAAGCAACTTGCATTGCTGCCTCAATTGCGATGGTAAAAGTTGTTTCAGGGGCAAGTCCATACTTCTTGAGCAAACATCCCTGAAGTTCTAAAAAACCCCTATGGTACCATATGTAGTGGCTGGAGATCCATTCTTTTTAGGATCTCCTCCGCAAAACTTTTGATATTAAATCCTAATCAACATTTTTGTCAGTTCAAACGCCCAAAATTTTTAAAACTCCCTAAATACATGCGTTTTTTTGGAAAAAAATTGTTTCAATATACACAGGCTGAGGGTATATCTCTGTCGGCAAAGCCGACTGATACTTTTTTACTTGTTTTTATACCTATACGACATTGTGGTAAGGGGTATTATGTCTTTGTGCATTTGTATGTAACATGGAAAAGGAAACGAGATGGATCCATACTTCCTTTTGGCGATATACATAGAATCACTTTCTGAGTCGATTTAAGAATGTCCGTCCGCCTGTCCATGTATTTTTCGCAACGAACGGGTGGCATTTATTATCCGATTCAGCCGAAAATTGGGGAACATATTTTTTTTAGCCATAGTAAAAACGCTATTACATTTGGCTACTACAGGCTCAGATATGGCTATAGCTCCCACATTTATGTCTGCACGATTTGAGGCATTTGCTGCACAAAACACGCAAATTCTTTCAAATTCGATGAAATTTGGACTAGAAGTTTGCCAAGTTATATTGGAATCGGTTCAGATTTGGATTTAGCTCCCATATATATTTTTGCCCGATTTGAGATTTTTGGCGCACCAAACACGCAAATTCTGTCTAATTTCGATGAAATTTGGAAAATGTCACCTAATTCGGACTAGAAGTAAGTTTGCCAAATTAAATTGAAATCAGTGGTGATTTGGATATTAGGGATATGACTTTTCGACATTTTTTATCAAAAATGATTACCTGTAGCGCGGATAAATGAACTTTTGCCTATTAATCACTAAAATAATGTTTATTCCATTAAAATATAAAAATTTTCACGCACAAATCGATGTTAAAAAAGATTTTTTTAAAAATGTATGAAATGGAAAAAAATTCTCAAAAATTATTTCCTGTTGACCGAAGCCAACTAATAAATAAAATAACATTTATTATTAATTTTCTCGTTTAGAGTTAAGCTTGATGATCGGAAATTGTTTGCAAGTGAAAAAGGAAAGCCATGGAATCGAACCCACACAGTCACCAAATTACGTGACCTGGTTTCGCTGTTGGTTAAGCAGCTCTTCAAACGTATCGACTGTCGAATGGGTTCTCTGTCCTAGAACTTTTCGTTTTTCAAATGCAAATGTGTTTTTATACTTTACGGATATTTGGCCGTTGAAATGTATTTTGCCTTTGAAGTTATGAGCTTGGCTTTGAACGCTAACACGCCGTGACAACATTTTTTGAGATGTTTTCATAACTTCAAAGGCAGCGCAAAATAGCGTTTGTCATGAAGAAATACATTTCAATGGCCAAATATCCGATAATGTATAAAAAAACATTTGCATTTGAAAAACGAAAAGTTCTAGGACAGAGAAGCCATTCGACAGTCGATACGTCTGAAGAGCTGCTTAACCAACAGCGAAACCAGGTAACGTAAATTGGTGACTGTGTGGGTTCGAGCCCTTGGCTTTCCTTTTTCACTTGCAAAAAATTTCCGATCATCAAGCTTAACTCTAAACGAGAAAATTAATAAAAAATCATTAAAATGATATTCGCACTAACAGGCAAAATTAAAAAAAAATAATAACATTTATTCCATTTAAATAATGTTCGTGCACCAAGCATTTTGAAAAAAATTGAATTTTTGGTTTTTTGTTAAAAAATTATATCTTTGAAAAAAGCGTTTACGACATTTTTACGATTTTCAGAATTAAAGAAAATTAGTATGAGACAAATGTTATGTCAGTTTGGTTATCACATGTGGCTCTAAAGTTTATTTTCATTTATATATCCACTTACAGAGACTTCAAAAGTTGCCCACAAATCTGATAAATTCTTTTTTGCGTGAGGTCTTTTCACCGAATCACCTTATAATTATGATTTTATGTAATCTTATGTAGAAACTCATCACGCTATGATACAGGGATATAAGGTTGTAAAAAATTCATAACCCTATTGGATATAGCTCCCACATATATTTTTCGTTCGACTTCATATATTTGACCAAACGCAAAATTGGACAGAAATTTTGATGAAGTTTGGATAATGTGACTTAATTTTGTTTAAAAAAAAATGTTTCCAAATTATATTGAAATCGAGGTGGTGTAGGGTATCATATAGTCGGCCCAGGCCGAATTTAGTCCTTTCCTTACTGGTGTTTTTTGGCTTTTAATACATTCCGCTATTCGGAACCTCTGGAATAATCCGTCATTATTTTCCGAAGGATTACTACTCTATTTGTTTAAAACCTGTCATTTAGTTTTATAATAAAATTTGTCATAAATGAAGAAATTTTTTCTCAGTGTAAATTGTTTTCCAAGTAAACTTAGATAATCGATCTAGTTCTACAATTGCTGGTGTTTGCCACCAATGATGAAAGATAAGTGAAAAGTGCACCAATAATTGTTGTACTTGTTGGAGATTATATCGAAATTGTTACAAGATTTGTGATTGATTTATGATGCTTGAGTTGGACATGTTTGAAAGGGTTAACTAGCCAATAAGACTCACATTAGTAAACAGTAGGTTTTGCTAAAGGGATGTTTAATTACACACACAAGTTTCAGCTGGATTTAAGGTTACCAAAACCAATTTCAATTTCATTGTATGACGATAATGTCAATTCGTACAGTATTTTCACCAAAATTTCCCACAGAACATGGAACCTATATGGTTGCGTTAAATGTAGAAAGGAGTCACATCTACTAACTGCCATAATCTTCTAGAAAAGCAGATTCTATATGATGTGTGTTTAACAATACCACTTGTAGAACAATTTTACATCGGTTGCACTCAACCATCTTCTATTTGTCGATTATAATATTACAACATGAATGCTACATACACACATATACATATGTGTGTGTGTCGCCTCTTTTCCCAATTTCCTGTAACAAAAGATGTTATCCTCAACAAGTGTACAACTGGTCATTGTATGGAAGATAAATCCATTCATAATCTTTAAGCCATTTTTTGAAAAATTCTAATAAGCTTTTATGCTTAACAGCAGCAGCAACAACGACAACGGCAACATGCTTGCAAAATACCCAAAACCCTAAATCCATGTTTTGCAAATTCGTTTGCCCTTTCAAGCAATCCTATCAAAATAATCAGCAACAATTTAAATTCCACTTTGATGGCTGCCACAAGCAAGGCGTAGCGAATGCGCCATAACAAATGCCACATTTAATGGAGATAGATACGATTGGGGAGGGTGGGAGGTGGTGATTAATGGAAATGCTGACTATGATGTTTGTTTATCCTTCCGATTACAATTGGCTTCCTTCTTTACTGAGTTTTTTGAATAAATATACATACATAATATGTATGTTTATACATTAGTAAGATTGTGCACAGCGGATGCTATATGTTGGCATATAAAGGTGAGCTAATACAGAAAAATTTCCTTTACATGAATTACGTTTTCTCTCTCTCTCTCTCTCTGTCCTTCTTTATCTTTAATAATTTGTAATATACTTGATGAATATGACATATCTGTATAACTGTTGCTATGAAGAAACTTAAGGAGTTTTTTTTAATCCACTGTGTCATATTTAAAGGAATATGAAGAAGAACCCAACCTGATTGACATATCTGAATGTTCGTTACAGATTGATCCCCCGTAGTGAATGGATAAACTTCTTAGAAATGTCGTAATTATGACCTCTTGACGTCAGGATCTGCAACTGTTAAAGCTTTAATAATTTAAACTATGCATTTCATCACTACTTTTGGGAATTGTGGGGGAAAATAAGAATGTAAGAAGGATAAATAAATGTTTATGACTTATAGTCCTACATATAATTTTATACACGCTTCGTTGAGATTTTATGCAGAGCCTTTTTATCAAGAACACAACAATGATTTTGGTGGACTATCTGAATTTTGAACCAACATGTTGTCGGTATACATATTAATCCGGCTTTAGATAAACGACTCCCCCGCAGTCCCTCCAACAGCAGCCCACACACTAAACTTAACACCAGCCGTTACTGTTCCCGTCCTTAGAAATGCATCATTTTTGCAATTTAATTGTACTAGACTCCGAGGTAAAATAAAGGAAATAGTGGATTTAATGTGATGGAAGAATATCTGGGTCGCGGGGATGCAGGACACCAATATCAACAACAGCTCACAGCGTTGTGATGGTTACAACGTGCTGAGGAAGAATCGCACCAGAAAGGCCGGTCTGTTCAATAGAGACCTATTTCACTTGAGCCTGGCTTTAATGACCTGTATGTGGAGTGTATGGGGGTAGCAGTCAGCTGTGGTACTGACGAGGTAGAGTTGCTTATCGTATACATCCCGCATATATGTAGCTGTAGTTCAGGTTATAGGCCCAACATTAACCCGCTTCAGGACGGTCATAACCGTCTGGTCTTGGGGAATTTAATGATCTTCATGATTTGTGGCAGTCGGTGCTCGGCAGATTGAAAGTTCTACGTGTAGGCCATTGAGGGCGACCCTACTACCATCGCGTCATCTGGTCTGACAAATTTCCCCATAATTGTCTCCGCCAGCAGACCGCACGAATCCCGCACTATCATTATATAAAAGCTAATTGGCCTACTTACAGAGAGTGTTTTGATCAGTGCTTCAGAGACTTGCCCAAATTTTCTGGTGTTCGGGTAGCAGAAAGGACGTTCCAAGTCATCATCACAGCTGGTCCAATACTCTAAGTGAAACCAAATTCCTTAGCTATGGCGACGGGATTATCAAATGAGTGACCTCAGAGTCAATGAGTTGACACAGGATGTTAACAGGTTGGACGGTAAGCATCAGCAACATTGGAGTCGGAATATCTCGATCCCCGGAAAGAACGAATGTATGACATCAGTCACGTTTGGCGACCGAGAGGTGCGCAACAAGAAGAAAGGAAGAAAACAGTGTCGCATAAGATGATGTTGTGAATGTCATCAGGAACGCTAAATCATCCAAAGCGTTTGAGCACTGCTGGAATCTCCTTGGTAATGCTGAACAAACTGAACGAGCCGATAGTCGAGCGTCTCACTAGAATTCTTAACCTTTCATTAGCCAGCCACATCATGCGAGAAGTCTAGAAAATTGACAGGATGCCAGATGCCAGTAAAGACCGATTTCGCTTTTGTCGCCCGTAGCAAAGACCCTTCAGACTTTCATTCTCCCCAGCGCCAGAAATACCTATCCAGTTGTCGACCATGGGTTCCCTAAGCTACACAGCACGACAACAGCACTACACACAATTTCCACATACATTCGTCGAGGGCTCAAGCAGAGCAATCCGTGCAATAGGAAAGTGATACTGGCGCTCCACACGAATCCCGCACTATCATTATATAAAAGCTAATTGGCCTACTTACAGAGAGTTTTTTGATCAGTGCTTCAGAGACTTGCCCAAAGTTTCTGATGTTCGGGTAGCAGAAAGGACGTTCCAAGACATCATCACAACTGGTCGGATACTCTAAGTGAAACCAAATTTCTTAGCTACGGCGACGGGATTATCAAATGAGTGACCTCAGAGTCAATGAGTTGACACAGGATGTTAACAGGTTGGACGGTAAGCATCAGCAACATTGGAGTCGGAATATCTCGATCCCCGGAAAGAACGAAAGTATGACATCAGTCACGTTTGGCGACCGAGAGGTGCGCAACAAGACGAAGAGAAGAAAACAGTGTCGCATAAGATGATGTTGTGAATGTCATCAGAAACGCTAAATCATCCAAAGCGTTTGGGCACTGCTGGAATCTCCTTGGTAATGCTGAACAAACTGAACGAGCCGTTAGTCGGGCATCTCACTAGAATTCTTAACCTGTCATTAGCCAGCCACATCATGCCAGAAGTCTGGAAAATGGACAGGGTGCCAGCAAAGGTGACTCGTACAGACCGATTTTGCTTTTGTCGCCCGTAGCAAAGACACTTCAGACTTTCATTCTACCCAGCGCCAGAAATAACTATCCAGTTGCCGACCATGGGTTCCCTAAACTACACAGCATGACAACAGCACTGCACACCATTTCCACATACATTCGTCGAGGACTCAACCAGAGCAAGCCGTGCAATAGGACAGTGATACTGGCGCTCCGCACGAATCCCGCACTATCATTATATAAAAGCTAATTGACCTACTTACAGAAGAGTTTTTTGATCAGTGCTTCAGAGACTTGCCCAAATTTTCTGATGTTCGGGTAGCAGAAAGGACGTTCCAAGTCATCATCACAGCTGGTCGAATACTCTAAGTGAAACCAAATTTCTTAGCTATGGCGACGGGATTATCAAATGAGTGACCTCAGAGTCAATGAGTTGACACAGGATGTTAACAGCGTAAGCATCAGCAACATTGGAGTCCGAATATCTCGATCCCCGGTCACGTTTGGCGACCGAGAGGTGCGCAACAAGACGAAGAGAAGAGAACTGTGTCGCATAAGATGATGTTGTGAATGTCATCAGGAACGCTAAATCATCCAAAGCGTTTGGGCCCTGCTAGAATCTCCTTGCTAATGCTGAACAAACTGAACGAGCCGGTAGTCGATATCTCACTAGAATTCTTAACCTGTCATTAGCCAGTCACATCATGCCAGAACTCTGGAAAATGGACAGGATGCCAGCAAAGGTGACTCGTAAGACCGATTTTGCTTTTGTCGCCCGTAGCAAAGACCGTTCAGACTTTCATTCTCCCCAGCGCCAGAAATACCTATCCAGTTGCCGACCATGGTTCCCTAAGCTACACAGCACTACACACCATTTCCACATACATTCGTCGAGGACTCAACCAAAGCAAGCCATGCAATAGGACTGTGATACTCGTGCTCTACTTATCAAAAGCTATACTGCTGTCAAGCACTCACTACACACCTTTTCAGGACATAATCAATGGATAATCCATGATATGTATATGTGGAAGTCAGTCGTAGGAGCAATTCGGGTACAGGGAGTCCAATCCCCCGTAGAGTGCAACAGGGAGTTTCACAAGCTGAGGTGATATCTATGGATATCTTGTATAAATTCTACCTCTCCTGCATTACAAACCCCCCACAGACGGCATTGAGATCGTAAAGTATACGAATGATGGTACGTTCCCGGCGTCAGGTACTTTCCTGGATGCCACTTTTGAATGCCATGGTCGATGGTAGCAGAATTCCGATCACCAACTAACCCAAGATTCTAGGCGTCACATTCTATAGCATGTTCATGTTGTTCGCGCATGCCAGAGCTATCTGCGATAAGGTCCTCAAGTCCCTAGCCGGCAGAACTTAGCACTTGATCACATGTAACGCGACATGTCGATCTGTGGTATACTATGCGGTCCATGAATATAAGTTCAACGCGATGGAAAAATGAAATGCAACAGAGACAAATATTCTTCCGGTACAGCAACACAATGGCATGCTTACGTTGTAGTACTTGATCGGATGTTATCGTGAGAGCCATCGTAATCACCATATGGATTTTCATGATGTTGAAAGAGAGATCCATCGTTACAAGAGAGAAACCCTAGACCAACAAGCCTATCAAACAGCTTTAAACAACATTCAGATATATGTAATAACAGATGACATAAACAGTTATCGTGTGAATGCTGTCTTCGAAGAACATCCCCCATCTAACGCATTTTTTGATTATTGACAAAAATCGTTAAAATTAAAATGCTTATAATTTTGGTAATTAACAATATTGTTCGGTATGTTAGCGACCTATAAAGAGTAGTCGCAAAGTTCTACCGATAGCAACAGTGATGTCAACTTTGAACTCTATCGGCCCACTCCCTACTCGTAGAGTACCTCCTACACAAAATTTCGGATAAGTTCAGTTTAAGGCCTGCTCTCGAATCGCTTTGATTTTTGTTGCAACAACTTGTATTCGACGATGATACAATTTTCTTTCAGTGGCAAGTCCATTCTTCCTGAGCAAATAGCTCGAAAGGTGTTACAAATCCCTATGAAACAATCTATAGTGGCAGGAAGGTATGATAACTCTCTGGTGGGCGTAATATCTATCGAGAGGAATGAATCCCGAAATAAGTTGCACTTCTAAAGTGGGCTATGTTGGTCCATTCCTCCAAGTACATTTTCCACAACACTTATGAGCGTCAATCCAAATATATTTTTTGTCTGCAAGTTCAACGTCCAAAAAAGGGTCACAAAATCTGAAAAAAAAAAGAATTTGGTTGCGTATTTGCACGTATTTGACGGGTGACGTAGGGGATGAAAGATACCAAGGAACGGTCCTGACCGGTTTTAACATGGCAAAGCTCTTGGTCCCTCTTTCAACTCAAGTGGACACTGACCTCCCCGTGGTGTCACCTGGGGAACTGCCTTTAACATCCGTTAAAGGTAGTGAGCTAACATGTGCCGCGCGTTCACCCATAATAACGTTAAAAACTTGGGTTTGGGCGTCGGTTAGTAACCCTCCCCTAGAAAAAACAGCCTTCTATGAAAATACGAAAGAAAGGAAAAACAGACGTACTTGAAAAGTACAAGGCCGATATTACTGCCATACAGGAAATACGATGGATTGGGAAAAGCGTCACAACAACACCTGAAGATGACGCACTGTATTATAGCCCCCATGACGTAAAGCATGAGTTTGGTTGCGGATTCGTAGTTAGTCGGAGATAAAAACATCTAGTATCCAGCATTACCCCAGTTAATGAAAGACTTGCTGCAATTCGAATAAAGGCTAAATTCTTCAACATCAGCTTTATTTGCGCTCATGCTCCCACTGAAGAAAAGGACGAACAGACCAAAGATATATTTTACGAGCGCTTAGAAGAAACATATGACCGTTGCCCTGCCCATGACATTAAAATCATTCTTTCCAAAATTGGAAAGGAGAATATCTTTTGCCAAACAGTCGGGAAGTTCAGTCTCCACAGTGAAACATCTGACAACGGTATGAGGCTGATAGACTCTGCAGCTGCAAAAAACATGGTAGTTAGCAGTACCAGATTTAATCATCTCGATATTCATAAGGACACCTGGCTGTTTCCAGATCAAAGAACAAGTAATCAAATTGATCATGTTGTGATAGATGGAAGACATCCTTCGAGCGTGTTGGATGTACGATCGTTCCGAGGCACAAACATTGATTCGGACCACTACCTTGTTGCAGCGAAGGTACGCACCCGCTTAAACGTAGGAAACAAAGTACGAACAGACACAACATGAAAGTTAGACATCGGTAAGCAATCACAACAGATAGCCACAGCACATTCCACTCAACTAGCGCAATTGCTTAATCAAAGCACTCCTCATCCCGATAACATAACAACACAATGGCAAAATATTGCCCACTCCATGCAAACAGCCGCAAAATCCATACTTGGATTCCAGAGACCTCTACAAAGGAATTCATGGTAGGACCAGGAATGTCGTGCTGCTACTGAAGAGAAAAATGTGGCATATAGAGCTACTTTACAATCAGTAGCAACACGTAGCGCACGAGAGAGATATCGGGAGAAAAGGAGAGAAGAGAAACGTCTTTTCCGCAAGAAAAAGAGAGAAATGGAAAAGCGGGAGTGTGAAAAAATCGAGATGTACAGGAGCAAGAATGAAGTCCGAAAATTCTACCAAAGAGTGAAACATCAAACTGATGGCTTTGCTGCAGGCAAATCCTCCTGTAGAGACCAGCAAGGTAATTTGGTAACAGATACAGATAGCGTGCTCAGGATATGGAAAGAACATTTTTCAAATCTATTGGTATTCAATAGCAGCTAAGACGACGAAGATACCACAGTCCCAATCCCAGAAGATGGTATTGAATGTATACCGCCCAGCCAAGATGAGGTAAAAACAGCAATCAACCGGCTGAAGAATAATAAAGCAGCAGGAGCCGATGGCTTACCAGCTGAGCTGTTTAAAACCGTAGGCGACGCGCTGATAAGGTGTATGCATCAGCTAGTTAGCACCATCTGGCAGGAAGAACGCGTACCCGACGATTGGAACCTGAGCATATTATGTCCCGTCCACAAGAAAGGAGATAAGACTGTATGCTCCAACTATAGGGGCATAAATCTTCTCCCTATTGCCTATAAGATAGTGTCAGGGATATTGTGCGAACGACTAAAGCCAATGGTCAACGAAATAATTGGATCATACCAATGTGGCTTTAGACCTGACAAGTCCACCATTGACCAGATATTTACCCTGCGGCAAATCCTAGAGAAGACCCAAGAGATGCAGATCGACACATTTCACCTTTTTGTCGATTAGAGAGCAGCATTCGACAGTCCCCTCCGATCAAAGGTAGTTCCTCAGTTAAAATTGGAAAGAACCTTTCCGAAGAATTTTGTACCAAAAGAGGTTTTAGGCAAGGAGACAGCCTTTCGTGTGACCTATTCAACATTTTGTAGGAAAAGGTAATACGAGATGCAAATGTCAAAAGAAATGGCACAATTTACACCAATAGCCACATGTTACTTGCTTATGCTGATGACATAGACATCATGGGACGATCAGTAAAGGAAGTAGCTGATATCTTTAGGAAGGTCGAAGCAGAATCTGCGAAAGTGGATCTGGCGGTAAACGGCGAAAAGACCAAATCGATGGTGTCGACGCCCAAAGCGTCCATAGAGCTCGGACCAACTGTGGAAGTTGGTACCTACAATTTTGAGGTAGTTAAAGACTTCGTCTACCTCGGCACTGCCATAAACACAACAAACAACATCAGTTGTGAAATAAGAAGAAGAATTGTATTGGCCAACAGATGCTACTATGGTCTAAGTAAGCAATTTAAAAACAAAGCCACATCTCGTCAAACAAAAATAACACTATACAAAACGCTGATACTACCCGTGCTAATGTATGGCTCCGAAGCATGGGTACTTGCGCAAGCAGATAAGGCAGTGCTTGGTGTGTTTTAGAGGAAAATTCTTCGAAAGATCTACATGCCGATTTGCGTTGACGGTGAATATCGACGTCGTATGAACCACGAGCTATATAAGCTATACAAAGACGTGAATATAGTTAAACGTATCGAGATGCAACGATTGCGTTGGCTAGGCCATATCATAAGAATGAGCGATGATGAACCCGCTAAATAGGCGTATGAATACATGCCACATGGTGGTGCACGTAGAATCGGCAGGCCTAAGCTTCGATGGAGCATACAAGTGGATGAAGAAATGAAAAGGCGCGGTATTCCAAAAAGTCAAGCGAAAAACAGAGAGGAATGGCGATCTTTTCTTAGTTTGGTCTGTGGAACAAATGTTCTGTAATGGGCCAACTAAGTAAGTAAGTAAGTAAGCCGGCATTTGATTCGATATCATCAATAAATTAAAATTTCAATTCACACAGACTGAGGATATATCTCTGTCGGCAAAGCCGACTGATACTTTTTCACTTGTTTTGGGACATTTTTACACCGAATTTCTAAATGCCTGTCCGTCTGTTGTAATCACCCTAGCGTCCGCAATAAATGAGATAGAATGCTAAAATTTTGCACCCGATTGCCTTTTTCCAAAGTCGTTCGGCTTTAAAAATAGGCTACATCGGCCCACGTTTTGGAATAGCCCCCATATAACGCTACATGCCGATTTTCGGTATTTTGAGGATTTTTGTTCCAATTTTATTTAGGACATTTTTGATACATTTTCCTCCAAAATTGGCTCTAATTTGACACTTGGAGTTTCAAGGCCACCTGCGGACGACTTCTCATTGAGGTTCTCAATGACCAAAAAACTTATGTTGGGTATAGCACCCATATAGCGGTACCTCCCGATTTAAGGTATTATGAGGTTTTTACATTTTCTGAAAGAATCAGCTGAAATTTAAGATTTGAGGTTCCCAATGACCCAACAACTTTTTCGCTAAAAATTAAACGAGAGGTCAACGTTTTGGTATTTTGTATGGTACCTCCCGATTTAAGGTATTTTGGTGATTTTAATTAAATTTTTTGACTGAACTGGCTGTAATTTGAAATTTTAGTTTTTAAGTGGTCCCAAAACTTCTCCACCAAAAATCGTTAATGCAGGTACATCTTTTCTAATAGCCCCCATATAACGGTACGCCTGATTTTCAGTATTTTGAGGATTTGTAGCTACTATTTATAACCGAACTAGCTGTTGTTTGAATCATGTGGTTTTCAGCGTCAGCATAGGTCTATATTCGGTACTTTGAGGATTTTAGTTACAATTTTTGACCGAACTAGCTGAAATTTGAGATTTGCGGTCCTGAAAATTCTCCACCAAAAATCATCCAACATAGTTCCATTTTTTGGTAGAGCCCCTACAGAACGGTACCTCGCAATGTTCGGTATTTAGAGGACTTTAGCTAAAATTTTTAACTGAAGTACTTGTAATTCGACATTTGAAGTTCACAGAGGCCCCGAAAATCCCCCACAAAAAATCGTCCACATAGGGCCATGTTTTGGTATATCCGCCGTATAAATTTACCAACAGATTGAAGAAATTTTTAGATACATTTTTAATTTTTGTACCTAACAGGAAACTAATTATTTCATTTTAGCTCAGAATATTTTATGGTGGAGTATATTTATAAAAAGTTTTTACTTGTTACGTCTTCCCTTCCTACAAAACGTATATTTATATATTTTATTCTTCTTTCCTTCCCATAGAATTCAGATCACTGTCCCCCATAGTAACATCTATAAAATACAATAATCCTCATGGAGCTCCATAAAGAAGCAAACAACAAAAACAAAATAACAATTGTCGATAAGGTTTGTCATTTGATTCAAATTGCTATTATTACAGAATGTGCTCTCAATTCATTCATCCGTACATTTATTTATTCGTAACATTCTTTTTATCCCTCAACGAGTGAATGACTTCCTATTTTTGTGATTTTTGTTTTGTAACAAAGATGCAATAGGGTGGTTTCGAAAGGAAGGCGAAAATGAAGCGGAAGCCAAAAAATGTAAATGAATCAATCAAAAATGTTTGTGGTTGCCTACATATATTGGGTTAGTTTCGTATTTTCTGAGGTCTGAGTATAAGTCTTATGACAAAAATTATATTCCTCAAAATTTACTTTTTGGCTAACTTACGTACCGCCTAAGCATGAACATTTTATCATACCCCCTGAAGGTAACCTGACTTAGCTATTTCAGTCATGTGAAACTTCTCTACAACTAGTGCCTTTAAACGTTTGGACTTGGCGATAAAAAGCATGTCCTATATCATTGAGTCCCATTTTTATGACAGTATTTTTAAGACAGCATTCTCCCTTGTCTCTGCTAGGATGTTTGTGCGAACATATGCGCATACAGTTACATTTCGTCATAACACCCTATTATGTTTTTTAGCTCACCTTGTTCCCCAAGTGTAATCTTTTTGAACAATAAATTTATTTACATACAAACATTGTGCTTTGATTTTGTTGTATTTATTTTTGTTTGTTTTTTTTTACTTTGATGAATATATTACCTAAACGTGGCCATAGAATTTAGCAAATCTCGACAGCATGAACGTAGAGCTACTTTGCCTTGTCATTCAGTCATTCATTCTTTTGACGAGCATTCATCTCCGACGTGTATCTGAGATTTATTTGTGTTTATTTAGGATAATTTGTTAGAAAAGCAGCAAAAATGTAAAGCTTCAAAGGGAAAAAATTCCAAAGAAATTCAAAAAATAAATGAGAGTAATTTCATTTTTTGAATTGTCAAATGTATTGTTCAGAGAACAGCACGTAGAAGCCAAGAAAAAACACCCGTGCGACATAACACCTTTAATGACTTCCAATATTAAATTGGGGATATGTATATCAAATGCATGCTAAATTTGAACTTTGATTTGTTAGATACTTAATGTCGAGTATTTAGGTATTTTTATAGCATTACAAATTGTTACAAAGAGTGTTACATATTATGGAGGGAAACAAATTTTAACGTCATACGATTTGAAAAAAGTAAAGAAGAAATTAAGCAGGTTTGGCGACGAAAAATGGGAAAATATGCGAAAAAACGGATATCAGAATTTATATGTATGTGGAGGATACACCAAAACAAGAACATACATTTGTCTTGGTGATCCTTTGAGGACTGTACGAAATTGCGTGAAATTGAGGTAAAACGAGAGAAACAGAATCAGTCGGAATTGTCAACAGATTTTTATGCTCAGTTTATGACAATATGTTGTGACCCTGGGCAGCTTTAACATGACAAAGCCCTGGCTTTAACATATCAAAGCCGTGGTGTCACCTGGAGAGCTATCTTTAACACCCGTTAAAGATAGAGAGCTTCACCCATAAGAAAGTTAAAAGCTTGGGTTGGACCACTCTTCCAAAAAAACATACTATGAAACATGTGAATATACCCTCAGCATGTGCGAGTTCAAACCTTCATATGGAACCGATTACCGGCTACTCAACCAAAATCCTTTTCCCCAATAATTATCTATTAGGGGGCTTTCAGATTTTGTAGCCATTTTGTTCGTTTGAACTAAAGTTCGCAAGTGATGCGGAGGAGGTAGCTGAAGGAATGGAATTGGATCTTATTTTAGGAGTCATTTCAATTGGTCACCGTATAACTTAGAGGTTTTGGACAAGTATGTCAGGAAGCATGGACCTACCCACGAAAAAGATAATATCGCTGTAAACAGGACTACAAGGCGTAGCATCGGTATAATTTTCCTAAGGATCTTCGAACAGATCCTGAACTGCACTTAAACAAATATGTTGAACTTTTTTGGGGGGAGGTACCCAAAGTTAATTTTCGATGTTAAACTAAAATTCGACAAAATATTACGAAGGTTTTGAACAGAATCGGCTAATCCGTTCGAGAGTTATTGTGCGCTCCAGGCACTACACATTGTACCATAGGGGTTTTTACATCTTTCGGGCCATTTTCTTGGGAAGTATGAACTAGCCCCTGAAAAAACTTGTACCGTCGTGATGAAGACTGCTTAAACTGCACTTCTCCAAAATTTTGTTGTGGGAGGTACCCGAAGTAGTGGACCGATATGACCCATCTTCGAACTTTAACTAAGTTTGGTCAAAATATTATGATGGCCAAATTTTGCAACTAATCGGTTGATCCGTTTGAAAGTATCGTGCGCTAAATATGGTGCCATGAGGGGTTTTAACAACTTTTGGACCATTTGAAAAAAATTGTACCATCGTAATGGGGGAAGCGAACAAGTTGTTGCAAGAAAAATCAAAGCGAATCGAGAACAGGCCTTAAACAGCATTTTTCCGAAATGTTGGGTGGGAGGTACCCGAAGGAGTGGATCGATAGTGACAATTTTGGAACCTCATCTATGCCTGGTAAAAGTTTTTCTATGTGCAAAGTATGATTCAAATCGGTTAGTATCAAAAGAGGCAGTTCAGTATCAAAAGAGCTCTCAGACAATGCGACGGCCTTGCGTAAGATATCTTCAACATCCTGCTGGAAAAGGTTATACGAGATGTACACAACATACACCAATAGCCACAGGTCAATTGCTATGCTGACGATATTGACATCATGGATCGATCAGTGAAAGATATAACTGATACCTTTATGAAGGTCGAAGTAGAATCTGTTAAAGTGGTTCTGTCAATAAACAGCGACAATGCCACGTTAATAGTGTCGATGCGTACAATTCTACAATTCTAAGGTGGTTAAAGACTTTGTATACCTCGGCACCGACATAAACACAACAAACTGTATCAGTTGTGAAACAAGAAGAAGTATAGTATTGACCAGCTGACGCTATTTTGGCTTAAGAAAACAGTTTAAAACAAGAATACCCTTAAGGTCTTCCTATAGAAGACCACAAGGTCTCCTATAGAACACCACAAGATCTTCCTATAAAAGACCACAAGGTCCTTCATAGAAGTCCACAACGTATTCCTAAAGAGGTCCACAATGTCTTCCTACAGCAGACCATATGGTACTTCTAGGAGGTCCTTTCAATGCCAGAAGGTCTTCCTGTAGAAGACCACAAAAAAGACATTAAAGTCTTCCCATAGAAGACCACGAGGTCTTCCTACAGAAGACCACGAGGTCTTCCTACAGAAGACCACGAGGTCTTCCTACAGAAGAAACTGAAGTTAAGCGAAAATTCTGAAGTTTTGTGGGGGAGGTACCGAATGGACGATAGATATTATCGTGGATCTTATTATAAGTTATTATACGTTTTGTATCAGGACCACCCGCAAAATCTTTCCTAAAAATTAAGATGTTCGAACGTTACTTATTTCAAAAATTGTGAACTTTTGAGGGTCAAGTGCTTAAACGATAGAACTGATACAATCTAAAGTTTGGTTCAAATGAATAATTATGTTCTAGAGCTATTGTGCGCACTACGCACCATTCATCTGGAGATGCGCATGGACAGACCTGGCTAAGTCGACATCAAGTTATCCGAAACGGTTTTGGTCTTAATTTAAAATAAATGAAACACATGTTGTACCATATCAAAGTTTATATATCCTCAGATGTTGTAAGGCTGCGTGTGTAACTAGCTTCAATTTAAACTCAAAATCAGCACTAGCTGTAGAATATTATCAGTTATGAAGTTTATTGCAAACATATGGAACTATAAGAGTTAAATATTTGTGTCCTTTTTTAATCGTACTTGATAATATCTTGAAAACGTCATTCCGAAACTAATGCTAACCTTGACTTCTACTTTTTCGGTCAGGACTTCAACATTTTTGCTAAACACAAAATATGTTCTTCAAGCTAGTAGATTAAATTTTTGATGTTGGTAAGCTACAGTTAAATTTAGTATTTTATCTTAAATCTGACCTAAATATCTGCAAACGTCCCTTGACTTCTGTTTCATACAAAAATATTCCTCTCCCACTCCCACTCCCCCTCCACTACATTCCCATCGAATAACAGCCATTTCCAAATATTTAAAGCCCTAAATGGCTTTAAACTTAAATGTAATTTATATTATCAAGCGAAAAAGTGGTTTTTCTGAAGATAAAGAAAATACTGCCTTCAATTCATTACATTGGAGACAAGTGACACGTATTAGCTTTAAATGCGTATTCCTAAGTTACGTACACACACATACATAGATATCGATGAAAGATGAAGATGTCGCACGGCAAACAAACTTCCGTTGAAAATCAAAGTCGACAGACACAACAAAAAAATGAATGTAAGAAAAATTTGATTGTCAAAAAATGATTTTGTTTTTCATTTTAACGACGCCACCGCCATAAGGATTCAAAATGCATGCACTCAACGCACCATAGCCTAAGATAACTAACAAGATAATCTTACAGCTATAACAAGAGTTTTACGAACTTAGGGTGGAACGGTGGGAATGTGTGCACAGAAGGTTTTCACAGATATTGGCTTGGTTTACCCTACCTTATTATTTCATTGGCAGATTACAAAACCACCATTTGAGTTTAAATTTTGGGTCATTATCCAGGAAAGTATGAACTTTAAACCACCAATATGATCCGAGAAGTGGTCTTAAACTGCCGTTAAGCGAAAAAGTTTTTGTGAGCGAGGCACCGTAAAATTTGGCTTCAGTTTATCAACATCAGTATATTTTTTAGATTTTTTGTACCATTACCTCTGGAAGAGTGTATAAATAAATTGATAATTTTTCGACCCACAACAATATTCAAAAAAAGGAAAACCTTAACCAAAAACGAAGAACGCAACATCAAACAACTGTGCCAAACAAGAGGTATTGTTAGGTAGTCTTTTGTCGTTTCATTTCTCCCGGGCATAGCAAAAGTTGAGTTACAAATGTCATACGCACCTGCGTTTAAAGATTTGCTATTACTTTTCCAATTTGATTTGATTTTAGGACAAAAAATAAAAAATGGATTTCGTCTTCTTTTTTCATCTGTCACCCCATTCCTTCCCGAGGGACCTTCTTTCATTTAAAGCGACATCATCATCGTCGTCGTTGTCTTCGTAATAGTCGTTGTCACCGTCATCATCATCGTCATCATTGTTAGACAATTCAAAAAATGTTTGCTTTTCACATTCCTCGTCGCACTTGAGATGATGCCAGTGGTGGTGGGTGGGTGTTGAAGCGATTTAAGAGTCGCTTTTTTATCTACTTCTTCTATTTGGTATGTAAATCTGTTTGTTTTGTCCCAAGTGGGTATCAACAGCAGCAACACATTCACATTTATACCTAATACGCATACAATTTTAAAGATATTTGAAAAAAAAAAATATTTTGAAATCATATTATTAATCTAAAGTTTTGCTTTATGTGATTGTAATACAGTGAAGTGCTATTGAGAAGAAAACAAAATAGATTGGAAGAAAAAATGAGATAACATATTATGGAAATACAGATAAGCGTGGACCTCATTCAGTCTTATTGACTTTCTATGAGAAGACCTCGTGTTTTTTACCAGAAGATAATGTGTTCTTCTGTGACGAGACCCTGTGACCTTCTATGAGAAGACCTTGTGGTCTCCTATGAGAAAACCTCGTGGTCAAAAACATTGTGGTCTTCTATGAGAAGACTCTGTGGTCATCTATGTGAAGAGCTGGAGGTCTTCGATGAGAGGACCTAATGGTCATCTATAGTTTTCTGTGAAGGGACCCTATGGTCTTCTAAGAGAAGACCTTGTTGTCTTCTATAGAATTTTCTTCTTGTGATTTTCTATGAGAAGACCTTGTAATCGTCCATTTGAAACCGTCGTGGTCTTCTATAAGAAGACCTTGTGGTCTTCTATGGGAGGAGCATCTGATCCTTTAAAAGAAATCCTTTAGGACTTCTATAGGAAAGTCTTGGTCCTCTATGAGAAGACCCCGTGGTCGAAAATATTGTGGTATTTGATGAGAAGCCCTGGTGGTCATATATACGTATATGTGAAGACCTTGTGGTCTTCTATGGGAAGCCCTTGTGGTCTTTTATAAGTCGTTGTAGTTTTCTATGTGAAGACCCTGTGGTCTTCTATGAGAGGATTTCGTGGCCTTCTATAAGAAGTCCATGCGATCTTCTATGAAAAGACCTTTTGGCTTTTTATCACAAGACCTTGTTGTCTTTTATGAGAAGAATTTTGTGGTCTTCTATGAGAAAACTTTGCAGACTTTTATGAGAAGACCTTGTGGTTTTCTATAAGAAGACATTGCGGTCTTCTATAAGAAGAACTTTTGGTGTTCTATAAGAAGAACTTTTGGTGTTCTATAAGAAGACCTAGTGGTCTTCTATGAGGGGAACTTGTGGTCTTTTATGAGAAGATCTAGTGGTCTTCTATGAGAAAATCTTGTGGACTTCTATGAGGAGACCTTGTGGTCTTCTGCGAGAAGCCTTGTGGTCTTTTATGAGAAGACCTTGTGGTCTTCTATAAGAGAACCTTGTGGTCTTCTATAAAAAGACCTTGTAGTCTTCAATGAGAAGACCTTGTAGTCTTCAATGAGAAGACCTTGTGGTCTTCAATGAGAAGACCTTGTGGTCTTCAATGAGAAGACCTTGTGGTCTTCAATAAGAAGACCTTGTGGTCTTCTATGAGAAGACCGTGTGGTCTTCAAGGAGAGGACCTTGTTGTCTTCAAGGAGAAGACCTTGTGGTCTTCTATGAGAAGACCTTGTTGTCTTCAAGGAGAAGAATTTTGTGGTCTTCTATGAGAAGATCCTGTGATCTTCTATGAGACGACTTTGTGGTCTTCTATGAGAACCCCTTGTAGACTTTTATGAGAAGACCTTGTGGTCTTCTATGAGAAGACCTTGTGGCCTTCTATGAGAAGACCTTGTGGTCTTCTATTAGAAGACCTTGTGGTCATCTGTGAGAAGACCTTGTGTTCTTCTATGAGAATACATTGTGGTCTTCTATGAGAAGACCTTGTGGTCTTCTATGAGAAGACCTTGTGGTCATCTATGAGAAGACATGGTGGTCTTCTATGAGAAGACCTTGTGGTCTTCTGTGAGAAGACCTTGTGGTCTTCTATGAGAAGACCTTGTGGTCTTCTATGAGAAGACCTTGTGGTCTTCTATGAGAAGACCTTGTGGTCTTCTATGGCCTTTTAGGAGAAGAGCTTGTGGCCTTTTATGGGAAGACCTTGTGGTCTTTTATGAGAAGACCTTGTGGTCTTCTATGAGAAGAATTTGTAGTCTTCTATGAAAAGACCTTGTGGTCTTCTATGAGAAGACCTTGTGGTCTTCTATGAGGGGACCTTGTTGTCTTTTATGAGAAGATCTAGTGGTCTTCTACGACAAAATCTTGTGGTTTTCTATGAGGAGAACTTGTGGTCTTCTGTGAGAAGCCTTGTGGTCTTTTATGAGAAGACCTTGTGGTCTTCTATGAGAAGACCTTGAGGTCTTCTATAAGAAGAAGTCTTCTATAAGAAGACCTTGTAGTCTTTTATGAGAAGTCCTTGTGTTCTTCTATGAGAAGACCCTGTGGTCTTTTATGAGAAGACCTTGTGGTCTTCTTTGAAAATACCTTGTGGTCTTCTATGAGAAGATCTTATGGACTTCTATGATATCTAATGGCCTTTTATGAGAAGACTTTGTGGTCTTTTATGAGAAGACCTTGTGGTCTTCTATGAGAAGACTTTTGTGGTCTTCTATGAGAAGACCTTGTGGTCTTCTTTGAGTAGACCTTGTGGTCTTCTGTGAGTAGACCTTGTGGTCTTCTGTGAGAAGACCTAGTGGTCTTCCATGAGAAGACCTTGTGGTCTTTTATGAGAAGACCTTGTGGTCTTTTATGAGAAGACCTCTTGGTATTCTATGAGAAGACTTTGTGGTCTTCTATGAGAAGACTTTTGTGGTCGAAAACATTGTGGTATTTTATGAGAAGCCCTGGTGGTCATATTTATATATGTGAAGATCTTGTGGTCTTCTATGGGAAAACCTTGTGGTCTTTTGTAAGTCGTTGCAGTTTTCTATGTGAAGACCCTGTGGTCTTCTATGAGAGGATTTCGTGGTCTTCTATAAGAAGTCCATGCGATCTTCTATGAGATGACCTTGTTGTCTTTTATGAGAAGAATTTTGTGGTCTTCTATGAGAAGATCCTGTGATCTTCTATGAGACGACTTTGTGGTCTTCTATGAGAAGACCTAGTGGTCTTCTATGAGAAGACCTTGTAGTCTTTTATGAGAAGACCTCTTGGTATTCCATGAGAAGACCTTGTGGTCTTCTATGAGAAGACCTTGTGGTCTTCTGTGAGAAGAACTTGTGGTCTTCTATAAGAAGAACTTGTGGTCTTCTATAAGAAGAACTTGTGGTCTTCTATAAGAAGAACTTGTGGTCTTCTATGAGGGGACCTTGTTGTCTTTTATGAGAAGATCTAGTGGTCTTCTACGACAAAATCTTGTGGTTTTCTATGAGGAGAACTTGTGGTCTTCTGTGAGAAGCCTTGTGGTCTTTTATGAGAAGACCTTGTGGTCTTCTATAAGAAGACCTTGTGGTCTTTTATGAGAAGACTTTTGTGGACTTCTATGAGAAGACCTTGTGGTCTTCTTTGAGTAGATCTTGTGGTCTTCTGTGAGAAGACCTTGTGGTCTTCCATGAGAAGACCTTGTGGTCTTTTATGAGAAGACTTTGTGGTCTTCTATGCGAAGACCTTGTGGTCTTTTATGAGAAGCCCTCTTGGTATTCTATGAGAAGACCTTGTGGTCTTCTATGAGAAGACCTTGTGGTCTTCTATGAGAAGACTTTGTGGTCTTCTATGAGAAGAACTTGTGGTCTTCTATGAAAAGACGTTGTGGTCTTCTATGAGAAGACCTTGTGGTCTTCTATGAGAAGACCTTGTGGTCTTCTATGAGAAGACCTTGTGGTCTTCTATGAGAAGACCTAGTGGTCTTCTATTAGAAGACCTTGTGGTCATCTGTGAGAATACCTTGTGGTCTTCTATGAGAAGACCTTGTGGTCTTCTATGAGAAGGCCTTGTGGTCTTCTATGAGAAAACCTTGTCGTCTTCTATAAGAAGATCTTGTGGTCTTCTGTCAGAAGACTTTGTAGTCTTTTATGAGAAGAATTTTGCGGTCTTCTATGAGAAGACTTTTGTGGTATTCTATGAGTCGACCTTTTGGTCTTCTATAAGAAAACATTTTAGTCTTCTATAAGAAGACCTTGTGGTCCTTTATGAGAAGACCTTGCGGTCTTCTATGAGAAGACGTTGTGGTCTCCTATGAGAGGACGTTGTGGTCTTCTATGAGAAGACCTTGTTGTCTTCCATGAGAAGACCTTGTGGTCTTCCATGAGAAGACCTTGTGGTCTTCTATGAGGAGACCTTGTGGTCTTCTATGAGAAGACCTTGTGGTCTTCTATTAGAAGACCTTGTGTTCTTTTATGAGAAGACCTTGTGGTCTTCTATGAGAAGACCTTGTGCTCTTCTATAAGAAAACCTTGTAGCCTTCTATAAGAAGACCTTGTGGTCTTTTATGAGAAGACCTTGCGGTCTTCTATAAGAAGACCTTGTGGTCTTCAAGGAAAAGACCTTGTGTTCTTTTATGTGAAGACCTTGTGGTCTTCTATGAGAAGACCTTGTGGTCTTCTATGAGAAGACCTTGTGGTCTTCAAGGAGAAGCCCTTGTGTTCTTTTATGACCTTGTGGTCTTCTATGAGAAGACCTTGTGCTCTTCTATGAGAATACCTTGTGGTCTTCTATGAGAAGACCTTGTGGTCTTCTATGAGAAGACCTTGCGCTCTTCTATGAGAAGACCTTGTGGACTTTCATGTGAAGACCTTGTTGTCTTCAAGGAGAAGACCTTGTGTATTTTATGAGAAGACCTTGTGGTCTTCTATGAGAAGAATGTGTGATATTCCATGACAATAATTTGTGGTCTTCTATGAGAAGATCTTGTGGTTTTCTATGAGAAGACTTTGTGATCTTCTATGAGAATACCTTGCTGTATTCTGTGAGAACACCTTGTGGTCTTCTATGAGAAGAATTTTTGGTATTCCATGAGAATAATTTGTGGTCTTCTAGGAGAAGACCTTGTGGTCTCTATTAGAAGATTCTATGGTCTTCTAGGCGAAAACCTTTTGGTCCTCCATAAGAACACATTGCTGGCTTGCATATGGTCTCATATGATAAGACCATATGGACTCTCTCAAAAGACCACAATGACTTTGGTCTACAATAAGAAGACCTTGTGGCCACTTTTTAGAAAATCATGGTCTGCTATGTGAGGACCTTATTCTTCTATAATAAGTCGTTATGTTCTTCAATAGAATTAATTTATGGTCTTCATTAGGGAGACCTTATGGTCTTCAACAGAAGGACAGTTTGTCTTGCATTAAAGGCCAAATGATTGTCTCTAAAACTGAGTTTTTTTTACACTGCCAGCCTTTGGGTTAAAGAAGGTATGTGCACTTTTATCACACTAATATGCGTTTCATCGAAATAATGGTTTTAGTCCCCAAGTATGTTTTGACGAAATCCGTTTCAGGCAATTTGGAGTCGATTTAGCAAAATCAGCCCTTCCATCAGTATGACTGGTTGGAGTGTACGATAAACTTTGAACGGATCAACCGATTCGGTTCAAAATTTGACCCTCGCAATATTTTGTCCAAACTTATATCAAGTTCGTAGTTCGGTCGACTTCCATACAAAATTTCGAAAAAAAACCCGATCTCGAATCTTTTTGATTGCTTTTGCAACAGGTTGTTCTCTGGGCCTCGTTAACGATGGTACAAGTCTTGAATGGGGCAAGTCCATACTTCCTAAGCTGTAAAAACTGTTGCATATCATAACATTTATGCAAATCCTAGATAAAATTCGATGATGGTTCCAATCGATCCACTTCTTCTAGTACCTACTCCACAAAAGTTCAAACATTTGTTCTCTTATATCATTTGAACGGTACACGCTATACCTATAGAACGGAGCAACCACTTTGGTTAAAGCTTTGGATTTCGTATTATTTTGCCAAACTTTTTTTTTCCAAATGAGCCTTATCGGTCTATTTCATAGGGTACCCCCCCACTAATGTTCAACATTTTTGTTTTAGTGCAGTTAAGGCCTGTTCGAGGATCCTTCAGAAATATTTACTGAAGTTAATTCTTTGTGGTCCTGTTAACAATGATATTATGTTTTTCGTTTATGTTTTTCCTGATATAATGATCGAAAAGCTTTATAGTATACAGTGACTAACTATGTATCGAAAGGAGTGACCGAAATAAGATCTTTTTCATTCTTTCAGGTACATCCTACGAAACACTTTTGAGCTTTATATATTTACATTTTTGTCGAAAAGTTCATGGATTTTGATGGTGCAGCCGGTATTCGATCTATCTATAGATGAAAATTTCAATTCACACAGGCTGCCGCTAAAGGCGAATGATACTTTTTACTTGTTACCACTGTGCATATATGTAAAGGTGGGTTGCACCATTGCTCTCATAATCATGCAAATTAAATGTCTACTACGATTTCAGTCTCTTGTCTTTGTGTGGCTAAGAAGAGAAGTACTCACAAATTTTACTCACTGAAACCAAAAGTTACACCATACCATTATGTGGTCATATTTTTGCAGGCTTTTATTTCTTTCTTTCTTGGTATGGACAATTTATATCGCTGATCAACGTCCACAATCAATGGAACAGTGGAAAACCGAAACTATTCACATATGAAAAGGCATAGTAGGAGATAGCAACAGTGAAGCGGAAACATTGTTGGTTTCCTGTTATGGTAGCTTAACGGGCCACTTGTGTGTGGTCGGTTGGCGATGTTGTTGTTGTTTTGGTCAGTCAATTGCCAACATTTTCCTCTGGAGGCTGAACGCTTGAAACGAACACTTATGATTCACTTAGAAAATTAAAAACAAAAAAACAGCAATAGATGTTGAAAGGGAAACTATTTGTTTGAGACTTAAGCTTTTGTTTGCCTCTCAATAATCTGCATGTGGGCATCAGTGCGGCACAGTAGGCTATTCAAAAAAAGTGAATGCCATTATTTCGTTTGGTTTCCGCAGTAGGCTTTTTTATTCGAAAATAATAGATGAAATTATGAGAAAAAGTAAAATGTTTAAATATTTATCATTCATTCTCTTTAAAAAAAAGTGTCAACATAGCATTACCAGTAAAAGTTGATTTCTTTAGAAATCCATTATGAAAATTAATTGTGGTTTTCTGTTTTCTGTTTTTTTTTTCTCACAATCTTCTGTTTTTGCAATACAATTTTCACCACAGATATTTTAATGCTTCCGGTAAAATAAGTGCGTATTTAAAATTTCATTGAAAACCACAATGTCATTTGCATTGCATTTTTATGGATTGCATTTTTTAATACGGAGGCAGGCTTTTATCCGATTTACAATTATTAAAAATATCATAGGTCAGATTATTGCTTTTTTTCCTCTTAATGGAATAAATGAAATGCTTTAAATAGCTTCACAAGGTCTAGCCACAAAATGATATGTTGTCGTGCCGAGATAATGACAACCAAACTGCAGGATACGAAGTATTGCAGATGTATATGAACGTACGTGGAAATGTTCTTTTGCATGCTTAGCGCAATTTTACAGAAACATTTTAAAGAATTGAAGTCTCAACACGGTGTCTACAAAGGCCCGAGATCTCTATAAAGACCTGAGATCACTCGAAATCTCTATATATAGAGGCTTCAGTCCACAGGTCCCTCTAAAGAACTTAGTTTTTTTAAAAAGTCCAAAGGTCGTTATAAAGAAATAGAGCCTCTATAAAGACCTGAGATCTCTATAAAATCATGAGGTCGACTCTATTAATGCTTGGCTTCTCTATAGCCTAATATCTCTATAAAGACCAAAGGTCTCCATGAAGACAACGTGGGACAAAAAACTGAGACCTTTATAAACCCCTGTGATATTTATAAAGATCTGAGGTTTCTTTAAAGACTTGAGGTCTTTCTAAAGACCTGAGGTCTTTTTAAAGACTTGAGGTGTTTTTAAAGACATAAGGTCTTTCTAAAGACCTGAGATCTTTGTAAAGACTATATGTCTCCTTATAGACTTGGAGTTTCTCTAACGACCAGAGGTCTCTATGAAGACCTGAGGTCTCCATAACGACTTGAGGTCCCTACAAAAACCAAAGTCTCTATAGACTAGAGGTCTCTATTAAGACTAAAATCTCTATTAAGACCTGAAGTCTCTATTAAGACTAAATTTTCTATTAAGACCTGAGTTCTCTATAAATAACTGAGGTATCTAAAAAGACCTGAGGACGCTATTAAGACCTGAGGTTTCTTTAAAGACATTAGGTGCCTATAAAGACCTGAGGTTTCTTTAAAGACCCTAGGTGACTATAAAGACCTGAGACCTTTTTGAAGACCTGAGGACTTTCTAAAGACGTGAGTTCTTTCTAAAGACCTGAGATCTTTATAAAGTCTAGATGTATATTTTCTCTAACGATATGTAGTCTTTATAAAAACTTGAGGTCTCTATGAAGACCCGTGGTCTCTATAAGGACCTAACGTCTCTGTAAAGACCCAGGGTCTCTATAAATACCTAACGTCTCTATAAAGACCTGAAGTCTTTATTTAGACAGAGGACTCTGTAAAGATCAGTGGACTCTGAAAAAGACCTAAAGCCCATAAGGACTCAGGTTTCTTTAATAAATTGAAGTCTCTATAAATATCTGAGGACTCTATGAAGACCTGTGGTCACCATAACGACATGAGGGATCTATAAAACCTGAGGTCTATTTAAAGACCAGAGGTCTCTATTAAGACCTGAGGTCTATATAAATACCTGAGGCGTCTATAAAAAGACCTGAGGTCTCTATAACGATCTAAGATGTCTTTAAAGACCGGAGATCTCTATAAAACCTGAGGTCTCTATAAAGACCTAATGTCTCTATAAAGACCTAAGGTCTCTGTATAGACCAGTGGAATCTGTAAAGACCTAAAGACCACAAAGACCTGAGGTTTCTATAAAAATTTAAGGTCTCTATGAAGACCTGTGGTCTCCATAACGACATGAGGTCTCTATAAATACTAGAGGTCTCTATAAAGGCCCGAGGCCTCTATAAAGGCCTGAGATCACTATCAGGACCTGAGATCTAAATAAACACCTAAGATCTCTTTAAAGAAACGAGGTCTCTATATAGACATGTTGCCTCTATAAAGACCTGAGATCTCTATAAAGATCTGAGGTGTCTTTCGATGAAGACCTGAGATCTCAGTAAATACAGGAGGTCTCTTATAAGACCTGAGGTACCTATAAAGACCTGTAGTGCGATTCTCTAACTCATTTTTTGAGTTACCGACAATTGTCGGTAAAATTAAAATGCTTATAATTTCGGTAATTACCGATGTTTTTCGGTAAGTTAGCAGTAGTAAACTTCTACCGATAGCAAGAGTTTTGTCGACTTTTATTTGAATTTTTCATTCATAATTCTGCGTTTTAATTTTACCGATTTTTCTCGCTAACTCAACAAATGGGTTAGAGAATCCCACTACTGAGGTCTCTATAAAGACCTGTAAAGGCCTGAGATCTCTGTAAGGACCTTAGATCTGAATAAACACCTAAAGTCTCTTTAAAGGCCGGAGGTCTCTATATAGACTTGTTGCCTCTATAAAGACGTGCGGTCTCTATAAAGATCTAAGGTGTCTTTAAACACCGGAAGTCCTCGGAACTTCGGTTTCGGTCTCTATAAAGCCATGAGGTCTACATAAAGTCCCGAGGTCTCTATAAAGACTTGAACTCCCAATAAATGCTCGAAGTCTCTATAATGATCTTTGGTCTCTACAAAAACCTTCGGTCCTTATAAAGGCATGAGATCTCTATAAAGACGCGAAATGTCTATAAATACCTGAGGTCTTAGGCCTGAGGGCTCTAAGTTCTCTTTAAAGGACTGAGGTATCTATAGAGATTTGTTGCCTCTATAAAGACGTGCGGTCTCTTTAAAGATCTGAGGTGGCTTTAAAGACCGAAGGACTTCGGAACTTCGGTTTTGATGAAGACCTGAGGTCTCTGTAAAGACAAGAGGTCTCTTTAAAGACCTGAGGTGCCTATAAAGACCTGAGGTGCCTATAAAGACCAGAGGTCTCAATAAAGACCTGAGTCCACTATAAAGGCCTGAGATCTATATAAGGCCCTGAGATCTAAATAAACACCTAAGGTCTCTTTAAACACTCGGAGTCTCTATATAAACTTGTTGCCTCTGTAAAGACGTGCGGTCTCTATAAAGATCTAAGGTGTCTTTAGAGACCGGATGTCTTCGGAACTTCGGTTTCGGTCTCTATTAAGCCATGAGGTCTCCATAAAGTCCCAAGGTCTCTATAAAGACTTGAACTTCCAATAAATGCTCGAAGTCTGTATACTGATATTTGGTCTCTATAAAAACCTTAAAAAGACCTTCGGTCCTTATAAATGCATGAGGTCTCTATAAAGACGCGAAGTCTTTATAAATACCTGAGACCTATATAAATAACAGACCTGTAGTTTCAGTAAATACTTGAGGGCTCTATAAAGACCTAAAGGCTCTATAAAGTCCTGAGATCTCTATAGAGAACGTTGGTCTCTATAAAGACCTTAAGTCTCTATAAAAACCTGAGGTCTATATAAAGACCAGTAGTGCGATTCTCTAACTCATTTTTTGAGTTACCGACAATTGTCGGTAAAATTAAAATGCTTATAATTTCGATAATTACCGATGTTTTTCGGTAAGTTAGCGACGAATAAAAAGCAGTAGTAAATTTCTACTGATAGCAAGAGTGTTGTCAGCTTTTATTTGAACTTTTCATTCATAATTTTGCGTTTCAATTTTACCGATTTTTGTCGGTAACCCGAAAAATGAGTTAGAGAATCGCACTACAGAGGGCCACATAAAGACCAGAGATCTATATAAAGATCAAAGGTCTATATAAATGTCTAGGTTTCAATAAACACCTGTGGTCTCTCCAAATACATGAGGCCCCTATAACAACCAGAGGTCTATATATGTATGACCTGATGGCTTTGTAATTTGATGTCTTCATAAAGAACTAAGGTCTCTATAAAAGCCTGGGGTCTATGCAAGGATCTGAAAGAACTGAGATATCTATAAAATCCAGATGTCTCTAAAACGACCTGAGATCCTTTTAAAGATCGGAGGTCTCCATAGACACCTGAAGTATCTGTAAAGACCTGAGGGCTCTATAAGTCTCTATAAATACCTGTAGACCTTCTCTACGAAAACAAAAACAATATGTCCTGACAAGGAAATAAAATCGCAATAGGCTTTCGTGGCAGTTTTCATAACCCCCCATTTAAATTGATTACCTTATATGTCAAAGGTCACAAGAAAATTAAGCCATAACCCGCGTAACGACATTTATCATTGTTCTTTATGCCCACCTGTCTGTCTTCCTATCGGTCCTAATCGAAAACCAATCACCGCTAATTAATTGTTTAGAACCACCTAACCATTAGAACTGCCTGTCGCCCGTTACCACTTCAATTACCGATGAATTGCCTGCCTTTCGTCATTCAATTATTTTGAAGTTCAATAACGTCAACACCGACACTTGAAGCATTTTCAAATTATTTAAATACCTACTCCAGCTACCGAACGGAGAGCAAAGAAAACATCGACAATAAGCATGACTGAAGGAAAAAATGCGCGCACGCACTAATAACAAACAAACATTTTACACTAATGATGGCGATGATAACAATGAGGAGTAGGAGAGGCTCTTCAATAGCAGCCAATGGAAGAATCAATAAATAAGTTGTTGACATTAATGGTGTGGTGGTGGCGCTATAAGTAGTGGCTGTGTCAATCGATTGAAAAAAAAAACAACACCGACCAGAAAAAGTTGATTGAACTTTAAAGCTTGATACACATACAGGCCAGCGACAAATTGTCTCAACGTGCAACATTGACAACGGCAATAACAACAGCAATGACAACGATGACAAGTGGCTTATTGTGGCACACAGAGGTGAAGTGAAAGTAAATTAATGAATGAATGAATGATAAACTGGGAAGGAAGCTGGAAAAAATGTTTCCATTGTTGTCGTGTTCGTCGTCGTGCAACAAATTGATATTAAGCAAATTCACTGAACTCGCTTATGACACAAAACGTTTCACACACAGTGTTCCATAGGGTATTTTACACTATTCAAGTCTTCGCTCTTATCAACTGTCGAATTTAAAATGTATGTATACGCATAATAACATACTGACCTTGAAAGTAGAAAGTACAAGTTTAACACCTTACCTGAAAATATAAAAATACAACAAATATTAGCAGTGCTGAAATAAATGATTCCAATAAGAAAACCTGAAAATTAATTGCATTTATTATTAATGTTTACAATTAATAATCATATTGGTACCGTGGCACAATGGTTACCATAAGTACCTTGCACAGAACAAACCCTGAGTTCGAGTCGATGGAAAAACATTCTTGTCATTATGTTGGTCTTATAAACTTATTAACGTTTTTATTTGCCCTTAAACATACGTAGGCATACCTCAAGGATACAATGCAAATCAATTGTGTATTTTACCCTAATAAATAATGCAATTATTCAGAAGATTTTATGACAAAGGTTTTACATTTTTACGATTTGTTTGAATTTATTTTTTATTGGTTGATTGAATCGTATTGATTTAAATAGCCATCCAAGTATTCAAATGTCCACGAGACAACTTACTACTTGCATACGTGTGTATTTTATATTGGATTTTGTTGCCTGCTGCGATGTAAATCGTATTTGTCTACCATGCTAATCAAATAAAATCCAATGGATATTTTTATTTGTGATAATTTGCATAAAAAACGTTACTGTATTTTAATAGAAAAAGCAATAAAAGCAAACAAAAAGGTTAAAGGATAAAATTTGAAAGGACTCGACTAAATGATATAAAACGATATTTAAATGGGATGACTGATACCAAGGAATGGTCCTGGCTGCCTTTAACATGACATAATGCACGGTAACTATTTTCATTCCTCTTTCAAGAAAATTAGTTAAAGGTAGAGACTCCCGAACGTTAAACAGTGGGGTTGCGCGTCGCGACGCCTCGGATTTTAACACTAACTAAACGTCTCTGAAGTTGACTCTTGTAGAGAAGGTGTAGTTTGGCAGATGTAATTGCCGATAACACTTACTAGGAATATATTATCAAAGACTTAGCAACAACTCAATAGGAATTTTTGTAGACAGTGAAGCGGCGCTTCCTGCATTGAAATCAAACATTCTCATATCAAAGCTAGTGAAACATTGTAAAGAAGAACTTGCTAAGCTAGGGCGTCCGACCAGAGCGGTTCTTACTTGGATTTTAGGTCGTAAATATCTTGTTGGTACCGAAAAAACGAACTACCAAAGGCGTCAGTCGCAACGCCAATGGGAGTAGTTAAATGTGATAGGTATCTTCAAATACTATTTATCACAAGCAGAGGTCAGATGAGACAAGACCGAAAATTGTAAGATATCAAAATCTACATGGCCACATAACAACACCAAATGCACGAAGTTCCTGATTAGCCAAAATCGACGGAACCTAGCAAGATTTATTGCGGTATTTACAGGTCACTATTGGTAACTATGCAAAGTGCATACATATTCCACACAATATGGGTGGTGTTCAACCGTTTACTCCTTTTCTTCTTTCCCGCCCTGGACAAATGTAACGAATCTCGCTGAAAAAACTGAACAAGGTGTAGAAGAACTTCTGAGGTTTCTCAATTCATCACGTTGGTTATATAACGGAATAACAATCACTACCCGAGTGGCGTGGTTTTCAAAACATTATACTTAACATAGTAATAGAGGTTATGAAGTTTATAGCCACCACGTAATCAAACAAAGCAAAAATCTTAAAAATACCTGAAATCGGTACTATTATATGGGGCTATAACAAAACGTGGACCGATAGAGCGCATAGTCGAACTTGAACTGTCTGAAAAAACAAAAACGTATCCACAGACGGACGGCCGCACGAACATGCATCGCTTTATAAATTTACCCTGATCGAGAATATGTGGGGATTTCTGAGTGAAATCGGACACTTTTAAAAAAATTGTTTTTTTTTATTTCTTCTATTTTTTGGTGTGGTGATGCAGCACAACCGCAAAACAGTTCAGTATATTTTCAGATTTTTATTCTCTCCGCCATAATATGGAGGGTATAATTAAATTTGTCATTCGGTTGGGGACCCTATAAAGTGTATATTATTATACATATATTCTTGACCAGCATAAAATTGAAAGCCGAAATAGCAATGTCTGTCCGTCCGTCTGTTGAAATCAAGATACAGCCTGCAATTTTAAAGACAGAGCTATTGAAGTTTCTATTACTCCTAGGATGTTTTCTATTCAAAATGGGCTATATCGGTTAACGTTTTGATATAGCCCCATAGAATGGTACCTCCAGATTTTCGGAATTTTGAAGGTTGTGTGTTTAGTCCGCACTATAGGGACTGGGGGGAACAAGTGTTATCGAGGCTCCCCAATGGAGCCAGTACGCCCAATGCGTACGTTTGGCCGTCAATATAAAAAGAAGATAAGAATAAAAACACGATAGTTTTATTAGTAAAAAGGTTTGGCTCAATTGCCGGTGTTTATTTATTGGTAAACAATATTACCTTTGCGAAATAATGATGTACAACGATATGTACAGGCTTACAATAAAGCGCGGGTGTTGCTTGCGAGTCAAGCTGTCGATCGATTCTTGTTTTTGTTTATTTTGTTTGTTGACATCTGCATGGATGCTTAAAGGTGGCGGTTGTCAAATTAATATTCGTTGAAATCTCTCATACTATTACAGGAGTGTAATAAATGGGCATGAGGAGATTTCAACGAATACACCTATGCAATTCATAGGTCCCATTTAAAGTTGTAGAATCAATTCTAACTTAAACATTTGCCGCCTCCCTTGAAACATCCAGATGTTTTAACAAATACGATAGAAAAGTATGTGTAATTAAGTATTCGTATATATGTAGGTATTCAGCATTAGTATGTATAGTGCAGGCGTGAGCATAACCTTTTACATTTTTTCTTTCAAACGATTTTAATTTTTTTTTTTGTTTTTAGCATTTCATTTTTTCAAAAACATTCTTACATGCTAAACGATGGGCCATGAGGGACCCCGGGCCATTAGGGACCCCGCGGTAAATATGGCCATTAGGGACCATGTGATAGGCTTACAAACTAAACGATTGGGCCATTAGGGACCCCGGGCCATTAGGGACCCCGCGGTAAATATGGTCATGAGGGACCATTCAAGCAACTGGGCCATTAGGGACCCAGCTGTTGTGCAGATCACTATAGACCTGGCTAACGAAAGGGCCATTAGGGACCCCGCGAACGATAGTGCAACGTGAGCTAACGTTCGTTATGTTTGGTTGGGGCGCTTTACAACTATTTTTCCGTACGATTTACGAAAAACCAAATTTAAGTGACAGGACCCGTAACAATCCATCCAAACGATGTGTTTTGAGCGAGCAGCGAACCAGACGAAAGCCGAAGAGAATGATGTTTAATTATCTTCGGGTACAAATCTGCTCCTATCAAAATATCTACTGGGCGCGATTCGCCGAATTGAGGATCTGCCAAAACTATATTCGACAAATCCGACTTAAGGTCCGAAGTGACCGAAAAGGTTGGAAGATTTCTCGATATGGAACCTACTACCAACGCCGAAGTCTCAAAAGTAGACGACCTGTCACCACGACTACGAAGTTTCAACGAACAAATTTTATGACATGTAGCTGTGACAGTATCATTAGCTCCAGATATTGACGATTTATTGGATTGGACCTGGAGTCCCAGATCCTTCTGAAGTCGTTCCGAAACGAGGGACGACTCAGAAGCGGGGTCGATCAACGCCCTAGCAGGAAAAGAAACACCTTGGTGAACGATATTCACCAGCGCTGTTCCCAATGGAACTTTTCTTTCCTGCGTAACGTGGAATGTTTTCCGAACTACCGATGGAGCGCTCGATGTAGACGAAGAATTACTGCTACTATTTAAAGTTCCAGGCCGAAAAGTGGAAGCTGAAGCAGACAACTTCGAACTTCTGGGAGTCACAATTTGACTCGGACTGCTCACAATAGAGCGATCTCTGTGCAATAGAGTATGATGTCTCTGATTGCACTTTCGACAACAACGACTAGCACAATTTTTGACTTCGTGTCCCTTCCGTAGGCAATTCACACACAAACGATGCTTTTTGGCCAATTTAAATCTTTCCAACGGCGTACAATTTACGAACCGCTGGCAAACATTTAATTTGTGTTGTTGCTCTGTGCAAAGAACGCAACAAGTATTAGGAGACGAACGAAGAGGTGTCGAAAAGTGTTTGGGACTGGGAGAAGAGTGAGGAGAAGAAGTACAAGATTTAGGAGACACTTTACAAGTCGAATTATACAAAGTGCCAACACTTCTCATTTCATGCAAACACAGAAGAGTTCGAATTCTCTCTGTCAAGAATGCATCTAATTTTTTCCAAGTCGAAAGACGAAACTTATTTGTCACACTTTGCTCCCATAAAGCGTGTGTGATCTTAGGCAATTTTTGTAAACAAATGAAAACCACGATCGGATCCCAATTATCCGTAGGTATTTCATAAATTGCCATTGCCGAAAGGCAACTATTGATCCCGCGTTGAATAGACTTAAGTCCCACACTAGTTTCCTGATCCAACACAGGAAGCGAAAAGAGCGATTTCAATTGGCTGTGGACAAGCAAACGTGGATTATCGTATGTGGAGTTCAATTCATTCCACGCAAGGTTGAAACTCCGATGAGTCAACGGAAACTTCGAGACAATTTCTCGAGCCTCACCACTAGTTTTACTCACCAGATGACACAAGCGTTCAATATCTGTCAACTGGGAGTTATTTATATAAACCGCACTGAACAAATCTCTGAAAGTGGGCCAATTTAGAATATTTCCATCGAAAACCTCAACATCCAAAGGAGGTAACGCAAGATTATGAATGCTATCAAAATTTGAAGAGTCAACAAAAAAGCTCGAGCCTAATCTAGGATTCCCAATACCAAATATTGTGGAACTAGTTGCTTGGGTGCCCACATCTTGAGAGGTGTGATGCGGCGAACTCTTGTTTTTAACATGTATATCACAAGACTGTTTTTCAGAAGAAATATCGCCTGGATGTTCCGTTAAGGAATCTACCGAACTATTTTTCAATGAGTTCAGGGACAATTTAAAAGAACTATTAAACTTTGACAACAAACTATTTATCATTGAAGAACAACTTATATATTTATTATACGACTCCTCATATATGGAGTTAAGATTTTCAGGATTTTCTACAGACGAGAGGCATTTACTAAAAGTTTCCTGAAAGTTTTTCCACAATTTCTCAATTTCCTCACTCCTAACTTCGAGAGCATAAATGTCAAGTTCGTCTTCCTTCATCGCACCGAAATGTGCAGTGAATCTCACTATAGAATTGGAAGCTCTGAGGATCTTTTCTTTAGGGGTGAAAGCCATATTAACGAAAAACAAAGAGAAATCAAACCAACAATATGGTAACCACAGGATAAAATAAAGCTAGCAAATTTGTAGCCACAAAGAATAATGCCAATAAATTAATTTACTTTCCACAAAAGGAAGAATAATCAAGCTACCAATTGTATCGTGCTGATTTAAAATCGCAATCCAAAATTGAAACAATATTCAAAATCTTAAAAATAAACGAAATTTTGCAAACGAAAGCAACAAAAATTCAATTGACAACTATTTGCTCAAAAAATTGCAATAAGAAATTTGAGTCAATATTTAAATTCCAAAATTATGTAAACTACCATTTAATTTACCAACAATTTGAAACTATATTCAAATTCCAAAAGCAAATAGTAATAGGAAATTTAAAACTATATTCAAAATCCCTGAATTACCATTTAATTTACAAATTTATTAGCAAAACGGCACTATGCGATAGTAATTTTTGCAGTAAAAAGCAAGAACAAATATCTATTATCGGCCAAACGTACACGAAATAACTACCGATTGCAGTGTATTTGTGTCCAAAAATTCAACAGGAAATTCGAACAATATCAAAATTCCAAAAAATATAAAATTCGAAAATATTTGAGTAAAAACCGCCCTACACAAGGAAAAGTCCAATTGACCGATTGTAGGGTGCGTGCAATATCAAATGCAGACAAATAACTACCGAATGTAGCTTATTTGTGTCCAAAAATTCAATGAAAGTTTCAAACTATATTGAAATTCCTAAGAAATTATATGCATCGCAATAAATATTTTTAAATAACTTCCTACACAAGAAAGGTCCAATTGAGCGGATGTAGGGTGCACGCAATTCCAAAGTGTCCAAACATTTTATTAAAAAGTTCCCTGACACCGATTTATTATATTTACCATAAAATATAATAATATGTGTCACAGTACTAATTTACTGTCCGGGTACTGTGTAATAATACACCGGCGGGAGACTGTGCAATAAAAACGGACACGACAGAAAGAGGAATGTCCAAAAATGCAATATTTATGCGTACATGCGTGTGTGTATATATTTGCATGCAATCCACTTACTGACCGACTAGACGGTACGACAGAGCGACGATGCTGGAATATGTAGCTATACAAGCGTGTGTGTATCAAACAGAAGGGACCACGAATAGGCCGTGCAGCGTAAATATGTAACCAATGTATTTATTAAAATATGTTTGTATATTTACACTGCTAATACTAGCGAAAACGAAATCAATGCAAATCAATGTAGATTTGGGGAATTTTTAGAACAATTTGGCAACAACAATTAGCAATAGAAATGTAGAAATTTATGGCGACAAACAAGGAGAATATAAACCAAAAATAATACAAAGGTTTTTAGAACCAAAAAATATTATTTTTGTTTTGATCTTTCTATTGCCGTATGTATGCACGTCTGTCCACGATTTGGACTTTGACCGATAGAGAAGAAAGCGAATCTATGACGTTGTAAAACGAAACGCCACAAACAAACGAACGAACACTTGTTTTTATTTTTATTTATTGCTCACTTTGCACTATACGTACCGATGGTAGTTGAAAGCTGCAATTATGTTGTGGACTGTATTTTAATTCCAAAATTATGCCAACTGGAATATCCGGCTCGATTGGATCAAATGTTTATTCGGCCCGAAGCGACCAAATGTAGCCAGTACGCCCAATGCGTACGTTTGGCCGTCAATATAAAAAGAAGATAAGAATAAAAACACGATAGTTTTATTAGTAAAAAGGTTTGGCTCAATTGCCTGTGTTTATTTATTGGTAAACAATATTACCTTTGCGAAATAATGATGTACAACGATATGTACAGGCTTACAATAAAGCGCGGGTGTTGCTTGCGAGTCAAGCTGTCGATCGATTCTTGTTTTTGTTTATTTTGTTTGTTGACATCTGCATGGATGCTTAAAGGTGGCGGTTGTCAAATTAATATTCGTTGAAATCTCTCATACTATTACAGGAGTGTAATAAATGGGCATGAGGAGATTTCAACGAATACACCTATGCAATTCATAGGTCCCATTTAAAGTTGTAGAATCAATTCTAACTTAAACATTGTGCCTTCCATACCCCACCTAATTATACCCTCAGAATTTATGCTTACGAGGGTATATACACTTTCATACGGGCAAAATGTGCCTAATCGAAATAATGGTTTTAGACCCCAAGTACGTTTGGACGAAATGTGTTTCAGAAAATTTGGTGTCGATTTAGCAATGTCCGTCCGACTGTCTTACTGGCTGGTGCACACGATAACTCTCGAACGGAAGAACCGATTTGGTTCAAAATTTGGCTTTATGATGGCCCATATCGGTCCACTTCTTCAGGTACCTCCCCCACAAAAGTTCCAAAATGTTAAGAATAGGGATAGGTAAGTCGACATTCGGGTAATCGACTTTTTGCAGTCAAAAATCTAAAAATCGTAGTCGACTTTGGTCTGGAGGGAAAATCGCATAATCGATTATCTTGTGATCGATTTTCGAGTTTGCCCATAGATTGGGGACTTGGCGGTTTTACACTTTTTGCGGTTTTACAGTTTCAAAAGAAAACTCGAACATCGACGAATAGTCGATTATAATCGATTTTCTGCGGTTATGAAAAAGTCGAAAGTCGAGTTTTAAGACAACTGAAATAATCGCAAGACCGAAAAATCGCATATTTAGTTTTAGACCAAAATCGAAAAGTCGAAAAATCGATCATTGCTTTCCATTATTAAAAAAAATTTGTGCGAATGATAACTCTTGAAGGAAGTAACCGATTTGGTCCATACTTTGCACATAGTAAAAAGATGGGGTTCCAACAGGGACTTTATCGGTCCACTCCTTCGGGTACCTCCCACACAAAATTTTGGATAAGTTCAGTTTAGGACCAGCTCTCGAATCGCTTTGATCTTTGTTGTACCAACATCTATTCACTGCCCTCCATAGGACGGTACAAGTTTTATCAGGGGCAAGTCCATACTTCCTGAGAAAATAGCCTGAAAGTTGCAAAAAACCCCTATGACACCGTGTGTAGTGGTTGGAGTGCAAGATAACTGTGGAACGGATCTGCCCATTCTGTCCAAAATTTGGCCTTCGTAATTTTTTGTCCAAACTTATTTTAAGTTCGAAAGTTCAAAAATGTTCGAAAAATTGAATGGCCGATTTGGTCCATACCTTACACATCCTAATATATCTACCAGATAAAGATCAGGTTCGACTATGGAGTACATTTGTCCACTCCTTCGGGTACCTCGCACACAAAATTTAGATTTGGGGCAGCGTATGCAATTTGCTTCAACATAAATTAAAGTGATTCGAGAGTAGGTCTTAAAGTGAACTTAAGACCTACTCTCGAATTACTTTGATTTATGTTGAAGCAACTTGCATTCGCTGCCTCAATTACGACGATAAAGGTTTTTTCAGGGGCTAGTCCATACTTCCTGAGAAAACAGCCCGAAAGGTGTAAAAAACCCCTATGAAACCATATGCACGATAAATCTCGAACTGATCAACCGATTTGGTCCAAAATTTGGCGGTCCATTCCTTTAAGTACCTTTAATACCAATCCAGGGTTTTGAAGAGACCCTAAATACATTCGAACTGTCCGTAGATGAAAGTTTTAATTCACATAGGCTGAGGGTATATCTCTGTCGGCAAAGCCGACTGATACTTTTTTACTTGTTTTAATTGTCGTTAGGGGTATACAATTTTCCATCCAAAAATTTTCGGTGCCTCGCAATTTTCGGTATTTTGAAGGTTTTAGCCTCCATATCTCACCGAAATGGCTGAAATTTGGTATTTAGTCTTTGTTAGGGGTACAAATCAGTCTATCTGAAAAACGTTGGTATAGGTCCCCGTCTTCTTTGATTTTCGGTATTTTGAAGGTTATGGCTTCCATATCCTACCTAAATGGCAGAAATTTGGAATTTAGACTTCATGGGGGGTATACAACCTTCGAAATACCGAAAATCGGGAGGTCATTTCTTCATATAGCCCCCATAGAACGGTACTTTCCGATTTTCGGTATTTTCAAGGTCTTAGCCCCCGAAATGGTTGAAATTTGGTATTTAGTCTTCGTTGCGCCCATAGAATGGTACCTCCCGTTTTTCTGTATTTTCAAGGTTGTGGCCTCAATATCCTCCCGAAATGGCTGAAATTTGCTATTTAGTCTTCGTTCGGGGTATAAAATCTTCCACCAGAAATTTGTCGGTATAGGTCTTCATATAGCCCCCGTAGAAAGGATTTTCGATATTTTGAAAGGTTTACACAGGGGTACAAAAAATTATAACAGGTACAAAAGATCCCTGACACAAAATCAGCAGTATACGTTCATGTTTTAAGATTTTTTGAAGATTTAAGTCACTTTTTCCTACAGAATTGGTTGTTAATTGGAATTTTGTGTTCCCGGAGGATAAAAAACTTACTCGCAAAAAAACTATCCATATACATATCGCACCTGTTCAACAAAAGGGTAGTAACTCTAAATTTTAATTTTTCACTTTTTATTAAAAAATGATACAAAGTGTTCAATTCCATTCACCCCCCATAAACGGATATTGCCCAATTTTAAGTATTTCGAGGATTTTTTTTTTTGTCAAATTTTAGAATCGAATTTCTATGGGTAGAAAACCTTATATCAATGAAGTTCGGCCCGGCCGAACTTAACGCAGTTCTTGCTAGTTTTTTTACTAATGGTTCCAGAGATATCACGCTTGGAAAACGTCGAATTCTGTAAAAACTATATGCAATGAAATACTCATAACTTCTTAATATTGGTTTCGGTTTTGTTGTTTGATTTTTTGGTTTTTGTTTTGTATTTTTTGTATTTTTTACCTGATATGTAATAAAAAATAGAAAAAAAAAAATTGCACAGTGTGCTTGGGTGCAATTTTCGAAATTTAATATTAAAAATCAATTCTTATCACTGATTGTACTCTACGATTTTCTTGATACTTTTTTTTGTATTAAACTACGATTAATTACAAAAAGTTGAAGTCCTGTTTGTTAGTGGGTTTGGAACGATTAGTATTTGTTTCTTAATTTTTTAAAATTTGTCAATACAATTTTTCTTTATACCAGTGTGAAGCATATGTTATTTTATCACAAAAAAAAAAAAATAAAATAAAAAATTATATTTATTAACATGTTTTGTGTTGTTTTATTTAGGAATTTATATCTTAATTAAATATCTTAAAAATTGCTTAATTTTTCGATTTAGAAAATTGATTAGCAGTTTTTGTAGGTCCACGTCTTCATATAGCCCCCATAGAACGGTACCTCCCGATTTCCGGTATTTTGAAGGTTTTGGCCTCAATATCCCTCCGAAATGGCTGACATTTGGTATTAAGTCACCCTTGGGTGTTAAAAACGTTCTACCTAAAATTTGTCTTTATAGGTCCACGTCTTCATATAGCCCACATAGAACCGTACCTCCCGATTTCCGGTATTCGGAAGGGAGTGGCCTCAATATCCCTCCGAAATGGCTGAAATTTGGTATTAAGTCTTCCTTGGGGTTATAACACTTTCCATCTAAAATTTGTCTGTATAGATGCGGGCCTTCATATAGCTCCCATAGAACGTACCTCCTAATTTTCGGTATTTTGAAGGTTGTGGCTGTGGTTATACATTTTAAACATAAAAATTGTACACACAAACATTTTTGTACCTATTATTTTTGTACCTATTATCATTTGTTGTATAAAAAAATATGTAAAATGCATAAATTTTGTTACAAGCATTATTTTTTGCATAGTCAAAATTTATGCATTTTGCATAATTTTGCAGTCCCAAAATTTGACTTGAGTCGGACCAAAAATAGGGGTTGCATAAAATTCCGCTGTCTAATAATGAATAACGGAGCCGGATTTTTGCTGGGTATGTATGTATACTAGGCCGGGGCGATTTGAAAACCTTAATGGGCCCTTCGCGTTTCTGATTTCTGAGATTGAACTGAGCAAAAAAGTCCACTACGATGAAAATCGAGCCTTCTGATTTTGACTTGAAGTTTTTTTATAGATTTTTGGATATTTTTGCATATAACAGTCAAATCATTGAGATTTGCGATCCAACACAAAGACCAAAATTGTAGCCAACACAATTATCAAGAACTCTCTAGTAAATCGCAAAAGTATTGGAATGCTCCTTCAGGAAGTTTTGGGCTTGAGAAAGTGCAAACTTTTCGGAAAATGTCGATAAATGACATTGTTCTACAAAAGTTGACGAGAAAAATATTAAAGCGTTTTGATGCAAAATTCCATCGTGTTGGGATCCATGGACAACGTAAGTGCCTTTAGTTCGTTTGGGTCAATAAAGTCGCTCAGTTCAACCCCAGGAATCAAAAACGGGCAGGGCCCATTAAGGTTTTTTTCCTTCCACACAAATCGCCCCGGCCTAATGTATATATTCAGGATAGTTTTCTATGCATATCTTCACTTATCTTCTCTTAGTTGAAGTTTTTTCACAGCATATTAAATTTTCAACACTGTGTCTGAAAAGAAAATAATAAATGTTCTTAGCTACATTAATTTTATTTTAATACATAATCCAAAAGCTAAATTTGATAAAAATTCCAAAGTATCGTCGTTGTGTCTGATACACATGTATTTATAAAATTATCGTAAATATTAAAGTGTATCTCAGCATGATAGAGAAGCTGTGAATACCTGTGGAGAAAAACTGGATTGTCCAAAATGTCTCACTGTGACGTACATATTTACATATGTATATACGTAAAATATGTATGTTTTTCTGTGTTGTCTTCTTAGAAGCGTAATAATAACTCTTGTACAATACTCCGTCTATTCAAGTTGCTGACAAAGGGGTCTTCATTTTGATTTTTCGTGTAAGAATTTAAAATTTGTTGCATTTATAATTTACTTCGACACAGAAATTTTCCTCTATAATTTTATTTTGTTGTTGCTGTATTGGTATCGTAAAAATTTTCTTGGTTCTCTTTCATAAAACTGACCATTGAAACAATGATATAGTTCAAAGAAACCAAGAATGTTATAGATGTTAATAATTGTAATGTGACTTTTTAAAAAGTCGAATTTTTATATCAATATTTTGCACATAAAAAAGTTTTTTATTCATATGAATTTTATAGTCGGCAACAAGTGTCTTTCGAGGAAGAGTGTTTTAGCTTTATTGTATTTTTCATTATTTGTAATCGATTTATTAAACTTATTTTCAAAGCTAAACTTGTCCAACAAATCAGCAGCAACTTGCATTCTAACAAAAACAAATAACAGGTGGCGCCAGATGTTTCTCTCTTGGCCGTTTCAGTGTCTAATAAAATCGAAACTTTTTGTGTAAACATTGGAATTATTGATCGTAAAACCAAAAAACAAAGAAGTATCAGCGGCGTCCAATTTGAATATTATGACCAAAAACATAACAAAGAATCGAAACAAATAAACAAGTGCAATAAAAAAAATCACAATAGAAAATTTGTTATCCATCTGCCATACTGCCCGCTGTTGTTGTTCACAGCATTCTGGCCTCCAGAGACCATAGTGATGAAATAAATATGGAAATCTATAAAAATTATGCCAATTTTAATAATCCCTCCAATAAAATATAAAATACCGAAACAACTTTCTAACGAAATGAATAAGGAAAAATTATACCGACTACTACAGCTGAGTGCCAGCTGAGTGCTAAGAGGCAAGCAAATGTCCATAGAAAGCCAAGAAATGTGATGAAAGAGTTCATTGGCTTTGTTACAGCATCCCATTGCTGGCTGGCACTGAATGCCTTGGGGAAATGCAAATGAAATATTATCTGCTGTTTGCTGTTAGCGCCAAACCATCATGCAAGAAACTTGGCCGAGAGAGATAGAGACAAGTCAAACATCCCACCACAACAATAACAGCAGCAGCAATGCTTGCAACTATTATCAGCTGCTAATACGGGTTCCATATGGTTACATTTGTTTACTCCTCCTGTGTAACATGGCCGAGATGGGATTTCACTATGAAATTGTTTCTTTGCTGCTTCTTTGGCTGGAGGTTAATAATCTTTTCTTTGACATAGGAAGCAGAAGACGAAGATGACTCTCGAATGTGTATTTACATACAATTATAGCCAACACAATATGTATGAGCAAAAAACAAAACAAAACAAATTGCGGAGGTGTTGTTGTTGGCTTTAAAACTTAATGACGGTTTGCTGGTGTTTTGTTTTCGTCATTGTGGCTCCCCAAACAACCTCCAATGAATCTGTCAATTTTGTTTACCTAAAATGGTATCAAGAAAATATATGTATAAGTTTTTTTTGTTATTATTAAATCTGACATTTATTTCCTTATTTGGTTTGTTATCTCGAGTCGGTCGATTGATCTCCATGAAAAGTCATTTGCCTTGCTTTGCCTATTGTTTGCACCTTATGACAGGCAGATGCTGAAATTAATTGCCTCACACACCATTGTGCGGTGGCTTCATAAATTTGCCAAAATTTTATCTTAGTTTTTGTTGTTGTATTTTGCATCGAAATTTGAACGAATAAATTTTTGTTGTGATTTGTGTTAGATAATGAAAATGAATTGAATCAAATCACCTGATTTATGACAGTAACAGAAAACAATCTAAAAAAGTGCGAATTTAGAAAGGGGATCTGTTGAAGGTCTTCTATCTATAGATGACCTGCTGATGGTTTTCTGACTTTAATCTAAGGTCTGCAATCCTTAAAAGACCTCTTACAGGTCTAGCATAGAATACCTTGTTATGAGCTTCGACCTATAGGATGTATCCATAGAAGACCTGCTGAAGGTACACCATCAATAGATGAGATCAATATCTTCTTGCTATAGAAGACACATTGAAAGTCTTCTCTTCTAAGTAGACCAGTTGAAGGTCTACTCTCCACATAAGACCTGTTAAAGGTCTTCTATCAAAAGAATACCTGTTTTCTGCGTAGAAGACGCGTTAAAGATCTTCTTTCTATAGAAGACAAATCGAAATTCTTCTTTCCTTAGAAGTCCTCCATGAAAGACGTGTTGAAAGTCTTCCATCCACAGAAGGCCTGTGGAAAGTGTTCTATCCGTAGAAAATCTGTTGAAGTTCTTTTGTCCATGGAAGACCTGTTAAAAGTCCTTTGACAATAGAAGACCTGTTGAAAGTCTTCTATCCATAGATGGCCTGTTCAAGTTCTTCTATCCGTAAAAGACCTGTTGAAGGTCTTTTATTCGTGGAAGACCTGTTGATGGTCTTCTATTTGTAGAAGACCTGTTGAAGTTCTTCTGTCTGTAGAAGACGATAGAAAACCTGTTAAAGGTCTTATCTGACATGCTGGAAATCTTCTTCCAATAGAAGACATATCTTCCGTCTACAGAAGACCTGTTGAAGATATCTTGTAAATAGAAGACCTGTTAAAAGCTCTTCTATCCCTAGAATTCTGTAGAAAACCTGTTGAAGGTTTCCATGCGCAGAAAATCTGTTTTTGACCTTCTCTTCATAGAAGATTCCTTGAAGTATTTTCCGCATAGAAGACCTACTGAAGGTCTTTACTTCATACAAGACCTGTTGAAGATCTTCTTTCAATGGAAGACCTACCGAAGGTCTTCTATCCACATAACACCTTTTGAGGATCTTCTATCCATAAAATGACTCTTCAAGGCATTCTATCTATAGAAGAACCCTTTAAGGCGCCCACAGAGAACCTGTTGAATGTCTTCGAAGTTCTTCTGTCCGTAGAAGACCTACTAAAGGTCCTCTGTTCAACGAAGATCCGTTGTAGGTTTTTGGTCCACAGAATACCCCTTGATGATCTTCTATCCATAGAAGACATGTTGAAGGTCTTCTATTCATAGAGGACCTGTTGATGATCTTCTGTCGGTAGAAGATCTGTTGAAGGCCTTCTGTCCATAGAGAACCTGTTGAAGGGTTTCCATCCATAGAAAACCTGTTGAAGGTCTTATATCCGTACATGACATATTGGAATTTTTTTTTCAATAGAAGACATGTCGAAGGTTTTCCGTCCAAAGAAGACTTTTTTAATATCTCTTGTCAACAGAAGACCTGTTAAAAGGTCTTTTATCCCTAGATTGGTTGAAGGTATTCTTTAGACGACCTGTTGATGGTTTCGGTCTGTAGAAGTTCTGTTGTAGGTCTTCTCTCCATAAAAGACCATTAAGGTGTTCTCCCCATAGAAAAACCTGCTGAAGGTCTTCGTTCCATAGCATACCTGCTGAAGGTCTTCTCTCCATAGAAGACCTGTTGAAGGTTTTCTTTTCATAGAAGACTTGCTGAGGAAGCTTCATAGAAGTCCTGTTGAAAGTCTTCTCTTCAAAGATGACCCTTTTCTTCTATCCACACAAGAGTCGTTGAAAATATTCTTTCAATGTAGGACCTATCGCAGATCTTCTTTCAATGGAAAACCTACTGAAGGCCTTCTATACATAGAACACCTCTTGAGGGTCTTCTATCTATAGAAGACCTGTTGAAGCTATTGTGTTTGTAGGAGAACCCTGATGATCTTCTATCCACAGAAGACCCCTTTAAGGGTGTTCTGTCCACAGAAGACACCTTTAAGGGTCTTCTGTCCACATACGACACATTTGCCAGTCTTCTATCCACATAAGACCACTTTGAGGGTGTTTTATCCACAGAAGACCTCTTTAATGGTCTTTTATCTATAGCAGACCTCTTGAAGCTATTCTATTAATAGAAGAACCCTTTGAAGGCTTTATATGCACAGAAGGTCTGTTTGAGGGTCTTCTATTCACAAAAGACCTCTTTGAGGTTCTTCTATCCACAGAAGACTTCTTTTAGGTCTTCTATCCCCAGAAGACCTCTTTGGGGGTCTTCTATCCACAAAAGACCCCTTTCGAGGGTCTTCTATCTATAGAAGACCCTTTTGAGGGTCATCTATCCATAGAAGACCCCTTTGAGGGTCCTCTATCCATAGAAGACCACTTTGAGGGTCCTCTATCCATAGAAGACCCCTTTGAGGGTCTTCTATCCATAGAAGACACCTTTGAGGGTCTTCTGTCCACAGAATACGGCTTTGGAGGTCTTCTATCCACCGAACACCTCTATGAGGATCTTCTACCAATAGAATGCCCCTTTGACAGTCTTCGATTCACAAAAGACTCCTTAGAGGGTCTTCTATCCAGAGAAGTCCCCTTTGATGTTCTGGTATCCTCAGAAGACCCTTGAGGGTCTTCTATCCACTGAAGACTGCTTTGGGGTTTTCTATCCAGAGAAGACCTTTTTGAGGGTCTTCTATCTATAGACACCTTTGAGGGTCTTCTATCCACAGAAGACCGCTTTGGGGGTCTTCTATTCATCGAGGGCTTCTTTGAGGATCTTCTATACACAGAAGACCCCTTTGAGGTCTTCTTTCCCCTTTGATGGTCTGTTATCCTCAGAAGACCCTTGAGGGGTCTTCTATCCACAGAAAACCCCTTTGAGGATCTTCTCTCCACAGTAGACCCCTTTGAGGGTCTTCTCTCCACAGAAGACCCCTTTAAGGGGTTATATCCACAGAAGACCCTTCGAGGATCTTCTATCCAGTGAAGGCCCCTTTAGGGGTCTTTTTTCGACAGGAGACCACTTTTAGGGTCTTCTATCAACAGAAGACTGCTTGGGGTCTTCTATCCACAGAAGACCCCTTTGATGGTCTTCTCTGCACAGAAGACCCCTTTGAGGGGTTATATCCACAGAAGACCCTTTGAGGATCACACATTCTAATCACATTTTAATGGTCTTGTGGCCACAGAAAACGTATTGAGGGTCGTCTATCCATAGATGACCTCGTGATGAGTGAAAGTGTTCTCCCAATAGAAGACTTACTGAATGTCTTCTTTTCATAGAATTCTTGCTGAAGGCCCTCCACAGAAGACCTCATGAAACTCTTCTATTCGAAGAAGACCCTTTCTATGGAAGACCTCTTATAGGACTTTCCATATAAGACCAGCTGAAGATATGTCCGCCCTTCGTCGCTCTTTCTGCTTGCTGCTTACGATAAGACACGAACAGATCAAACGATTTGGTTTAAATTTTGCACTTAGTAATATTTTTTCGAAATTTAGGCCAGTTTCGATGATTGGCCATAACGGGCCACTTCTTTTCGTACCTTCTCCACAAAAATTCAACATATTTGCTTAACTGGTGCGGTCCATGCTTTGCACATCTTAATATTTCTTCGAGATATCAAGTATGGACTCTTTCGGTCAAATTTCTTCGGCTACCTCACACGCAAAAATTTTAAAATTTTTTCGTAAAGTGCAATTTAAGGACATGCCTCGGATCGTTTTGATTTTTTTCAAGCATATTCTCCTCGAGGTCCCTATTACGACGATACAATTGTTTTGGAGGCAAGTCAGTGCTTTCTGAAATAATGGTCCAAAAGCAAATAATGGTCTCTATTACGACGATACAATTGTTTTGGAGGAAAGTCGGTGCTTTCTGAAATAATGGTCCAAAAGCAAATAATGGTCAAAAAGTCTCTATCGGACAATGCCTTCGGGTATCTCCATTACAAAAGTTTAAGATTTTCATTCTAGGCCGTTCTAGGATTGTTTTTAAATTTTTGCCGAATGTACTCCGTGCAATAATCCGGTAAACAGCGATATAATGTTTTTCTTGAGCGAGTTCATGCTTGCAAAAATAAAGATCCTAAAGCTATAAACAAACCCTATGGTGACCAATTAAAAGGGCTGTTGGGCACTATAACTATCGAGAGAGCTTAAATTAAAAAATGCTTCCCAACATAAAACCACAAAAACTGTAAAAAAATCGTAAAATGTCCAACCATGCCTACAGACACCTTCTCCGCAAAAATTCACCACTATTGCCCTTTAATCCAGTATAAGGCCTTTTCTCTGATAGTGTTGAAATTTTAATAGCGGATAGTCGTTGTGGCATTCTTTTTTGCTAGTGGAAACCAACATTTCGTTAGATATGGGCCACGAAATTTCAAAATATTTAGGGCTACTCCTGCATACACCCCTCGCACTAAGGTGTTTAGTAGTCTGTGTTGTCCTGGTGAACAGATTTGTTATAGAAACAAATTCATTGATCCAACATAATATTTCCCGACGATACTGTGTGTATCTAAACTCAAACAATGCGCTAGTTTTATTACCTCCATCCAACAAATATGGTCTGTCAAATTTGCTATTTTCTGTTTGTTGTTGTTGTTTTGGTTGTCATTATCATAATTTGGTGACAAACTGTCTAATTTGCATATAAATGTATTTTTGTTTATATTTAAATTCTTGGAATATGTAGCGGCATATATGGTGCGGTGTGTCAACCGGTATTGGTTGTAGATTTCCCTCCATTTCACCAATATTGACAAAAATTGATTGGACTGGTCTATTTCTAATTCGGAAGTCTTTTTTCGGCATTATTAATTTAACAATAATTTTTAATTTTGGCCAATATTAATGAGGTAGCCGATAAATTAAATGGTTTACGATATTATCTGCTAATGCGAGCAAAAGATTTACATGATTAGTTTCTGATTTTTTTCGATAAATAAATAATGAGAGCGACCGACCGAACGAACGATTGATTTTATCAATCGCCGGTTAGTGATTTGATTATGAGGTGTGGTGAATTTAAAATTAGCAAATATTATTGAAAATTAATATCAAATTAGAAACTTGTTTGGTTTTTTTGTCTTCTTCTTCTTATTCTTCTTGAAATGAATGTGAATGGAATGTGGCCGTTGTTTGGAGATGTCGGGTGTTTGTTTTGATTTTTTTCTGTGCAGATTATCGGCGCATTACTTTAATGAATAATTAATAATATGATTTGAAGTAATTTTATTAAAATCGCCTAATTAGATTTTCAATATGTATGGGAATAAATTTTGTAAAACTTGTTGGAGGGAGTATTTACGACTTTTTAAGCGTAATGCCGAGAAGAGATGACAAGTAAAAAAATAATCGTTAAGGCTTTTGACAACTCGAAGCATAATTTAAGTTACCGTTTCATTGAAATTTCTCAAATAAGTGACGTATTTTACCAAACTATTTGATATAGATGTCAGGGTAAGGTTTATTTTTCCTTTTTGTTCTCCCTACTAAATAAATTATTAGTAATTTTGCCCCACTGGGACATAGGGTTCTATCAATAGCTGTTTTCCATCACACTCGGTTTGGTGCTATACTATATATCTAAGTAGATCCCAGGTCCATCTGTGGAATGTCTTTTGCCTATTAATCAGTATATAATATTAATATAACTTCTATTCCATTGAAATATAAAAAAGTTCACGTACAAATCGATTTAAAAAAAATATTTTTTGAAAAAATGTATGAAATGACAAAGAAAAATTGTTCTCCAAAATAATTTCCTGTTGCACGAATGAATAAACTTAAGCCTACTAATAACTAAAATAATATTTATTCCATTCAAATATTAGAAAAGACCCGTTAATTTATCTCATGTGGTTCTAACCTTTATTTTCAATTATACACTCCGGTTCATCTGAATAGAACCAACCAATATTTGTCTACAGATACCGTTATATCAGACGAAAGGAGTGGAATTGTAAATTATAATTTTGTGGACATGTAGAGTATATAGTAGCCGATATTTTCAATACCTAACATGTTTCACATATGCATCATAACGGTACTTTTTACTCGCTTTATGAAAAAATGTCAAAATATTAGCATTTTTTAATGGTTCACCAGGACTTAAAAAAATGCCCATAATTCTGATTAATTCAAATTTTAAAATCATTTTTTCACCGAATCAACTTATAATTAAGATTTTATGTAATCTTATGTACAAACTCATCACGCTATGATACAGGGGTTTAGATTGTAAACAGTAATAACCCTAGTGTACATACCGCCGATGAATAGATGTGCCATGCGTTATATGCCCTACATTAGTTCACTTTTGGAGGGCAAAACCATCTGGTGCTAGGGAACTTGAATGTCCATCATGAGCTTTGGTATTCAGCCCTCGGAAATGATCAAAGGGATACACCGCGGGCCGAGGAAACTGATAGCTCCACTTTTCGCAAGGTGAGTGAAGCCGCTCCCGCGAAAATAAATGGAGGTTGCCACAGCTCGCCAGACATCACTATCGTGGCCAGGGACGTACGCAGGGGGGGGGCACGGGGGGCCCGGGCCCCCCCCGAAATGGTTTGGTCGAACAAATTTTTTTAAGCTACTGTAACTAGTATTATGCTTTTTCCCATAAAAATGTTTGTATATCTGAAGATTTCAAATTAAAACTTAGGGCCTGTTTATGTATGTCGATAAGAAAACGAATGCGGAAGAAAAACTACCAAATTTGAGTGTGTATTTCAAATTTGTTTTTTGTTTTGAAGCAAAAGCAAATGAAATAATATTTCAAAAACTAAAGTTTGGGTTTCTTTCATGCGCACACATTTTCGTTTCGAAATACATAAACTGGGGGTTATATTTTCTTAAGTTTCTGAACAGAAAATGTACATCATTAACAATTTTTGTAAGAAAATATTTTATTAATTTTTGTTTGTAAGCTGTTTTTGAGAGAAACTTCCAATGAAATCTGAATTACTTCTTCATGTCATATCATACCACTATCAAATGCTAATTCCTTAATGAATATACTCCATGTCTATTATTTATTCGAACTGTATAGAGCTCTCGAGGCTTAAAACTCATCCGGTTATAACAAAAATAACGAGTTCAGTATTGTGGGAATGGAAATATATAAAAAAATCTATTGAATAAAATGTATGAAGGGTCGGTCCTTCGTGGACTACATATTGAAAGCCAATTAGAAATTTGTTTTACTGCCATCGCCAAAATTTTGTTATTCTGTTTTAGACAAATTTGCTGCTAAACAGTATGAAAAAATAAAATAGACAAATGAATTTTTGTGCGTCACTTGATTTTTTACTTATCATCACCGAAGTATAATTGTAACCTTAGACTTTAGATTACGAGATTATATAACTAGGATACGATACAAAAAGATTTCATCAAAATAATGATTTACGAGTAAGACTTCACATATGTTTGGACGATATTCGTTACAGACAAGATGGAAATACTTACCACCGTCCGTCCGTCTGTATCTCTGTTTGTCTGGCAGGTTGGAACTCATGATAACTCTCGGTCCAAGTTATGGATCTCGTAATGTTTTGTCCAAATTAAATTTAAGTCATGTCAAATGTTCACTAAAATGGTCCAAGGGACTAACCGATTCGGTCTAAAATCGAACGTAATATGGTTCGCAAGATTACTTCCAAAAGTACATCAAGGTCCAAGAGAATATGTTTGGACAACATCTTCAGGTCTCTTATACAAGTCTAACATAACTGCAGTTTAAGGAATGTTCGATGATTCCTTGGACATTTTGTAGTCTTGTTTACAGCGATATCCTACTTTTCGTGGACATGTTTATGCTTCCTGATAAAGCTCTAAATACTACAGTGGCCAACTAAAAAGCTTATGGGCGCGGTAACTATCGAGAGGAGTGTCTCTCAAATAATTATTAGTGAATAATTATGTGGGGTTCAATAGGGATTGATTGTTATTTGTCAAAACTATATAGAACTAAGTCCATAAAAGTTTTTGTCATCGAGTCCAAAAACTTTTAATCTGACAATTAAGAAAACAAATTATAACGCTTCTTTTGTAACATGATATTAAAAGTAAAAAAAAATCCTGGTATCAGAATCTATCTCTTTCGGTAAGTAACACTGTGCAACATTTTTAAGGTAATCTTGTGCAAATAATTTGGAGTGAGGATTTTTTGAAAAAAAGTACAAGAGCCCTACGAGTAGTTCCGTTTTGTTGAGTCAGTTACAGCTTGGATTTAATGGCCCCATATAACATTGTTAAATATCGACTTTTTAAACAACTCGGGGCTATATCTCTGAAACCAATGCAAATCTGTAGATAAGGACAAAAATAAAATATTGGGAGAAATGAAAAAAAAATAAATTTTATAATATATCTAAAAATTCCATAATTTGTATACATTTCGCACCATATCTCCAAAACTGTTAAATTTTTCTTAATGTTTTCATTTGGAAACACATCAACGACAGCCGATATTTTTAAAAATTAGGCTAAGATCATCGAAATAGTGAAAATCTTGCTATAGCAAAGACAACGGCAATTCTTTGTGGTTGTAAAATTCTGCGATAAACCATAACGTGGACCTGTATGATTAAAAACTTCAATATACTTCAATAAATTTTAAATGGCGACTTTACCGAACGTGGTCCGATATTGCCTATTTTCAATTCTAAATATCCTACTCTGTAAATATTTAAAATTGTATGCTTAGTCCCAATTTACATTAAACGATTTTTTTCCGGAAATTTTTCTCGTTCTCTTTTAAACTTGCGTTTATACAGGCAATTCTGTTTCTGCAAGTTTTGTTTTCAAAACAATGAAAATAATGTCAATAACGACAAATATAAAAGGAATTGCCTGAAAATTGCCGGTACGACCAATTTTTTTCCACTTCCATACCCCTTACGTGTCTCTCCTACAAAGTGAGACTTGCAGCAAGTAAACTCGCCTAATGTAAATTGGGACTAAATATTATGAATTGTTTCTATTGAATTTATATACTTTGTACCATTATTTCATATAAAATATAGAATAGAATATAGAATAGAATATGTCCCAAAATTTCTAGTCCATCGGACAAAAATTTACCGAGATATGAGCTTTCGAAGGGAAACATTTATTGTGTTTTGTATGTAGCATAGAAACTAAAAACGTATTTTCCTCGAAGTGGCACTTTATAGTTTTTGTGGGACTATTGTACACATAAATCATGTGCTTAACCGAGAGAGTCTTTAAAAAAGCTGCTGACGGAGTCAGAAAAAATATCAATTTTGTACAGTGTTTTGTTTTTGTTAAAATCGAAATTTTGATTTTAACTGTTCAAAATTTTTAAAAATTGATTTTTTTAATTCCTTTTCGATAATGGACAAGATTATTAAGTTTGTAATGATCCCACAAAAATATATGCTGATCGGTTTATTCTTTTTTAAACTACAGTGGGTATCGCAAACTGCTTTAGTAAAAACAGTGCTTTATACGCGGACATTTGAATGCAAGATTTTTCAAAAAAAAAAAAAAAAAAAATAGAACTTAAGGTTTAATAGATTTTTTATAAAAAATGCATGAAAATGGCTTTTTCTCATGCTTATAAGTGGCCATAACCCCTTAAAATAGCTTTACGCAACGCTATACAACATTTGAATTTTTCATGATTTTTGGTCAAGTTGGGCCCCCCCCGAAATGAAATCCTGCGTACGTCCCTGATCGTGGCACCCGGTCTGATAAATGGCGTGTCCTGGCAACCCGAGATTTCCCTTGGCTCAGACCATCTTCCTATCATCGCCTCCGTAAGCAGCCCGAAAAACTTCTGACCCCCGGTACATTTCTGAACAATGGAAACGCATACTGGCAATGATTCAAAGAATTTACTAATCACCGCTTCAGAGAGCTGCCCATTCCCTCAGATCCTCGGGTAAGTGAGGCAAATTTCAGGACCACACCTGCTTATAGAATACCCCAAATCAAACAAATTTTCCCATCAGAGGTGACGGGACCAGCAAATGCGAGCAATAAGCTTAGTCGTATTAATCTTGATTACCCAAGAGTTAGAGAACATAGTCTTGAAATCAACAAACTAAAGCAATGTAATATTCGTACAGGATTAAGTAAATTGTGGACGACGGTTAAAGCACTTTCGAATCCGAGAATGAATGATAATAGAACGGCTGTTACTTTCAACGGTGCTATAGTAATAGATCCGAAGAGCTGCGCGTGTTGTTTTAACCGGTAGTTTATAGAGCACCCCGAGAGTGATAGGACGAAAAGGAGTGTGCTAGGCCGCATAAGAGTCCTCCCAGCCGAGAAGGTACCATCACAATTTACGATGATCGATGTTGCAGTCGTCATCCGAAACGCTGAATCATCTAAAGTGTTGTTCCCACATGGAATCTCAATGGTATTGCTTAAACAGGACGAACCCGAGATTGAGTATTTAATAAGTGTCCTCAATGTATCATTAGCCAATCATTTGCTTGAAAAAATATTTTTTTAAAAAACCACGCTCTTGAAAAAATATTTTTTTAAAAAACCACGCTCTTGAAAAAATATTTTTTTAAAAAACCACGCTCTTGAAAAAATATTTTTTTAAAAAACCACGCTCTTGAAAAAATATTTTTTTAAAAAACCACGCTCTTGAAAAAATATTTTTTTAAAAAACCACGCTCTTGAAAAAATATTTTTTTAAAAAACCACGCTCTTGAAAAAATATTTTTTTAAAAAACCACGCTCTTGAAAAAATATTTTTTTAAAAAACCACGCTCTTGAAAAAATATTTTTTTAAAAAACCACGCTCTTGAAAAAATATTTTTTTAAAAAACCACGCTCTTGAAAAAATATTTTTTTAAAAAACCACGCTCTTGAAAAAATATTTTTTTAAAAAACCACGCTCTTGAAAAAATATTTTTTTAAAAAACCACGCTCTTGAAAAAATATTTTTTTAAAAAACCACGCTCTTGAAAAAATATTTTTTTAAAAAACCACGCTCTTGAAAAAATATTTTTTTAAAAAACCACGCTCTTGAAAAAATATTTTTTTAAAAAACCACGCGCTTGAAAAAATATTTTTTTAAAAAACCACGCTCTTGAAAAATAATTTTTTAAAAAACCACGCTCTTGAAAAATAATTTTTTAAAAAACCACGCTCTTGAAAAAATATTTTTTTAAAAAACCACGCTCTTGAAAAATAATTTTTTAAAAAACCACGCTCTTGAAAAAATATTTTTTTAAAAAACCACGCTCTTGAAAAATAATTTTTTAAAAAACCACGCTCTTGAAAAAAATATTTTTTTAAAAAACCACGCTCTTGAAAAAATATTTTTTTAAAAAACCACGCTCTTGAAAAATAATTTTTTTAAAAAACCACGCTCTTGAAAAATAATTTTTTAAAAAACCACGCTCTTGAAAAATATTTTTTTAAAAAACCACGCTCTTGAAAAAATATTTTTTTATAAAACCACGCTCTTGAAAAATAATTTTTTAAAAAACCACGCTCTTGAAAAATAATTTTTTAAAAAACCACGCTCTTGAAAAAATATTTTTTTAAAAAACCACTCTCTTGAAAAATAATTTTTTAAAAAACCACGCTCTTGAAAAAATATTTTTTTAAAAAACCACGCTCTTGAAAAATAATTTTTTAAAAAACCACGCTCTTGAAAAAAATTTTTTAAAAAACCACGCTCTTGAAAAATAATTTTTTAAAAAACCACGCTCTTGAAAAAATATTTTTTTAAAAAACCACGCTCTTGAAAAATAATTTTTTAAAAAACCACGCTCTTGAAAAATAATTTTTTAAAAAACCACGCTCTTGAAAAAATATTTTTTTAAAAAACCACGCTCTTGAAAAATAATTTTTTAAAAAACCACGCTCTTGAAAAAATATTTTTTTTAAAAAACCACGCTCTTGAAAAAATATTTTTTTAAAAAACCACGCTCTTGAAAAAATAATTTTTTAAAAAACCACGCTCTTGAAAAATAATTTTTTAAAAAAACCACGCTCTTGAAAAATAATTTTTTAAAAAAACCACGCTCTTGAAAAAATATTTTTTTAAAAAACCACGCTCTTGAAAAAATATTTTTTTAAAAAACCACGCTCTTGAAAAATAATTTTTTAAAAAACCACGCTCTTGAAAAATATTTTTTTAAAAAACCACGCTCTTGAAAAATAATTTTTTAAAAAACCACGCTCTTGAAAAAATATTTTTTTAAAAAACCACGCTCTTGAAAAAATATTTTTTTAAAAAACCACGCTCTTGAAAAAATATTTTTTTTAAAAAACCACACTCTTGAAAAAATATGTTTTTAAAAAACCACGCTCTTGAAAAAATATTTTTTTTAAAAAACCACGCTTGAAGATATTAAGATGCTTGAAAAAATATTTTTTTAAAAAACCACACTTGAAGATATGAAGATGCTTGAAAAAATATTTTTTAAAAAACCACGCTTGAAGATATGAAGATGCTTGAAAAAATATTTTTTTAAAAAACCACGCTTGAAGATATGAAGATGCTTGAAAAAAATTTTTTTTAAAAAACCACACTTGAAGATATGAAGATGCTTGAAAAAATATTTTTTTAAAAAACCACGCTCTTGAAATTTTTTTTTTTTAAAAAACCACGCTCTTGAAAAAATATTTTTTTAAAAAACCACGCTCTTGAAAAAATATTTTTTTAAAAAACCACGCTCTTGAAAAAATATTTTTTTAAAAAACCACGCTCTTGAAAAAATATTTTTTTAAAAAACCACGCTCTTGAAAAAATATTTTTTTAAAAAACCACGCTCTTGAAAAAATATTTTTTTAAAAAACCACGCTCTTGAAAAAATATTTTTTTAAAAAACCACGCTCTTGAAAAAATATTTTTTTAAAAAACCACGCTCTTGAAAAAATATTTTTTTAAAAAACCACGCTCTTGAAAAAATATTTTTTTAAAAAACCACGTTCTTGAAAAAATATTTTTTTAAAAAACCACGCTCTTGAAAAAATATTTTTTTAAAAAACCACGTTCTTCAAAAAATATTTTTTTAAAAAACCACGCTCTTGAAAAAATATTTTTTTAAAAAACCACGCTCCTGAAAAAATATTTTTTTAAAAAACCACGCTCTTGAAAAAATATTTTTTTAAAAAACCACGCTCTTGAAAAAATATTTTTTTAAAAAACCACGCTCTTGAAAAAATATTTTTTTAAAAAACCACGCTCTTGAAAAAATATTTTTTTAAAAAACCACGATCTTGAAAAAATATTTTTTTAAAAAACCACGCTCTTGAAAAAATATTTTTTTAAAAAACCACATTCTTGAAAAAATATTTTTTTAAAAAACCACGCTCTTGAAAAAATATTTTTTCAAAAAACCACGCTCTTGAAAAAATATTTTTTTAAAAACCACGCTTAAAGATCTGAAGATGCTTGAAAAAATATTTTTTTAAAAAACCACGCTTAAAAATCTGAAATGCTTGAAAAAATATTTTTTTAAAAATCCACGCTTAAAGATCTGAAATGCTTGAAAAATATTATTTAAAAATCCATGCTTAAAGATCGGAAGATGTTTGAAAAAATATTTTTGTTTTTAAATCTACGCTTAAATATCTAAATATACTTGATTTTTTTTAAATTCAATCTTAAAGATCTAAAGATGCTTGAAAAATATTTTTAAAAAATCCACGTTTAAAGTTCAGAAGAAGCTTGAAAAATATTTTTTAAAAATTCCCGCTTAAAGTTCAGAAGATGCTTGACAATTTTTTTTTTAAATCCACGCTTCATATCTGATGATGCTTGATAAAATATTTGTTCCTTAAATCCACGCTTAAAGATATGAAGATGCTTGAAAAACTATTTTTAAAAATTCACGCTTAAAGATCGGAAGCTTAAGCTTAAAAAATATTTTTTTAAAAATTCACGCTTAAAGTTTAAAAGATGATTGGAACAATATATTTTGAAAATCTATATTTAAGGTTCAGAAGTTACTTGAAAAAATATTTTTCAAAATACACGCTTAAAGTTCAGAAGATGCTTGAAAAACTATCTTTATCAAATCCACGCTTAATGGTCTGAGGATGCTTGGTTTTTTGCATTTTGTTATATTACTGTCTGTTATCTCATTTCACGCTTATAAAGCTTTATTTGACCTATGCGTTTCCACGCAATTGGCCTAAAAGCCAAGCTATTCAAAAAAATCGATTTTTTTAATTTTTAAAGTTTAATCATAAATATTAGATTAGATAGATTAGGAGTATTTTCTCAATCAAAAACCTCGGACTTTTAAAAGATGGTCCGATTGCAGGAAAACTAGAGAAAAAGTTATTTATTAACAAATGCTTAGAACGTCTCATAAACATAATCTCGCAAAAAAATTCTCGGCGCTAAGTGGGTTAAAGGTCTGGTGATGTTAATTTTGTTTAAAAAATCCCCGCTTAAAGGTCTGACATATGCATTTTTTTTAAATCCAAAGGCCTGAAGATTCTTGAAAAAATATTTTTTTTAATCGAACCTTAAATGTCTGAAGAAGCTTAAAAAATATTTGTTTTAATTGACGTTCCGCGTCTGAAGATGCTTGAAAAATATTCTTTAACAATCCACGCTTAAAGGTCTGAAGATGGTGGAGAAAATATATTTTTAATTAAAGATATATGTACAAAATTACTGGTATGAATTAACTACGTCATCATGTTTAAATTTCATTTAATTACACACATATCGACACCTCCAAATAATAGTATGCTAAGTCTGAAAAGTGAGTTTTGCAGGAGAAGCTCTCAAAGTTTACAGTTTTCTTTGATCTTCACTACTATTCTGAGTAAACATTTGTTTATAACTTCTGTTCGGATTAACCGATCATTACCAAAATTTGACAGAATTTAAGTTAAAGGACGTAAAATTTAAAAATGTAAAGAACTTGAAAACATGCTAAGTCGACTTAGCATACTATTGTTTGGAGGCGTCGATATGTAAGGCGTAATTGCCCAAATTAAAATATTAAATAATTTTCTCCTCTTTTGTATTGCAAAGCTATTGATTGGTTTAAATATTGTTTTAGTTGAAAATTTTAATAATATTTTAATTAAAATTTATGTATATACCTTTTACTTTATATCAACCAAATGTGGGAACTCAACTCGCTATTCAATTTTAATCGTCGGCCAATGAAATGTGTGTGTTGCAAATGGTCAGGTGGACAAGGCAACAAGCAAAGTAAATATTAGAAAGCCAATATGCGGTAGTTCAAATGTATGTAATTTTTAAATATTTACACTATTATAATTATTTATAGATAGAGTGAACCCACTACACACACATTTGAATGGCTATAAATTACAAACTTCATTGACATAGGGTAAAGAGATAACAATTCCCATTGGAATATCTATCGCCCAAAATCAATCAACAGATAATTGTATATTTCAATTTTTGTGTTGTATTTGTGGTAAACTTTTCCAATTATTTTACATTTGTTTGTGTTTATTTTATTGCATGTACTTATATGTGTGTGTGTGTGACTCTAGAATTATTGCATTTATTTACGTAGTTTTGTGGGCACACTCACTATCTCGGTATTTGCATATTTGTGTATAAATGGTAAATATTTACTTCCGGTTTAAATGTAAGTTGTTGTTGTTTCTCTTTCAACCGAAGTTCAGCCAAACATTTGTTGTGGTTTCTTTTCGATTTTGCACATCAATTTATCAGATGAATGCACCAAACACACACACACATATCATCAGCTCCCTACCTACTGTACTGTTCCATCGATGTAATTATTTATTGATGGTGTAAATATGTACATATATGTATTTTGAAATTATTTTGTAATTGATTGCAATGCTGTTGTTTTATAATTGGCTGTCTTTGTTTACACATTTTACACTTTTATAGATTTTCCAAGAATTGCATTGTAACTTGGCGTGCTTGTTGTAGGTGAAAACCGCAAATTATTTACTTTGAAAATTAGACTTGCTGGGTCATTGAATTTTCAAGCCAAATAATATTAAGCTGTCACGCACAAAACCAACTTTCTTAAATAAAAATTCGTTATCAGGATAAAATGGATAACTTGCAGTTTTGTTCTTCAACTTTTACGCCCTAAGACACCTTAGCATATGCCTTTTAACGAGGAATAATCCATTCATTAAGTTTCCTTACAAGACCTAGCCAACTCAATTTTTCTTAGTAACTCGCCATCTTTAACCATGTGTATTGCTGCAACAAATAAAAACCCAGTATAAGGCTGGGGCATAATATATATTACCTATGTATATCACCTTAGTTCTTATTATTTACCCGATTGAGATCTACCTACTTGAGAGGAGTAAATAAACCATCGGTCGGCAGCTATCTAATAAACTACTCATCTGTACGAACGGGTCGAAAATTAATGAGGATACTAATATCTATTGTGGGTAGATAAACATTCAGTATTGCAATATTATGCAATTGGCAGATAGACTAACCGTAACAGGTCCATTGTACCATAGTATTTAAAGAGACGACCTTCTGAACCTATTTTTGTGTCACTTTTTTATTATTTTCTGAAGTGATGAAACTTATTGGAGATTAGCAATGATGCCCAATTTTACGAAAACCCTGGTCAAAGCTCTAAAAATGAATGGTTTTTAACCTCACCTTGGCTTCTTATGTTTTCGGGTCGCTGGTTTAATTTTTTATATTATTTAACCCTAAAGCCGTCATTGATTGGGTCTGTTTGGTCCCTTCTCCTGTGAAATGTGAGCGTATCAGATCAAAATATTCTACAAATTTGTTCGCCATAAATTTTTACTATAGACCCTAGAATACACCAAAACAAAAAAATATGTAAAAATCTGAAACACATTTTTGGATTAAAATCGTACTTCATCTGAAAGTATGCAGAATTGTCCCACAAAATATTTTTTGAGGAGAATGATGTTCTGTTCTGTTCTCCACTAATTTTCCTAATTAACTTGGAAATTGCGGTTAAATCCTCAAAATACCGAAAATCGGGAGAAACCGCTATGAGGCGGCTATAGCAAAACATTAGCCGATATTGTTCATATGCATCAAAAAATGATGCCACAGCATCTCTTGGTCAAATACAAAATAGCTTAGATTTAAACATTAGCAAATGAACGATTTACAGAAGAGCGGTGGAGGTTGGCTTCTTCAGTCCTTTCATATCAACAAAAAATGAAAAAGCCAGACTGCCAAGACCCATCTGAACTGGAGTGTTAACAAGTAAAAAAGAATCAGTCGGTTTCGCCGACAGAGATATACGCTCAGCCTGTGTGGATTGAAACACTTTTTTCCCAAAAACCTTACGTATTTAGGGGGGTTTTCAAAAGCGCAAAAATTTGCGGGGATATCAATAGATAGGGCTTTTTTTAAACTGAGTTTCGACAATATTTGGAGTACTATTTTAGCGAATAATTTCGAACTTTTGTGGGGGGATGTATCGGAAGGTCCACTCCTTCCACCTTCGAATTTCATCTAATGTTCGAAGAAATATTACGATATCCAAAGTATGGACGAACGCAGTATTCGGTTCGAGCTATCCAGTTACTACACATGGTGCCATAGGGGCTTTTACAACTTTCGGGCTTTTTTCTCAAGAAGTATGGACTTGCCCTTGAGTTGCTTCAACAAAAAAACGAAATGATCCGAGAGCAGGTCTTAAAGTGAATTTATCCAAAAATGTGTGTGGGAGGTACCCGACGGAGTGGACAAATATAGTCCATATTCGAACCTGACCAATACCTGGTAGATATATTAGGATGTGTAAAGTATGGACCAAATCTGTCACTCCCATAAAGAGTTATCGTACGCACAATTTTTCCGAACATTTTTGAACTTTGGGGGGGGGGGGTATCTGAAGGAGTGGACCGATATGGCTTATCTTCGAACTTAAACTAAGTTTCAACAAAATATTACGAAGGCCACATTTTGGACCAAAACGGCAGATCCGTTCGAGAGTTATCTTACGCTCCAACCACTACACACGGTGCCATAGGTATTTTTTTTTCACTTTTCAGGATATTTTCTCAGGAAGCATGGACTTGCCCCCGATGAAACTTGTACCGTCGTATGGGGGGCAGTGAATATAAATTGCTACAACAAACATCAAATCGATTAGAGAGCACGCCCTAAATTGAACTTTTTCGAAATTTTGTTTGGGAGGTACCCGAAGGAGTAGACCGATTGAGTCCATATTGAAACCTTATCTAAGTCTGGTACACATTTCACGATGGGCAAAGTATGGACCAAATCGGATACACCCTTCAAGAGGTATCGTGCGTACAAATTTTCCGAACATTTTCGAATTTTTGTGGGGGAGGTACCGGAAGGAGTGGACCGATATAGCTCATCTTCGAACTTAAACTAAGTTTGGACAAAATATTACGAAAGCCAAAATTTGAACCGAATCGGTTCATCCCTTCGAGAGTTATCGTGCGCTGCAGCCAGCCAGACAGACATACAGACGGACGGACATTGCTCAATCGACTCCAAATTGTCTGAAACACATTTCGTCCAAACATACTTGGGGTCTAAAACCATTATTTCGATGAGGCACATTTTGCCCGTATGAAAGTGTATATACCCTTCATAGCCTAAAGGCTGAGGGTATAAAAACGCGGTAGAGGCCGGCTTATTCAGTCGATGACCACCAAAAACACCTTTCATATCGACAAAAAAATGAAGAAGCCAGACTGCAATTCGCCAAGACCCATCTGAACTGGAGTGTCCAAAAGTGTTGGACTCTGCTGTTTTCTGATGAATCTAAGTTTTATATAATGGAGTTAGATGGCATAAGTCATGGACAAATGGCAACGGTTAAATCGTAAATATTGCAAAGGCACTAAGAACATGAACGCAGAATATAATGGTCTGAGATTTTTTCCCGGGGCAAGGGATTGGATCAATTCATAAAATTGATGGAATTATGGATCGTTTCAAGTATCGTAACGTATTAAAAGACGTGATGTTGCCTTATGCTGAAAACGAGATGCCACTTGGATAGATATTCCAGGAAGATAACCAGCCAAAACATGTGTCGAAAGTGGCTAAGGAGTGATTCCAAAACAATTCGACAGAAGTTCTCCATTGGAAAACCAAAGAGCATTTATTGGAACCCGTAAAAGTAGCCTGGGAAGCAATATCGCCTGAAATCTTTATAAATCAAAATCAAATGTCGTTCGTTGGTAATGTCATCAGTTGAGAATGGCTGGACCGATTTGGATAATTCTTTTTGTTGAATGTTCACCACAACCCGACCTAGGCTTTTATACAAAGAAAATTTGACCACGCCCACATTTACGCCCACCTTTTTCAATTTTTATCTTTTCAATTAAAACTACTGAACAGATTTTCCTGAAATTGTCAGGGAGTATAGAGCGATGGCCTCGGTAAAAATTGTCTACATATTTTGTTGAATTTCGGAAGGAGCGGGGAATTTACCCTATACTCTGTTTCTTTAAAAATTCTACATTTACAATAATTTCGAATGAATCGGCTTGGAAATTAATTTGCGAGACAATTGTGGTTGTGTCTCCGACTTTACTTTTTAAGACCAAAGGCTTGACCACGCCCGCTTTTTCAAATATGTTACATTTACAAAACTACTGAACCGATTTTTCTGAAATCTTCAGGGAATGTACAGAGATGGCCTCCGGTGAAAATAGGATGCATATTTTCTTGAATTTCGAAGGGCGGGGTACTTCCGTTTGCCATATTTAAAAAAACACCATATCTTTATGAATAACGAGTGAGCCAAGGCTATAGTCGGGTCGGGGCCAACTATGTGTTACCCTACACCACTACCCCTGTGCATAATCTTTTGACTGGTAAAATTCAAAATATTAAAATTGAGATAACTTAGCGCCTTTGCTCTGAATGTCTTCATTAATACAAGTAAATTTTGTTGAAACGCATTTAAGTAATTCGTCAGAATAACTCAAATAAAAAAAATGGAAAAGTGGGATGTACGCCAACCATCAATAGGCTTCTTCCTCTGTGAGACCTTCATCAACTCTCAAAATTTCGTGAGGATCCGATCGAAATTCGGACCTGTAGTGTGATTGCACAAAAAATGGAAAATGGGATGCATTAGCGACTATTGTGATATCTCTGTTGTTTGGCCACCTATGACAACCTACTTCACATCGTTGTAAAGATGATATTTTCTACTTTCCATGCCAGGTTTTGCTTTCGATATACCTCTTACAGAAGAGAGATATTCGCTTTGAAATAAAACGTTGGCCTTTTCTCCAAATAAGTTTTTTTTCAAATTCCGATCCCTGAATAATATCCGACCATTACCAAAATCAATAGGTTTTTTTCCTCTGTGGGCCCCCATTAACACACAAAATTTCGTGACGATCCAATCAAAATTGCGACGTGTAGCGTGATTACAAAAAATTAAAAAAATGGGATGTATTACCGACTATTGTGATATCTCCGTTATTTGGCCACTTACGCCAACTTACTTTAAATCATTGTAATGATGGGATTTTCTACTTTCATAGTAAGACTTTGCTTTTGGAAGGTCCCCAACCAAAGCTGTGATATTCGTCATTATTATTAAAATCGCAAAAATAAAAAGTTGGGTTCTATTAGCGGTTATTGCGATGTCTTCGTTATTTGGCCACCTACGCCAACCTACTTTGCATCGTTGTAAAGATGGAATTTTCTACTTTCATGGGCAGACATTGTTTTTGGAAAGTCGCCAACCAATGCTGTGATATTCGTCATTATAACTAAAATCCCAAAAATGAAAAGTTAAGTTTAATTTGCGGCGATATCTTCGTTGTTTGACAATCTACGACAAGCTGAGATATTTGCTTTGGAAAAATACGTTGACTTTTTCTCCAAATAAGTTTTTTGCCCATTCCGACCCCTAAATATTATCCGACCATCACCAAAATCAATAGGCTTCTTCCCCTCCGGGACCCTCATCAACACCCAAAATTTGGTGACGATCCGATCAAAATTGCGACCTGTAGCGTGATTACAAGGTTTAGATGGACAGGCGGACGGACACAAATAGCCAGATCGACTCAGCTCATCCAGACAATCATTTTGATATATATAAGTATGGGTCTACGACCATCATTTCGATGCGTTACAAACTTTTTGGGCAAAACCAACTTATAATACCCTCGCCACATAGTGGTGTAGGGTATAAAAATGAAGAAGCCAGACTGCAATTCGCCAACACCCATCTGAACTGGAGTGTCCAAAAATGGTGGACTGTGCTGTTTTCTGATGAATCTAAGTTTTATATAATGGAGTTAGATGGCATAAGTCATGGACAAATGGCAACGGTTAAATCGTAAATATTGCAAAGGCACTAAGAACATGAACGCAGAACATAATGGTCTGAGATTTTTTCCCGGGGCAAGGGATTGGATCAATTCATAAAATTGATGGAATTATGAATCGTTACAAGTATCGTAACGTATTAAAAGACGTGATGTTGCCTTATGCTGAAAAAGAGATGCCACTTGGATGGATATTCCAGGAAGAAAACCAGCCAAAACATGTGTCGAAAGTGGTTAAGGAGTGATTCCAAAACAATTCGACAAAAGTTCTCCATTGGAAAACCACAGATAATTTATTTGAAACCGCAATAGTAGCCTGGGAAGCAATATCGCCTGAAATCTTTATAAATAAAAATCAAATGTCGTTCGTTGGTAATGGCATCAGTTCAGAACATCTGGACCTATTTGGATAATACTTTTTGTGAAATGTTCGCCATAACACGACCTAGGCTTTTATACAAAGAAAATTTGACCACGCCCACATTTACGCCCACCTTTTTCAATTTTTATCTTTTCAACAAAAACTACTGAACCGATTTGTCTATCAGGAAGTGTACAGGGATGGGCCCGGTTAAAATGGGCTTCAAATTTTGTTGAATTTCGGAGGGGGCGGGGTACTTCCCCTATACGCTATTTCTTTAAAAATGCAATTTTTCTATGTTAATAAAAATCAAATGTCGTTCGTTGGTAATGGCTGGATCGATTTGGGTAATTCTTTTATTGAAATGTTCGCCATAACCCAATCTAGGTTTTTATGCAAAGAAAATTTGAAAAATTTTATCTTTTCAACAAAAACTACTGAACAGATTTTCCTGAAATTGTCAGGGAGTATAGAGCGGTGGCCCCGGTAAAAATTGTCTACATATTTTGTTGAATTTCGGAAGGAGCGGGGAATTTACCCTATACCCTATTTCTATAAAAATTCTACATTTACAATAATTTCGAATGCATCGGCTTGGAAATTAATTTGCGAGACAATTGTGGTTGTGTCTTCGACTTTACTTTTTAAGACTAAAGGCTTGACCACGCCCGCTTTTTCAAATATGTTACATTTACAAAACTACTGAACCGATTTTTCTGAAATCTTCAGGGAATGTACAGAGATGGCCTCCGGTGAAAATAGGATGCATATTATCTTGAATTTCGAAGGGCGTGGTACTTCCGTTTGCCATATTCAAAAAAACACCATATCTTTATGAATAAAAATCAAATGCCGTCATAAACTAACTTAAGTTTTTATGGAAAAAAATTTACCACGCCCACTTTTTTCAATGTTCAATTTAATTTTTGTTTTTGCAACAACTACTGAACCGGTTTTCCTGAAATCTTCAGGGAATGTACAGGGCTGGCTCCCGAAAACAGGCTACATATTTTATTGAATTTCAGAGGGAGCGGGGCACCTCCCCTATGCGATATTTTTAAAATTGCTACATTTGCAAAACCGATAAACCGATTCGATCCAAAATTTGGCCATCGTAATATTTTGCCCAAATTTAAAACAATTTCTAAGATAAGCCTTATCGGTCAATTCCTTTGCCCCGCAAAAGTTCAAAACTTTTCGCTAAAATGTGCGCACGATGGACATCGTAATATTTCTACGAGACAAAGATCAGGTTAGAATATAGTCCATATGTCAACTCCTTTGGGTACTTCCCACACCAAATTTCTTAAAAGTGCAGGTTAGGACCTCCTCTCGAATAGTTTTAATTTTTCTTGCAACATCTTGAATTCACGACCCCTATTGCGATGGTACAAGTTTTTTCAGTAGCAATTCCATACTTTTTCAGAAAATGACTGTAATAAACCCATACGGCCATCATGTGTAGTGGCTGGTGCCGACGACAACTCACGAACCGAATACTGAGTTTGTCCACACTTTGCATATCGTAATATTTCTTCGAATATTATATGAAATTCGAAAATGGTGCTTATAGGTCCACTACTTCCGGTATCTCCCACAAAACTTCGAATATATTCGCTAAAATGGTAAGCGCAATATCACATAAACGGAGCAAACGATTTGGTCCAAACTTTGGATCTCAAAATATGTTGTCCAAACTTAGTTTATGTTCAAAAGTGGGCCCTATCGGTCCATTCCATAGGGTACCACCCATACAAATGATCAACATTTTTGTTTAAGTGCCGTTTAGGTTCTGTGCGAGAATGCTTTGGAAATTTGTACCTAAGGTATTCCTAGTAGCCTTGTTTACAGCCATATGATGTTCTTTCATGGGCAAGTCCATGCTTCCTAAAGTAATGGTCATATCGAGAGGAACTCCCAAAATAAGACACACTTCCAAAATGAACTATGTCGGTCCATTCCTTTGGGTACCTCCCCCGCATACTTTTTGAGATTTTATCCAAATCCATATCTCTGGCGTTCAGTTCATACGCCCAACTTTCTGAAGACCCCTAAATACATAATTTTTTTTAGGAAAAAGGTGTTTTAATTCACACATACTGAGGGTATACCTCTTCTGTCGACAAAGCTGACTGGTACTTTTTTATACCGCCCACCATAATATGGAAGGTATAATAAAATTTGTCATTTGTAACACATCGAAATATTCATCGGAGACCCTATAAAGTATATGTATATATAATTGATCTGGGTAACATTCTAAGTCGATATAACCATGTTCGTCCGTCTGTTGAAATCAAGATACAGCTCGCATTTTTATACCCTATACCACAATGTGGAAAAGGGTATTATAAGTTTGTTTTGGTAAAAATTCATGTAACACCGCGAAATATTCGTCGGAGACCCCCAATGTGGTATACCAATCTTCATATCTCGACGAGATAAAGCGATTTTGAGATGTGTGTCCGTCCGTCCGTCCGTCTGTCCATTATAAATTGTAAACACGCTCCAGGCCGCAATTATGGACCGATCGTCACTAAATTTTGTATGGAGGTCGGGTTCAGATCAGAATAGATCCCTATTCTTATTGGTGATGATCGTGAAATATTTAGCGGGTGAAATGGACCAAAAACATATTTATCCAATTTTCTAGCGGCTCTGTGGTCTCAATAATAGTCCGATCAACGCGTAATTTTAAATAAGGTAAGAGTATATCACAAAGGAGAAGCTTGCAATTTGAGATGGCGATCGGATAATATTTAGAGGGTTAAATGGACCAAAACTTTTGTGTGAAAATTTTTAATATACAGCTTATATCTTAATTCCTGGAAGTGACATTCCGGACAAGTGAGATATACTTGAAAGTGGAACGCTTGACCTTTCAATTGATGCCAATTATGTTGGTGTGCATGATCAGATAACAGAGTTACAGCCTAATATAGTCCGTTATTTGTTTGTAGTGTAATAATAAACTCGCTAGAAGTCGCAATTATACATCAATTGTCACGAAAAATTGCACCGGGTAAGAGTATACGTCGAAAAAGATGCCTACAATTTTGAATGATGATCTGATATTCTTTAGCGGGTGAAATGGACCATTAATTTTGTATGAAAAATATAAAAAATTTTTTTGGTCGATATTTTAATTCCTTGAGGGCATATATATTTCGCAAAGTAGCCTACATATGATAACGGGCGTACTGCCTAATATATAATGGGTTCTGTGTAGAGAACCACATTTTTATCTCATGCTACATATTGTCTCTCCAAAAGTTTATGTAACACCACGAAATATTCGTCGTATAAGGGGTCTATATTTGGTATGCCAAAATTCGACGAGATAAAGCGATTTAGCGATGTGTGTCCGTCCATTAAAAATTGTAAACAAGCTTAAGGCCGCAATTATGGACCGATTGTAACGAATTTTTTAAGGAGGTTGGGTTCGGGCCAGAATAGAAATGATTAGTTTTTGCTGATGATCGTGAAATGTTCAGGGAATGAAATGGACCAAAAACAAAATTTTAACCAATTTTTAGCGGCTCTGTAGGTCAAAATAATGAACAAAGTTTGAGTTTATGATGAAGAAGAAGAGTACAAACCAACTTGAAGATCAGATAATATTTAGCGGGTTAAATGGACTGCAACTTTTGTGTGAAATTGGTAAAAATGTCAATAACGTAGCTGTTAAACAACGGAAGTTGTAGTACTACATAAGTGGGTTTCATTACATTTTAGTTTGTGTGAACTAAATTTTCCTTTCCTGCTACAAAAATGTCTTTGTCATGCTAGATAACTTTTTGGTTTTGGTCATAAGTATTATACATTACATCTCTGATATTTGATAATTAAAATTTCACAATCATTGAAAATAAGTTCCGTGGAGAGCGATTGTAGAGGGATAGTGGTATAGGGTATCCCATGGTCGGCTACGTCCGACTATAGACTTTTCTTACTTGTTTTAAATAAATTTGGTATATGAGTTTCTATTATTCCTCGGATGTTTGGTATGCAATTGGGCTATATCGGTCCACGTTTTGATATAGCTCCCATAGAACGGTACAACCCGATGTTCGGTATTTTGAAGGTTTTAGCTTCATTATCACACCGAAATGGCTGAAATTTGGTATTTAGTCTTCGATGGGGGTATAAAACTTTCCTCCAGAATTTTGTCGGCGTGGACCTACCTTCATATAGCCCCCATAGAACGGTACCTCTCGATTTTCGGTATTTTGAAGGTTGTGGACTCAATATTCCTCCGAAATGGTTGAAATTTGGTATTTAGTCTTCGTTGGTGGTATAAAACTTCCCCACAGAAATTTGTTGGTACAGGTCCACACCTTAATATAGCCCCCATAGAACGGTACCTCCCAATTTTCGGTATTTTGAAGGTTGTGGCTTCAATATTCCTCCGAAATGGTTGAAATTTGGTATTTAGTCTTCGTTGGTGGTATAAAACTTCCCCCCATAAATTTGTAGGTACAGGTCCACACCTTAATATAGCCCCTATAGAACCTCCCTATTTTCTGTATTTTGAAGGTGGTGGCCTCAATATTCCACCAAAATGGCTGAAATTTGGTATGTGGTCTTCATTTGGGGTATAAAACTGTGCATATGAAATTTGTCGGTATAGGTGCACGCCTTTATATAGCCCCCCATAGAACAGTACCTCCCGATTTTTGGTATTTTGAAGGTTATGGCCACAATAATCCATCGAAGTTTCTGAAATTTGGTATTTAGTCTTCTTAGGGGGTATGTAACTTTCCCTTCTAATTTTGTCGGTATAGGTCCACGCCTTCATATAGCCCCCATAGAAAGGTACCTTCCGATTTTCGTAATTCTGAAGTTTGTGACGTCAATATCCCACCGAAAAGACTGAAATTTATTATTTAGTCTTCCAATGGGTTATAAAATATTCCAGAAAAGAATTATTAGTATCGGTCCACTTCTTACTATATTCCCATAGAAGCATACCTCTTGATTTTTGGTATTCTTTAGGCTTTAGCCACATTATCTTACAGAATTATTTATATTTGTCTGTATATTTTTGATGGTAATAAAAAATAATTGCAGAATTTTACTGTAGAAAATTCTGTCCTGGAAGTAGTTGTCTCAGTAACTAAACAACATTGAGATTATGGATCGAACAGAAGAAGAAGTTGAAATCCGCCTAGGAAAAAAATATATGTACCTACCTATTTTAAGGGAAAATTAATCCAAGATAGCACACTGAATGATTGATAACAGAAAATGGTTCATATACATTGATTATATCCAGGTATTCGTGGGAGTGATAAAATTATTTTATTCACTGTATTAAAACATAAATTAGATTTCACTTTTTATTCAATTAAATTTAAATTAAACATTATCACTTGTATTTGTTTAAACGCTAATTTATTTATAATTGTAACAACAAACTTATGAAAATCAATTAGTTTTGTTTTGACCATTAAATGATTTTTTTCCACTTTTGCTTATTATTTTTTGCACTAATTAATTCGTTTTTTTTTTCTTTCTTTAACACCGGCTCTTTAAAAACATTAAAAAATGATTTATTTAATTTTTGCTTTGGTTTTGTGTTTAACAAAAAATATTCACTGAAGAAAATTATCCATTCCAGTTTTGTTATTATTATTATTATTTTTTTTTTTTTTTTTGCTTTATATTTTGTGTGATTATTTCCTTAGTTTAGTATTTGTACGACGACATAATAAATGACACGCGAGACGTAAATTAAACGCATAACGCCCGCGCATTTTAGTTAGTTGAACGTAGCGTTGGATGGTTGCTTTGCTAGTTGGTTGCTTGGTTGGTTAATTTCAAAAAGACACAAAAACCCACACAGCTCCTTTCTCTGTGGCTTTTCTTCTTCAAAACAAACTCTTTTTTCCGCGCTCTCTCACCGCGTTAAATACATTTTTATTATTGTCATAGACCGGCACTTTACAACCACCCAGTTACATTACAAGACACCGGTTCAGCTTTCATCTGGTTCCAAGATAAACTTTATTTATACTAATCGCAAAAATATACACGCATCATCATCACCATCAGTCGACAGTCAAGCTGGCAGGAACGGGCCAAAGGAATACCCACGCACACACATTTGAAAGTCAGATGATGATGGCGATGAAACAAATTAAAAATTGCATTAACCTCAAGTACGAATAAGCTATTGCTATAAACAATAACAAATACAACAACACAAACAATTACGAGTACTCTCTAAACCACATAACGTCATTTAATGTAACACGTAACACTTAACGTAAAACCGAACCGAAGAAACTACGCACGATGATCTGATCATCTTTAAACCGCACACGACGTCGTCTTCTTCTTAAGAAATAATTTGCGTAAATTTCATTAACACCGACGAACGAACAAACACGACCTACCTACCGCTCGATTGCTACAACCAGACCAACAGCCGCAGTTGTATTCAGTTACAGCGTTGAGTTGGTATTAAACGATCAGAATGCACGAAATCAGCAACAAGAAAGACCCGAAAAATAACACCAACAATAACAATGCCAAAGAAGGAAGACAACAAAAGATACAAACGGCAACTAAGAAATGCTTGCTAGCAGCTAGATACAAAAGTATCTCATTTTGGTGTGTAGGCATGCATGCACATGGAAAGGCGGCGAACCAGCCAGATGGATGGACAGACATACAGGCAGATAGACAAGCAACTAGACAACAAGCGTGGTGTTAAATTCAGAGATTATTTGTGGAGCAGCACCATCAACAAAAGGTAAACAGAGAATGAAAAAGTAGTATCAATCAATCTCCTCAACTCTTGGAATCTTTCTCCATGTTTCTCGTTGGAGACATGTAATGTTCTCCCACTGAGAAAGAGTAGGGAATTCTTAAAATGAGTATCTTCTCAATCAAATCGGAGTATGATGTCGTCGTCGCTGTTGTTTAGTAGGTAAAACGGAAATACTTAAGCATATTTAGATTTTGTTTGCTGTTGAATACAATCCCAGTGGGAAAATTGGGAACATATTACATTGAAAATATATTTATTAACGCATTATAAGCAATACGTTCCAAAACGTATCCGTAAGAATCGAGAAAAGAATATAATTGAACAAAAAGTTAAATTATTAAATATATTATAGAAGATACGTTATATAATATACCGTAAAGAATCGAACGAGTAATTCCACTTGACAAAAAATTCATATTAATTACCTCTTACATTCCCACTGGATACGACAAGGGAATGCAATGTTTCTTTTGGTATTTTTTTTTTGTAATCCCGTTATCTGCCGACGCCTTTAAGTCGCAGCATAAATATGCCAGTTTTGTTTGTGTCGTGTAACAATAAAGACGTAATTTTGTAAAAAAATGTAATGAACTATTTTAACTTCTGTTTTTAATGAATGAATATTCTTTTTTGTATTCTATGAATACTTTTTAACTACATAAAATCCTTATATTTCTAAATATAAATAAAAAATGAATTAAAAGTAATGGTTTTCTATTTTAATCCAATAAATTACTTAAGGCATACGGGGGAATAAATTATTTATAAAAAGAGAATACATATGTACATAATACGATGCATTCCAGTATATGAATTCCATTATATATTACTAAAGAACTATAAAAGAATATACCCATTGATTACACGATGCTTTCTATGGATACTATAGAGGAATATATTATTTTCCTAGGACATGCACCGTGTTACGAATAATGTATTCGGTAATCAATAAAACATAGTGGCTCTGTATTACCCGTTCGATTCCCATCGATTACATTTTCCCACTGGGATGTGTTTTAATTTGACATGCTATTTCCATGAGAGACGTTGTGCGGGTATTAGGGTGGTAGTTTATTAAGACGATAAATAGTAATTTTATTGAAAATATTCAACATTTCAATTTCAGAGAATGTATCAACAAGATAACTGAGTTAAACAAGATGTGGCCCTTCACCGACCATTCCCTGAGGGAATAATACAGCCTTGAAAATACCGATAAAAAATTCATGCGTACTGTCCTCAATGGTGGCTCAGAAAAATCTGTAAAAAAAAAATCCACGCCTACAGTCCTTTAAAAAAAACCACGCCTCCTATCCTTTTTGGTGGCTCAGAAAGATCTGTAAAAAAAATCCATGCCTACTGTTCTCTTTGGTGGTTCAGAAAAATCTTTAGAAAAATACGCCTACTATCCTGTTTGGTGGCTCAGAAAAATCTGTATAAAAATCCACGCCTACTGTAATCTTTGGTGGTTCAGAAAAATCTTTAGAAAAACCACACCTAATATCCTGTTTGGTGGCTCAGAAAAATCTGTAAAAAAATCCACGCCTACTGTAATCTTTGGTGGTTCAGAAAAATCTGTAAAAAAATCCACGCCTACTGTAATCTTTGGTGGTTCAGAAAAATCTTTAGAAAAACCACACCTACTATCCTGTTTGGTGGCTCAGAAAAATCTGTAAAAAAAAATCCACGCCTACTGTCCTCTTTGGTGGCTCAGAAAAATGTTTAAAAAATCCACGCCTACTGTCCTCTTTGGTGGCTCAGAAAAATGTTTAAAAAATCCACGCCTACTGTCCTCTTTGGTGGCTCAGAAAAATGTTTAAAAAATCCACGCCTACTGTCCTCTTTGGTGGCTCAGAAAAATGTTTAAAAAATCCACGCCTACTGTCCTCTTTGGTGGCTCAGAAAAATGTTTAAAAAATCCACGCCTACTGTCCTCTTTGGTGGCTCAGAAAAATGTTTAAAAAATCCACGCCTACTGTCCTCTTTGGTGGCTCAGAAAAATGTTTAAAAAATCCACGCCTACTGTCCTCTTTGGTGGCTCAGAAAAATGTTTAAAAAATCCACGCCTACTGTCCTCTTTGGTGGCTCAGAAAAATGTTTAAAAAATCCACGCCTACTGTCCTCTTTGGTGGCTCAGAAAAATGTTTAAAAAATCCACGCCTACTGTCCTCTTTGGTGGCTCAGAAAAATGTTTAAAAAATCCACGCCTACTGTCCTCTTTGGTGGCTCAGAAAAATCTTTAAAAAATCCACGCCTACTGTTTTCTTGGGTGGCTCAGAAAAATCTTTAAAAAATCCACGCCTACTGTTTTCTTGGGTGGCTCAGAAAAATCTTTAAAAAATCCACGCCTACTGTTTTCTTGGGTGGCTCAGAAAAATCTTTAAAAAATCCACGCCTACTGTTTTCTTGGGTGGCTCAGAAAAATCTTTAAAAAATCCACGCCTACTGTTTTCTTGGGTGGCTCAGAAAAATCTTTAAAAAATCCACGCCTACTGTTTTCTTGGGTGGCTCAGAAAAATCTTTAAAAAATCCACGCCTACTGTTTTCTTGGGTGGCTCAGAAAAATCTTTAAAAAATCCACGCCTACTGTTTTCTTGGGTGGCTCAGAAAAATCTTTAAAAAATCCACGCCTACTGTTTTCTTGGGTGGCTCAGAAAAATCTTTAAAAAATCCACGCCTACTGTTTTCTTGGGTGGCTCAGAAAAATCTTTAAAAAATCCACGCCTACTGTTTTCTTGGTGGCTCAGAAAAATCTTTAAAAAATCCACGCCTACTGTTTTCTTGGGTGGCTCAGAAAAATCTTTAAAAAATCCACGCCTACTGTTTTCTTGGGTGGCTCAGAAAAATCTTTAAAAAATCCACGCCTACTGTTTTCTTGGGTGGCTCAGAAAAATCTTTAAAAAATCCACGCCTACTGTTTTCTTGGGTGGCTCAGAAAAATCTTTAAAAAATCCACGCCTATAGTCCTTTTGGGTGGCTCAGAAAAATCTTTAAAAAATCCACGCCTATAGTCCTTTTGGGTGGCTCAGAAAAATCTTTAAAAAATCCACGCCTATAGTCCTTTTGGGTGGCTCAGAAAAATCTTTAAAAAATCCACGCCTATAGTCCTTTTGGGTGGCTCAGAAAAATCCTTAAAAAATCCACGCCTATAGTCCTTTTGTGTGGCTCAGAAAAATCTTTAAAAAATCCACGCCTATAGTCCTTTTGGGTGGCTCAGAAAAATCTTTAAAAAATCCACGCCTATAGTCCTTTTGGGTGGCTCAGAAAAATCTTTAAAAAATCCACGCCTATAGTCCTTTTGGGTGGCTCAGAAAAATCTTTAAAAAATCCACGCCTATAGTCCTTTTGGGTGGCTCAGAAAAATCTTTAAAAAATCCACGCCTATAGTCCTTTTGGGTGGCTCAGAAAAATCTTTAAAAAATCCACGCCTATAGTCCTTTTGGGTGGCTCAGAAAAATCTTTAAAAAATCCACGCCTATAGTCCTTTTGGGTGGCTCAGAAAAATCTTTAAAAAATCCACGCATATAGTCCTTTTGGGTGGCTCAGAAAAATCTTTAAAAAATCCACGCCTACTGTCCTCTTTGGTGGCTCAGAAAAATGTTTAAAAAATCCACGCCTACTGTCCTCTTTGGTGGCTCAGAAAAATGTTTAAAAAATCCACGCCTACTGTCCTCTTTGGTGGCTCAGAAAAATGTTTAAAAAATCCACGCCTACTGTCCTCTTTGGTGGCTCAGAAAAATGTTTAAAAAATCCACGCCTACTGTCCTCTTTGGTGGCTCAGAAAAATGTTTAAAAAATCCACGCCTACTGTCCTCTTTGGTGGCTCAGAAAAATGTTTAAAAAAATCCACGCCTACTGTCCTCTTTGGTGGCTCAGAAAAATGTTTAAAAAATCCACGCCTACTGTCCTCTTTGGTGGCTCAGAAAAATGTTTAAAAAATCCACGCCTACTGTCCTCTTTGGTGGCTCAGAAAAATGTTTAAAAAATCCACGCCTACTGTCCTCTTTGGTGGCTCAGAAAAATTTTTAAAAAATCCACGCCTACTGTCCTCTTTGGTGGCTCAGAAAAATGTTTAAAAAATCCACGCCTACTGTCCTCTTTGGTGGCTCAGAAAAATGTTTAAAAAATCCACGCCTACTGTCCTCTTTGGTGGCTCAGAAAAATGTTTAAAAAATCCACGCCTACTGTCCTCTTTGGTGGCTCAGAAAAATGTTTAAAAAATCCACGCCTACTGTCCTCTTTGGTGGCTCAGAAAAATGTTTAAAAAATCCACGCCTCTGTCCTCAGAAAAATGTTTAAAAAATCCACGCCTCTGTCCTCAGAAAAATGTTTAAAAAATCCACGCCTACTGTCCTCTTTGGTGGCGCAGAAAAATGTTTAAAAAATCCACGCCTCTGTCCTCAGAAAAATGTTTAAAAAATCCACGCCTCTGTCCTCAGAAAAATGTTTAAAAAATCCACGCCTACTGTCCTCTTTGGTGGCGCAGAAAAATGTTTAAAAAATCCACGCCTCTGTCCTCAGAAAAATGTTTAAAAAATCCACGCCTACTGTCCTCTTTGGTGGCTCAGAAAAATGTTTAAAAAATCCACGCCTACTGTCCTCTTTGGTGGCTCAGAAAAATGTTTAAAAAATCCACGCCTACTGTCCTCTTTGGTGGCTCAGAAAAATGTTTAAAAAATCCACGCCTACTGTCCTCTTTGGTGGCTCAGAAAAATGTTTAAAAAATCCACGCCTACTGTCCTCTTTGGTGGCTCAGAAAAATGTTTGAAAAATCCACGCCTACTGTCCTCTTTGGTGGCTCAGAAAAATGTTTAAAAAATCCACGCCTACTGTCCTCTTTGGTGGCTCAGAAAAATGTTTAAAAAATCCACGCCTACTGTCCTCTTTGGTGGCACAGAAAAATGTTTAAAAAATCCACGCCTACTGTCCTCTTTGGTGGCTCAGAAAAATGTTTAAAAAATCCACGCCTACTGTCCTCTTTGGTGGCTCAGAAAAATGTTTAAAAAATCGACGCCTACTGTCCTCTTTGGTGGCTCAGAAAAATGTTTAAAAAATCCACGCCTACTGTCCTCTTTGGTGGCTCAGAAAAATGTTTAAAAAATCCACGCCTACTGTCCTCTTTGGTGGCTCAGAAAAATGTTTAAAAAATCCACGCCTAATGTCCTCTTTGGTGGCTCAGAAAAATGTTTAAAAAATCCACGCCAACTGTCCTCTTTGGTGGCTCAGAAAAATGTTTAAAAAATCCACGCCTACTGTCCTCTTTGGTGGCTCAGAAAAATGTTTAAAAAATCCACGCCTACTGTCCTCTTTGGTGGCTCAGAAAAATGTTTAAAAAATCCACGCCTACTGTCCTCTTTGGTGGCTCAGAAAAATGTTTAAAAAATCCACGCCTACTGTCCTCTTTGGTGGCTCCGAAAATTTTTTTAAAAATCCACGCCCACTGTCCTCTTTGGTGGCTCCGAAAAAATCTTTAAAAAATCCACGCCAACAGTCCTCTTGGGTGGCTCCGAAAAAATTTTTAAAAATCCACGCCCACTGTCCTCTTTGGTGGCTCCGAAAAAATTTTTAAAAATCCACGCCCACTGTCCTCTTTTGTGGCTCCGAAAAAATCTTTAAAAATCCATGCCCACTGTCCTCTTTGGTGGCTCAGAAAAAATCTTTAAAAATCCACGCCCACTGTCCTCTTTGGTGGCTCAGAAAAAATCTTTAAAAAATCCACGCCCACTGTCCTCTTTGGTGGCTCAGAAAAATCTTTAAAAAATCCACGCCTACTGTCCTCATTGGTGGCTCAGAAAAATCTTTAAAAAATGCACGCCTACTCTCCTCATTGGTGGCTCAGAAAAATCTTTAAAAAATGCACGCCTACTCTCCTCATTGGTGGCTCAGAAAAATCTTTAAAAAATGCACGCCTACTGTCCTCATTGGTGGCTCAGAAAAATTTTTAAAAAATGCACACCTACTGTCCTCATTGGTGGCTCAGAAAAATCTTTAAAAAATGCACGCCTACTGTCCTCATTGGTGGCTCAGAAAAATCTTTAAAAAATCCATGCCTACTTTCCTTTCGGGCGGCTCAGAAAATCTTTAAAAAATCCACGCCTACTGTCCTCATTGGTGACTCAGAAAACTCTTTAAAAAAACAACGCCAGCTGTCCTCTTTGGTGGCTCAGAAAAATTTTTAAAAAATCCGCGCCAACTGTCTTCTTTCGTGGCTCAGAAAAAAACTTTAAAAAGTCCACGCCTACTGTCCCCTTTGGCGGCTCAGAAAAATCTTCAAAAATTCTACGCCTACTGTCCTCATTGGTGGCTAAGAAAAATCTTTAAAAAATCCAGAAAAATCTTTAAAAATGCACGCCTACTGTCCTCATTGGTGGCTCAGAAAAATCTTTAAAAAATCCGCGCCTACTGTCCTTTTGGGTGGCTCAGAAAAAATCATTAAAAATCGACGCCTACTGTCCTCTTGGGTTGCTACCAAAAATCTTTAAAAAATCCTCGCCCATTGTCGTATTTTGGTGTTCCTAAAAATACCATTGTCCTTATTATTTTTAAATATCCGCTCTTATTGTCCTCCTTCCCCAATGCCTTTAATTATAATAAAAATATTTTGTCAAAAAAAAAAAAAAAAAAACAAAACCGTTTTGAAAAAAGGACCAAGGATATCAACACATGTAATATTGATTTACATTATTTGCCTACTACTCTTTGTCTCCCTATGTTCTAATAGTCTTTGGACACATGTCCTCCGCCCATGCCTAAGTATTTTTGTATGTACACTTACAGCCGGTATTATGATTTATTTTTTTTTTGTTTGATTCTAAGTGCCCACGAGAATAAATATGAATGTTTGGAATGCCGCTACTGGGTGTCTGTGTCACTGAGCGTTATGTGTGCCTTTGCGTTTAACATTCAATTCGTCATTATACTACAAGTTGCTACAGCTACCGCGTCTACTTGTTGCTGTTGTTGTTGTTGCTGCTAGCCGGAGTTTGTAAACATCGCATTTGTCCATTGTCATAATATTTTTGTTTACAGAAGAATATTCATGTTTTTTTATTATTTTCTGACATGATGTGTCTGCACGCACGCCTCTTTGTCTGTCCCATTGTCTATCGTGTTATTTTTGCTTCAGCGGTGACATTTCAGCCTTTTGTGAAAATGATGACACTCATCCATCCATCGTCCATCGCTTGTTGCATGGCTGACGGATTGTCTCTTTGTCTTGCTCTCATCCTCTCCCTTTCACTGAAAACCCATGGCGAGATATATAAATGTCATATTTTGACAATCTACAAATCGTCGCTTCGTATGCCTCAACATGTTTGTTTCCTTGGCTGTTGTTATTCCTCCTTGTCCAAAAGATTTGAGATAAATGTTGGAAATATGACTTTGTGATAAGCAAAGAAAAAAAAAGACATGATTACAAATTGTTTCGATACTTTAACAATGGATTACAGTCAAAGGCCTTTGGTATAATGATGTATCGTTACGGTGATGCTGTTGGTGTTGGTGGGTGGTAGGTAGGATAATGTGCATGGAAGGACTATGAAATATTGGCTAATTTATCACAAAAAAAGCAAAAAACCAAGTGGAACATAAACAATATTGATGATAATGATTTCAATCATAGAAGTTTGTTTACAGGTTAGAGGCGAAAGCTGTAAATAATTGTTATCAGGAAGATTGTTGGGGTATTTATGATAAATGACCTAACTTTCCTAGGTATTTTTGGAATGAATTTGTTGTCACATTAATGGCAAGGAATGAATTTCGAAACAGTCTCTAAGTCGACCTTTAACTGTTGAAAAAAAATTGTGCACTCTATGTACAGGAGTCAAAATAACGTCGTAATTTTTGTTCGCCAAAGAGTAAGATAGACATGTATTTAACCAACTTTAAGTGGTTTTATACTTCCGATAAAACATGGAGGCAATGGTGAGGTTCCAAAAAACATTTCTCATAAAATGTATTAATGTATTTCGTTAATATGATTTATGTTGTTATACTTATGTATTAGGTTTTTAATACGTTTCCAACTCAATGGTCCATTATCATCTAATAAATTCGTATGTTGTACGTGCTACATAAAAACTAACAAACAATAATTAGTTTCCACAGAAAATGCATCCAATTCATACACACAAATATCTCCAAAATATTCAGGAACTGAATGTTAAATTTCCAGGGAAATTAAAAATGAAATAGATTTTCATCAACTATGATGGAGATAATCGGGTGGCATGGTTTCATTTTTTGATTTAAACTCAAAAAATGCCAGCATAACCAGCATTCCGTTGAATTGCCGAAAATAGGCTTAAATTTCATGTGGCGTTCATGGCGTAATCTCAAAGAGGCGACATGCAACACGTTCATCATGAAATGTTTCTTTCACCTGAGTTCAAATGAATGAAGTGTCGGAATTCTCATGAGATGCGGTATTAGCACACGGTTTGGAAGATGGTTTTAAGAATTGAGTGCAATCGGAAACATTTTATTATTAGTTCCTATCATTTGGTGTAGGACTCTACACGGAGGGAAAAGGCCTCTCTAGCATGTCCCAAACATATACAGTTTGTCAAGTAATTGTTTTCGAAATATTTCAAAAATATTATATATAGAATATCCCTATAAAGAGGATTAGCATATGGACCAAGGGGTACCATATCATATTAGACGTAAACATTGTCCTATAGGTCGCCAACCGGGAATTTGTGAAAAATAAGACATTTTATGAGATTTTTTTAGTTCACGAGTATGGAGTGTCATCAATTGCAATAAATATTGCCTACAGGATAACTCGATTAGAAGGGTTGGCAAATCGACTAAAAGAGTACCTGGTCATATTAACTTTTATAGGGGAGGTACATGAAGTAGTGGACCGATATGACCCATCTTCGAACTTAAACTAAGCAAAATATTACGATTTTCAGTCAGATAGACAGATGGATGGCCATGGCCATGTCTAAATCGACTCCAAATTGTCTGAAACAAATTCCGTCCAAACATACTTGGGGTCTAACACCATTATTTCGATGAGGTAAAGTGTATATACCCTCGTTAGCCTAAAGGCTGAATTCCATTCGTTGTTAATTGCATCAGTTAAGAACGGATGGACCGATTTGGATATTTTTATACCCTCAGCCTTTAGGCTACAAAGGGTATATACACTTTCATACGGGCAAAATGTTCCTCATCGAAATAATGGTTTTAGACCCCAAGTATGTTTGGACGAAATGTGTTTCAGACTATTTGGAGTTGATTTAGCAATGTCCGTCCGTCTGTCTGTCTGTCTGTCTGGCTGGCTGGTGCGCACGATAACTCTCGAACGGATGAACCGATTCGGTTCAAATTTTGGCTTTCTTAATATTTTGTCCAAACTTAGTTTAAGTTCGAAGATGAGCTATATCGGTCCACTCCTTCCGGTACCTCCCCCACAAAATTTCCAAAATGTTCGGAAAATTTGCGGGCATGATAACTCTTGAAGGGAGTAACCGATTTGGTCCATACTTTGCACATCGTCAAATTTCTACCAGACTTAGATAAGGTTCCAATATGGACTCAATCGGCCCACTCCTTCGGCCCACTCCTGCTCTCGAATCGCTTTGATTTTTGTTGCAACAACTTGTATTCACTTCACCCCACACGACAGTACAAGTTTCAGCAGGGGCAAGTCCATACTTCCTGAGAAAATGGCCGGAAAGTTGCAAAAAGCCCCTATGACACCTTGTGTAGTGGTTGGAGCGCAAGATAACTCTTGAACGGATCTGTCGATTCGGTCCAAAATTTGGCCTTCGTAATATTTTATCAAAACATATTTTAAATTCGAAGATAGGCTATATCGGTCCACTCCTTCAGGTACCTCCCCCACAAAACTCCAAAAATGTTCCGAAAAATTTTGTGCACTATAACTCTTGAAGGGAGTAACCGATGTAATCTATACTTTGCACATCCTAATATATCTACCAGATATAGATTAGGTTCGAATATGGACTATATTTGTCTACTCCTTCTAGTACCTCTCACACAAAATTTCACTTTTTCACTTTAAGACCTGATCTCGGATCACTTTGATTTTTGTTGAAGCGATTTGCATTCGATACCTCCATTACGACGGTAACAGTTTTCTTGGGAAAACAGCCCGAAAGGTGTTAAAAACCCCTATGCCACCATATGTGGCGGTCGAACTGTTCAACCGATTTGGTCCAACATTTGGTCTTCGTCATGTTATATCCAGTTAGTTTCATGGGCAATACCGGTCCACAACATTCGGTACTTCTCCACAATATTAAAAAAAATTCACTAAAATGCTAGGATGATATCACTTGCATGAGGCAACCAATTTGGTCCAAACTTTGGATATTTGGAATATTTTACAAAATTTAGTTTTTAAAATGGCCCTATCGGTCCTCCCTAAGGGTACCTGCTCTATAAAAGTTCAACATTTGTGTCTTAGTGCAGTTAATTCTTAATCCAATTTTTTGCGGCAAGTTCAAATGTCCTAAAAGGGCCACAAAGAGGCCTTTGAAGAGGCCTTAAATACATTCGATCGGACAAGTTTCGCTTCACATTGGCTGAGGGTATATATCTGTCGGCAAAGCCGACTGACACTTTTTTACTTGTTTTGTTTTAATGTTCGTCATAGTCTAACTTAGGAGCAGATTTTGATATACATAGTTATACATTGCCCCAAATACCCAAAATCGGCCTATCGGAACCATATCAAAATCTGATCCGATTTTCACAATTTTTTGTAGGATTCGTATTTTAGCCGCAACAATGAACTGGTAAAAAATTATCATCGATTGGACAATAAATGAGGATTTTAGAGAAAATGCACCTTGGCCCCGTGCCACCTGCATGCGTCAAATGGAAACAATTTAGGGGGTAGGAGTCCCAAAGAAATTTTTTTGTTTTTTTTTTTTTTTTGGGTCCACAGTGGTCAAATTTCCGAAAAAATTTACAAAAATCGAAAAAATATCAATTTAAATAGTGTCAAATATTGTTTATAGGGTCACACTGCGTGTAGTTATGAACAAATATATACAGCAGGTCAACGTGGCTCTATTTGGAAATTTTTTTAATAATAATATCCGTCCTTGTTGATATTTTTCAAGGTCAATTTTACACAATAAATGATGAAAATAGTTGTGGGTAAGATCACATCTTATAAGAGATTTTAAAGATTTGTGGAAAAAGGGACCAAAAGGACCCCTTTTATGACTCACACGAAGGTTAATTTTTTTAAAAAATATATTCCTCGCATACTTCTCAGTAAAGTTGTCATATACCTAAAGTGCAGGGATTCCAACTAATCTTAACTCAAATACAAAAACTTAGAACTGTATGTATTTAAATCTTTGTTTAAATATTTCCAAAACTGTAGAAATGGTAGAAGCTTGTACCCTATTTTAGTTCCTTGATATCTTTTTTTTTTGCAAAATTGATACCGATATGGTTTGTAATGCAAATAGAGATTTCCTTTTTTGGAGACTGATAGTGAAATTTAGCGGAGAATATTTTTGTCCTCGACGCCATTCTTCTAAAATGATGTTTTCTATGCCAATTTTGCCAAAAAACGCATCAAGTACGATCTTAACCCTAAAATGTGTTTTTAATTTAGCATATTTCTGGAGTTTAGGTAAGATATAGAGTTTTGGTGTATTCTAGGACCTATAGTAAAAATTGATGGCGAACATCGTCGGCTTTCCTTTTTCACTTCCATTTTAGATCATAAAGCTCGATTTAAAAAAAAAAATTAAAAAAGGCAAAATTTTCAACTAAGTAAAATCAGCTGAGCCAGACTGGGGTTTGAACCCACGTCCTTGAAAAACACAGGAGAAGTTTTGTCAGGGCGTGTTAGCGTTCAGAGCCAAACACATAACTTTCAAAAGCAGCGCTAGACGTTTGTCATTAAAGCACAACTAAATGAGAAAATCCTCATTGTTGTTGTAAGAAAGTATCAGTCGGCTTTGCCGACAGAGATATACCCTCAGCCTGAGTATATTGAAACAATTTTTTCTCAAAATACGTATGTATTTAGGGGGTTTTTAAAAATTTTGTGCGTTTAAACCGACTAAAATGTTGATTAGGATTAAAGGTCAAAAGTTTTGCGGAGGAGACAATAAAAGGAATGGATTGACATTGAAAGTTATGGAAGCGGATCTCCAGCCACAACATATGGTGTCATAGGGGATTTTTACACTATTCGGGCTGTTTGCTCAAGAAGTATGGACTTGCCCCTAAAAAACGTTTACCATCGTAATTGAGGCAGCGAATGCAAGTTGCTTCAGAAAAAATCAAAGTGATTCGATATCAGGTCTTAGAGTGAACTTATCCGAAATTTTGTGTGGGAGGTACCGGATGGAGTGGACAAATATAGTACATATTTGAACCTGATCTATATCTAGTAGATATATTAGGATGTGTAAGGTATGGACCAATTCGGCCACTCCCTCCAAGAGTTACCGTACGAACAATTTTTCCGAACATTTTTGAACTTTTGTGGGGGAGGTACCTGAAGGAGTGGACCGATATGGCTTATCTTCAAACTTAAACTATGTTTGGACAGATCGGCAGATGCGTTCGAGAGTTATCTTGCGCTCCAACCACCTCACACGGTGTCATAGGGGTTTTTTTTTTTGCAACTTTCAGGCTATTTTCTCAGGAAGTATAGACTAGCCCCTGATGAAACTTGTACCGTCGTATGGAGGGCAGTGAATACATGTTGCTAAAACAAAAATCAAAGCGATTCGAGAGATGGCCCTAGACTGAACTTTTCCGAAATTTTGTGTGGGAGGTACCCGAAGGAGTGGACCGATTGAGTCCATATTGGAACCTTATTTAAGTCTGGTACACATTTCACGATGGGCAAAGTATGGACCACATCGGTTACTCCCTTCTAGAGTTATCGTGCGCACAAATTTTCCGAAAATTTTCGAACTTTTGTGGGGGAGGTACCGGAAGGAGTGGACCGATATAGCCCATCTTCGAACTTAACTAAGTTTGGACAAAATATTACGATACCCAAAATTTGAACCGAACCGGCTTATCCCTTCGAGAGTTATCGTGCGTTCCAGCCAGACAGACGGACGGACATTGCTCAATCGACTCCAAATTGTCTGAAACACATTTGGTCTAAAACCATTATTTCGATGAGCACATTTTGCCCGTATGAAAGTGTATATACCCTCGTTAGCATAAATGCTGAGGGCAGCGAAGCCGCTCCACATCCGATATGTCTGACGAACCTTTACCGAAGGCGAAACATGCATATCACATAGTGGTGGGTGTGTGGATTCGAATCGTCGGTTTTCCTTTTTCACTTGCATTTTAGATCATAAAGATCGATAAAAAAATTAATATCCTAAAAATGATCTTTGCCGAAAAAGGTAAAATTTTCAAATAAAAAAATTATAGAATATTTTGATCTGATACGATCACATTTTATATGATAAGGGACCAAAAAGACCCCTTTAATGACCGTCCGATGGTTAAAAAATATGAAAAATGAAATCAACGACCCGAAAAACATAAGAAATCAAGGTTAGGTCTAAAGCTATTCATTTTTATAGTTTTGGCCAGGTTTTTCGTAAAATTGGCCACTGTGGGTCATATGCAAAACTTACTAACATATCTGTTCAAAAATTAAACTGCAAGGCAATGATGGTAGTGTATCCCACTCAAGGTAGATATTTGGGACCAGAAGACCCAACCTCGCCCACCTTCTTGTATACATATGTTATATTTATTCTTGCAAACCGATTTTCATGAAATTTTCAGAAAATGTTATGGAATGTGCCACGGTGGTTCGTGTACTTTAATTTCAGAGGAGGCCCAGTATCTCCCCTATACTCTATTTAACAAAAAAAAAAAAAAAAAAATATAGCAAATGACACTTCTATGGAAACCACTATCATCACTTAAAGTGTTAATTCCGCGGATTCCTATACTAACAGACTTTCGTTCAATTTCAAAAGGCTTCATATTCGCATATCATTAACGATGACAAATAATAAAGCTTAGTGTCAATTACTACGCGTTTGTGATTAAGACTGAGAAAATCCTATTTAAAGGGCCAGCAACGCGGTCCGGTTCGGCTAGTACATACATATGTACTTGCATATGGAAATGGAGAAATTTTTATTATTATTATGATTGTTTTGTCTCACATCAAAAACAGAAAAATCAATTCAGCATCAGCAACATATTATTCTTCGACGTCATATTTGTTGCCAACAACTATTTACGTCAACTATCATCAATTGCAGACAAATAATAATCATAGACATAGAAAAAAATTCACAATAACTAAATAACTTATTATCTTAACGTCTATACCTATTATGTATTGCTATAATCTATTCCAATATTATGTACATAAATAAAATGTGAATCAATATGTAACTGTGTGTAATTTTTTGTATCATATAAAATTAACCATATTCTGACTCTGAAATCTCAGCATGATAGAAGACCAAAAAAGTGCAAGTGATGGGGAAAAGCCGAGACACGTGGCTTCCTTTGGTCTTCTATCACGCTGTGGTGTCAGAATACAGTATGTTCGTTTCATTTTCGAACTTTTATCCAAACAATGTTTTCCTGCAGCAGGAATGAATGAATGAAAATTTGCTTATTAATATTTAAATGGAATAAACGATTTAAATATAGAATAAGGCACCGCAAAAAGAACCCTTTTTTCTTTTTTGAAAAAAAAGTTTTGTTATTTTTCTTATTCGAGATGATCAATCACAAGATTTTTGAAAATGAAAAAGAAAAAAAGAATGTCATTTGCTTTTGAATTACTCCTACTAGAAGCGAAAATATTCGCATAGGAATGAATCGTTGAATTTCTCTCCACATAAGTTTTTTGCCCATTCCGATTCATGGATATAATCAAAAACAAAAAGCGTCTTCCTCTCGGGGATCTTCATCAAACCCAACATTTCGTGACGATACGATCAAAATAACAACCTTTGGCGTGGTTACAAAAAATTAAAAAATATATATCACCTACGCCAACCTAATTTGCATCGTTGTAAAGGTAATTACAACTTTTTTTAAAGTAGTCTGGCTTAATAGCATTGTTGTTGTTTTATTATTTTAAAACAACTAATTTATTAGTGGAAAATGTTTGGCATTGTTCGCCAAGGGGTAAGGCAGGGAAGACTAGTTTCGATCCACGCCACTGGATCTCATCAGTTCCGTTGTTTCTTGTTTGTGGTTATTCTCCACCGAAGTTATTTTTCAATAACTTCTTCAACAAGAAACTTTTTATACCCAAACATCAATCGTCCGCTCGAAGTATAAAGGTGAACAAAGAAAAAACTTCAATAAGAACTTTTTCTTTGGCAACCTAACACAACTCCGACGAAAGTGTTTGCGAAACAAACCAAACGTTTTTCCACTGCTATGTGCAATGGGTATAAAAAGATTCTTCTTGAAGAAGTTATTGAAAAATAATTTCGGTGGAGAATATCCACAAACAAGAAACAAGGGAACTGATGAGATCCAGTGGCGTGAATCAAAACTAGTCTTCCCTGCCTTACCTCTTGGCGAACAATGCCAAACTTTTTCCACTAATAAATTAGTTGTTTTAAAATAATAAAACAATAACAATGGGTTTAAGCCAGACTATTTTCAAAAAAAAAAAAAAAAAAAAAAATTGTATTAGCTATCCTAATAAAAACGACGCCTCCAATGTTCGGTAATTACAACCTATAGCGTGGTTACAAAAAATTAAAAAAACATATATCACCTACGCCAACCTAATTTGCGTTATTGTAAAGGTGGGTGCCAACGTGGTGTAATGGTATGCACACCCGCCTTGCACATTGAAGGTCGTGGGCTCGATTTCCCGGCCAGGCAACATCAAAAATTTCAACGGTGGAAAAACACGCCTCTGTAATGTTGGCGACATTTCCTGAGTATTTCAGACATGTATAACTTCTCTACAAGTGGTGTCTTAAGACACGCCGATCGGACTCGGCAATAAACAGTAGGTCCCGTATTATTGAACTAATATGAATCGGGGTGCACTCATTGATATGAGAGAAGTCTCCCTTGTCCCGCATGGGATGTTTGTGGAACAATTATAAAGGTGATATTCTCTTCTTTTATTGAGACACTTTGCTTCTGAAAAGCAACACGGACCAAAAATCTGATAGCAATAGCAACACAAACACAACCGTTGGTGAAATCCCCAGTAAGAATGAAGTTCAACAAAATGGGCTGGTACATTGCAAAGCTTATAACAAAAAAAATCAGCTGTCCGAGTCTTATCGACAAAAGACCAGACATTTCTAAACAAGTTTAATCAGAAGTATCCCTCTAAGAAAATCAAGAATACTCTATCAGATCAGAACACTGCTTAGTCGTCAAGGTAGAAAAAGGCCTCTAACGCTTCAGGCAAACCTCGGCAAGAACCAACAAAGCAGACCTTTCCGCTATGCGCCGTACACAAAACTGATGACGAAAAATTGATAAACACAAGAGGAGACATAGAAACTCAGACACTCGATTCAGTAGGAACTTACGACTCCAAATCAAATAACAATGACAATATAAACCAACTCCATGTGGAAATCCCCACTAATGAAAAGTACAAAAGAATTGTCGTAGTAGCTAGCTGTTCGTGGCACAATGATTTAAGTTCATTATGAACCAGGTACGGCTAAACAAGGCTGTAAAGTGTATTAAGAACACTCTATTCACACCCTCCAAAGCGGCGAAGAGGATCATATCTCCAGAAAAGCATAACACTACCACAGAAAAAGGAACATGGCTTCAAAACTTCTAATGCTTCGGGCAAACTTCGTCAAGAATCGCGCAAATAATGGAATGACAAATTTAATTATACCCTCCATATTATGGTGTTGTATGTCAAACCAATTTTTCTCATTTGTTTTTACTGTTTATGGAAATTTGAAAAAGTGTCACCTTAAACATGCAAAGGCACCCATATTCGCATTCGTAGTGGTATTAGATTTGTTCCTTTACTTTTTTAATAGTAAAAGTGAAAATTGTAAAAAAAAATAACAAACAAAATAAATTTCACTGTTTTTTATTCTTTTATTTCACTGGTTTAAATTTTTATTATTCTATTTAATTTCTTTTTATTTTGCTTTGACAAAGCGCGTAGTTTTCTTTTTTCCTTTTGCCTTAATGTCAAATTAGCAGTTTGACAGATTTTCCACTTTTTACACAACGAAATTTGTCGAGCAGAAAGTAGTAAAAGAGAACGTCATTTCGGCTCTCTCTCCTCTCTCACTCTCTTAAAAAGCGATTCCAGTTTTACTACTTTTTCGGGTTAAGGAACGCTTTCCGAGTTAAAAATGGTAAAACTTGAAGAAACTTTAACGTAAATAAACAAAGCTATTATAAAACGTACGAAAAATGCAAAACGAAATACATTTTTCTTTGAAAGATCCTTTTCTTTGGTAAAGGAAAACAAAATGAGCTGAAACATAAAATAGGTAAACACGGCCAGTGAAGCGAATGGGCTCTTCAGAGCATTGTAAGAGACAATCCTCTAAAAGTAGAAGGTCCATCGTAGTAGAAGCAGAAGGTTCATCTTAAGAGCCGTCATCGCTTTAAGCCAAAGTATATGTGGTCCATACAATTGACAACAGCAAATTGAAAGGGACTTGTTAATATTTCACTTCGCCCATTTGCAAACATTTCGGCTCGCAGCAAATAATCAGCAGCATCCAACCACAGGGAATGGCGGCAAACACAAGCTGGTGAAGAACCCCGAAACGCAACTCATGCTCACGCTTTGATAATCAAATAAGACTTTAGTCTTGAAGCCGTTAAGTCTTTCACAGGTAGAAGTAGGAGGATAGCAATCTCCTTGTGGTGTTACTGGACGAACTCTCCCTGAACACTACCTGTAGGGGTTTCGGGCCTATAATGACGCGTCGAAAGTTTTTTTTTCCCAAAATAGCTAAGTTCGTAGAGGAGGTTCTAATATGGACCCTATGGGTCCACACCTTCGCGTGCCTTCCACAAGAAATTTCGGAAAGTTCAGATTAAGACCAGCTTTCAAATCGCTTAGATTTTTGTTGTAACAATTTGTATTCGCTGTCCCCTTTACGTCGATAAAAGTTTTTTTCATGGCCAAGTCCATACTTCCTGATAAAGTAGCCCCGAAGATGTAAAAAATGCATATGGTACCGCGTGTAGTAACTGGATAGCACGATAACACTCGCACGAATCAACCTATTTGGTCCAAAATTTGGCCTTCGTAATATTTTGTCAAAATTTAGTTTAAGTTCGAAGATGGTCCACACTTTCTGGAACCTCCTTGTGCTCACAATGACTCTCGAAGGCAGTATTCGATTTCCTCCATACATCAGGCACCTCTTTTAATAATATTCAAAACTTTCGCTAAAATTGTGCGCACAATGACTCTCGATATGGTCCAGATATATAGATCAGGTTCGAATATGAAATATATATGCCAACACCTTTGGGTACTTCCCACACAAAATTTCGGAAAAGTGCAGTTTAAGAGCTGCTCGCGAATACCTAAATGTTTGAACAACTAGTAATCGCTGTCTCCATTACGACGGTCGGGGTATCGTTGAGCGACACCTAAATTTGTAGATATCGCGAACTTTTTTTTTGGCGAGGTGTTTAATTATACCCATCGATTACATTTTACGAATCCTTAGCTGCTTTGGGCCGAACTTTTTATACCCTCCACCACGAAGTGTTTTAAAGTAAATAGGAACAAGTAGTTTCCATTATAAAAGGAAAGGAGCAGAATATCTTAACTGATAATAAATATTCGCTTTAAAAGATTCATCATGTAACGGCATTGTTGTTCTTTCCAAAACATGGACCACTACTTGGAAATTTCCGAATTGAACTTTTGTATCCTCTGACAAAACATTAAAGTATGGACAGTTTGTGTGCGGGTAAGTTTTCTACCTTCTGGGAACACAAAAATCCAATTTACGACCAATTCGTTAGAAAAGCTAAAATCAAAAAAAAAAAAAAAAAAACTTTAATGGTGAAACGTGGACCTGTTTTAATTTTATGTACCTTTAGCAAAGACTAAATACCAAATTTCAGTTAGCGGAGGGTACCGTTCAATGGGGGCTACATGAAAACGAGGACTTATGCCGACCAATTTCAGGTGGAAAGTTGTATACACCCAACGAAGACTAAAGACAGAATTTCAGCCATGTCGGTGTGATTTTGAGGCCACAACCCAAAGTACCGAAAATCGGGAGGTACCGTTTTATGGGGGTTATATGAAAACGTGAACTTATCACGGTGCTCTTGAATCAAATTTAAATGGAAGGTGCTTACACCTGGGAAATTTTCGCGGATTCTGAAACTACAATGTTCATAGATGAGAAAAATCAAAAAACAAAAAAAAAATCGCCGGAGCGCTTTTTAAATAAATTGCGATTCAAGTTGACATTTTTAGGGGTTGTTTATGTTTTTGCGATTTTGCTTGGAAACCGCAAGTCCCATAAAAATTAGAATAAAGAAAATGTTGTAGCTGTCAAAATTCTCTACAAGATTGACCTTAATGATATTTTCGTAGGTTTTACACCTTTTGAGATATAGAAGTTGAAATTGGGACAATACAAATTCAATTCAATTCTGTATCGTCTCCTTATAAAACAATGTCATGACTGCGATTTCCCAAATTAAACTTGTATATCTAAAAAAATGGTACAACCTAGGAAACATTACATCAGCCACTCTTGTAGAGAATTTTCACAGCTATAAGATTTTCTCAGGTCCCATGCCGATAAGACTTGCCGTATTCAAGCAAAATCGCGAAACCCTTACAAACAAAACCTAAAAATGTAAACTGAGCTTCTTTATCTCAAAAAATGGTACAGCCCGAGAACAAATCATAAGCGTCAATCCTGTAGAGAATTTTCACAACTACAAAATTGTCCTTAGCTCCATTTCGATTGGACTTGCGGTTTCCAAGCAAAATAGTGAAAACCTAAAAAACACCTAAAAATGTGAATTTTGACCGCGATTTATTTGAAAATCCCTACAGCGATTTTTTCTTGTTTTTGGATTTTTCTCATCTATGAACATTGCAGTTTCAGAATTCACAAAAACTTCCCCTGTGTAAGCGGTTTTCATTAAAACTTAGTTTAGGCGCCCCCTCCATGACATTGTTTTATAAGGGGGTAATACAGTCAGTGCATTGTCCCAATTTGAACTTCAATATCTCAAAAATGGTGAAACCTACGAAAACACCGTAAAGGCCAATCTTGTAGAGAATTTTCATAGCTACAACATTTTCTTCAGTCTCATTTTGATAGGCCTTGCGGTTTCTAAGGAAAATTGTGAAAGCCTAAACAACCCCTAAAAATTTCAACTTGAATCGCGATTTATTTAAAAAGCGCTCCGGCGATTTTTTTTGGTTTTTTGATTTCTCTCATCTATGAACATTGTAGTTTCAGAATCCGCAAAAACTTCCCAGGTGTAAGCTCCTTTCATTTAAATTTGATTCAAGAGCACCGTGTTATACTGACAAATTTCAGGTGGAAAGATTTGCACAGACTAAATGCAACTATTTCGGTGTCTTAACGAGGCTAAGACCTTCAAAATACCGAAAATCAGGAGGTACAGTTCTATGGGGGCTATATGAAGGCGTGGAAACTATACCGATAAATTTTATGGGGGAAGAAACGAAGACTAATTTTGAAGACAAATTTCCACCATTGCGGTGTGCTAATGAGGATAAAACCTTCAAAATACCGAAAATCGGGAGGTATCGATCTATGGAGGCTATATCAAAACGTGGACCGATTTAGCCCATTTTCAATACCAAATATCCTCTGGTAATATAATATTCTATCGCGAGATATCGCGCCTTGAAAAAGCCAAATTCTGTAAAAACTATGTGCAAAGAAATGCTCATAACTTCTTTAATATTGGTCCAAATAGAAAAAATCTTTTATTTGTATTTTTTTGTTATTTTATCAGCTATCTAATAAAAAATAGAAACAAATTTTGCACAGTGGGCTTGGATGCAATTTTCACGATTTAAAATTTAAAATAAATTTTTATTTTATTTTACGTACGTTGCATTTATTATTCGGCTCGAATGCCCTGTCATATAATCCCCGAGCTGTAGTTATTTTATCATCAATTCAGTTAGTTTATTGTCCGGCTGGTACAATAATTGTAAATGCATTTTCAAAATCGAAAAATTACGCAATTTTATAAGCTGCTTAAGATAAACTCCTAAATTAAACAACAAAACAAACGTAAAAAATGTAATTTTTTATTTATTTATTTTATTTTTTTTTTGATAAAATAACAAATTTTTCACACTGGTAGAAAGGAAAAATTGTATTGACAAATTTTATAAAATTTAGAAAAAATAGTAGTCATTCGAATCCCACTACTAAATAGGACTTGACCGTAGTTTAATATAAAAAAAAATTTTAAGAAAATCGAAGGGGTCAATCATTTTTAAAAATTGGTTTTAAATATTAAATCGCGAAAATTGCATCCAAGGCCACTGTGCAAAACTTGTTTCTATGTTTCTAATAAAACAACAAAACATACAAAAAAGATTTTTTTCAAATAGGACAATATTAAAGAAGTTATGAGTATTTCGTTGCATATAGTTTTTACAGAATTCGACTTTTTCAAAGCGCGATATCTCTACAGTCGTCGGTCAAAAAAGTCTGAAAATATACTGAAATGTTTTGCTGCTGAGCAGCACCACCACAGCAAAAAATAAAGGAAATCAAACACCTCATTTTAAAAAGGGTCCGATTTTACTCAGAAAGTCACATATACATATACTTTATAGGGTCTCCGACGAATATTTCGATGTGTTACAAATGGAATGACAAATTTAATTATACCCTCCGTTATATGTTGGAGAGAACAACGAGTGTTGTATGCCAAACAAATTTTTCTCTTTTTTTACTTTTTGTGGACATTTTAAAAAGTGTCACCTTAAACACGCAAAGGCACCCGTATTCGCATTTGTGGTGGTAGTGTAAAAAACGTACCAAAAATACAAAACGTAATACATTTTTCTTTGAAAAAGCATTCTTTTTTTCTTTCGTTTGCTAGAGAGTAATTAAATTGTATGCACTGAGGCACTATGCTGTAGGTGAATTTTTCACAACAAAGAGCTTTTACATTTTCACAAGAAAAAAAAAAAATACAATAAAAGGTTGTAGCTTTTTTCAAATGTATGCCATTTATATTTGTCTGTTTGCCACAAATATTACTGTTCTAGAAAATTTTACTCTTTCTGAAGTTCTATTAATTTTGTGCTTTAAAATAAATAGAATATATTTACAAGAACATCCCCAAAAGACAGTTAGTTGGCATTTCATAGAATATTTCTCCTATAAACCGCACTAAGAAAAAATTTCCATTCCGCTCTGTTTGTTGCTTTGGTTTTTGGAATACCGCGTTTTTCGATCTCGTCTTCTACTTTTTTGCTCCATCGAAGCCTTGAGTTCTCCGTGTACCGCCATGTGGCCCGTATTTGTACACCTTTTTAGCGGGCTCATCATCGCTCATCCTGATGACATGGCCTAGCCAACGCAATCTTTATATATCGAAAGGTTTGCCAAATACAGTTCGTGGTTCATACGACGTCGACATTCACTGATAACGTAGATGCACCCGTAGATCTTTAGAAGAATTTCTATCTCAAACACACCAAGCACTGCCTTATCTGCTTGCGCGGCTCGTAATACCTATGAACGTAATACCTGTCGATCTACATCTCTTGGTTCTTCTCCAGCATTTGGCTCAGGGTAAATATCTGGCCAATGGTGGATTTGCCAGGTCTAAAGCTATATTGGTATGACCCAATTATTTCGTTGATCATAGACTTTAGTATTTCGCACACTATCCCTGACACTATATAATAAGCAATAGGGAGCAGACTTATGTCCCTGTAGTTAGAGCACAAAGTTTTACCTAGCAAAAATTCGGATCCGTTAGTCATTATGTTACCCATTACAATGTAATGTATACAAAAATAACTACTTATATTACTCCCTATTAAGAAATGAGTACGGTGGCACAGAGCTTGTGTGTCCGACTACAAATCCAAGGGTTGTGTGTTCAACGTTCACCGTCGGCCGGGTACTTTTTTATACCCTCAGCATTTATGCTAACGAGGGTATATACACTTTCATACGGGCAAAATGTGCCTCATTGAAATAATGGTTTTAGACCCCAATCATGTTTGGACGAAATGTGTTTCAGACAATTTGGAGTCGATTGAGCACTGTCCTGGCTGGCTGGAGCGCACGATAACTCTCGAATGCATCAACCATTTCGTAATATTTTGTCCAAACTTAGTTTAAGTTCGAAGATGGGTTATATCGGTCCACTCCTTCCGGTACCTCCCCCACAAAAGTTCGGAAATGTTCGGAAAATTTGTACGTACGATAACTCTTGAAGAAAGTAACCGATTTGCTCCATACTTTGCAAATCGTGAAATGTCTACCAGAGGTAGATGAGGTTCTAATATGGACTCAATCGGTCCACTCCTTCGGGTACCTCACACAAAATTTAGGATAAGTTCAGTTTAGGACCTGCTCTCGAATCGCTTTGATTTTTGTTTTAGAAACTTGTATTCACTGCCCCACATTCGACGGTACAAGTTTCATCAGGGGCAAATCCACACTTCCTGAATAAATAGCCTGAAAGTCGCAAAAAAACCTCCATGACACCGGTCCAAAATTTGGCCTTAGTAATATTTTGTCCAAACATAGTTTAAGTTCGAAGATAAGCTATATCGGTTCACTCGTTCAGGTACATCCCCCACAAAAGTTAAAAAATGGAGTGGCCGAATTGGTCCATACTTTACACATCCTAATATATCTACCAGATCAGGTTCAAAAAGAGACTAAAGTAATCCACTCCATCCGGTACCTACCACACAAAATTTCGGATAAGTTCACTTTAAGACCTGCAACCGAATCACATTGATTTTTGTTGAAGCAACTTGCATTCGCTGCCTCAATTACGATGGTAAAATTGTTTTTCAAGGGCAAGTCCATACTTCTTTAGCAAACAGCTCGAAGGTTGTAAAAACCCCCTATGGTACCATATAAGAGTATAGTGGCTGGAGATCCACTTCCATAATGGTCAATGCCGATCCATTCCTTTAAGTATTTCCTCCGCAAAACGTTTGATCTTTAATCCGAATCAACATTTTTGTCGGTTCATACGCCCAAAATTTGTAAAACCCCCTAAATACATACGTTTTTTGGGAAAAATTGTTTCAATATACACAGGCTGAGGGTATATCTCTGTCTTGTTTTTTTTTTAATTAAAGAAAACTTGCTGGTGCGCATTTAAGCATATGTACACGTTGAAACAACCGTTAATGTTGGTGTGCGTGGCCGAGTGTGTAGCGTGTTAGGATACAAAGCAGAAGTTCGTGTGTTCAACTCCAGTAGATGGCGAAATAAAAAAATAAAATAAAAAATATAAATTTTTTTAACTTATAGCTTATTTTTCAACTTCTAGTGGCCATAAAATAACTAGTTATTCAGTGCGTCATGCCCTTGTTAAAATAATGGTGATTATTAGGTTTTGTAAGTAGTTACGACTACCAAAAGGTACTAAAAAACCCATTATTTTGGGAAGATTTTTTGCTGGGTATCTCTTGTGGACGGGACACAGGATACTCTGGTTCCAATCATCGGGTAAGAAAGCGTTCTTCCTGCCAAATGGTGCTAATCAGATGATGCATACACCTTATAAATGTGTGTCCACCGGATTTGAACAGCTCGGCTGGTATGCCATGACCACCTGCTGCCTTATTATTCTTCAGCCACTTTATTGCTGTCTTTACCTCATATTGGCCGGGAGATATATATTCAACATCATCTTCTGGAATTGGATCTGTGGTATGTTCGACGTCTTCGCTATTATTGGATACCAATAGTATGGAAAAATGTTGTTTCTATATCCTGAACACACTATCTGTATCAGTTACCAAATTACCTTGCTGGTCTCTACAGGAAGATGTACCTCTACCAAAGCCATCAGTTTGAAGCTACACTCTTTGTTAGAACTTTCGGACTTATTTCTGGTTCCTGTACATCTTGATTGTTTCACAACTCCCGCTTTTCGATTTCTCTCTTTTTCCTGCGGAAAAGGCGTTTCTCTTCTCTCCTTTTCTCCGGATATATCTCTCGTAGCCTTATATGCCGCATTTTTCTTCTCGCTAGCAGCACGACACTGCTGGTCATATCACGGATTCCTTGGTGGATGTCTCTGATATCAAAGTATGGATTTTGCGTCTGTTTGCATGGAGTGCACACTACTTTGCCACTGTACTGGTATGTTATTGGGACGAGGAGTGATTTGATTATGTGCATGAAATTGGGCCACATAAGTGGAATGAATATCCTGTGGCTATCTGCTGTGATCGCAGCTTACCGATGTCCAACTTCCGTGTTGTGTCTGTTCGTACTTTATTTGCTATGTTGAGAAGGGTAGGTACCTTTGCTGAAATAAGGTGCTGGTCCGAGTCTATGTTTGCACTTCGGAACGATCGTACATCCATCACGCTCGATATTTTGTTTTTTGAAGTTCGAAATGCTTAAATCAGGTCAGTTAACTACAACGTTTTTGTTTTCGCTGCGAAATCTAACGTTTGAAATGAAAGAGGGACCAAGATAAATCCTGGGCTTTGCCATGCTAAAACCGGTCAGGGCCAATGCTTGCTGTCTTTCATCCCTACGCACCTTGTAGAAGATAGCACTTTTGTTACGACAGTCGATAACGCTTGCATTTTACGCATTTTCACTTTCAATCAAAGAGAGGGGCTTTTCATTATACCCTATACCACAATGTGGAAAAGGGTATAATAAGTTTGTTTTCCCAAAAATTCATGTAACGCCGCGAAATATTCGTCGTAGACCCCTCATGTGGTATACCAAACTTCATATCTCGACGAGATAAAGCGATTTAGCGATGTGTGTCCGTCCGTCCGTCCGTCTGTCCGTCCATTAAAAATTGTAATCAAGCTAGAGGCCGCAATTATGGACCGATTGTCACGAAATTTAGTATGGAGGTCGGGTTTGGACCAGAATAGAACTGATTAGTTTTTGGCGATGATCGTGAAATGTTAAAGGGATGAAATGGACCAAAAACAAAATTTTTGCTCGATTTTGTAGCCGCTCTGTAGGTCGCAATAATAGTCCGATCGGCGCGAAATTTTAAACGTAGTTTTGGTTTGAGATGAAGAAGTAGCGTGCAAGTCAACGGTATGATCGGATAATATTTAGCGGGTTAAATTGATCAAAACTTTTGTGTGAAAATTGGTAAAATTTCTAATGCACATCTTATAACAGCTAGCCCGGAAAGCTAGTGCACAGGGATAGTGGTATAGGGTATCACATGGTCGGCCCCGTCCGACTATAGTCTGTTCTTACTTGTTTTCTTTTAAATATGTTATTATTTTTCGATTTTATTAAATTATTGTCGCTCCTTAAATTGCTTCCTCTGTAGTCAGCCAACAACAATGAAACGAATGACATATAATAGCCATAACTTGTTAACTTTCCCATGAAAATCGATACAAATGTCGTGCAATATGTCATTATTTGTTTATGAAATGCATAGCGATATGCATGTGTGAATATTTTATGTCCTTCGTCGTCAGTGCTGACAGGGTGTCGGGAAAACAGTTTTGCACTTTCCAAGAAATAGCAGGTAGAATGTATATATGTTCCGATCAAATACATTCATACATACAAGGGTAAATCAAGGATATAATTTATGTAGCTGAACGGTTGAAATTTTGTAACTTTTGAACGGTTAGCGATATTTTTAAAATGTCGTTCTTGGTTTAACAGGTAAGAACTTCAAATTTCAATAAATCTTTATAAATACAAATCAAATGTCGTTCGTTGGTGATTGCATCAGATGAGAACGGTTGGAACGATTTGGATAATTTTCTTTTTTTGAAATGTTCGTTAGGTTTTCATAGAAAAAAAAATTGACCACTCCCACTTTTTAAAATATGTTATATCTACAAAACTACTGAACCTATTTTGAAAATTTCAGGGAATGTCTGCATATTTTGTTGAATATTTACAAAAAACGCGGCATTTGCAATAACAACGAATATATCGGTTTGAAAATTTACTAATTAATCTAGAATCTAGGTACTTTTTTGGAGGCTAAAGACCCGACCCTTTTTTAAATATGTTATATCTGAAAACTGGGTGACGTAGGGGATGGAAGATACCAAGGAACGGTCCTGACCGGCTTTAATCTCAAGTGGACACTGACCTCCCCGTGGTGTCACCTGGGGAACTGCATTTAACAACCGTTAAAGGTAGTGAGCTAACATGTGCCGCGCGTTCACCCACAAGAACGTTAAAAACTTGGGTTTGGGCGTCGGATTAGTAACCACGGTGCTCTTGAAACATTTTTAAATGGAAGGTGCTTACACCTGGGAAGTTTTTGCGGATTCTGAAACTACAAAGTTCATAGATGAGAAAAATCGAAAAAAAATCGCCGGAGCGCTTTTTAAATAATTCGCGATTTAAGTTGACATTTTTAAGGGTTGTTTAGGTTTTCACAATTTTGCTTAGAAACTGCAAGTCCTACCAAAATGGGACTTAAGAAAATATTGTAGCTATGAAAAATCTCTACAAGATTGACCACTATCGTATTCTCGTCGGTTTTACCGTTTTTGAGATATAGAAGTTCAAATTGGGACAATTCAAAATCAATTCAATTCTGTATCGCCCCCTTATAAAACAATGTCATGACTGCAAATTTCCAACTTAAACTTATATATCTAAAAAAATGGTACAACTTAGGATAAGTTACTTAAGCCAGTCTTGTAGAGAATTTTCACAGCTTTAAGATTTTCTCAGGTCCCATATAGATAAAACTTACCGTATTCAAGCAAAATCGCGAAACCCTAACAAAAAAACCTAAAAATGTAAACTGAGCTTCTTTATCTCAAAAATGGTACAGGCTGGGAACAAATGATAAACGTCAATCCTACAAAAAATTTTCACAGCTACAAAATTTTCTTTAGCTCCATTTCGATTGGACTTGCGGTTTGCAAGCAAAATCGTGAAAACCTAATATACACCTAAAATTGTGAATTTTGACCGCGATTTATTTAAAAATCCCTACAGCGATTTTTTCTTGTTTTTGGATTTTTCTCATCTGTGAACATTGCTGTTTGAGAATTCACAAAAACTTCCCCTGTGTAAGCGGTTTTCATCAAAAGTTAGTTAAGGCGCACCCTTCATGACATTGTTTTATAAGGGGGCGATACAGAATTGAATTGAATTTGAATTGTCCCAATTTGAACTTCTATATCTCAAAAACGGTAAAACCGACGAGAATACCATAGTGGTCAATCTTGTAGAGAATTTTCATAGCTACAATATTTTCTTAAGTCCCATTTTGGTAGGACTTGCGGTTTCTAAGCAAAATTGTGAAAACCTAAACAACCCCTAAAAATGTCAACTTAAATCGCGATTTATTTAAAAAGCGCTGCGGCGATTTTTTTTTGTTTTTCGATTTTTCTCATCTATGAACATTGTAGTTTCAGAATCCGCAAAAACTTCCAAGGTGTAAGCACCTTCCATTTAAAATTGTTTCAAGAGCACCGTGTAACCCTACTATGAAAAAACGAAAGAAAAGAAAAACAAACAACTCTAAAGTTGAGGAACCCCGCAAACGTTTTAAGGACCATGATCTGCGAATCTGCACCTGGAATGTTCGCACTCTTTATAGAGAAGGTGCAGTTTACGCATTGGCAGATGTACTTGAAAAGTAGAAGGCCGACATTACTGCCATACAGGAAATACGATGGAACGGGAAAGGCGTCACAACAACACCTAAAGGTGACGCACGGTATAATAGTTGCCATGACACAAAGCATGAGTTTGGTTGCGGATTTGTAGTTGGTCGGAGGTTAAAACATCTGGTCTCCAGCTTCACCCCAGTGAATGAAAGACTCGCTGCAATTCGATTAAAAGCTAAATTCTTCAACAGCAGCTTTATTTGCGCTCATGCTCCCACTGAAGACAAGGACGAACAGACCGTTGACCATGACCGTATACTAGGCGATTTTAATGCCAAAATTGGAAAGGAGAATAACTTTGGCCCAACAGTCAGGAAATTCAGTCTCCACAGTGAAACATCTGACAACGGTATGAGGCTAATAGCCTTTGCAGCTGCAAGAAACATGGTCGCTAGCAGTACCAGATTTAAGCATCTCGATATTAATAAGGGCACCTGGCTGTCGCCAGATCAAAGAACAAGAAATCAAATTGATCACGTTGGATGTATGATCGTTCCGAGGTGCAAACATAGACTCGGACCACTAACTTGTTGCAGCAAAGGTACGTACCCGTCTAAACGTTGCAAATAAAGCACGAACAGACACAACGCGGAAGTTGGACATCGATAGGCTACAAACACAACAGATAGCCACAGCATATTCCACTCAACTAGCCCAATTGCTTAATGAGAGCACCCCTTGTCCTGATAACATAACAACACAATGGCAAAAAATTGCCCACTCCATGCAAACAGCCGCGAAATCAGTACTTGGATACCAGAGACCTACACCAAGGAATTCATTGTATGACCAGGAGTGTCGTGCTGCTACCGAAGAGAAAAATTCGGCACTTAGGTCTTCTTTACAATCAGTAGCAACGCGTAGCGCACGAGAGAGGTATCGGGAGAAAAGGAGAGAGGAGAAACGTCTTTTCCGCAGGAAAAAGAGAGAGATGGAAAAGCGAGAGTGTGAACAAATCGAGATGTACAGGAGACAGAATGAAGTCCGAAAATTCTACCAAAGAGTGAAACATCAAACTGATGGCTTTGGAACTGGCACATCCTCCTATAGAGACCAGCAAGGTAATCTGGTAACTGATACAGATAGTGTGCTAAGGGTATGGAAAGAGCATTTTTCCAAACTGTTGGTATCCAATAGTAGCGAAGTCGACGAATATACCACAGATCCAATCCCTGAAGATGGTACTGAATATATGTCACCCGGCCAAGATGAGGTAAAATAAACAGGCTGAAGAATAATAAGGTAGCGGAGGCGACACGCTGATCAGGTGTATACATCAGCTAGTTAGCTTCATCTCGCAGGAAGAACGCGTACCCGAAGATTGGAACCTGAGCATCCTGTCTCCCGTCCATAAGAAAGGAGATAAGACTTTATGCCCCAACTATAGGGGCATGAGTCTTCTCCCTATCGCCTACAAGATAGTGTCAATGATATTATGCGAACGACTAAATACCATGGTCAACGAAATAATTGGACCATTCCAATACGGCTTTAGACCTGACAAGTCCACCATTGACCAGATATCTACCCTGCGGCAAATCCTGGAGAAGACCGAAGAGATGCAGATCGACACCTACCACCTTTGTGTCGATTATAAAGCAGCCTTCGATAGCCCGCTACGTTCAAAGGTATTCCAAGCCATGTCTGAATTTGCTATCCCCGCAAAACTCATTCGGCTTTGTAAAATGACTCTAACTAACACAAGATCTCCAGTTAAAATAGGAAAAAACCTCTCATAAGAGTTTTGTATCAAAAGAGGTTTCAGGCAAGGAGACAGCCTTTCGTGTGATCTTTTCAACATCCTGCTAGAAAAGGTTATACGAGAGGCAAACGTCAAAAGAAATGGCACAATCTACACCAATAGCCACATGTTACTTGCTTGTGCTGATGATATAGACATCATGGGACGATCAGTAAAAGAAGTAACCGAAACCTTTATGAAGGTCGAAGGAGAATCTGTTAAAGTAGGTCTGGCTGTAAACGGCGAGAAGACCAAGCTGATGGTGTCATCGCGCAAACGTCAAAAGGAGTGGCACAATCTACACCAATAGCCACATGTTACTTGCTTGTGCTGATGATAGAGACATCATGGGACGATCAGTAAAAGAAGTAACCGATACCTTTATGAAGGTCGAAGGAGAATCTGTTAAAGTAGGTCTGGCTGTAAACGGCGAGAAGACCAAGCTGATGGTGTCATCGCGCAATGCGTCCATAGAGATCGAGCCAACTGTTGAAGTTGGTTCCTATAATTTTGAGGTAGTAAGACTTCGTATACCTCGACACCGCCGTAAACACAACAAACAACATCAGTTGTGAAATAAAAAGAAGAATTGTATTGGCCAACAAATGCTACTTTGGCTTAAGTAAGCACGTCAAAAACAAAGCCACAACTCGTCAAACAAAAATTACGCTTTACAAAACACTGATACTACCCGTGCTGATATACGCAAGCAGATAAGGCAGAGCTTGTCGTGTTTGAGAGAAAAATTCTTCGAAAGATCTACGGACCAATCTGCGTTTACGGTTAATATCGACGTCGTTTGAACCACGAGCTGTATCTGCTATACAATGACATCAATATAGGTAGTTAAACGTATCGAGATGCAGCGATTGCGTTGGCTAGGTCATGTAATAAGAATGAGCGATGATGAATCCGCTAAAAAGGCGTATAAATTCGAGCCATATGGCGGTGCATGCAGAATTGGCAGGCCAAAGAATAGATGGCGCAAACAAGTGGATGAAGAGATGATAAGGCGCGGTATTCCAGAAAGCGAAGCACTATACAGAAAGAATTGAATATCTTTTCTTAGTTCGGTCTATGGAACAAATGTTCTGCAATGAACCTTACTTACTTCGCTGGTAATGGGCCAGCTAAGTAAGTAAGTATCTAACAACTGATGACCACGACCATAGCCGTGTAGTGCATGGAAAACTATGATGAAATACGGTGTTAATTTTTCTCTATCGCGAAAAAAGTTTCCGTACCAAATGCATTGAAGTTCAGTAATGCATTTTTTAATTTTATCTGTTAAAACAACATATTTGCTTTTCATTAAAATTTTTATTTTTTTGTAATCTAATTTGAAATCATTATCAAACCGTTCTGGACCAATTTGTTCTCAAATCGCGCCATTTCGGACCATATTAGGATTTTTGGCACTACTTCAATTTTTGGTTTTTCTTTATAAACTCGTGAATTTTATGTTTATATTTTTTTAACCTATCGGACAAGGGAATATGGGGTCATTTGCAACGAATTCGCGAAAGTTACAGGCTGTTTTTGTTGACTTTGCCTGTGAGAATCGTATTTGTTTTCTATAAATATTATTTCAGACAAAGCAAATTTAAATTTTTAAATATAAAAAATATGAAAAGGGCTTTAGTAATCGCAGTCGGTGCCAAAACTTTTTTCACCGAATCGATTTTAGAAACTCGTTTGCGTTATCAGGACAAAATTCCCACATGGTACTGGTGTTGTATTTTTTTAGTTATAGCCCTTTTTTATGTGGCCCTACCTAAGATTAAAAATATTGAAAAAAATCACGAATATATTGCACCACCTAGGATTAAAACTAAATAAATAAATAAAAAATAATAATAAAAAACAAAACATCAAGGTACTTAAAATAGAGTCGAAAACGTGGTCTGATATAGCCCATCTTCGAACTTGACCTGCCTACAAAAAAGACACTCGAGTGCAACATTTTAGCGCTCTATCTCAATCATTGCGGACGCTAGAGTGATTACAACAGACGGACATGCCTAGATCGTCTTAGAATTTTATCCTGATCACGAATAAATATATACTTTATAGGATCGCAAATGATTAGTTCGATGTGTTACAAACAGAAAAACAAACTTAATATACCCTCCATACTATGGTGGAGGGTATATTAAAAAATAACAAATATTTGAAAGTGGGGAATTTTGTCCTAATAATGAAAACATGTTTCTAAGGTCGGTTTGGTGAAAAAAGTTTCCGCGCCGACTGTAATTACTAAAGTGTTATCAAAGATTTTTTCTTTATTTTTTGATTTGAAATTGTTTAATAAGCACAGAAAGGTATACAATTATATATTGTAACATATAAAAGCGAACAAATTAGGAATTATATGATATAAATTTTAAGTTTAGCGCTCGAACCGTTTTACATAGTGGGTATATATCCTGCACGACTTTAATCGCTCGCTCGGCACATATGTTACTGCGCTGTATGTCTTTAATTTGGGATGGTTCTTGTACCCAATGTCTTCGAAAACATGCATAAGCTTTAGTGAAGTTGATTAAAGATTTGCTCAATGCAGCAAAATCATTCTCATTGAAACAATGGTCACCAAACCAAATTTTATACCAGGGACCACAAATAAAATCACAAATGGGTTTCAACTCTTCTCGATAGTTTGGGAGCAAGATAAAAGTCAAAATTGCAAATATAGCTCTGGAATTCCATCTGGCATTGCTAATTGAAGGTAGAGATTTAAAATTTATGTACGGAAATATTGCTTTCTCTTGAAA